>NC_057864.1:282354376-282979376 GCF_019393635.1 Dromiciops gliroides | reverse complement strand
TATATTTCTTTCTGAATAACCACAGTATTAAGCAAATAATAGATTGTTAATAAATTTTTGATAATTCATTGATTCATCACTCTTTTGGTTCCATTTTTCCTCCATGTTGTAATATATTTATCTGTATATTAGTTGCATCCATTTCACCACTTCTTTCAAAGTGAAATGAATCTAGGACCCTTTAAGGTAAGATGCTTTCAGTTTGTTTTTTGTATTGCAACCATGTAAAACAGTACATGGTAAATAGCAGATGTTTTAAGTTATTGTTGATTGACTGATTTGAATCCTCAGTACCCAGCACTGGGCCTCAGATTTAGCTGGTCTTTAATACAAATAGATTGGATTGAATTTAGATATTAACAGTGGTTTACTGTGATAGAGTACAGTGATAGAGCAAGTAGTTAACTGTACACTTGACTCTTTTTACTGATACATGGAATCCACTGGCTTAAAAGTAATATGAGCATCAAATAAAACTGACCAACAGACTGACATCCTCTCGGAATAAAGCTGGCTATATTTCAGTTTGTATCATGGAAACTTTCCATACAGTTAAAAATTTTCATCAGTGACACAGAGCTAAAAGCTGTCATTGAATTTTGCTTTCACAGCAGTCACCTGTCACATTCCTGTGCTAATAGGCAAAGAAATAGAAACTATGTCAAGAGCCAGTACATGCTCCAAAAGGCTAGAAGGCTGACAATGGCATCAAATTGCTGACAAAGGTCTGCAGAATAGTGCTCAGCCTTGATTGGCTCTTGGAATGCAATAAACGGCTGATGTCAGATATAGCTGCACCATTGAGCTCAGATGCAAATCAAGGCAGACTTTTTTTTTTTCCATTTTAGAAACAGAGTTGCACAGGGAAGAGAGTAAATGAGTATTAAGCTCATTGTAGGGGTCTAATATACACTCATAAATTGAAATTGGAGTGACTGCTATACAATAGAATTGGAGCAATCATATGTGATATAGGCTGAAAGAATGATATTGTTGAAGGGCAACTTTCAATAAAGGAGAATGGCTCTGACTCTTGATCACTTAGTTATTCAGTTTAATTTACTTCAATCTATAGTGAATATTTGATGCATTTAATATATTGTGCCAGGTTCTGGGGGAGATGAGCCTAGCTTTTCATCTTTAAGGAACTGCACTTTAATAGGGGGGATAATAACTATGGAAAGAGACATATAAAACCAAAATATTAGATGATAAATGAGACACAAAGGTGTAAAAGTCCTATGCTGGTGGGCCTTTGTAAGCATACATGATCTTCAACAACATTTTTGATGATCAACTGTGATAGACTTAACTCTTCTCAGCAATAAAATGATCTAAGACAATGCCAAAAGACATATGATGGAAAATGCTCTCCACATTCAGAAAAAGAACTATGGAGTCTGAATGCAGACTGAAGCATACTATTTTCATTTTTGTTGTTGTTCTTGTTTATTCTTTCTTGCATTTTTTTCCTTTTGTTCTGATTAATGTGGAAATATATTTAACATGAGTGTAACATACAACCTATATCAAATTTCTTAGTTGCCTCAGGAGGGGAGAGGGAAGAGAGGGTAGGAGAAAAATTTGCAATTCAAAAAACATCTTTACATATAATTGAGAACAATTAAATCTAATTTTAAAAATGTAAAAAAAGAATACATGATCTTAACTAAATTTTTAGAAAGCTTAAATAGGTTTGCTGACTGAGCAAATGTTCATAGGATCACAGATTTAGAATTAAGAACTCAGAAGTCATAGAGACCATTATCTTTATTTAACAAGGGAACTGAGGTAAAGAGAAGTGAGAGAACCAGCCCACTATCACATAACTAATAAGGCAAGATTTGAGCCCATATCTTCCTGATACTGATTTCAATGTTCTATTCCCTATATCATGTCACCTCCTTTAAAAGCCAAACACTAATTTTGCTTCAGAGACTAGCTTGTAACAGTATATAGTGATAAAACCTAAAAAGAGTTTACTGAGTTACTAATATTCATTGACTCAGTGGACAATACTATTTTATTCATACTTCCTCCATGCTTTGCTCATACATGCAACCCTTAAAATCATCTACAAACCCCTTTAAGAAGGAAGTATTGGAGAGGCAGTATGATGTGATGGAAAGGGAAGTTGATTCAAGTTCTGAAGACCTGTGTTCAAAACTTACCTCTTTCACTTATGATTAGTCATATAACCTTTAGCAAATCAGTTCAACTTTCTGGGCCTCAGTTTCCTCAACAATAAAAAGAAAGGGTCAAATTAAATAATCTCCTATTTCCTTTGCTATTCTGTATAATGAGCCATCAGTAGAAGATTAATAGTATATTAACCCTAGGAAAGATTCTGGCATCAGCAAATAAAAGGAATCAATACTATGAAAGGAAGCTAAGATGCATTAGGCTTTTTTATTGCTCTATGATTTATGATATGTCAATGATAGCAGTGATATATGATAATACTAACAAACGTACGCAATGAAAATTACTAAGTCATTAGACAATGATGTTTTAGCTTTAGGCATTAATCAGAATGTATTTATAAGTAATTATTAACTGCATATCTGGGGATACATTAAGATTCCCTTCAATTTCAAAGGTGATCATTTATTGTTCTCACTATTAGATTTTGGGTATAAAATATTATATATCTGAAATAATTAATATTATAAAAATATGTTGCTCACACAACCAGTGAAAGATTAGAAGGGGGAAATTAGCGGAATAGTAAATGCATATCTCATCTACTGAAGACACCACAGCTTTGAACATTTTAACTCCTTGACTAATTTTTGTAACAAAGGCTCCCTAATAACAAAATAGGAAAAAGGAAATATAAGAAAATGTCAGCTATTTCATAAAAGCCAAAAAAAAAAAATAGGAAAACAGATGAAGTAGAAATAATTTAACAATCAGAGGGATCCCTGGAATCCATTACCAAAAAGAGATCCTGGTTAACATATTTAAAGAAATAATTAAAGAAAATTGCCCAAACATATCAGTAAAATAGAACAATGTAGAAAATAGAATGTGCCAATAATCTTCTGAAAGAACCTCAAAATTAAAATTCTCAGAAGTATCACTGACAAAATTAAGGGTTTCAAGGGGCAGCTAGGTGGCGCAGTGGATGGGGCACCGGCCCTGGGGTCAGGAGTACCTGAGTTCAGATCTGGCCTCAGACACTTAACACTTACTAGCTGTGTGACCCTGGGCAGGTCACTTAACCCCAATTGCCTCACTTAAAAAAAAAATTAAGGGTTTCAAGAAAAAGAAAAAGAAAAAAACACTTCAGTTACCCAGAAAGAACCCACTTATTGAGGAACCACATTCATGAAAATCCTATATCTAAGAAAGATCTGGTAAAATTTAGTATTACACATTTACCTCTGTAAAGGAACATATGTATTCTATCATTCAACATGAGCAGAAAATATGGAATAAATGAAGTATTCCAAAAGGCAACCACTTACCCAGAAAAAAAAAAAACCTTAGTATTATCCTATAATGAAAATTTTAAAATAGACATTCAGTGAAATAGTGGACTTTCTCATATTCCAAACAAAACAAAACAAAACCAGAACTGAAAAGGAAGTTGAAATTTCAAATATGGGGACTGAGAGAAAAAGCAAAAAGTTAAATAAATAAAAGTGCATAACTGAGAAAAATAAAAAAGACTTTATGAGGATGAAATCTTCATATTCTACTTTAGGTATTAAAATGATTCTTTTGGAATCCTAATACCATAAGGGGTAATAATAATGGTATTTAGTCAACAGATACTGAAGATCTATAAATTTACTTTGTTGTATTTTGGAGATGCCATAAGAAAAAAGAAAGGGTGGAATCACATACTTGTTATTGTTGTTTCTCCATCATTCTCTGAGGACCATTACATCAAGGAGGTAATGTCATGACTTGCAATGAATTTAAGTGAGGAAGGGCTATGAAAAATCACCAGCTTCGTGTCTTCTACCACCTGAGCCATCTGGGTCCAGGGACAAGATATATACATCAGGAAAACTGGAGATGGCCCAGGATACAATGGGAGATCTTGGCCTTTTAAGCTAAGGCATTTAATGGGTCTCAGTTTACCTGAGGTAATTACATTCAGTGATTAAAGGCTAGGTAAGAAAGGAGGCAAAGAAAGACCTCTTTTACCTAGTCACAAGAAAATACATAGGTAAAAGGGAGGTGGGGGAGACCCTCATTTTTTCTGGCCAAAAGAGATAAGATTGCTATTTAGGCCCAATCAATGGCAAAAATGAGCCCTGGGTGGGAGCTTTTATTGGCCAATCAGTGAGGAAAGAATTAGTTAGGTTTAAGGAGTGGTCCTTTGGGCAGAGAAGCATTTTTGGTGGTAGGGAAAATCAAAACTGGAAAGCAAATGATAGCCAAAAGTTGAGGAATAGGTGAATCCATTGTGGTATAGGAAGAACATACTGGAATATTGTTGTACTGTTAGAAATGAGAAAATAGATTGTTTCAAAAAGATAGGGAGAGCTTTACATAAACTGACACATAGTGAAGTAATCAGAACCAGAAGAATAATTTATAATGTTGCATCAATATTATAAAAATTAGTAATTCATGAAGTTATGAAAAATGATGAACCAATAGAAAAATTTATAGAAGATCACCGTATAAACAGTTTCAAAAGATATAAGAAAAATGATCAATGCAATGTCCATTCATGATTCCTGAGGATGATGAAACATACAGAGATGTGAAAAATTTTGGAAGTTGGATATATTTGTAAATATTTTAATGTAAAAATTAATTTAAAATTTTTAAAAATTGCATAAGTCAAAGAATAGTACAGAATTACTACCATTATATGAATACTTCAAATACATTACTAAACTGTTAAATAGGTTTCTAAGCTTACAAATATTTTTTCTTGCACCTCAGGATTATCACAACATTCATTAGTATTGACATGGGTTTAGGATAGGTCAGAAGAAGTTTTTCTTGTGAGAAACATAACCAAAGGTGGTCAGATATCAAGACAGACATGTTGAGGAATTAAGGGGATATTAAAGTTTAGCTTGGCCAACTACATATCAGGACTGACACACCTAATAAGGGGAGATAAAATTCTATATCAGAAAAGTCAATTGGCATGGCTACTACCTGAGTTAAGAGACAGAGATAACTCAGGAGGTCAGAACTATCATTCCAAAAGAAAAATCACCCTCACTCTTTGGAATATTTCCCCACCCCATCCCCAAAAGAAACTTTCTATTGTCAGGTAGTGTCCCCATCTATCTTCTATAAAAGCTTTGGCCTTCCTTCTATTCTGGGAGAAAGATGTTCCTAAGCCACCTCCTCCCCTTGAAGCTAAGTCTTTGACTTCCCTCTTGGTCACTTTCTCTAGTGCCCAATAAAGAATGATTTTAATTCTAAGTGGATTGTGTGTGAGAGTGTAGTTCTTTACAGAGGAATACCTAAGGAGCACCATTACCACCTTTCCCCTGTGACAGTATCAGAAATTGGGGGATGGAGAAAAACCTCATACTTTCAGAAATGACTTCAAGATCTTTCTTGTCTGATAGACCTCTGGATTAAGTAGTTTAATTTTGTTTAAATTATTCTGGATTCTGAGTGACTTTTTACTATATAAAATGGTGGAAATAAGGTATATGATACAAGTGATTGTCATTTTTAAAAAACTAAATCATAAATGCTATCATGGGATATGTTTTCAATTTTAAGTAAAATTTTCATTTGCAAGAGCCTGAATTATTTTGGCCTTATTTAAAAGGAAGGACTAATTCATGTAGCTACACACACTCTCATTTAGTATAATGGAAATACACTTTCAGAAATCACTGGTTGTCTTTTGCATTGTGGTATCTATATCAATAGGAATAACTACCACATCTAGATAGTGCCCCATAATTCAGGGACTTTAAATCAATACAAAAAGAATTCAGGATAAAAGGAGGGGTCAGCAGAGTTGGGGGATATGGAGAGAACAAACTTCATAAGAGAAAAAAAAAAACAAAAAAAATTAGACCCCAGTCCAGATTGGTACTAAAATGAATAGATATAGAATAGTGCATACAATTTCAAACTTGATTGATGTCCTGGTTAGATTAGCTAATCTATTTTTCCTATCATTTTATTCTTTTCTAAAAGTATAGTTCTGCAAATGATATAAAAACAAAAAACAAAAGTGGAAAAAAAGAAAAAGTTCCTATAGAACTTAAAATGTTGACTGGTTTGAAACAGAATTACCTTCTAATTAGGCAGCAAGTATGATGAAGGAAAGCATGAGTGATGGAAAGAAGGAAATGAAATGAGCATTTAGATAGTTCCTACTATGTGTCAGGCACTGTGCTGAGTTCTTTGCAAATATTATTTCATTTGATCTTCCATAATAATCTTGGTAAATATGTACTATTATCATCTTCATTTTACAATCGAAGAAAGTAAAGCAGAGGCTAAGTGACTTGTCCAGGGTCAAACTGCTAGTAAATTTCTGAGTCCATATTTGAACTAAGGCTTTTTTGACTTGAGACCCAGTGCCCTATCCACTGCACCACTCTGAAGATGAAGAAAATGAGATTGTACCATGTTTTGGCAATATAGTAAAGTAGAAAGACTATTAAAATGTAAGCTCCTTGAAGGTATATATACCCATGTGTCTATGTATTTGTGCATGTATATATGTGGGTACATATTTATATGTAGGTATTGTGTGTGTATGTATGTATATATACATATATGTAGATGCATATATATATATATATGTAATGTCAATCTGAAAATTATTAAAACAATCAATGTAATAAAATTAAGGGCAGAGGAGTTGCAACTCATGATACTACCATAGCAATTGCTAGGAATATCCAAAGATGGCAATTGGGGACAGGATTTATATGAGTACAAATAATATATTGAAAAACTGCCTTTGGGATGGATTACCTAATGGTTTCACCATTTAAATTCTTTTACATAACAAGGTGAAAGTCGTGAGATTATCTTTTGGGGGATTAAGTATCAAATAGTTTCATAAGGTAAACTGTTTTATATAAAAAAAGCAAATGTACATAAAGAAAATGTGGACATCTCTGGAGGAGAGGGTTTGGGAGATCGACAAAATAAACAGAGGCTGGAACTGATCATGTGGTCCGCCCCAGGCAACTCATTGACCTGTCTGAAGTCAGTCAGTTCTCAGTCAATTGTGTTTGTCGATATATATGTATGCTTATGACTATTTTTCATTAACTTCTGACTTAAGAATGAAAAGAGATGACCTTGAAATTCCACAACTCTGTCACTTATTAGGCATCATAGTACAGTGAAAAGAGTACTGCATTTGGAAGCTAGAGCTTGGGTTAAATTTTTTTATCTTTTATTCATTATGCTATTTTGTAATCTTGGGCAAATTAGTTTATTCGCTGGGCCTCAGTTTCCTCATATACCCTTAAGAGAGTTGAATTAGATTATTTCTGTGATCCTCCTCAGTTTTAAATCCTGTGGCTATCTGACCTTTGACACAGCTACCCCTGCACCCCAATTTACAGTTCCCAAAATTATATAATTTTTCTTATCCAATGAACCCTTGTTCTCTAAATTGTAGTCTCTACTCTATGACCCAATACTCAAAATGAAACTCACATATAGAATTTTTTTGAGGGGGGCAATGAGGGTTAAGTGACTTGCCCAGGGTCACAGAGATAGTAAGTGTCAAGTGTCTGAAGCTGGATTTGAACTTATTTCCTCCTGAATACAGGGCCAGTGCTTTATCCACTGCACCACCTAGCTGTCCCCTCACATATAGAATTGACCAAGTGTGTAATCATTTTATTATTATGGAAAGACTTGCATTCAGATCCAAATGAGGAATATTATAAAAGATCCCATGAGTGTTTAACATAAGTCTTAACAAAGATGTTGCAACTATTCCTTTTTCAAGTTAAACTTTTTTACTTATAAAAATAAATCTGAAATGACTCCATTTGAATTTGAAATGATCCATTGCAGCATGCAAAAAAAAAAGTCCAAAATGACTAGTAAGAAAAGGAAAGCCTTCAGAATAAAAGACACTTCCTGAGAAATAATAGGATGCACTTTAATTGTGTGCTGTGGTACTAGAATTAATAGTTGCAACAGATTTTCCAATTGAACAGATTTTAACATTTAAAGGAAATGTATATTTTGAATTAAAATTGACCTATTTTCATTCTTTTAATAAGTATAATGCTTTCTTTTCAAGAATCAGAAACTAGACTCTGTATATTGCTAACTAGGTATTATTGTTACCTATTCATGGTAAATGTTGATATTTTGTTTCATTTCATTTCTTTTTGTACCCATCCATCATCTCATCAATTCCAAAAATACAAATGTCTATGCAAAATTAAAACATTAGGCTTGAAATGGTAAAACAGTAAACCAGTAGAACTTAACAGTTTCCCTCAGTGGGCAGACATGAACCACCAAATCAAATGTTAATGCTTAAAGAATTGCAGGTACTATTGAAGGGATCCCTGCCCCGTGTGTATTTTAACAAAAGATGTTAATGAAATCTATTCATTTTCTCTTAGTGGGAAAATTCATGTTTTCAACTTTGAAGTAAAATGTAGTTCAGGAACAGTGGACTGGCAGTCAAATTTAGTACTCATATTATTCAGTAAGATACTGTTTAATATTAATGAATTCAGAAATGAAAGTTTCAATTTAATTTTTTAAAGTAAAATGCTGAAAACAATATGGTATTTCTAAATGGGTATTTTCTTTCTTTCTCTTCTTGTCAAACCTGCTAGGACTTCTGTTCCTCTCCCAATCCTCTACTGCCTTGGGCTGTGAGAAATTAACAGTGCATCAGCATAGCTATGCTCAATTAGATTTCCTCGATTTTCTGCCAAGGATTCTTATTTGCTCACAATCAAATAGAGTCTTCTTCTTCATCAAAATGCCTTTTGACTTTGTTATACACTGCCCTGGAATCTGTCATACTGTCAACACTAATAAATGCTATTTCTTTTAGACAGATTCCATTGTTAAAATTTAACGTTTTTTTTTTTTTTTTGTCTATAACATTTTTTTTTTGCCTGCCTATATAACATTTGTTCCCTTACCCATTGAGAGCTAATGGATTCTCTTGTGGAACTCTCTCTCTTCTATTATGTTTATTATTATTTTCTGAAACATTGTACAACATATCTTGTAGTTAAAATGGTGTCACGTTTGAATAATCTGAGAACATTTACAGAAGAAGCTGATCAGGAGACTAAAGGGCTTTGAGTTCGTTCCATGACTCAAACACTTGAAGAACCTCAGTTGATTATATTGTATCAAAGAAGACTTAGAGAGGACATACTAACCATCTTCAAAGATTTGAAGAAACCAGTTCATGTGGAAGAGAGATTAGATTTATTTTCCTTGGCATCTGAGGGAAAAACTAGGAGCAGTAAGTGGAAATGTCTTCTTGAGATTTTGCTTTTTTGTTTGTTTTTCTTTGGGTTTTGGGTTTTTTTTGTTTTGTTTTGGTTCTTTATAATAATTTCTCCTGATTTTCCTCCAGGCAATTCTTTCTCAGTTGTATTTGCTAGTTGTCATTGCTTAAATATGAGTATGTCCATAGTCTCTGTTCTACGTTGTCTTTCTTTTCCTTCAATAAGTCCTGTCCTAGTTATCTTATCAGATCCCATGGTTTCAGTTCTTATCTTTATATATATGATTCCAATATCCATCTATCTAGCCTATGAATCTATGTTGAATTTCAGTACAGAATCACTAACTGTTGGGACATTTCCAAATTAATTTCTGTAACAAACTTAAGCTAAACATATCTAAAACTCTAAGGAATTAATTGTGATTTGAAGTTTTTATAACCCCATTTTTGCTTCATCGTGGTCAGACAGAAAAGTTTTATTTCCTTTTGATAAATTGATTATTGCTTCAAGTATCTGTTATTGTTTTTATACTAGATAGAGAATCCATGGACAGGTTAATTTACTTAATGACAATTCTGTAATAATTTTTAATATTATCAGCCATTTACATTTATATATCATTGTGACTATGTATATTCTAGGTATGGTTTGAGATTATTGCATATATTACAATTATATCCTGAGTAATGTAGCATTACACACATTTTTGTCATCATCTTGTCTTTGGTGATATTAACATGAGATTTATGAATTATGGAAACTTACCATTTAAGAGACTAATTGCTCTTACACTGATCATAACAGAGATGGTTCAACTCTATGATGCAGGCCCTGAAGAGGATATATGTACAACAGGAAGAGAGACAGTTATAGGTAAAATGCCCTGATGGAGGCTGAGAGAACAGCCATTCAGTGAAAACTGGAGGCAGAATTCCCTTGGTCTAAATCCATTCAGCAAGTCCATAGTTTGCTGATGATAGTGGCTATGTAGAGCACAATCACTGGACATAGTCCAGTTTCTTCCTCTCTCTCTCCAAAAAATGGCCTGGTGTCATGGAAGCTCCAACACATGAACCTAGTTCAACTTGACTCGTCTTCTTTACTCCATTTGGTAGCATGGTCGGAATCCATCCACCTGGGGATATCACAATTACTGGATATCTACAGAACCACAATATGTGGTATGGTAAACTTCCCATAATATTTTTAGGTGTCACCATGGACACAATACTAAACTTGGCCTTGATCCAGACACATTGTGGTAAAAAGTATTAAAAACCAGGATCACAACTGCCTCAACTCTGTATTGCATATGGGTATAAGTATCCTCCACAGGGAGAAATGTAATATGATGTATGTATCAAGTTTAAATTTGTTCTATATGGGTTATATTTTGAAGAACTCTCACTGTTTAATTTGATCCCTGATAATGTTATACTAAATATTATTGGAAATCCAGCAAACAGCTGAAGAAGTAAAAATATCCAGAGACAACCAGAATCCAGACCAGAATCCAGACTCCCTGATGTTATCTTAACACTCAACAAAGACAAGATTTCAAGGATTCCAAATGAACATTTTTTCCTTCTCTTACTATATACACCATATGTAATATGTATCTTCTGCAGAGGCTTTCTCTCTATAGACATTGTCAAAGCACAAGTCCATGAGGAACTACCCCTCTGGACAAAATTTTCCCTTTCTCCCCTTCCTATATTGTTATTAGCATATTGTTTGTTAGCATAGGTTATGATATTCTGTTATTTTTTATTGCTTCATCACGGAAACACCCCGTGTTTCTTAATGAAACAGGAAGGGGATATAAGGAATTAACTGTGATTTGGAGTTTTTATAACCCCATCTTTGCTTCACCATGGTAATAAAGAAGAGATGCAAGCTTTAAAAGCCTAAAAGACAATGGGTGTGTACTTTAAGAGATTATACAACAAACAACACGAAGAACATTTATTGAGTCAAAGTATCAAAACTAAAGTACTTAAGCCCTATCTGGAGTTCCCCCAAGCCCACATGGGCCTGGCCAAATTATAATGGGGATAGCCATGGGAGTATGTTAAACCAATTGGAGAGTCAGCCTGGCTTTAGAACCAGTTTTCCTGTGAGAGGGACAGGAAAGGGGAGAGGATTCTCAGAGAGGGACAGAGAAGGAAGGTTGAGAGAAAGAGAGACAGGGAGAGGGAGAGGGAGAAGGGGAGGGGGAGGGGTAAGGAGGAAGGGAAGGGGGAGGGGAAGGGGGGAAGAAAGGGAGAGGAACTGGTGGTGTTTGATCTTCAGACCTCAACAGGAGAGACTGCAAAGCTGATTCTCTTTAGAACTGCAGACTCCGGGTGGTGGTGAGTTTGTGTTCCTTCCAGCAAGGCTGGCTCGTCAAGCCAGCTAAGCTGGAAACAAGTTTAGTGTTTGAGTTAGTTTTTGCCAGACCCAAGGTGTTCAGAGTAGCTGAGGAAGTAGAGCTTATTCAAGGTACCTGAGGGCCTTTTTTACCCTAGAGATTAAATTTTAACTTTCTCTATCCCCTTTCTCATTGTACCTGGCTTTATCAACTCAGCTTGTGTTGTAAATTTTGTTACCATTAATAAAACCTGATTTGTTTGTGAAAAACCATAACTGAAAAAGAGGCAGTTTGGACAAGGGGAAACTCTGGACTTAGAGGTCCCCCATTATTTTCTGAACCCCAGTATTGTGGTGAGCCACCCAATTAACTCTCCCCATAGTGAATTTGGCCCAGACAAAACTGAAAGCTTTTATAATCTCAACAATTTTTCTAACTTTTCTAATTTTTGTGAAGTTAGGGTACCAGCAACCTTCCAGTTATCAGCATTCATAAATTTGGGGTAATCCCATTCCCACATATCTATGCAATTGCCATCTTGTCAATTTTACCTCCACATCTCTTGAATAGGTCCATAACCTTTCAATTGGACTATTCTAATAGCCTACTAAGTGGTATCTAGTACCAATATCTCTCCTATAAAACTCATTCTCTGTACAAGTGCTAAACTGATATTCACAAATTATAGTTTGATTCATTTCAAACTCCTCAATTTCCTGCTAAAAAAATTTCAGTGACTCATTATTTTCTTGAGGATACTATACAACTCCCTTATGGGATATTTAAACCCCTCATATAGTATCTCCAACCAATCTTTATAAACTAGTTTCACATTAATCCTTTACATAGTCTACATTCCAACTATCCATATTCTACCTCTGTATTTTTGAAAAGCTATCTTCTATGCCTAAAATGGTCCTAGTGTCCCATTAACCTCCACTCTAAGAATAACTACATTTGTGGTTAAGATCAAGTGTCACTTCCTGGAAAGGTCTTTGCTGGTTCCACAAGTTGTTAGTTTCATCCTTCTAGGAAATAGATTTCCTTTGTTGCATTCCCTTTTTACATATTTTAATTTTGTGTATAAAGTGTTTCTGCCTCTGGAATATAAAGTCCCTTGAGGGTATGTTGTATTCATTGACAATATTATAGAAGAGGATTACTATAAAGGTCATGTTTGAACTATTAGGTAATATCTAAGACCCTTTCTCATTTTTGAGCTTCTTATTCTATGAAAGGCTGTTAAGATATTTTTTTGCTCTGATTATGTTAATATACATTTGCTCTGGTTATGTAATTTTTTGTATAGGTCACAGTGTGTAAGATGATTTAATAGATATTAAGTATATCTATAGAGAAGAATAAGAAGGCATATGAACTGACGCAGAATAAAGTAAAGAGAACCAGGGGGAAAATAGACAAAATACCTTCAACAATGTAAATGGAAATAAGAAAAGAAAAATAAAATAAAACCCTATGTAATTATTGTGAACAAGCTCAAACACAAGGATAAGGTATGAGAATGCATTTCTCTCATCAGTAGCAGTAAGAGACTGTAGATTTGGAACACTGCAAATGTTACTGGACTTTGTTGATGTGTTTGTTAGTTTTGCTAAACAGTTTTCCCCTCTTTGTATTTTATGCTTTAACATATTTCTTTGTGGGTGGAGGAAAGGGACGTTGATAATGGTGATATAAAAATAAGATATATAATTTTAAGAAACATTTCAGAGATGTATTATTAGCAAAATGTCAGATAATAGAAAATGGACTAAAAACATTTATTTAACTTCTGTACCAACAGCCCTTAATTCTGTTCTTAAAAATAACTTTATAACTATCAACTAAGAAAACAATCCTAGTAAC
The DNA here is from genome assembly GCF_019393635.1 of Dromiciops gliroides. NCBI lineage: Eukaryota > Metazoa > Chordata > Mammalia > Microbiotheria > Microbiotheriidae > Dromiciops > Dromiciops gliroides. Next base: position 282,965,756 of record NC_057864.1, on the reverse strand, counting down.
TTTGTGAAATTAGCATGGGTAGTCCAAATCATAAGATTACAAATTTGGAGTTTGAAGGGATGTGAGTGGTCATCTAGTTCCACCTTCCTATTTTTATCATAGATGATGAAACTGATATCTAGATATACTGAGTGACTTCTCCAGTGTTACATAGTGAAAGAGCTGAGAATTGAACTCAGATACTCAGTCTCCAAATCCTGTTTCCATGTCTGTTGTGGGGGCAAAGGTGTGTTCATAAAATTCAACCTTAGTTCACTTACTGATTTCTTAGTACCCTGAAATAGTTACATGAATGTAATTAGAGGAAATATAAAACAAAATAGATTTGGGTCTGTGATTTTGCCCCTAAAGAAAAAAAAATACATTTCTGAACAACATTTACCAAGATTTTTACAGCATTTTTTCAATAGATGTTTCTATTCCTAGTATAAATGATCCTTCCAAGTCATGAATCCAAAGATTTATGTTAGGAATCCTAAGGGAAAGTGCATCAAATGGAACTTGACACAAAGTTGCAGAATGGCGTAATACAAAGAATAATGAATTCAAAGTCAGATAACCTATGTTCAAGTTCTCATTTACTATTGCTCTCTACTATCTCTGTGATGTTATTCATTTGCTTACCCATTTAAATATCAGAGGAAAAGTTCCAATATTCAGTTTCTAATTTCAGGACCAGGTCTGTGCTCACCATGTAATTCCATTCCTAACATAGTTAATCAGAACTATAAATTCTGTTTAATCTAGTTACTATGTATGACAAAAGCCAAAAACTACCTAAACAATACTTTGTTAATGCACAAACACAACAAAAAGAATGAGCAGTTGTTAGGAGTACTATGGATATGTAATACAGAACAAACTTTTTGTATTGTAAAGTTTTGAGATTTGAGAGGCATTAGCACACTCACACTTCTAGAGTTATAAGAACTTTATTAATTATAGGATAGTGAGTAGACAAGGACAGTAAGTTTCAGAAGCATAGAAATAGAGAAACAAAGACATAATAACAATTTCAATCACAACTACAGTAATAAAACACATACATCACCAAATCAGAGAAGCACCAACATCTGGATTTCTAGCTGGGAATCCCTGTTCACAGCTTCCAGAGTCCTGAATGGGAAAGGTCCAGGGCAGAGCGTCCTCTCTGCAGGTGAGATTCCACAGACCACTTTCCCAATGAAGACTTCTATACAGTTTTAAACAAAGAAAACATTAAGTCAACTGCTTGCTCGATGAGCAGAGATGGTATCTTCCCTCCTCAAGGACCGATCAAGTCTGTGAAATAGGAAAAACATCCTGCTTTGACTGGAATACATTTATCCATTTCCAAACTTCTGCAAAGGTTCTGTTTTGTTCCAAGGAAGCAGGCCAGGCTTTCGAGGAAGAAAAGAAACCTATCATCCTGATTGATAAAAAAATAAAAAGCGTCCCAGCAAGTCTATATTCTCATGAACAGGGAGGATCTTCCTGATTTCATAATTAACCCTTTACTTTTAGACATATGTGGGCCTTAAAAATTCCCAATCCATAAGAAAAATCACTGAGGCATAGCTCCAAGCTAATAATCATTTATTAAAGGGTCCTAGCCCCTTTTTGATGAATGGGACCTCAGATCTTCCTCGTGATCTGAAATGCCCCTTTTCCCGGGGCCTTAGATTTATAATACTTGATACCCAGTTGATATAGATAAGGCAGAGTAAAATACAGAATTTCATTAGCTGACAGACTTATACCATGACTCTCCCAAAGGGCAAAAAATGATACATCTGCATAGGTGGTCACAGGATGGGCAAAGCACGGGTCATCTTGACCAAGTGGTCAAAGGATGGTAATTACCTTGTATTTGGCAAGAGGGGATGATGACAAAGGGCAGAGAGGCAACAGAAATATTTAGGGGATTTTCCATATCATTAAGAGCAACTTCAGGGGCAGTTAGGTGGTACAGTGGATAGAGCACTGGCCCTGGATTCAGGAGGACCTGAGTTCAAATCTGGCCTCAGACACTTGACACTTACTAGCTGTGTGACCCTGGGCAAGTCTCTTTACCCCAATTGCTACACCAGAAAAAAGAAAAAGAACAACTTCACCACTTTGTGCTGAGTAATGATGATTAGGCAGAAAAGGGTAGAGGTCCAAAGGTCCTTTCACTGGCCATGGACTCATTTATCAGGTCAAAAGGGTGGAGGTCCTCTAGTCAGCACACAGTAAAGGAAGTGAACATCATCATAAGAAAGTGAAGGTATATCTTGCAGTTTAAAGTCTTGGGGGCTATGACAAGAAGGGGCCTAACCTTATTTAATTATACCCAAATATAACATATGTAAATATGTATTAATATTAGTTGATTAAATGGAATAAATATATATGAATAGATAAATATAAGAGAAATAGTCACTACTGCCTCTATGGAGTCATATTAAACTGAATAATACTGTTCTGAAATAAGCCAGCCAACTAAATAAGATTGGTGGTCTAAATTAATCATTTCCCCACACCTGTTGAATTTGTTGTTTAATTTTCCTTAGCTGCTTTTACTCTAGCTATGTTGCAAAGGATGGATTATTGGCTAGATATGTGAAATAAATGCATTTGGAAAATAATAGAATATCAATATGTAAGTCATCAATTAAAATAAAATATAATAAAAATTATGCCAAAAACACAAAACAATTTAACTGCTCAAAGTATATAACACAACCAATGAGGAGGTTAGACTTTTGAAAGACTTTAGCTCTCAAAGCCCCTGTGATATGTCCTTATATAGTGGGGAAAATAAGCCGTATGCGTTCCTCATTGTCCCAATTTGTATAACTCGTAGAGACTTCCACCTTATGCCTCCAGCCCACAAAAAGCTCATTTCTCTATGCCATATGTCTATGCCTTGTAATTTTTTTATTAACGAAGTTAACAACAGACCTGAGTTTTTCTTTGTAGAGTCCATTCTGACACATGGAAGGCCAGATTCACAGCTGAAACTTTTGACCCCAGGTGATCTGTTCCAATTGGATATATGTTGAATTTGGGGGAGAAAGGGGATTCAGAAATAGAGTTTTGTCTCCTGTGGTTACAGAAAAGCATGCTATGAAGCCAAAATGGGCAGATTAATCAGAATATTCCTTTGTACATGTGAAAAAATATTTTCTGCTCTGATTTGATATGATGTTTATTGCCTGTAATGTTAGCATTTTAGGACATAAAGTTACTTTAGAAAGTCACATTTAGTGCATTCATTTTTTTATTGCTTTTCCCTTGGTCTCTCAGCACTTCAGATGATTGCTAGGGCCATGTGGGTGCTTGATCATTTTTTTCAGTAAAAGTTATGAATATTTCTGAGTGTTTCAGTGGTGAATGCTTTTTAAATGCTTTGTTCTAACAGTATTTTGATCTGTGGATTTATGTATCCGGTCCTTTGAAAAAACCTGTTCCATTGCCTGGGAGGTTTTGGCTGTGTTGTCATACTGTGCCTTCTGTTTCCCCTTAAATCAGTTCAGATGTTTTTATAGAGTTTGGTCCCTGAAATATCTTGGATTTTCAGAGCTTTTCAGAAATTTACATGATTACCTGGATCCAGCAATCATCTTCCTTATAGTTTGAATTTCTTCTTTTTTTAGAGGCTTCTTCTCTTCTCCTTTTACAATTATTAGGTTTTCATGATTTTTTCATGATTTTTTCATGATTTTTTTCATGATTCAACTGCTTGAAAACCAAGACACCCATATTAATCATTCCATATATAAGTTAGCATTTATTAAGTACCTACTACGTGTCAAAATCTATACTAGGAGCTGGAGATAAAATCACAAAGGGGAGACAGTTACTGACATTAAGCAGCATAGATTTTAATGATCTTTATATCTCTGCTGGTATTTAGAATCATGTTGAATTGCTATTATTCAATCCTTCAAGTCCTTCCTTAAACTTTCCTTACTTCCTAAACTACCTCCCTAACCCTCTCATTTTCTTAGGTGCTCAGTTTTTGAATGAATAATTTCTATTCTTGAATTCATCTCCATAGCATTTACTCCTCAAATTGACTTCTTATACCAAGGAATCATGAAATTTGCATCTCAAAGCACACCTGTGCTATAGTGGGAAAGAGTATGTGAATTTGAATATTGATTCTGCTTTTTATCACCTATGGGATATTTACTAAGTCCTTTAATCTCACTTAGCCATAGACTTGATAGCACCTAACATAGAACCTTGCACATTGTAGTAACTCAATAACAGCTTGTCTAGTTGGGTTAAATTTTATCATAGGAACTCTGGGCTTCTTGAGAATAGTATTGTCACAAAATACAGACCATAAGATCATCTGTCTAGAGCTTAAAGAAATCTATGAAGCCATTGGTTTAACCCTTTCATTTTTACAGTGAAGGGGGAAAAAGTTACCTGGAGTATCCCAAGATAATCTTAATATTAAGTATCAATAAGTAGGAATTGATCCCACATTCTCTGACTCCAGTCTTTTTTTTCCCAATTCCTCATCAATATGAATGAGGGAAATACTATACATCAGGTATTCTCAGACACTGGCCATGGGTGCCTTGGGGGCTTCAATTACTTCAGTAGTTCCCAAAATCCATATGTCCACTGAATGTTTTCATCTTGATGATTTTAAACTCAAAAATATGGTGAATGAATATGAGGTTTATAAAATTTGGTAAAGTTAAAATAGATCATCATGTATTATGTATCTTTCCTCCACAAGAACATTTTTCAACAACATAAAAGTAGTACATTCTTGGAGGACGCTGTATATTCTTGCACAGTACAGAGGAGTTAGGAGTCATAGAACATCAATTTAACATTTTCCCAAGATTTCTATTTCACAGGCTTCCATCCTTTGTTCTGGTAATTATCACTAAAGTTTTATTGTTGTAGCCAATTTCTGCAGACATAATTTCTTTCTGCAATATTTAAAAGGAGTCTCTTGTTTTTCTCTCAAACATTTCCATGGCTATCTCCAGGTTTCTTTCACAACTGTTTTTGGACCTCTTCCTATTCCATTTAAGATTCTGTTTTGTATTAATTATTTGGTTAGCATGTCTTATAATTCTCATATCGCTTGGATATAAGCTCTTCAATTTAAGGGATTATGTCTTAATTGATTTTGCATATCTGTAGTATCTTTAAAATGTACTAAACAACAACTGTTTTCATTGGCAGTGATAGATCTGCTTAGGCAACCCAATAAGATAGATAAGCCTTTCATGAAAATCTGGTCAACAGTGGTAGCTATGGAAGACAGCTACATGATCAAAGGGTAAAGGGCTGGGACTGAAGTCAGAAAGACTTGAGGTCAAATAATGTCTTACTTATTAACTTTGTGACTCTGAACAACTTACTTAAATTCTATTTGCCTTAATTTCCTTTACTATAAAAGGGGAATAATAATAATAGCATCTACATCCCTGGGTTGCTCTGAGGATCACATGAGTTAATATTTATAATGCTCTTAGCACACTAGTTGGCACATAGTAGACACTTAATAAATGCATGTTTCCTACCATTCTTCCATTTACACAAAAGAAAGGGTTTTTTTTTTACAAACTTCTGCTTCTATAAATATGATTTTTAGTTTTTTTGAACAAGTAATAATCCAACCCATCCTCTAAGACCCAAATATAAGACCATATTATCCAATGAAACATTCCCTTCTGACCTGAGAAAATTATTTATTTACTCTTAAATTATGGAAGAGCTATCGATACCAACACATAGGAAAGTATCTTTGAAAATAAATAAATCCTAAGTAGTTATCCAAGGTACAGAGAGGTTAAATGATTTTCACAGGGTCATGCAGCTTCTAGAGGGACAGGGTTTGGACTAGTCTTTCTTTCAAATTTAGCATTGTATTCACTAGGCCATGCTTTACATGTTCATCACTTTTATGGCACATAAAATACCACTTGGCAACATAATTCATAGAACCATGGATGTAGAGCTAACTAACCCCTATTTTACAGAGGAAATTAAATGGCAGAAAGGTTAAACAATTTGCTCAATATATCACATACAGAAAGTTTAAAATATTGCAATGAACCAAGGTCCTTTGACCCAGAACCAATGATTTTTTTTTTTTACGTTATACTCTATCTGTCTTATCTTTGCTACTAGAAAATAAACACCTTGAAATGTCCTTAATTGTTAGTGCCCCTTCCCAAGGCAATGGAAATAACAATGCAAATAAATTTGCATTTGCATTCTACATTTATCATCTAGGTTTGGGAACATATTTTTATCCCTACCTCTGTCCCAATAGAATAAAAATCCTTGAGTATAAGAACTGTTGTTGTTATTGTGTTGTTTTTGTTTCTTTCCTTTGTGTTTCCAGTTCCATAACAATAATTGTATAGGTTCATAGATTTATATGGACAGGGCCCTAAGTGTTTTTGTTTTGTTTTTGTTTTGTTTTTAATCAGTCAAGTGTATTTTCTTTTTTTCTATTTTTTTAGAGTTTAAAAAGTTTATTTATTTAGAATTTTATTTTCCCCAATTACATGTAAAAACAATTTTAACATTCATTTTTAAAACTTTGTGTTCCAAATTCTCTTCCTCCCTCCACACCCCCCTTAAGAACTCAAGAAATTTAATATGTTATACATGTGTAGTCATGCACAACATTTCCAGCAGGTTGTGAAAGGAAACAGACAAAAATTTAAAAAAAAATGAAGTAATAAAAATATGCTTCGATCTGTATTCAGAAACCATAGGTTCTTTCTCTGGCGATGGATAGCATTTTTTTTTTTTTAGTGAGGCAACTGGGATTAAGTGACTTGCCCAGGGTCACACAGCCAGTAAGTGTTAAGTGTCTGAGGCTGGACCTGAACTCAAGCACTACTGACTCCAGGGCTGGTGCTCTATCCACTGCGCCACCTAGCTGCCCCTGGATAGCATTTTTTTATCATAAGTTCTTCAGAGTTGTCTTGGATCATTGTATTGCTGACAATAGCCAAGTCATTTATAGCTGATCATATTGCAATATTGATTTTATTTTATATACAATACATTGCATTTTGCATCAGGTCATGTAAGTCTTTCCAGATTTTTCTGACAGTACCCTGATTTAATTTCTGATAGCACAAAAATCTTTCATCATAATCATTCCATAAAATTTGTTCAGCCATTCCTTAATTGATGGGCATCCCCTCAATTTCTAATTTTTTGCCAACAGAGAAGAGCTGCTATAAATATTTTATTCCTATAGCTCCTTTTACTTTTTTAAAATTTCTTTTTGGATACAGACCTATTAGTGGAATTCCTTGGTCAAAGAGTATGTGTGTTTTTATAGCCTTTGGCCATAGTTCCAAATTGTCCAATAGAATGTTTGAATCAGTTTACAAATTCAACAATGGTACTTTATGTCTCATTTTTCTGATATCCCCTACAATGTGTCATTTTCCTCTGCTATCCTATTTTCCATTCCTACGAGTACAAGGTAATAGACTTGAAATGTTTTTACTTGCATCTTTTTAATCAATAATGAGTTAGAACATTTTATATGGCTATAGATAGCTTGATTATTTCATTTGAAAACTTTTCATGTCTTTTGATCATTTATCATTTGGGAAATGGCTGTTATTTTAGTAAATTTGACTCTGTTCTCTATATGTTTGAGAAATGAAGCTTTTATCAAACACACTTGCTTTAATTTTTTTCACATTTACTATTGCTATCTGTATTTCTAACCATCCTATTCCCTCTTTTCACCATTTACTCTATTTCCTTTCACACTGTCCTTCCTCAAAAGTGTTTTGGTTCTGATGGTCCCCTCCCTTCTTTCACAGCCCCCCATCTCTTTCGCCTCCTATTATCCTATAGGGGAAGACTGATTCCTATATCCAATTCATTTTGTATGCTATTCCCTCTTTGAGCCAATTCTGATGTGAGTAAGTTTCACTCACTCCCCAGCACCTCACCCATCTTTCCCTCCACTGCATAAGCTTTTTCTTGCTTCTTTTATGTGAGATATTTTACCCTTTTCCACATCTCCCTTTCCCTTTCTCTCAATGAAATCCTCCCTCACCCTTTCATTTTATTTTTTAAGATATCATCTCTTCATATTCAATTCAAATACTATACCTTTTGCCTAAATATACTCCATCCAACTGCCCCAGTAATGAGAAAGTTCTCTTTTTTTAATTAATAAAGTATTTTATTTTTTTTTCCTGTTACATGTAAAGATAGTTCTCAACTTTTGGTTATACAAGCTTTACAATTTCAGATTTTTCTCCCTCCCTCCCCTCCCTTCCCCCTCCCCTAGAGAGCAGGTAATCTGATATAGGTTTTATATATATATATATACACATAATAACATTAAACATATTTCTGCATTAGTCATGTTATAAGAGAAAAAATCAGAGCAATGACGAAAAACCTCAAATTAGAAAAACAACAGTACCAAAAACAAAAGAAATAGTATGGTTCATTCAGCAACTATACTCCACAGTTCTTTTTTTTTTTTTCTGGATTTGGAGATCCTCTTCTATCATGAGTTCCCTGGAACTCTTCTGTACCATTGCATTGGTGAGAAGAATATAGACCATCACAGTAGATCAACACACAATGTTGATGATACTGTGTACAATGTTCTTCTGGTTGTACTCATCTCACTCATCATCAGCTCACGTAAGACCCTCCAGGTTTCTCTGAACTCCTCCTGCTCATCATTTCTTACAGCACAATAGTATTCCATTGTATTCATATACCACAACTTGTCCAGCCATTCCCCAATTGATGGGCACCCCCTCAACTTCCGATTCCTTGCCACCACGTAAAGAGCAGCTAAAAATATTTTTGTACATGTGGGTCCCTTTCCCCTTTCCATGATTTCTTTGGGAAAAAGACCCAAAAGTGGTATTGCTGGGTCAAAGTGTATGCACAGCTTTATCGCCCTTTGGGCATAATTCCAAATTGCTCTCCAGAATGGTTGGATCAGTTTACCGCTCCACCAACAATGGATTAGTGTTCCAATTTTCCCACAGCTTCTCCAACATTTATTATTTTCCTTTTTTGTCATTTTAGCCATTCTGATAGGTGTCAGGTGGTACCAATGAGAAAGTTCTTATGAGTTACAAGTATCATCTTCCCATGTAGGAATATAAACAGTTTGACCTTTTAATATCCCTTATGATTTATTTTTCCTATTTGCCTTTGTATGGTTCTTTTGGGTCTTGTATTTGAAAGTCAATTTTTATATTCAGCTTAGGTCTTTTCATCAAGAATGCCTGAAAGTCCTCTCTTTCATTAAATGCCTCCTTTTTGTCTTGAAGGGTTACACTCAGTGTTGCTTGCTAGGTGATTCTTTTTCTTTCTTTCTTTTTTTTACTTTGTTGTTCAATGAGGGTTAAGTGACTTGTCCATTATCACACAACTAGCAAGTATCAAGTATGTGAAGCCAGATTTGAATTCAGGTCCTCCTGAATCCAGGACCAGTGCTTTAGCACTGGGGGCCACCTAGTTGCCCCCTGGCTAGGTAATTCTAGGTTCTTGTACCAGTTCCTTTACCCTCTGGAATATCATCGACCAAACCTCCCAATTCATTAATGTAGGAGGTGCTAAATCTTGGGTTGTCCTTACTTTGGCTCCACAATACTTAAATTATTTCTCTCTGATGGCTTGCATTATTTTCTCCTTGTCTTGGGAACTCGAATTTGGCTATTATATTCCTGGGAGTTTTCATTTGGGGTTGGATCTCTTTCAGGAGGTGATTGGTGGATTCTTTCAATTTATATTTTTTTATCTTCTTGTTCTAGAATATTAGGGCAGTTTTTCCTGAAAATTTCTTGGAAGATGGTGTCTTGGCTTTTTTTTTTTCATCATGGCTTTCAGGTACTCCAACAATTTTCAAATTATCTTTTCTTTATATATTTTCCAGGTTAGTTACTTTTCCAATGAGATATTTCACATTGCCTTCTTTTTTATTTTATTCTTTTTGTTTTGTTTTATTATTTCTTGATTTCTCATAAAGTCATTAGTTTCCATTTCCTCAATTCTAATTTTAAGGAGTTATTTTCTCTTTGTTTCTTTTTTTTAACAAGAAGTTTATTTAAACAACAAGATGTTTGACTTGAAGGGAAAACTATCTAGGAACAATTTCTTTATAGTAATTTGTCCCTACTGAATGACAGAGATTGCTCTACATGTAACAGCTATGTAAAAAAAGGTTATAAAATTGTCCTTGGTTTTATAATGATAAAAGAAAAACATTGAAATTATCCAATCAAACAAGGTATACAAATATTTTTTTTGTTATTGTTGTTAAACAGGGAGAGCAAAATAACTTACTGGAATATAAAGATAAAAGTTGAATGAGCATGCCACTAATGGAAAAAAGTTCACATTTTGCCTGTGCACATACACTACTTACTTCATGTAAATAAAGGAATGGGGGAAGGGAATCAAAGAAGAGAGAAAACTATACTTCAGTAATCAGGATGTGGATGAACCAAATCTTGGTTTTCTAATTGTGAATGTTTTGTTTTTCTTGGGAGCAGAGTTCTGGAGTAGAGTTGCAGATTTTCTTTTTAGTAAACAGCATCTGTCTGCTACTGGAATACATTAATTGTATCTCCATCCTCCATTTCCAACTGTGCAGGTTTGTCTGTTTCATTGATTGGCTGCCCATCAAATCAGAATCTGATCTTCCTCCTTGACAAACCCTGTCATTCACAATAGGCTTTCATTAGTTTACTAAGTGGTGTGTTCTTCTTAATCTTAAATTGAACCACCAAACCATCTTGTCCTGCCACTTTCAAATTAATGTGGTCATTGTTTTCAGTTTTGACTCCTTCCTTCTGCTTTTTGTTGGCCATGGTGAGTCCAGGGGTCTCCTTAGCCACTGCTTCACAAAAGAGGCACCAGGACAGTTGGCTCCAAAGTAACAGAAAGAAGCAGCACTGGCTCGAGCAGGAGCAGGAAAAGGAGGAGAAAGAAGATGGTGCTGGTGATGGTGGGGAAGAGGAGGAGAAGAAGAAGGAGCAGGGGAATGGGGAGGAGGAGGAGGAGGAGGAGGAGGAGGAGGAGGAGGAGGAGTTATTTTCTTCAGTGAGCTATTTTGCCTCCTTTTCAATGTTTCCAATTGGGCTTTTCAAGACATCCTTTTCCTCATAGGCTTTTTTTTTTACTTCTTTTACTATTTGGCCTGGTTTGTTTTGTAAGGTGTTATTTTCTTCAGTATTTTTTGTGTCTCCTTTAGCAAGCTGTTGACTTTTTTCCCCCATAATTTTTGTATCACTCTCATTTCTCTTCCCATTTTTTCTTCTACCTCTCTCTTTTTTTTTATTTTCAAAGTCCTTCTTGAACCCTTCTCTGGCCTGAAGCCAATATATATTTTTTGAAAGCTTTGGATATAGGAGTTTAAATTTTTTTCTCTTCTTTTACGGGTGTATTTTGAACTTCCTTCTCACAATAGTAACTTTCTATGGTCAATTTTTTAAAATGTTTATTAATTTCCCAGCCTTTATATTTATTTATTTTTTATTTTTAAATTTTTTTTCTGGTGATGCAATTGGGGTTAAGTGACTTGCCCAGTGTCACACAGCTAGTAAGTGTCAAGGGTCTGAGGACAGATTTGAACTCAGGTCCTCATGAATCCACGGCCAGTGCTTTATCAATTGTGCCACCTAGCTTCTACCCCCCCACTCCCAGACTTTTAATTGACTTTTAACTCTTTGATAAAGTGTGGCACTGCTTGAGGGTGAAGGGTACAGTGTTCCATGCTTCATGGGATTTGTGCATCTGTTTTCAGAGATGCTTTGAGGAATTTGTAAATTTTTAGTTCTTCTATGGTGGTATGTTTTGTTTTTTTGGTTTTGTTTATTTATTTATTTTTTTTTTTGTAGTGAGGCAATTGGGGTTAAGTGACTTGCCCAGGGTCACACAGCCAGCAAGTGTTAAGTGTCTGAGGCCGGATTTGAATTCAGGTACTCCTGAATCCAGGGCTGGTGCTCCATCGATTGCGCCACCTAGCTGCCCCTGGTGGTATGATTTAAGAAGAGGTGTGCTTACTACTATTCTGGTCTTTGCTCTGGTTTGCAAGAAAAAAAGACTATTTTTTCTTCTCTGGAACTATGAGGAGAGGCAAGCTCTCATGTGGCTTGAAGCTCCAGTATGCTAGTGCTTCTCCCTGCCCTGGCACTGCCCCCCAAGCCTATGAATTAGATGTAAGTATGGGCAAAACAACAGTGTCCTGCCTCAGTGCTAGCAAAGAGATACCTGTAATCTCCTTCTGGTCAATTGCTTGACCCCCTTACCCTCTGTGGGATGAGTTTTAAAAGTAGTTCCTTCTGTTGCTGCTGCTGTTGCTGCTCCTGATCCAATGACTCCCAAGCCCTGTTTCTGGTTTGCTGGGTCTGGGTCTGTGCAGGTGCAGCCTGTGCTGGACTAAGCTCCACTCTCATCCTGGTGCAACAGACCTTTCCTGCTGTAATGATTGGAATGAAGCTACCTGCTGGAGATTTACTGTAGAAAAGCTGCGCCATGAGGTGAATGTCTCTGAGGGCAAGACCATGTGTCTTTTCTTTGGTGTCAGGAAGTAACATTTGCTGGTAGGAGGAAGAAGGGGGAGCCAGGTGCTCTGACGGGCTCTTTCCTGAGGACTCTGGTGGAGAAGGGGGCTAGAAATGCGCTCTCCCTTTAATAGACAGATGAATGTAGGCCTTTCTCTCTCTCTTTACCAAATTCTTATTCTCCTTAACAAATGCTTAAAAGTCTAACTCTTGCTAAAACTTATAATTTATTGGCGACCACTCATTAGATATTTTAGACAGAATAGCTAGAATTTTAGCCTTTAACACTGCCAACCTTCTAATTTGTCTTTGGCTAGAAAATGATTTTATCCTTTCCTTCTGTGGGTTCTGCTGCTCCAGGAATTGTCTTATGTAATTATTTGAAGGTATTTGGAGGGGTCTTGCGGAGAGTTCAGGTGAGTCACTGCCATTCTTCTGCCATCTTAGCTTCAGCACCAGGGCCTTAAATTTTAAACTGTTATTGACCTTGTAAGTCATCTCTTTTACTACACTACAATCTAAAGATGAGTTACTGGTGCCCATAGAAGTTTAGTGAATCATTAAAAATCACACAGATAACCTGAGATAGGGATTAAAACCAAGGTCCTTCTGTCATATAACCCATAAGTTTTCCCTTTATTCTTATGGGAGAAACTCTTTGAGTTCATATAGCAGAATACTGCTGCTGAAATAAATCTTATGCAACCCAGCAATTATATAAGTAAAATCCTAGGATTTATTATGCTTCTACATAGTTTCAGAATTTTAAAAAAAGTAACTGAACAAAAATTGGTGATTCTGACAAGCCCTTAAAGAGAAAATTGTGTCAGACAGAGAAATAAATTCTTCATATTGTAATGTTTTAGGCCATAAAAGTTTACAAAAGTAGAAATTTATATCTCCATGCTTCCTTCAGTGTTGTAAAAATTGAACAAACTTAGTTAAATATAATCATAATCTTATATATCTGCTCAGGAAACAAAACCTATTTTAAAAGACTATCTAGACAACCTAAGATTATAGATTCAACTACAATTAGAAGGTTGACAATGGGCTGTTTGAAAGGGGAGATTGAATCTTTCCTTCAATAAGACAAGTTTGAGGAAGGGTTCAATCTCCCCTCTCAAACAGCCTATTATCAACCATCTAGTTGTAATTGAATCTATACTATTGTAGCAATATTTTATTTCCTTTTTGACTTCTTACATGAAGAATGTTTGAGGCCTTAAGTAAATTTGCAAATTCCATGAGATTAGTATCAGGAAGCCCAATAACCTTCTACCTTTAAGAAATGGTTCTGACCATATTAATAAAAATTAATAAAAAGGAGACAAAAAATTTCATAAAAGTAAGTAATCAATTTTAAATGCCTAATGAATTAATGAATGAATGAATGATTTTTATCTTCTTTGATCCCTATCACCTACTGTATAGAATAGCTGCTCAAAAAAAAATCTTTTGAATAATTTTGAAAATATCACCCATATTTTGACACCAGTAAATTTTCAAATAAATAAAAATTTTGATTGAACAAATGGTTTTTATTTCCATAAATAATTTCTTGGCATATGAGTTATAAGATTATATAAATTGCAACTTTTCTAATTAGTTTTAGAATCTTTGAGAACCAATGAATTATATTGTTCACATAGTCCGTAAAGATGTAAATTTTCTTCAAGGCATGCAGTTTCAACCAAAGAAATCATAAAAATAGAAAATGATGTCACTTTTATTGAGACAGAGTATGCTGTTCCCTTTTCTAGTCAAGGAAGATTCTAGATTTCAACTACTGAAAAGCAATTTTGTTTTCTGCCTTGAACAGCTGTCTTTAAAACAACAAACCACAATGTTCATCTATTTTAGTGCAAATCAAATACTGAGATATAATCAATGGATGAGATAAACAATGTCTTCTTAATTATCAGCTATAAAATTTCTAATTATAGCCATTAACACCTGATTTACTTGTTGCTGGAATCAAGTGATCTAGCCAGGAAATTGTATATTCCACAGATTTTACTACAAATTGGGCTTAATCATGGACTTCTTTCACAATTCCTTTCAGTTATGTTTATTAATTTCCAGCTTTGTACCAGAAATTGTACTTAGCCTAAAAATTCAAAGATACGAATACAGAAAATCAACAAGCAAAACAAAACAAAAGGGGCAGCTAGGTGGCACAGTGGATAAAGCACAGGCCCTGGATTCAGGAGGATCTTAGTTCAAATCAGACACTTTACACTTACTAGCTGTGTGACACTGCCCAAGTCACTTAAGTTGAATTGTCCTGAAAGAAACAAAAAACAACAAACAAAAGAGAGATAGGGACTGGACTCTATCCTTAAAGGACTTATGTTCAATGAAATTAGGGGTAATAGAAATGGATAGGGCAGAGGTAGAATAGTGTATAAGCTGATAAGCAAATTTAAGCTATATACAAAGTAATTGGGAAGAGAATGAGGGTAGGATAATTACTATGTAAAAACTGAAGAATCAAAGAAGGCCTGCAAAATGGAGAATTGATTTTAAGGTATCTTTGAAGGAAGCTAGGGATTATGAAAAAAGTGAAATAATTTTACAACAATTACACTGACATAATTCAGAAGAATCAGAGTTAAATATACATTTATATGGACAAATAGCTACCAAAATTGTCCAAATATAGGCTTCTTCCCTTAAAAGACATTTCATCTTTATGTTAATGATCATATGCAAAGTTTCAAATTTAAGGTATTCGTTCTCTAGAATAGTTGACATGTCACATTTCTGAAAAAGTAGGGTATTTAAATTTATGGACAGAATGTGGGGCCTTGAGATTAATCCCAAACATACCAGACTAATTGATGAATTAAAGGTGACACTATAGTACAGTGGGGAAAAAAAGACAGTGGGTATATGGTCAGAGGTTTCTGTTTGCCACTTACCACTTTTGTGTCCTTAGGCAAGTCATTTATAGCTTCTTAGACCTCAGTATCCTTATCTATGAAATAAGAAGAAATGAAACTATTGTATTTAGAGAATGATAAGGTCTCCTCCATCTCTAAATCTATGAAACTAAGCTATTTTTTATGGAAAAACAATTTGAGCACAGTAGGAGAATGGATCTATTAATATCCAAAAGCAATACATATAAGTCAACAACAAATCCAAGGTGCATTTGTTTTAGGCTAGAACAACACATTTATCTTTCACTTTTTTGTTGTTGCTGTTCAGTCATTTCCAGTTGATCCATTTGGGATCATCTGGGTAAAAATCATGGAGTGATTTCTTCTTTCCTACCCCATACTTTCACTAAATCAGAAGAATTGGGTTATAGGATTCCTGAATTCTATTAGGTTCAACTCACTTGACTGCTATCCTTTGATTTGTTGGTGTTGGCTCTCCTATGCCAGATATTTTTTTTTATGTCTTTATTTGTGAAGATTTTGAATCCTCCAGTTAGTATAGTTATATGCTCAGTCCACTACAATAAACTTGGTAGATTTCATATAAAAAGGAGAAATGAGAAGCTGGAAATAATTTATATCTAATTTAGGTATAATTGAAAATTTTTACCACTGTCTACCTCATTCTATGTCTCCCTTCTTCTCCTAGTGCATTCTTCTTTCTTATTCCTTAACTTTAGTTGTTAACATTTTACATGTCATTCTATCATATTCTTCTAGGCACACACTCTTTAAAAGTGTCATCTTCCCAAATAGGAATGTAAATAGTTTAATCATACTTAATCCCTTGTGATTTCTCTTTCATGTTTACCTTTTTATGATTCACTTGAGTCATTTAAATGAAAACCAAATTTTTTATTCAGCTCTGCCCTTTTCATTAGGAAAGTTTAAATGTGCTCTATTTCATTGAATATTCATTCCCTCCTGCCCCTCCCCCCCCCGGAAATATTATACTCAGTTTTGCTGGGTAGTCAATTCTTTGTTGTATTCCTAGCTAGTTGCCCCCTGGAATATCATTTTCCAAGACCTCCAATACTTTAATGTTGCATCTGTTAAATCTTGTGTTATGTGGAGTGTGGCTCCATAATATTGTAATTGTTGCTTTCTGGCTGATTGCAACATTTTCTCCTTGCTTAAGGAGTTCTGGAAATTAGCTATAATATTCCTGGGAGTTTTAATTTTGGGTTCTCTTTCATGAGGTGATCAACGGATTTTTCAATTTCTATTTTACCCTCTTATTCTAGATTATTGTGACATTTTTCCCAGATTATTTCTTTTAAATGGTGTTCATCTTCTTTAAAAAAAATATGGATTTCAGGAAGTTGAAATAATTCTTAAATTATCTTTTCTAGATGTCTTTTCCAGGTTATTTGTTTTTAAAATGAGATATTTCACATTTTCTTATATTTTTTTCCCATTTTTATTGTGTTTTATGTTTCCTGATGCCTCGTGGAGCTGTTAGCTTCCAGTAGTCCAATGTTTATTTTTAAGAAATAACTTTGAACCTGCTTTTTCATTTGGCCAATTATGCTTTTTAAATAATTCTTCTCCTTCTCCTTCTCCTTCTCCTTCTCCTTCTCCTTCTCCTTCTTCTTGTTCTCATTCTTGTTCTCGTTCTTCTTCTTGTTCTTCTTCTTGTTCTTGTTTTTCTTGTTCTTGTTCTTGTTCGTCTTCTTTTTGTTGTTGTTGTTGTTGTTGTTGTTGTTGTTGTTGTTCTTCTTCTTCTTCTTCTTCTTCTTCTTCTTCATGAATTTTTGTATCTCTTTTACGACTTCGCCAGTTCTGCTTTTTAAGGAGTTTTCTTCAGTGGACTTTTGTGCTTTTTATTTTTATTTTATTTTTATTTACTTTTTTACAATTTGGCCCATTTTGTTTATTAAGGTATTATTTTCATCAGTATGTCCTGTGCCACATTTACCAACCTGTTCACTCTTCTTGATTTTCTTTCATCATTTTCATTTAGTTTCACCAATTTTTCTTCTGCCTCTCTAACTTTGATTTTGAAAATCATTTTTGAGCTCTTCCAAGAATTCTTATTGACTGATAATAATTCACATTATTCTTTGTTCCTTTGGATGTAGCTGTTTGGAGATTTTTGTCTTCTGAGTTTGTGTTTTGATATACCCTGTCACTATAGTAACTTTCTATGGTAAGGTTCTTTGTTTGGTTTTTGCTCATTTTTCCAAGCTAATTTTTTACTTTTAGCTTCATGTTACAGTTGGGTTCTGGTCCTGTGATGGAGGGGGGCATGCTTGGGTTTTTTTGCTGCTATTTTCAGAACTAAATTGGGGGATCTTTGATTTCTTTTTTCTTTTGAGGTAATATTTCTAAATAGAAGTGTGTTTACTACTCTTCTGGCATGTGATCTGGTCTTTAAACAATCATAACCACTCTTTTTAACCTTTGAACTGTGGAAAGAGTCTCCATTCCTCTTTAAGTATAAACTCTATTGTTCTAGTATTTGTCCTCACCTGGTACTTAGAACCATAATGAGTATGGACAATGCAATACAATCATGACCTCAGTGTCAACAAAGGAACCCCTTTTATCTTCTTCTGACCAATTATTAGACCCACTTACCATTTGTGACCTGAGATCTTGGGAAAAAATACCTGTAAGTTTTGTCACCTATAAGGCTTGCCAAGTGCCACCTGTATTAGACTGTAATCCTCACTCTTTCCTTCATGTGACAGATCATTCCTGCCAAACTTTTAAGTTGTCTTGGTCTGGAGACTTATTTTACCCCAACCTTTTGTGAGTTCTGGAACTTCATAATTCATTTTGAGGCATTATATTAAAGTCTTTGGAGGGGAATTTGATAAAGCCCAAGGAGTTGTTGCCTTTTTTCTGCCATGTGGGCTATTCCCTCTTATAACCTCCTAAGTTTAAATAATGGCATTAAATTAGTAATAGAATTTATTATATGTATTATATATATATATTATTAACATCTATGGTATGACTGTATTATAGAAGGTAATCCTTAAGATCCTGCTTTATTGGAATGTTTCATTCTACTGATTATATTGAATATATCCTGTATTTATCTTAATTGTTCATAGTTATTGCTATGTTTTCCTTTCCTAAATCCCATCTTCTATCCCTCAAAAGACTATTTCTTGAAAATATGGAATTTCCTTGCTTTTCTTTGTATCCTCAACACAACCCTATTTTGGACATATTTATCTTGTTTAGTCTTGTTTCACTCATGTCCAGTTCTTTGTGAAGATGTTTAATTAGTATTCATTGACTGCCTGAATGTAGAAGAGCTGAATTCAAGTACTGACTGTGGGTATAAATAAGGTAAATCCCTGTACCCAAGTCATTTAGCTTATCAATTCTGTTGACAAATCTGTGTGCATTAGGGGAAGGGGTCTCAACACCAGAATGACCTCACATTGGGAAAATCAGAAGGTTGTACCAATAGCAAATAATGTGACTAGCAGAAAAATGTTACTTGTTTCACAATATAAAAGTCCTCTATTTTAATATTTATTCTTTCCCAAAACCAATAAATCCTTTTCCATGTGTTCTTTTAATTCAGTTGAAATCAGCAAGCTCTATTTGTGTCCACAATATTCAAAGCACTTCTATTAGGTGCAAGTAATTGCAACCTGAAAACCAGATTCTGGCCTCAAAATGCCCATAGTCGAAATGAATAGACAAGTATTTCCTAATGATAGAACTACTCAAACCTGAAGGCTGATCAGAAAACTGAAAAACATAAATGAACTTGGTTATAAATTTCTTAGAGGTAAACCAAAAGATATGTCATGAGCAAGTTTAACAGTCTGGAATAGTTGTAATTTATTAATTCAGGTGCTGAGATGTTAAAATAATACTATCATTTTTATGAAAAGCTTACATTTTAGTAAGAATTATGTTATTGCACACTGTCCCTGCAGGATAGTTTTTCAAATCTGTCATATGGCTAAATCCTGGCACCTGGTTTTGTTGTGGAATTGAAAGTTTAAACCATTTGCATGCATTTATGGGGCAAGCTGAAATATTGCTCAAGAAACATGTATTGGTTATTCCATGTGATTAGTTTACTGGCACATCACATTCCATATGATTAGTTTACTGGTACATGCTTTCAAATGCATGCGTAGATAGATAAATAGATGGATGATAGATATACCCATATAATATATTATACATACATATACATATATATGCATATACATAAACTGCCTTGCATATATATATGTGTGTGTGTGTGTGTGTTGGTGTGCCTATGGTCCTATATAATGTATGTATATCTATATATGTATATGCATATAAAATGTTGTATACATCTTCATATAGGTATCCATAAAAGTCTGTATGCATTTGTATATACATTGTGTGTTTTGATACACTCAATATACATATAGACACACCAGACATATATACACATAAATAGACATACACTTATATATAAATGCATTTAGGCATATACTTGTACATACACAGACACACATGCATATGAATGAATGAATTTAAGCTTAGTTTACAACACAAGCTGTCAAAAGCTAATTTTATTTAATGTCAATTTACTTTTAAAAATCAAGTCTACGTGTTCTTAAGTAATTACAGAATCACCAAGAGGTACTTTGGTATAATGCCCAGTATTATGGACCACCTCTGACACATGCTATCTTTATGACCATGGGAAAGTTACTTAACCTGTCACTTTTCCTGGCAACTTTGTAACACTATTAAGTTGCATAGCAGATACTGATCTGTATTGCTAGCAAAAGTTTCACCATCCAGGATATTTTGTATAACAATGAAATCACAGAACTTTGCACCTGGAGTCAAAAAGTTTTGTTTTAGTATGCACCCTCAAACACCTCCTAGCTGTGAGACTTTTGGTAAGTCATTTAACCTCTGTCTTCCTCAGTTTATTGAATTTTACCTGATAAATTTATGAATTAGAATAGGGATTTTATGTCATAGCCAGAGAGAAAATGGTTAAGTGCAAGCCGTGACTATAGTCAATATTTTGATTTTCAAATTAGTAGGGAACAGAGACCATTTCTCTATGACTTTGCATATCTCCTTTTGGGACTCCTTCATTGTTTATGTAAAGTTGGAGACTTTTAATCAATTGTCATTTATGTTTTAGTTCAGCTGGCTCATGGATTGGTTCCTTTAATTTTAGATCAACCCAGAGATCCTTAAGGTGAACTTGATGAAACAGACTTTGACCTTGAAATCTATTTCACTGAAGTCCACAGAGCTGACTCCCCCAGTACTTAGGTTTCTGAATTTCAGGTTATGTTACCTGTCCACATATATATTTTTTCAATCACAACCATCTTTTGGACTGCTAATGGAAATAATTATTTTATATCTAGGAGAAGGTTATAATAATTTGTTTTTTTCCTATTTTATTTTTCATTTAACCTTATTTACAGTTTTTTGTCTTTTTAAATTGATTTAAACTCCAGTTTCCTTTAGAGTCTCACATTAAATTTTTAAGTCCATAATGTAGTTTTATCTCGAAGAGAAATAATATATAGTATGTGAATGAAAAAGAAAAAAAAGGGGGAGGTAACAAGTATGAACAATATCATACAAAGGATATTTTATATTTGTAAGGCAATAAAGTAAAACTATATCTTAGGCTGTTTTGTAGTTTAAAAAATCCTTCTAGATAACTATTCTTCTTATAATCTATTTTTCTCTGTGTGGAAAAAAAAAGAACAAGTACAAACTGACCATTCATATCTAAAATTAGCCAAAATACTATAGTTATTTTACTAAGTTGCTTTGCTAAGAGGTAGTTTTCTCTTCCCTGCCAGTCTTGCCCCTATCTCTTCCTCTTGTTTGTTCTTATTTTCATGTGAACAATGCTTGTTGGTAATGATATGTTAACAGGTAATGAGAAAACATTTTTCCATCTAAACTATAGCATAAGGGAGGAAAACCTTTAGCATTCCTTAAAAATTAGTACACTTTGTGCATAATAACCTTAAGCCATTAGTTGTGATTGCCAAATCAAATTGATAAAATTTTATTTTATGTTTGCTAAGGGCATGCCTTTATTTTACCCTTGATACATATTAGTTCTTGACACAAGGTACATCAACTACACACTCAACTTTGATTTCCACATTTCTAAACTCTAGATGAGACACAGCATAGTGTAGTTGATAAAAGTAGGTTGGAGGCACAGTGGATAGAGTAATGGCCTGGAGTCAGGAAGACCTGAATTCAAATGTGACCTTATATTTTTACTGGCTGTGTGATCCTGAGAAAGTCACCTAACTCCTGTTTGCCTCAGTTTCCTCAACTGTAAAATGGGAACAATGATAAAACCTATTCCCCAAGGTTGTTATGAAGTTCAAATGAGATATTTGTAAAGTGCTTAGCACTATACCTGGCATATAGTAAGCATGATATAAATGTTAATTTTTATTATTATCATTTTTACAGGTCAGGATTTGTGTTAGAAAGACTTGAGTTCATGAATTCTATGTCTGAAATATTGACTTTATTACCAAAGAAAGATTTAGGTCCAACTCTTCATGATACTATTTGGGGTTTTCTAGAGTGGCTTGCCGTTTTTTCCTCTAGCTCATTTTTTACAGATGAGGAAACTGAGGCAAACTAGTTAAGTTGACAAGGGTCAAACAGCTATATTTGAACTCAGAAAGTTGAGTCTTCTTGACTCTAGCACCAGCATGATGTCCACTGTGCCACCTAGCTGCTCTTGATGGAAGATTAGATAGATGAGAGAGAGAGAGAGAGAGAGAGAGAGAGAGAGAGAGAGAGAGAGAGAGAGGCAGACAGACAAATAACCAAGGCAGATTCTCTCCTTAAGAAGTTTATATTCTATTGAAAAAAAGAAAACACAAAGTAGGGAGGTGGGGTGAATGCATATAATTATGTGGTATGGACATCACCAGGATGTGGTGTGGAAATCTGCTTCCCAGCAAAATAAAGCAAAATGCTACATACAATACCTGGGACAACCTCGAACAGAGTTCAAGAATTTTGTTGAAGTAAAGGGGCAGTGTAAAGATGAGGATGTTGGGTAGAGTATGACCAATGTTACTCATATCCATGAAATCACAAGTTCAAATTATCCTCTTTCCCTATAACAATCAGCATCATAGCAGCATCTCCTTCACAAAGTTATGAGGATCAAATGAGAAAGTATGTGTATGTAAAGTGTTTAATAAACTTTAAATGTCTATAAGAATGTCAGTTAATGTTATCATTATCACCATTATCTCATTCTTCACATCTGTTTCTAAAGAGTTTAAGGAGAAACAGTCATGTGACTATTCATTATCTTGCTATTATTCTTTCATATTTATTATGGTATAGGTGAGTAGATAGGTAAAATTGTTGATTTGTGTAAATGAATAAAAGTATTGGTATAAGTCAGTCTTCTGTACACTCATTAAAATCATATCTGGATAATTTTAGAAGCAAGCAGAAGGATGGAGATTATTATGTGAAGCTCATTTTTCTTCAATTTTCTTTTCCTTCTGCTAGATCTTTATATTTTCAAAGCATTTTTTTCAATGTAGCTTGGAAATTGTAAGCATTTGATATGGTGACATCTATTAAAATAATTCTTAAATTACTACATGTTAATATTATATCTGGGTAATTGTGGTCAATATGACTCTGATTTAACTAGGATAATGTTCCATTTCTATTGAGTTTATTTGATGAATTCTTAAGAATATTTTGAAATTTATATATGTGGTAAGTGGATATGTCATCTCTTAGTTTATAGATTAGAGAAAACTATTGGTTTCTGTTGTTATTGTTGTTTGTCCTTCGTGCTCTAAGGGTACCATGACAGAGGACCCTGTCCTGCTGACTAGATGAATTTCTATGAGGACAATTAAGGGCTTTCCTTTTCTATCTAAGCTAAGTTCAACTATATACTTGGTATTTTTAAAAATTTTATTTTTAAAAATTTAATTTGGTAAACCTCCCTTCCTTGACTGTACAGTGATCTACTAGTGTTGATTTTTTGTCCCAACATCAAAGTACAGTAATCCACCCCTTGGACTTTGAAATATCCTTTTTGCTACATAGTCATTATATTGTTTTCTTCTGATAATAGATTGTGTTCAGTGATAAAAGATATGACTCTTGTATAAAGTACATGAACATGAAATTAGCCTATATTAGAAGGATGTTGTGTCTTCTGTTAAGAAAGGTGAGGTCAGGGCAGCTAGGTGGCACAGTAGATGAGGCACTGGCCCTGGTTTCAGGAGTACCTGAATTCAAATCCAGCCTCAGGCACTTGACACTTACTAGCTGTGTGACCCTTGGCAAGTCACTTAACCCCCATTGCCTAACAACAAACAAAAAACAAAAAACAAAAGAAAGGTGAGGTTAGGCTTTACCTGACTGGAAACTGGTGTGGGGACCATTTTTTTTTTTTTTTTGTGAGGCAATTGGGGTTAAGTGACTTGCCCAGGGTCACACAGCTCACAGCTAGTAAGTGTTAAGTGTCTGAGGCCAGATTTGAACTCAGGTACTCTTGAATCCAGGGCCAGTGCTTTATCCACTGTGCCATCTAGCTGCCCCGGGGACCAATTTTTAATTGGGGAGTGTTAGATAAGCAGCTCACCACAATATTGGGTGGAGACAGACTGCCTTCCTCAGAACAGAGCAGGATTTATTTAACAAGAATGAACTTTAAAAAACACAAACAGGATCAGTAGGATTAAGGGAAAGGAAATAAAATGGGGAAAGGGAAATTATGCAACCTGAACAACACTACCGCCCAGGAATCAGCTGAGAACACACAGCAGCATCCTGTTGCCTTCCAGCTTCAAGCTAGAATGGTGAAAAAAACTGCCATTCTTCCCAGCAGACCCCAGGCGGACCACACACAGCCCCCAGCCAATTGTCTGGCTGTTCTGACAGTCACATTACTGCCCTCACTGGACTTCCAATCATAATTTTGCCAAGCCCATGTAGGCATCGGGTAGTGGTGATGATGTGAGGTGCCAGCACCATGCCTTTTGCACAGCCCCAGAGGCCAGTGCGCACACTGAGGTTTTTTTGTTGTTTTTTTTAATTCTAGCAAAAAAGATGGGGTCATAAAAACCTCAAATAACAGTTAATTCTTTACATTGGTAAAATGTCTTGCAAGTAATTTATGTACAACTGTGCAGTATATGGTAATATGTTATTAGATAATTATGTTATCAAATTATCTATTTATAATCTTATTTGGCTTTGCCTCCTTCTAAATTTGGAGAAAAACATGAGTTTCTTTTACTTAACTAGATGTAATTGTTTTGTTGTTAATTTTGTTCACTGCTGGAAAACTTTTTTTTTTCCCATTTGATCCAAGTTTTACTTTTGTTGTGTTAGTGTTTGTTGTACCATAAAGAAATCAGAAATTGTTCATGTCCTATTTGTGCATTCTATCTATTCTAATTTTTTGCTCTTTGAGCCTGTAAAGTGAAATGTCGATGGATGTTGAGTTGTGTATTTAGTTGTGTTTACTGTCTCAGGTCATTGTTAGCCAATGACCTTTCATTTTAAATTGTTGATTAAAGGTGTAATGAATTTCTCAGATACTTTGATTTTCTATATTCTACTCCATATGATTTGTTGTTTGTTGTTGCCTTTATTAGAGTGATCTAGTGGTCAAATATTTTAATACATATGCTGACTTGCTATTTTTATAATATTCTAATGTTTTCCTCAGGCTTTTGTGACTATGGTATTTTATAATAGTTACTAGGAAAATTCCTTCATAACCCCACATTTTCAATGAGCAGAACGAAGAGAACATTGTATACAGTAACAACAATATTGTTTTCAATATTTAGTGAACTTCTTTCCATGTTCTTAAAAGATCATTGAGTGGGGCAGCTAGGTGGCTCAGTGGATAAAGCACTGGCCCTGGATTCAGGAGTACCCGAGTTCAAATCCAGCCTCAGACACTTGACACTTACTAGCTGTGTGACCCTGGGCAAGTCACTTAACCCTCATTGTCCTGCAAAAAAATCCAAACAAACAAAAAAAGATCATTGAGCTCATCATTTCTTATAGCATAGTAATATTGCATCACAATCATATATTAAAACTTTATTTCTTCAACCATTCCCCAATTGATGGGCATCCCTGCAATTCCAAGTTCTTTGCCACCATAAAGAGAGCTGACATAAACATTTTAAAAATATGAGTCCATTTATTTTTCATAAATGATTCTCCAAAATTCCACTCTAAGAATAACCATCTTCAGAAAATGATGCAAGTCATTCACAGGAGAGTTGCCATATGTATCAGATAGCTCATATAGACTTTGCTATAATTGAAGATTTTTTAACTTTTCCATCTCAGATTTGAGTAATTCTTTAATTTATAATTTTATTTCACTTATTTTTTGTTTCTTTCTTTCTCTTTCTTTTTCTTTCTTTCTCTTTTTTATACTTCATTTTTTTATTCAACAACAATTTATCCCTCCTATAAGAGTTATAATCAATAACTATATATATATATATATATATATATATATATATGTGTGTGTGTGTGTGTGTGTGTGTGTGTGTATACACACACATGTATAGTAACTATACCTGTGTTGATAGACACGGCTCATTTTCTGCCAAATTCATTAAGAATTGCTTAATTCTTAGACCAAGAACAAACTCTAATTTGACTGTTGGGGGCTCCACATATAAGTCTCTTGTTCAATGAAAAGTTGACATACTGTTGGAGGAGTTGAAAGCATATTAATCTTGACTTTTACACTATAAATTAAGGCAGTAGTAATAATGAAATTGCAATTAATGGAAGGTTGACTCAGAGTACTATTTGGTAATATTTGAAGAAGCAAGGAAAGGAGTTGATGGATTAAATTTTAATGTGTGCTCCAAAGCTTCAAAATATTATTTTGTGTCATATTTGATCATTACATATCACAATATTAATGGTAAATATTTGCAAAAAGACTATGATGAATACAAAGTCAGATTTCATATCAGTAGTGGCTATTGATAAGTTAGTATGGAATTTTATGAAAAAATGTATATGATCATCCAAATCTACTCAACATACCTTCTGTTATACAGGCTTTTCCAAGTCTTAGTGAATCTTTAAGCTATTAAAGCTATAATAGATGATGTTCCAAAGATTTAGATAGAGTTTTCAAAAGTCTTAGATTAAATAGCTTAAAAATCAATCAAGACTTTTGGAGCACTATACACAGAAAAGAATGCATGTGTGTATGTCTTTATGTCTGCATTTATGTATATATATATATATATATGCACCTGTGTATATATGTGCATGTGTACATGTGTATATGTTTCTATACACACACACACACATATATATATATATACACACACACACACACTTTTTTTTTTATCAAAGCATTTTATGCCATCCAGTTCTTACTTTCAAAATAAGGTAACTAAGTCAGTGTACTATATTGAAAATATCACTAGACAGGAACTTAGGACACCAAGATTCTAGTACTGGTTTTGCCACTTAATAGTTGTGTACCTTCAGGCCAATCATCTATAATTTCATGCTTACTTTTCTTATTTTTAAAATAAATTACTAATTTTTTCTAGATTCTTTCTTGTCCTATGCTTCCATGAATGAATAGGAAATAAAAAAATATATTTTTGTATCTAAGTTAATGGCCTTTAATGTGATATATATGTATATATACATATATATATAATATATACATATATACACACATAGATACATACATACACACATATACATATATACAAACATACATATATACACACTGTAAAGAATTAATTGTTATTTGAGGTTTTTATGCCTTGGCACGCACTGGCATAGTGCTCTGCAAACCGCACATTGCTCCACCCCCTGGTTGTAGCCGTTGCCATGGCGCTGGCACCTCACATCATCACTATTCGCTGTGAAATTTAAAATTGGATATAAGAGCATTAAACTCCCCTTTAAACTTTCCCTTATATATATCTCCCAGACCAGTAAGAGAAAGAAACCTCTAAGCTTTAATTAGAGATGTATTACTTAGCTTTTATTGTTTGGGAATTAATTAGCCAACAAACGGGTGATACTGATTAGGGAAATAGGAAGTAGAAATACAAATGAATAGTCTTAGATCTAAGCTTAGACTATATTCTTTTATAAAGCTCATTGAATCCCAAAGCTACCTCTCAGGCTGAGAACCAGAGTCAAGCACGTGCTGCCACTGAGGACAAGAGCCAATCACCCGAACACGCCGTCAAACCTGAGCCAGTGTGTGTGTGTGCTGAGAAAAAGAGAGCCCACTTCCGTTCTCTCCTCATTTTTAAGCTGGCACCCTGGAAGTGGCATGGTTGGCCACGCTCTCCCGAGCAGCAGCAGGTGCACGGCTATTAGTCATGGTTTCCTCCCCAAAAGGGCAGTCCTTCAAAAACTAATGGTACTTTAGTAGTATGCATTCAACTCTTAAATTTAGTTAAAAACTTTTTTTTTTTTTACCACATTGCAGATACCTACATGGGCCTGGCAAAATTATAATGACTGGAAGCCTAGTGAGGGCAGTCATGTGACTGTCAGAGTGGCTATCCCATTGGCTGGGGCTGTGTGGGGTTTTTCTGGGATTGGGGGAGGAGGATTGGGCATTCTAGTGGGATGGTGGAACAGGAAGTGTGCTGCGTATTCTCAGCTGATTCCTGGGCAGTGGTATCTTTTAAGGTTGTATGATTTCCCTTTCCCCATTTTATTTCCTTTCCCTTGATCCTACTGATCCTGTTTGTGGGTTTGTTTTTTTTGAAGTTCGTTCTTGTTAAAATAAATGCTGTTCTGTTTTGAGGGAGGCTGCCGGTCTCCTTCCTTGCCCCAATATTGCAACAAGCCGCTTCGCTAACACTCCCCAATTAAAAATTGATCCCCACAACACATATATATGTGTGTGTGTGTGTGTGTGTGTGTGTGTATGTATATGTATATATGTATGTATGTAAGTGTGTACACACACACCTCTCTCCTAGGCTCTGTAATGTTCAATTCACCAGGAAACCCTTAGATACCAGATATTTGGAACTTGGGTAGTACTTAGACTTTGAATTTTTATTGAACTGTACCCCTATGCCTCTGGAATCTGAATAAAACCATTGAAGACTTGAACCTTCACTTTATAAAGTGCTTTTTCTACTGAAGCAGCAAGACTGATGTTATTAAAGAAAAGTCCTAAATTCCATGCCATTTGGAAAAATCAGGAATATTCATAGAAACCAAAATGCCTTGCAAATTGAAATATCAGTGAATAAAGCCTTCACAAAGTAATGATATCATGTGCACCCAGAGCTCCTACTGAACAATTTTTATAAGATATATCAGCTGCCCTGTGATGGAAAAAGGTCAAACCTCCCAAGGAAATTTTGACTGCTACTCTCTTCTACTAATGACAGAGATGGATAATTTTGTGGTACCACAGAGAATGGGTTTTAAATATTTACTGAAGTTCATAGGCCTCTATACAACTTTTATAGAATATTGCTCCATACCAGCAGTCCAAAATGTCATAAATGGCAGCTTTTCCAATATGTAAGGATTTCTGGGCTTCAGAAAGCAAAGCACAAATCAAAATAAGACTATTAGCTAAAATATAATTCATTTGCTCCAAATCTAAAAATAATATAAACTGTCTAGGTTATGTTAATTAATTTTAGTGATAATTGAGCCTACTCTTGTATCATAGTTATAATAGCTATTTAATAAATATTAGTGTAACAGAATTATGTATCCTAAAACAACATTATATACCCACAAAACAATGTCAGTTCAAGTAAGAGAAAATAAAAGGTAGTACTTATTTAGCTCTCCTAATGTTGATTGATAGCTTATGTTTATATGAGTGCATTGATATGCAAATATATAGTAGTAGGTATCATTAAAACCATCTTGGAGATTAATGAGATAAACATTATTAACTCTTATTACTTCAGAATTTATGTCAGACAGTATCATATCAAGTAGTTGGAGAAGCATTTTTGAAAGACCGGGCTAAGGACTTCCTTCCTTTCTTCCTTTTTTCCTTCCTTCCTTCACTTATGAATTTATTTATTTGTTTATTCATTCATTCACTTATTTATTTATGTTTACTCATTCATTTATTTATTTGCTTGCTTCTTTGATTATTCATTTATTCATTCACTTATTTATGGGTTTATTTATTTGGTGGACATTTTTATTTATAGCTTTGGGTACCAATTTTTATTCCTCCTTCCCTCCCTTCCCTGTCCGCATTCTGAGGTGGCAAGCCATCAGATATGGGTTATGCATGCATGATTATTGTAATTATTGTAATGATGCCACCTGCTGGAGACTTACTATAGGAAAGCTCCACCATGAGGAGAATGCCTCTGAGGGCAAGGCCATGGAGCTTTTCCTTGGTGTCAGGAAGTGATGTTTGCTTATGGGTACTGTCTATCAAGACTACCAGCCAATGAACTTGAGAAGCCTCCCATTTCTGGGAGGAACACACAAAATAGGAAGCAGACACTAGGGGAGGAGTCATGTCTCTTTTTGGTTCCTGACCTTGTCATGGTGGGTCAGATGATAGGGTCTCTTAGAAATAGTTAGATTTTTACCTTTCTCTCTGATCCTAATGCTCTTTAATAAATACTTAAACATGTAAATACTCTTGCTAAAGCTTATAATTTATTGGCAACCACTCATTAGATTTTAGATAGTTTAGCTAGAATTTTAGCCCTTACAGATGGCGAGCCAGGTAGGAGGAAAAGCTTGTTTAAGGTAAGAGCTTATAATGCTAGAATTTGGGGTACACCACATTTTTTAAACTTGTTCTCCAATTCTCTGCATGCCAAAGTGGTAGGGGTTTCTGAATCACCATTGATTCTTCTAATGCTGTCATAATGGCCATTATGGTAGAAAATATGGAGTTCTTTAGGGTCAGTTTTTTCTGTGCCAGAAATTTGCCATAGAGGTTCATTCAACTGGTGAATGATTACATTCAGTTGGTTATGTTTGGCAAAGGCTACAATGGCATTGTTCCCAGCACAAGTACCAGCTTTTTTCAAATCAGCAACATATTCTACAAAGGGAATATCTGTTTCCATAAAAGACCCAAAGTCTTCTTTATGACTGAGCATATAATTAACAGTTTCTTATCTGTGTTTGAGATTATTCCTCACTTTGGGCCACCAGCATACGTTGACTCTGATAGAGATACACATTTTACAGATTCAATTCTCTCCCAGATTTATTCTTTCTTGTGAGCAACTCCTAGATTTCATACTCCTTACCACCCTCAAAGGTGGGTGCTTTTTTTTCCTTACCCACTTAGATTTTCTTTTTATGGTTTTAGCCTTTCATTTAGCTGTAGCTTGGACTTTTGTTACCAGTCAATCCTTGAGTCTTCCTGCTGAGAAGGTTAATTCTTTAGAGCCTCCTAGACATGACCTGGGATGGTATACCTACCATTTCATGCTGTAAGGCAGAATGTTGAGCTACTCTGGGCAATCAGAATTATCGAGATAAGGGGGAGGGGGACTGACTTACTTTCCCTCCCCTTTGTCTTCTCCTCTTTTCATGAAAATCTTTTTCCAGACTTTTTCTTCACCCATTTCACTTGGTGGTGGCTGCCCCCAATTGTTTCAAAGCCTGAATCCCAGAGTAGCCACCAATCTGGAGGAACATTGTCTCTTTCACCTCCTGACCTTGACAATACACTCTCTCTTGGCCCCCCCAGATCCCACTAAGTTTCTGTTGAAACTGAACTCTCACAAGTTTCCTGGAACTCGAGCCACAACTAGGAGCAGGATCCAGAGGCCAGATAGCTGAGGAACTTTCTAGCCCATGTTGGCCTTGACTCCAGCCCTCAGGGTGGTCCCCAGGGGAGGTCTCAACATTCGAGTGTGGGGTGCAGTATATTCATTAGATGTTTTTCACCTATTTCTGCTCAATCACCTGCAGCAAGGTGATCAGCCTAGTAGTCGTATTTTTTTTCCAACAGCCTGGCATGACCAGAGCTGGTTAGCACCAGTCATAAAAGTATTCTACCTTCAGAGAACACCTAGGCACTGCCACCTTAATCATCCTGGCTGGCTACCCTTCTTCCTTTGGCTTATTTTTATTATCCACTCCATCAGCACTTAGACCATATGGCATTATCTCAGTTGTCATTGTGTTGGGAAACAAATCAGTCTTTGAAATGTGTATTTTGCCACCTCTATTTCATTTCAGGGCAGGTGACTCCCTATGAGAAGGAGCCAGAATAGACTGGAGGTGGGTGCTGGGAAAATCCCCTTGCAGTGGGAAAAGGGGAAACCAGGCCTGAGTTCAAAATCAAGTCTGATTCAAATTGCCCTGGTCCCTCCTCTCCTCTCCAGACCCCACCTTCTACTCCTCCCATGGCTAAGCCCCTTGATTCCCCTGCCAGGGAAGTCCAGAGATCTAAAGTGCATGCACAGCTTTCTCTACCTGCATTTGCAGCTTTTACATTTGCAGCTTCAGGCTCAGCCCTCCGCAGTCTGGCTGTGCTTCTGACTCAACCTTAAAAAACTCTTTAAATTCCAGACATGCTCCTTTTGTTCATAATTTTGTTAATCTGCTTTTGTCTTTAATTAGGAACCTTATAAAGCATTTGTAGGGTGAAAGGACTGACAGACAATATAGAGGGGTTAAAGAAGATAAACTTAAGTTAAATAAAAATGACAATCATCATCATAGTTCAAGACTCTGCTTCTTTTGCCATGGAAGGGTACATATTTTACAACAATGTAGAAGTAAGCAGCAAGGTATTGATATGGGTATTGGGGATTTTAGATATCGGGATCAAAAGTGTTCTAAATTCACTCAGAGTAATAATATCAGTTCAGAGGTTACATAGGATTTCTATGCTATTACATCTACATTTTGAAATCAATGGTATGGGTTTATTTTCATAGAGATTTTCATGCTTTTGTGATTGTGTTTTATACGTAGCTTTAAAAAAAGAATATTTGTAAAAGCTTTTTATAGTCATGTGATCAAGTTTATATTTTATAATACTCTTATTAATATTAAGTTCATATTCATTTAGATTTCCCTATTTTGAATTTCATTGTCTTTTATTGTTCCATGTGTATTTTCTTCTATTCATTCATCTATCTAATTTTGAAACATTGCAAGACGGTTTTGATTTCATAATACAATGTTAATTCTGGAAGTATTGTGCTCCTATATTCTGAGTTGGGGTTTTTTTGTTATTTTTTTTCCCTCAACTGATTATTTGATCAAACTCTATAAAGCATTTTCCTGGCAAATTGGTTGCCATGGCAAGTGTAAATTGATTCTAGAAGTATTATTTTTAATAAGGATATTCCAATAAAAAAGAGGGGAACATTTGTAAAAGTTTTCTTTTAAAAAAAAGTTTTCTTTAGGATTGTGTTGTGTTTTAACTTGTATTTAAATATGTTCTGATTTTTCACAAAAGTAATTATATACTTAGTAAAAAAAGGGTAGTATTTGAAATTGTAGTATAATTGTATATTATATTCTGAGTCAAGGTACATTCACATTTTTTGCTATCATTTATTATCCTCAATTTTTAAATCCATATGAGACATAGATTAAGGGAACATATCATTTAAGATATTAATTGCCTTCATTCTGAGTTATCAGATGCCAGTTGGCCAAGATGCCATCCAGTCAAAAGGGGCATACATGCAAGAGCAGACATTGAACTGTCACATGAGGGGAGACATGCATGAAGTCAAGGTATGGCTGAGGGAATGGCTTTTGACAAATGTTGAGGTTGGTTACTCTTGCTTTAATTTTTTCCCCACAATATTGTACAGATGGCTGGAAGTTTTGATCCCACCCATGTCATTCTACACCTGGCTTCTATGCCCCCTCATATATGCCTGATGCCATGGATGATTTAATCCCATGCATCTGATTAAGTCTTACTCAGTTTCCTCCAAGATGTTCGGTGGCATGGACATCCACCTATTTTAAGCCTTGCATACTGCATGGGCAGTATATATTGCTTAAGTGGGGGAAAGCTCATTTCCCATTATTTCTATGTTTTTTTATGGTAACCCCCATAATTATCTCAGGTGTAATGATAATTGTATGTAATACAATAATAATAATAATTATAATGTAATTGTGGAATTTGGCCTTGACATCTGTTACCAATTATATTAGATTCTCATAATGGCATGAGTATAATTAGTCAGATGATGCAAAAAGTGATGAAACAAAGATAAAAATTATTTTTTTAAATTAATATTGCAGCAATTGTCTTCTCAATTTACCTTCCATAAGGGAGGACTATAGAAATATTAAGTTTTACAGAATGTTTCAATTTTTGTTTTAATTATATGTTTCATGTATAACAACTAAGATTCTAAATTCCCTTATACATGTTTTTGAGAACTCTAATTGTTTGATTTGATTATTGACAAAGCTATTTTAAAGTTGCATTAAGCTCAATTTTGTAGGAAATTTTCCTGGCTGATTACCAGCATCCATACATAAACCCCTGAAAAGAATTCCATTCCACGGCTACACGTAGAGGACATCTGAAAAAAGACTTTCAGAAACTTTAAATGAAAAGTTTTGTTTTGTTGTTATTTTTTTCTATTCCTCCTTCTGTTATAATACACACCATCTGTAACATGTACTCTCTGCAGAGACCCTCCCTTTGCAAGACCAATATCAAAGTGCCAGTTCATGAGGGACCGCCACTCTGGACAAAATTTTTCTCTCTCCCTTGTCTATATTGTTATTAACATATTGTTAGTTAGCATAGGGTATTATATTCTGTTATTTTTGACTGTTTCATCAAGGAAACACCCCATTTCTTGAAGAAACAAAGCAAGTACTGTAATTATTGGATTGACACCACCTTCTGGAGACTTACTATAAGAAAGCTCCACCATGAAGAGAATGCCTCTGAGGGCAAGGCCATGCGGCTTTTCCTTGGCGTCAGGAAGTGACGTTTGTTCATGGGTACTGTCTATCAAGACTACCAGCCAATCAACTTGAGAAGCCTCCCATTTCTGGGACGAACACACGAAGTAAGAAGTAGACACTAGAGGAGGAGTTCTGTCTCTTTTTGGTTCCTGGCCTAGCCATGGTGGGTCAGATGAAAGCGTCTCTTAAAAATAGTTAGATTTTTACCTTTCTGTCTGATCCTAATTCTCTTTAATAAATACTTAAACATTTAAATATTCTTGCTAAAGCTTATCACTTATTGGTGACCACTCATTAGATTTTAGATAGTTTAGCTAGAATTTTAGTCATTACATTATGTAAAACATTTCCATTTTAGTAATTTTTTTACGAAAACTTGAATTAAAAAATGAAAGAAAGTAAAAAATAGCATTGTTTAGTCTCTGTTCCATCAATATCAGTTCTTTTTTTTGGAGGTGGATGGTATCTTTCAATAGTCCTTTGGCATTGTCTTGGATTACTGTATTATTGAGAATAGTCAAGTCATTCACAGTTCTTCATCAAACAATATTGCTGTCTCTATATACAATCTTCTTCTAGTTCTGCTCACTTCAGTATACATCAGTTCATCCGTGTATTTCCAGGCCTTTCTGAAATCATTCTGCTTATCATCGCAAGAAATAGTATGGTTCAATCAGCATCCATATTCCACAGTTGTTTCTGTTTTTGTTTTTGTTTTTTGGATTTGGCGAGCCTTTTCCTTCATGAATCTTTTGGAAGTTTCTTGTACCATTGTATTGGTGAGAAGAATCCAGTCTATCAAAGTTGATCAACACATAATGTTGATGATACTGTGTATAATGTTCTTCTGGTTCTGCTCATCTCACTCATCATCAATTCGTATAAGTCCTTCCAGGTTTCTCTGAGCTCTGCTCATCATTTCTTGCAGCACAATAGAATTCCATTACATTCATATACCACAACTTATCCAGCCATTCCCCAACTGATGGGCAACACTTCAATTTCCAATTCCTTGCCACCACAAAAAGAGCAGCTATAAATATTTTTGAACATGTGGGTCCTTTTCCCTTTTCTATGCTCTCCTTGGGAAAAAGCCCTTGTAGTTGTATTGCTGGGTCAAAGGGTATGCATAACTTTGTAGCCCTTTGGGCATAATTCCAAATTGCTCTGCAGAATGGTTGGATGAGTTCACAGGTCCAACAACAATGCATTAGTTTTCCAATTTTTCCACAGCTTCTTCAACATTTATTATTTTCCTTTTTTGTCATATTAGCCAATCTGACAGGTGTGAGGTGGTTACCTCAGTTACTTTACTTTGCATCTCTCTAATAAAAAGTGATTTAGAGCACTTTTACATATGGGAATATATACCTTTGATTTCCTCATCAGAAAACTGCTTGTTCATATCTTTTGATCATTTCTTAATTGGGGAATGTCTTGTATTCTTATAAATTTGATTTAGTTCCCTATATATTTAAAAAATGAGGCCTTTATCAGAAGTACTGGCCACAAAAATTGTTTCCCAGCTTTCTGCCTCCCTTCTAATTTTGGATGCATTGCTTCTGTTTGCACAAAAACTTTTTAATTTAATGTAATCAAAATCATCCATTTTACATTTTATAATATTCTCTATCTCTTGTTTGGTCATATACATCTCTCCTTTCCAACGATCTGAAAGGTAGACTATTCCTTCCTCTCCTAATTTACGTATGGTATCACTTCTTACGTCTAAATCATGTATCCATTTTGACCTTATTTTAGTATAAGGTGTCAGATGTTGGTCTATGCCTAATTGCTGCCATACTATCTTCCAGTTTACCCAGCAGTTTTTGTTAAATACTGAGTTCCTATCCCAGAATCTGGAGTCTTTGGGTTTATCAAACACTACATTACTAGTGTCATTTACTACTGTGTTTCCTGTGCCTAGCTTATTCCATTGATCCTCCACTCTATTTATTAGACAGGACCAAATAGTTTTGATGACAGCCGCTTTATAGTAGAGCTTCAGATTTGGTACAGCTAACTCACCTTCCTGTGCATTTTTTTTCATTATTTCCCTTGATATTCTTGACTTTTTGTTTTTCCAGATAAATTTTGTTATTAATTTTTCTAGCTCTATAAAATAATTTTCAGGTAGTCTGATTGGTATTGCACTGAATAAGTAAATTGATTTAGGTAGAATTGTCATTTTTACTATATTAGCTCTGCCTATCCATGAGCAATTGATATCTTTCCAATTATTTAGAACTGATTTGATTGTGTGAAAAGTGTTTTGTAATTCTGTTCATATGGTTCCTGGGTTTGTCTTGGCAAGTAGACTCACAAATATTTCATATTATCTACCATTACTTTAAAAGAAATTTATTTCTATCTCTTGCTGCTGGACTTTCTTGGTCATGTATAGAAATGCTGATGGTTTATGTGGATTTATTTTATATCTTGTGACTTTGCTAAAGTTGTTATTTGTTTCAAGTAATTTTTGAGTTGATTCTCTAGGATTCTTTAAGTATACTATCATATCATCTGCAAACAGTGATAGTTTTGTTTCCTCCTTGCCTATAGTTATTCCTTTAATTCCTTTTTTTTTCTCTGATTGACAATGCTAATATGTACAATATTGAATAATAGAGGTGATAATGGACATCCCTGTTTCACCCCTGATCTTCTTTGGAAG
The DNA here is from genome assembly GCF_019393635.1 of Dromiciops gliroides. Taxonomy (NCBI): domain Eukaryota; kingdom Metazoa; phylum Chordata; class Mammalia; order Microbiotheria; family Microbiotheriidae; genus Dromiciops; species Dromiciops gliroides. The sequence continues at coordinate 282,928,725 of NC_057864.1, read as the reverse complement.
GCCTCTAACTTACCTCCATTACATATCATGCTTGCAGATGGTTTTAGGTAGATACTGCTTACTATTTTAAGGAAAGCTCCACCTATTGCTAAACTCTCTAGTGTGTTTATTAGGAATGGGTACTGTATTTTGCCAAAAGCTTTCTCTGCATCTACTGAGATAATCATATGATTTTGGTTAGTTTTGTATTGATGTGGTTGATTATGTTAATAGTTTTCCTAATGCTGAACCAGCCCTGCTTTCCTGGTATAAATTACCACCTGGTCATAGTGTATTATCCTGGTGATCATTTGCTGTAATCTCCTTGCTAATATCTTATTTATGATTTTAGCATCAATATTCATTAGGGAAATTGGTCTATAATTTTCTTTCTCTGTTTTTGTTCTGCTTGGTTTTGGTATCAACACCATATTTGTGTTATAAAATGAATTTGGTAGAACTCCTTCACCTATTTTTCCAAATAAATTGTATAATATTGGAATTAATTTTTCTTTTAATGTTTTGTAACATTCACCCATAAACCCATCTGGCCCTGGGGATTTTTTCTTAGTGAGTTCATGAATGGCTTGTTCAATTTCTTTTTTCTAATATGGGCTTATTTAAGGATTTTATTTCCTTTTCAGTTAACCTGTGCAGTTTGTATTTTTATAAATATTTATCCATTTCAAATTTATTGGCATACAGTTGGGCAAAATAATTCCTAATTATTGATTTAACTTCCACTTCATTGGTGGTCACATCACCCTTTTCATTTTTGATACTGGTAATTTGGTTTTCTTCTTTCTTTTTTTTTAATCAAACTAACCAATATTTTATCTATTTTATTGTTTTTTCAAAAACCCAGCTGTTAGTTTGATTGATTAATTCTATCATGTTCTTGCTTTCAATTTTATTAATTTTTCCTTTAATTTTCAGGATCTCTAGTTTAGTATTTAATTGGGGATTTCTAAATTGTTCTTTTTCTAGCTTTTTAAGTTGCATACCCAATTCATTGATCTTCTCTTTCTCTTTTTTATTCATGTAACCAGTTAGAGGTATAAATTTCCCCTAAGCACTGCTTTGGCTGCATCCCATGGATTTTGGTATGGTGTCTCATTATTGTCATTCCCTTGGATAAAGTTATTGTTGTGTTTTTATGATTTTGTATTTTGACCCATTCATTCTTTAGGATGAAATGATTTAGTTTCCAATTGATTTTCAGTCTACTTTTCCATGGCTTCTTCTTACATGTAATTTTTATTGCATCATGATCTTAGAAGGATGCATTTACTATTTCTTCCTTTCTAAATTTGACTGTGATGTTTTAGTGCCCTAATACATGGTCAATTTTTAAAAATCTATCATGTACTGCTGAGAAAAAGGTGTATTCCTTTCTATCCCCATTCACTTTTGTCCAGACATCTATCATGTCTAACTTTTCTAGTATTCTATTCACCTCTTTTACTTCTTTCTTATTTATTTTTCAACTAGATTTATCTAATTCTGAGAGGGTAGATTCAGATCCCCCACTAGTATAGTATTACTCTCGAATTCCTCTTGTAATTCTTAACTTCTCCTCTAATAATTTAGATGCTATGCTACTTGGCACATACATATTATTTTTTTGTTTTTATTTTTTTGTGGGGCAATGAGGGTTAAGTTACTTGCCCAGGGTCACACAGCTAATAAGTCTCAAGTGTCTGAATCTGAATGTGAACTCAGGTTCTACTGAATCCAAGGCCAGTGCTTTATCCACTGTGCCACCTAGCTGCCCCCTCACATACATATTTAATATTGATATGACTTCATTATCTATAGTACCTTTAGCAAGATGTAGTTTCCTTCCTTATCTCTTTTAATGAGATCTCTTTTTGCCTGTGCTTTGTCTGAAGTAAAGATTGCTAACCCTGCCTTTTTTACTTTAGCTGAGGCATAATATATTCTGCTCCAGCCTTTTACCTTTACTCTGTGTGTATCTCTCTGCTTCAAATGTGTTTCTTGTAAACAACATATAGTAGGATTCTATTTTTTAATCCACTCTGCAATTTTCTTCCGTTTTATAGCAGAGTTCATCCCATTCACATTCACAGTTATTATTACTAACTGTTTATTCCCCTCCATTCTATTTACCCCCTTTGTACTTTTTTCCCCTTCTTTCTCTCTATTCTTCCTTGCCAACATTTTGCTTCTTACCCATGCCACCCCCACTCTTTTTTCCCTTTTTATCACCCGCTCCCTTTTCTTTACCTTTTTGTCACTTGCTTTTGCCCTCCCTTCTATCAGTGCTCCCCTTCCCCTTCCCCTTTTACTTCCCTAAAGATTAAGCTAAGTTTCAATGAACATATATGTTATTCTCTCTTTGAATCAAATCTAATGAGATTAGGGTTGAAACAATGTTCACCCCTCCCTTATTTCCCTCTATTGTAATAGTTTTTATTCACCTCTTCATATGATATAATTCACTCCATTCCACCTCCCCTTTTCTCTTCTCCCTATAAGCTTCCTTTATAGCCCCCTAATTTCCTTGATGTCATCACATCAAAAACAATTTATATTTATACCCTCTGTATATAATCCTTCTGTCTGCCTAAATACATTTACAGTTCTCAAGAGTTATAAGTATTATCTTGCCTTGTAGGGATGTAAACAGTTTAACCTAATTGATTAACTTTTTCCCCTGTTTACCTTTTTAAACTTCTCTTCAATCTTGCAAACATCGAATTTTCTATTCAGTTCTATTCTTTTCATCAGGAAACCTTGAAAGTCACCAATGTCATTGAATGTCCATCTTTTCCCCTGAAAGAGAATGCTCAATTTTGCTGGGTAATAGATTCTTGGCTGCAATCCAAGCTCTTTTGCCTTCCTGGAATATCATATTCCAAGTCTTGTGGTCCTTTAATGTTGAAGCGTCCAAGTCCTGAGTAGTCCTGACTGTGGCTCCATGATATTTAAATTGCTTCTTTATAGCTGCTTGGAGTATTTTCTCCTTCACCTGGCAACCTGCCCTCTTGGCTGGTGCAGGTTGGTTTAACCACTTTCCTGCTGCGCCACCAGATTTTTAAGCCAGGGTCCAGGGGCCTCAGTTGCTCGGCTGTGGCCCACAGCTTCCTGATGACTTGCCCTGACCCCCTCGGGCACTGTGCTGTTGCCCTGCACTGCGCCTCCCCTTTGCCCAAGTCAAGCTGACCTTTCTTGAAGTGTTCTAAATTATCTCTGGTAGGAAGACTGTGCCTCTCTGTCTCTTTGCAGGTTCCGTAGTTTCAGAATTCATCCAGAAGCTTGATTTAATGTTCTTTTTGAGGGAAAAGAAGGAGAGCTCAGGCAGCTTGCTGACTCCTCTCTGCCATCTTCCTGTTTATCATTTCTTATATCACAATAATGTTCCATAACATTTATTCACCACATTTGGTTTAGCCATTCCACAATTGATAAGCATTCCTTCGATTTCCAATTCTTAGCCACCACACAAAGATCTGCTCTAAATATTTTTGTATAAATCGGTCTTTTCCTCTTTTGGGGAATGTCTTTGGGATATATGTTTGAAGGGATGTGGGGAAAATGTGATTCTAATCCACTGTTGGTGGAGTTGTGAAAAGATCCAAGCATTCTAGAGAGCAAAGAGTAACTTTAATGTCAAAAGTGTTTTTAAGTATGATATTTTGAATAATCAGCAAAATTTTGCTTTTGTTTGGAGCAAAGGGAATTAGAATCCTGTTTTCAGTATTGTTTTCCCTGCTGGATCTAAGTTGAAGGACTTTAAATCAATTTAAAATTATAAATCATCAGGTAATATTTAAACATTTCACTAGGTATAAAGAACAAAACTATTTTAATAGCTATTTTGGACAAATCTCTTTTTTACATCTCCTCTTTTATATGAAAGTATCATTGTTGTCATAAGTCAATTATATCACATTGATCCTGTGCTCATCAACTATTGTGCCTTTTTTGTCTTACCTAACTCAAGCTGCATCATTGGTTAAAGTCATTTTCCCACATGTCATACATTTCTAGCTCTACGTGGCCTTATATCACCCTTTTCAGAAACAAAAGCAAGAAATGCAGGTGAAAAATGAATTGCAAATAGGGAAATCAACTTTTTCTGATGCCCATGTTGTTGCCCCTTCCAGAATACCAAAAATGACTTGAACTATTTGAACTAAGAAAAATGAAGTCCCTGATCTGTGTTGTTAGCATTATATTCAAGTTTCACAGAAATGATTAAAATACTTATAAGGAAACTCCACATTAAATTTCTTCCTCAGATTTAGAGATAGAGAGGGAACAGAGGTCTTTTAGTCTGACCCCTCATTTTTTAGATGAGGAAAATGAGACCAAACTGTTTAAGTGACTTGGTTAAGGTAACATAGGCCGAAGCAAGACTTGAATCCATTCTTGAACTCCAGACTTCCAACCTAGGCACTCTATTCCATCGTACCATCAGAAATATTTTAATTACACAAACTCACACACACACACACGTTAATTCAGTATAACCAAAGCCTAACATAAAATTGTAAAATGCTACTCTAATGTCATAGAGTGAAATGGCCATTAATAACATTATTTCTGGTGAATTGACTAGGCACTATAATATCATTTCACTCAGTGACCTGTTGCCTGAAACCAATCTAGGCCTTTAGGCAGGGTGTGCTTGATGTTTTTAATTATAGCAAGAACATTGAAATGGTTTCTAAAGATAAGGCCTTCAGCAGATTTGTCTTTGAAGGATGGAAAGCAGTGAGCATAAAGTACAATTGAAAACTGTGTAGGAGTTGAAAGGATTTTTTTTTAACATTGAAGTGTCATATATTTTCAAAGTTTTCTAAAATACAAAAATCTTTCAGCTAAGCTCCAGAATGCCAGCAATATTTCATTTGCCTCTAAGAGTTGCAAGTTTGGAGTAGTAAAGTAAATAATTTGAGTCACTTTATCTTTTTTTCAGGCCTTAGTTCAAGTTCAGCCAAGGAAGTTAAATGAGTGTTTTTCTAGTTGTCAAAAAGGCTCACAAAGAGAAATGTATTACTTATAACTTCTGTCTAGTGTGCAGTTAACAGTATTCAAAAGACCAAAACAAAACAATGTTTCAAAGGTATTTATTTCAGTTGTGCAAGGTTTCAAGAAACCAAGAATTCAAAAATTGATTGTAGAAGAACATTTTTTGGAGAAAGAAGTGTAAATTATTTATTTTGGAGTAATTTACATCAGAATATGTGCAATATAATATCATCATCATACAAAATAATAAAAATTCAGCCTACTGCTCCTATTTTATACCTCTCAGAATGTGTTTGCTTTTGTAAAACTTGAGAGGGAGCAGCTAGGTGGTGCAGTGGGTACAGTACTGGCCCTGGAGTCAGGAGGACCTGAGTTAAAATCTGGCTTCAGATACTTGATACTTACTAGTTGTGTGTCCCTGGGCAAGTCACCTAACCCACATTGGCTAAACAAAAAAAAAAGAAAAAGAAAAGGTTGAGGTAGGTTCATCTCTCATTACACATAAATTAAGAACTTCATCAAGACTTATCTAATTGCAGAACAAAGCTTTTCTCTAAATCAACAAAATGTACCAATAAGCACAACAAAAGAAGTATAGAATTTAGGCTGTATACACACAGATGGTGGTAGAATGATATTTGAAAACTTTTTAGAAAGTGACTTTGTCAACCATTAATGCCAGTCTACATTATAGTATGGGAGGAAAAAAAAAACAGATTTCTGAAGTTGGTTGTTAGCCTTAGATGTAGACCAATGATTTAATTAGTGTAGGGAACTATGGACGGCAGGATGGGTGGGGGGACACTTACCTGACAAGATCCTTCACTAAATTAGCTAACATTTATTAAACATCTTACTACTGAGCTAAGCACTGGAGACAAAAACAAGACAAAACAAAACAATACAAAATGAAACAAACAAAAATGCAAAAGACAGCTCCTACTCTTGAAAAGCAACTCTTTTGTAATTTTTAATTGAAAGTTTCCTAGAAGAACTGAGAGATTGTTTGATTTGCCCAAGATTTCATGAGTAGTTATTAGAGTGTCAAATGTCAGCCTGTTTGAGGGCAGTAGTTTGTCCACTACAGTGAAATACAACTTAGAAGATCAACAGGAAAGGTCTGTTGCACTGAGGTGAGAGTAGAACACAGTTGAGCACATGCTATACCAGCATAAATAAGACACTAGCAAACCAGGAGCAGGCCTTTGGAAGCTGCTGAATCTGTAGTGGCAGCAGCTGCTTCTATAGATCTCAGCCCACAGATGTTAAAGGGGTCAAACAACTAATGAGAAAGAGATTACATTCCACAAATGAGAAATGATCAAAGGATATAAATAGACAGTTTTCAGATGAAGAAATTAAAGCTACTATAGTCATATGAAAAATGTTATAAATCACTATAGATTAGAGAAATGCAAATTAAAACAACTGTGAGGTATCACCTTACACCAATCAGATGGGCTAATAGAAAAAACCTCCCTCCCAAAGAATGGAAAATGATAAATGTTGGAGAAGATATGGTGAAATTGGAACACACATGCATTGTTGGTGAAGTTGTGAACTGATGCAAACATTCTGGAGAGTAATTTGGAACTATGCCCAAAGAGCTATCAAACTGTGCATACCCTTTGACTAATCAATGCCTTGACTAGGACTGTCTCCCAAAGAGATCATAAAAAAGGGAAAAGGAACTACTTGTACAAAATTATTTATAGCAGCTCTTTCTGTGGTGGAAAAGAATGAAAATTGAGGGGAAGCCCATCAATTTGGGAATGACTGAATAAGTTGTGGTATATGAATGTAATGGAATGCTATTGTGCTGTAAGAAATGATAAATAGGTGGATTTCAGAAAAACCAGGAAAGACTTACATGAACTGATGCTGAGTAAAATGACCAGAACCAGTAGAACATTATATATGTAATTGGAAAAAAAGTACTATTAAGGCGATTATAGGGGTCTCTTTGCTGGAACTGGAGTCAAGATTCTGTTTCTTTGCCCATACTTAGACCTTGGTCCCAGTTCTGGCTAGCAGTCCCAGGGCAATGAGGAGCACTCGCACACCAGAACTTATAGTTCCAGTGGAACAGGGACCCTCAACACAGTTCCAGGGCAGAAAAAAGTGCTTGTGGTCATTCACAGACCAGAGCACAGGCCTGGAGAATAGTAAACATACCTCTCCTTAGATCATAACACCATGGAATTATTGAAAAAGTACAGGTTCCTAGAGGTATCTCTGAAAACAGATGAACAAAAACACTAAAATTTGGGAAAATGTGCCATCCACCCTGTGCCATCGACCCTAGAAGCATAGACCCACTTTAACAAAGAGTTGAAAGTCAAGAAGTTGGTTGAAAAAATGAACAAACAGAAAAAAAATCTGACCATATAATGTTAATATTGTGACAGGGAAGATCAAAATACATACCAAAAAGAAGACAGCAAAGTCAAAGCTCCTACATCCAGATCCTCCAAGAAAAATCTGAATTTGCCTCAGGTCCTGGAAGATCTCTCTCTCTCTCTCTCTCTCTCTCTCTCTCTCTCTCTCTCTCTCTCTCTCTCTCTCTCTCTCTCTCTCTTTTGGTGGGGCAATGATGGTTAAAAGACTTACCCAAGGTCACATAACTAGTAAGTGTCAAGTGTCTGAGGCTGGATTTGAACTCTGGTCCTCCTTAATCCAGGGCCAGGGTTTCATCCACTGTGGCACCTAGCTTCCCACAAAAGCATTTTTCTTTTTCTTTTACTTTTTTAAAGGGGAATGAGGGTTAAGTGACTTACCCAGGGTCATACAGCTACTAAGTGTCAAATGTTTTTGAGGCCACATTTGAACTCAGGTCCCCCTGAATCCAGGGCAGGTACTTTATCCACCACACCATCTAGCTTTCCCCAGGGCATGGAAGATCTAAAAAAAAGATATAGAAAATCAAATAAGTTAGGTAGAAGAAAAATTGCAAAGAGAAATGAGACTGGGCGCAGCTAGCTAGCACACTAGATAAAGCACCAGCCCTGGATTCAGGAGGACCTGATTTCAAATCCAACCTCAGACACTTGACCCTTACTAGCTGTGTGACCTTGGGCGAGTCATTTAACCTCTCTATTGCCCCACAAAAAGAGAGAGAGAGAAATGAAACTGATTCAGTAAAATCATTAAAAATGAGTCAATATCTTAGTAAAAGAGACCCAAAAACACTAAAGAAAACAACACCTTCAAAACAAACTAGACTCAATGGCAAAAGAAGCACAGAGGGCAGATAGGTGGTGCAATGGATAGAGCACTGGCCCTGGATTCAGGAGTACCTGACTTCAAATCCATTCTCAGAAACTTAACACTTACTAGCTGGGTGACCCTGGGCAAGTCACTTAACCCCAATTGCCTCAAAAGAAAAAAAAAACAAGCACAGAAAACCAATGAGGCTTGAAAAACAGAATTGGCCAAATGGAAAAAGAGGCACAAAAACTCATTGAAGAAAAACTCCTAAAACAGTAGAATTGGTCAAATGGAAAAGGAGATACAAAGTTTCATTGAAGAAAAGAATTCTTTAAAAACCAGAATTGAGCAAATGGAAACTAATTTATCAGTAATCAAGAAACAATTTTTAAAAAATAAAGAATGGAAAAAAGAAGATAATACGAAATTGGAAAAATATCTGGCCTGTAAAATAGATCCGGGAGCAATGATTTTAAAATTTTTGTGCTAACTGAAAGTCATGATTTTAAAAAAAAAAAAAAAGGACACTGGATATCATCTTTCAAGAATGTATCAAGGAAAACTGAACTGATATTCTAGAACCATAGGGGAAAAGAGAAATTGGAAGAATCTTCCAATTACCTCCTGAAACAGATCACAAAATAAAAACTACCAGGAATATTATAGACAAATTCCAGAGCTCCCAGTTCAAGGAGAAAATACTGCTAGCAGCCCAAAAGAAACAATCTTGGTATTATGGAATGACAATAAGTATAACACAAGAATTAGAAGATTCTAAATTAAAGAATGGGATGGGGGTTCGAATATGATATTCTGGAAGGCAAGGTAGTTCAGAATACAACCACAAATCACCTACCCCAAAAAACTGAGTGTGATTCTTCAGGGGGAAAATCTATATTCATTGAAATAGAAGACTTTCAAGTCCTATTTTTTTTTTTGTCTTTTTCAGGGCAATGAGGATTAAGTGACTTGCCCATGGTCACACAGCAAGTAAGTGTCAAGTGTCTGAGGCCAGATTTGAACTCAGGTCCTCAGAATTCAGGGCCAATGCTTTATCCACAGTGTCACCTTGCTGCCCCCTTATGTTCTCTTAATGAAAAGACCAGAGCTGAATAGAAAAAAATTCTTTTAAATAAAAGACTCAAAAGAAACAGAAAAAAGGAAAAAAGGAAAAGGATATCATAAGGGATTTTAAAGGGTTAAACTCTTTACATTCCTTCATATGAAAATGATACCTGTAACTCCTAAGAACTTTCTCACTATTAGGACAGTTAGAAGGCATATATATATATATATATATATATATATATAAACAGAAGGCATAGGTGAGTTGAATGTGAAGGGATGATATTTTAAATAATAAAATAAAGGGGTGAGGGTGGAAAGCACTAGAAGAAAGGGAAAGGAAATGGTAGAATTTGGCAAATCATCTCATAAAAGAAGCAAGTAAAAGCTCTTTTAGTGGAGGGGAAGTTGGGGGAGGAGGGTGCATGAATCTTACTGTCATCAGAACTGTCTTAAAGATGTAATAACATACAAACTCATTTGGGTGTAGAAATCAATCTTCACGTACAGGAAAATTTGAGCGGAAAAGGATAAGAGAATGGGAGGGTGTGATAGAAGGGAGGTCAGATTGGGGGAGGAGGTAATAAGAAGTAAAACACTATTGAGGAAGGATAGAGTGAAAGGACAGAATAGAATAGAAGGGGTGAAATGGGATGGAGAGAAATAGAGTTAGCAATCATAACTGTAGAAAAAATTTGAAGTATATTTCTTTGGATAAGGCCTTATTTCTCAAACATATAGAGAACTGATTCAAAGATTATAGAAATAAGAGTGATTTCTCAATTGATAAAAGATCAAAATATATGAACAGTTTTTCAGATAAAGTAATCAATGCTACCTATAGCCCTACAAAATGCTCTAAATCACTATTAACTTAAAAAATGCAAACTAAAACAAACGCTCATACCTATTAGATTGGCTAATAGGACAGAAAACAAAAATGGCAAATGTTGGAGAGGATGTGGGGAAAATGACATATCAATGCACTGTTGGTGGAATTATGAACTGAATTGACCATTCTATAGAGCAATTTGGAACAATACCAAAGGCCGATAAAACCATGCATATCATTTGACCTAGCAGTACTGAGTGGGATGGGAATTATACCCACTGACCCCTGTAATAGAGATTCAAGGAGAGAGGAGGCCAAAGCATTGATTTTATTTCTTTTGAAAGAAAGGTGCACCGCACTCACTGGGACAACCAGGAGGTGTGACACACCGGGATTAGGAAAACAAGCAGTTTTTGTACTCTTTACTTATATCTAATTTGAGCAAAATGCGGTAATTGGGTTCAGCAATAAATCATTCTCCTGGAATGTTCAGCGATAAGTCTCTCTCCTGAGTTGTTAGATTATTTTGTAAAATTTTCTGTTTCTGCAACAACGTATCATGTCTACATAATGTCTCGGTGCAGACTCTATGAAGCAATTTTTAAGTTGATATGCCTATATTTAGAAAGGGGGATAGTAGCTTCCCATTATTGCCTCTCTCTAGAGAAAAAAAAAGAGAGAGAGAGAGAAATAGGGGGCTCTAAGGGGCTTTAAGACTTTGAGATCAGATCACTAGGCCAAAGATGGGGGCACTTTCCATCTAATATCCCTATGTCCCTCTCAGTACCACTATTACATTTATATCCAAAAAGGATATTATTTTCTCACAATTCTACAAAAGTTAGACAGTCAATGAACATTCATTATCAGGCATTGTGCTAAGAAATGCTGATGCAATGAAAAGCAAAAGATAACCCCTGCTTTCAAGAAGCTCATGATCTAATTTGGTGAAATAGAATGAAAACACCTCATACAAGCAAACGTTTAAACAAGATAAATTAAAGCTAGTAGAGGGAAGTTACTGGCATTAAAAGGAATCAGGGAGTGGAGACGGGTGTGTGGCCCCATGTTCCTCCAACCATCCCATAGATTCAGGCCTGGCTTGGCTCAGTCATGGCCAGCGACTTCTACCTGCGATACTACGTGGGCCACAAAAGGGTAAGTTCGGCCACAAATTCCTGGAGTTCGAGTTTCGGCCGGATGGAAAACTGAGGTACGCCAACAACAGCAATTACAAAAATGGTGTCATGATCAGAAAAGAGGCTTATGTCCATAAGAGTGTGATGGAGGAACTGAAGAGAATCATTGACGACAGTGAAATTACAAAAGAAGATGATGCTTTGTGGCCTCCACCTGACAGGGTGGGCTGGCAGGAACTTGAAATTGTGATTGGAGATGAACACATTTCTTTTACTACATCCAAAATCATCTCCCTTATTGATGTGAACTAGTCCAAGGATCCCAAAGGTTTGCAAGTCTTTTATTACCTGGTGCAGGACCTGAAGTGTTTAGTCTTCAGCCTTATTGGTTTGTATTTCAAGATCAAACCCATCTAGGCTGCGGGTTTTGCCTTTTTCCATGTGCTTGGGTGACAGCATTTTTCATTCCCACTGTCAGAAGACTTTTGTGTAAGCTAGGAAAATATTTTTATATGCTGTGGAAGTGATTGTCTTTAATAAATATTCAGGTGGGGAAAAAAAAGGAATTATGAAAGGCTTATTACGGAAGGTATTTTAACAGTGACTTTAAGGAAACCTGAGATATCAGGAAACAGATGAGTAAGGAGGATACCATAAAAATGAGGAATAACCACTGAAAACTCTTGGAGTTTAGAAATGGAGTGTTGTACACTTTTATATGTGTGTGGGACAGTGGATAAAGTACTAGATTTCAAATTAGGAAAATTTAAGTTAAAATTTAGGCATTTACTAGCTTTGTTACCCTGAGCAAGTCACTTAACCTCTCTTTGTTGCAGTTTGCTCATCTATTAAATAGGGATAATTAGGGCAGCTAGGTGGCACAGTGGATAAAGCACTGGCCTTGGATTCAGGAGGACCTGAGTTCAAATCCAGCCTTAGACACTTGACACTTACTAGCTGTGTGACTGTGGGTAAGTCACTTAACCCTCATTGCCCAGCAAAAAACAAACAAAAATAAAAAAATAATTAAGGATAATTGTAGCAATGTACTATGGGAATATTGCGAGAATCAAATGAAATAATATATGTGCAATGTTTTGAAAACCTTAAAGTGCTGTATAAATGCTAGTTATCATAATCACCATCACTATTCTTATTCGTTACTTTTCTTTTCCTTTTTTTCTGCTGAAAGTAGTTAGTAACCTTTTTAATAATCAGGACAATATGTTGATATATCCACACCACATTGACATATTACCTAACACACTATCACATCATATCACAACTCAGTATCTTTCAGTTAAATAAATATTTGTCAAGTGCCTACTGTGTTCAATGCCTACACAGAATCCCAATCTGAGTCTTCACTGTGTTGTGGAGATGACCCTGGGTTACTGAATTGTTTTTTTCTCCTTTTTTCTCTAAAAGGACTAGGACATTTGGAAGTGATAGCATGACTTGCAGTAATTTGTATTTAAGTGAGGAAGGGCTATGAAAATCACCAGCATCACTCTATCTTTCTGAGCCATCTGAGTCCAGTGGCCCTGATATACACATCTGTTCTGATGTATGGAGATGGCCCAGGATGCAGTGAGAGACATTGGCCTTTTAAAATAATGTCTTTCACAGGTCTCAATTTGCCTGAGGCAATGCCCATTCAGTGATTAAGTCTAGGTAAGAAAGGAAGCAAGGGAAGGTCTCTTTTACCTAATCAAAAAAAAACAACATAAATAAAAGGTGGGGGTGGGGTTCTGGCCGAAAGAGAAACAATTGCCTTCAAAACCAGAAATTAGGCTAAATAACAAGAAAAAATGAGAATAGCCAATGTTTCTAGGGTTATGGAAAGATGACCCTACTAAAAGCATTATTGTTAAGGCTATGATTAGCACAATTGCTCTGAAAAGCAATTTGGAATTATCTTAAAGTAGGTGAATAAATATCCAACTCCTATTTCTAAAATTAGATTAGCAAAGTAAATCAGGGCTTATTCTTGATCTTCACGACACATAATTATGAATTATTTGGCCATGGCAACTCATAAAACAAAGAAAATACAAAATGGCCCTTAGTCCTGTGCATATTCTTTCTGATTCTGGAATGATAGTGATGACATGGATGAAAAGATGTCAGAAGGTGCTGAGAATCTCCTAGTGTTCTTATTGTCTAAATTCCAGCCATTTTTACTCTCAATCACATATACTTGTACAATTACCATTGTAATGAACGAACTGAATTTGATCAATCTTGACAATCTTCCTACAAACTAATCCAGAAGAAGGTTGTACCTTAGCATAAAGATGGCTCACTTGTTCTTTTTGGAGAGATTAATAAAAAAATTGGTGGAATTATTTTTTGCATGTTTGCAAAGGTGGTAAGGAACATCATTCAGAAACCATTTGATCTTTTTATATTGTGGTATTATTTTTTTTTATTATTCTTTTATTTTTTGGTTGGGCAATGAGGGTTAAGTGACTTGCCCAAGGTCACACAGCTAGTAAGGGTCAAGTGTCTGAAGCTAGATTTCAACTCAGGTACTCCTGAATCCAGGGCCAGTGCTCTATCCACTGTGCCACCTAGCTGCCCCATATTGTGGTATTCTTGATAAATATTTACAAAAAATAATTAAAATAAATGAAATTTATGCATCTTCTGTTACAGAAGATGAAGAAATCCTATATAGAACTTAATAAGACTTTCAAATTATGTCATCATGTACTGTGATATTCTGTGACTTTAGTGAAAACATGGTGTTAAGTGAAAATGGTTGAGAAGTATATTGAAAAATAGGATTCTGAAGTATAAAAATAGAAAGGCACAAGACTTGTAAGATACATAGAAATCTCATGACCCTATATCATTATTACTTTCTTCAAGGAAAGGATAGGAAGTCATTGGATATAATAATCATCAGATAACATCCTAAAAATGTAATTGATTATAATTTTTAACAGAGAGGAAACAAACTATTACTTATTAAGGAAACATTATATTTTTAAATAAAAGTATTTTATTATTTTCCAGTTACATGTAGAAATAGTTTTCAACATTTGTTTTTATAAGATTTCCAATTTCAAATTTTTCTCCCTCCCTCCCCTAGATAGCAGGTAATCTGATATAGGTTACATGTACATAATAACATTAAACATATTTCTGCATTGGTCATGTTATAAGAGAAGAATCAGAGCAATAAGGAAAAACCTCAAAATAGAAAAACAACAGCACCAAAACCAAAAGAAATAATATGGTCCAATCAGCATCCATCATCCATATTCCACAGTTCCTTTTTTTTTTTTTTTCCTGATTTGGAGAGCCTTTTCCATCATGAGTCCTTTGGAACTTTCTTGTACCATTGGATTGGTGAAAAGAATCTAGTCTATCACAGTTGATCAACAATTAATGTTGATGATACTATGTATAATATTCTTCTGTTTCTGCTCATGTTACTCATCAGTTCATGCAAGTCCTTTCAGGTTGCTCTGAACTCCTCCTGCTCATAGGGAAACATTCTTTAATCGACTGTCTTTGTAACCAATCAGACAAATCACTTGTAACAGCACAAGACAAAATTAATACAAAGGTAGATGACAACAACAAAATTAAATGAGAAAAAGATATGGCATGCATCTAAAATAACATTAACACGACTAAAAATAAAATAGTATTCATATCTTTTGTTTTGATATCATATACATTTCCCACTGTATTCCTTCTACCTTTATATACACACACACAACCTCACGCACACACACTCACATACACAATGAGTTGTCAAATGATATAGAAATAAAGGGAGGAAAGAGTTTTATAACTATTTTTTTATTTGCGGGGCAGTGGGGTTAAATGACTTGCCCAGGGTCACACAGCTAGTAAGTGTCAAGTGTCTGAGGCTAGATTTGAACTCAGGTACTCCTGAATCCAGGGCCCGTGCTTTATTCACTATGCCACCTAGCTGCCCCATAAGTAACTAATTTTAAATAAAAATTTAAAAGGAAAATATTTGTTCATTAAAACTAAATATACCCTTTCTTGGTTGTGGGTTTGTTTTCTTTTTGGGGGGTCCCATTCTTGTGTTGAGGGTATTATTAGTAATATGCAGTAGCTTACTTATACTCACTTTAATTCTCTCTGTTGATTTTAATCCTGCAAGCATGACTCATAGAATATTCCTATGCGTATTTAATATGCCCATAAATTCTTTTTTTTTTGAGATATTTTATTTTTTCCGTTACATGTAAAGATAGTTCTCAACTTTTGTTTATACATGCTTTACAATTTCAGATTTTTCTCCCTCCCTCCCTCCCCTCCCTCCCCCCTCCCCTAGACAGCAGGTAATCTGATATAGGTTATATCTATATATATCTATACATATACATATAGATATATATATACACACACATATATATACACATAATAACATTAATCCTATTTCTGCATTAATCCTGTTACAAGAGAAAGAATCAGAGCAGTGATGCAAAACCTCAAAATAGAAAAAAAAAACAACAGCACCCAAAACAAAAGAAATAATATGGTTCAATCAGCATCTATACTCCACAGTTCTTTCTTTCTTTTTTTTTTCTTGGATTTGGAGATCCTCTTCTATCATGAGTTCCCTGGAACTCTTCTGTACCATTGCATTGGTGAGAAGAATATAGTCCATCACAGTAGGTCAACACTCAATGTTGATGATACTGTGTACAATGTTCTTCTGGTTCTGCTCATCTCACTCATTATCAGCTCACGTAAGACCCTCCAGGTTTCTCTGAACTCTTCCTGCTCATCATTTCTTACAGCACAATAGTATTCCATTGTATTCATATACCACAACTTGTCCAGCCATTCCCCAATTGATGGGCACCCCCTCAACTTCCAATTCCTTGCTACCACGTAAAGAGAAGCTATAAATATTTTTGTACATGTGGGTCCCTTTCCCCCTTCCATGATTTCTTTGGGCAAAAGACCTAAAAGTGGGATTGCTGGGTCAAAGGGTATGCACAGCTTTATCGCCCTTTGGGCATAATTCCAAATTGCTCTCCAGAATGGTTGGATCAGCTCACAGCTCCACCAACAATGCATTAGTGTTCCAATTTTCCCACAGCCTCTCCAACATTTATTATCTTCCTTTTTTGTCATTTTAGCCAATCTGATAGGTGTCAGGTGGTACCTCAGAGTTGTTTTAATTTGCATCTCTCTAATCATTAGAGATTTAGAGCATTTTTTCATATGGGAATAGATAGCTTTGGTTTCTTCATCAGAAAACTGCCTGTTCATATCCTTTGACCATTTCTCAATTGGGGAATGACTTGGATTCTTATAAATTTGATTTAATTCCCTATATATTTTAGAGATGAGGCCTTTATCAGAAGCACTGGCCTCAAAAATTGTTTCCCAGCTTTCTGCCTCCCTTCTAATTTTGGATGCATTGCTTCTGTTTGTACAAAAATTTTTTAATTTAATATAATCAAAATCATCCACTTTGCATTTTATAATATACTCTATCTCATGTTTGGTCAAAAACTGTTCTCCTTTCCAAAGATCTGATAGGTACACTATTCCTTTCTCTCCTAATTTACCTATGGTATCACCTCTTATGTCTAAATCATGTATCCATTTTGACCTTATTTTAGTATAAGGTGTAAGATGTTGGTCTAAGCCTAATTTCTGCCATACTATCTTCCAGTTTTCCCAGCAGTTTTTGTCAAATACTGAGTTCCTATCCCAGAAGCTGGAGTCTTTGGGTTTATCAAACACTACATTACTAGTGTCATTTACTACTGCATTTCCTGAGCCTAGCCTATTCCATTGATCTACCACTCTATTTTTTAGCCAGTACCAGATAGTTTTGATGACTGCCGCTTTATAGTAAAGCTCCAGGTTTGGTACCGCTAACCCACCTTCCTGTGAATTTTTTTTCATTATTTCCCTGGATATTCTTGATTTTTTGTTTTTCCAGATGAATTTTGTTATTATTTTTTCTAGCTGTATAAAATAATTTTTAGGTAGCCTGATTGGTATGATAAATTCTTAAACCCTATAATTCAGATAAGGAGTTTGTTCCTAGGGATAAACAGAATATTCCCCTGGAACATTCTTTTTGATACATCTACAATTAGAAGATAAGATTCACGATTTAGATAGGAATTAGACAAAATTACTTCCTAAGGTTTCGTCCAAATATAAGATTCATTTATTTGGTGGTAATATCTTTATACAATTTTAGGCCTATTGGAGAAAAATCTCTGGTACATCTCTCCTAAAGCTTAATAAATTACAGCTAAAATGAAACACTTAACCATACCTTGGGTGTCAAAACCAGCTGAATTCTATATTCTGTATTAAATGATATGCAGCCTGCTCTACTGGTGAACAAGTTATGCTTGTAATGTAAAGCTGGCCAATTCTTGAATATACAGAAGGAAATTAGAGGGAGATGCCTTTTTTTCCCCTTTCCAATTTGGAAATACATGTGATTAGGTGCTCTTTTCCTGCTTTTCCCACCCACTCAAACCCTGAAAAGAGAAAATAATATTTGATAAAAGTAAGAAATCAAAACAAGTTTAAAAAAGCTAATCTGTACTTTGGCTCTTATAACACAAAACAGATGACAGAGGTAGTATAGAGATAAACCTGTTTCTTTAATGTTCATCCTTTTACAAGAAAAATACATAAGATAATCACAATAGACTCTAGAAAATGTATCTCAGGTCTTCAAACTTTCACAGGCAACTCAATTACAGGAAATATGTTAGTAGTTACAGCTATGGGGCTATCTTCCTACTTTGGGAGCATTTTGAACATAGATAGCTTAAGGACTTAAATAATACACAAGTCCTTTAGCCCAACTGTATTCATAATAAACATTTGATTAGAAAGTTAGTTATCCTACAACAAGCAGTCTAAAGGACCTTTCATGAAGCACATCCTAAAAGTAATTAACACTTGTAAATTTTTCAATAAGCCAAACAAAAAGCTTCAACAATCTTATTATGACAGATTTTTATGTTTTGATTCAGCATTTATTTTCAATTTGTTTCATTTTTGACCTTAACAGAAAACATCCACTTTGTTCTTTTCTTAGATGATGAAGTGTTTGTAAGGCTTGGATTTACTATTTTTTATATTTTGTGATTAAAACAAATAATTGACAAATATGCAATTCATCTTTTCTCTATATAGAGTCAATACATAACAAAACTTAGAATAATCTGCCTTAAGAAAGAAAACTTTTCCATTGCAAACAATTTTTTTTAAATCTTTTCCACTTCTCATGGAATAAGAAATATATCTATATGTTCTCCGTGTTCTCTCACCTTGCTGCATGGAAGAAAGAAGGTATATCTTCAATATTCAGAACTTTAAGAAACAATATAAAAATTGCTTTTGAGCTTTAATACATTATGACTTTTAGAACCACTAAAATCAAAACGAAAATATAATGTATATGAGTTCAAGGCCACCATATTGAAAAATAATTATGACTTCTGGAAACAAATAAATCTATGTAAGACAGAGGGAAATAAGATTTTTCAAAATAGCAAACAGAAGCAAGAGCAAAGTAAGTAAATTTTGGGGGAAAAACTTTTCAAAATGACCTTTTCAAATGACAGTCTAGGAAGAGTGCCTTATAAAACCCCATGCCAAGATATGAAAGGAATGCTCTAGGAGGTGAGGCTACCATCTGTATCTTACATTCAGGTCTGGAAGGAGAACACCAGAGGCATATGTTCCTTCCATTTGGTGCATAACTAGGTGGAACATTACCACAAAGTACATTACAGTAGTTCAGTAACGCTTCATTTATTTGGCATCTTCAGGGAATGAGGTATTCTACAAAATTCACAGAAGTGAATATTTCAGTAAATGAATTTTGCTACCTTTAATATAATCTGCATTTTTATTTTAACTTTTCTTTATGGGGATCTTTTTTTTAACAATGTATGACATATTTCTTCACTTTGTTCGTGTAAAATGGACATGACCTTTCTTTGATAACTCAAGATCATAATTATGAACCTATGTAGTAGGTAACATGTGTAACTACAAGAAAATAGGGTACTTACTGAGGTAGAGGTATATTGATGACTATTTGTCCCTGCACTAAATGGTCCCAGCCTGCTCTAGAGATTGTGAACCTGGTGACTCATTACTTTCTGGTATATGTCACTTCTCTAAGTTTTAAATTGTAGCAATCAGTTCTGTTCCATTTCCTAACTTGGTTTCTATTAATATGCCAAAAGATAACCAGATAACTATGCTGGATAAATCAGTAGATTTAAATATAAATATGGATCTAGGTGAGTAGGCTAAGGCCTAAGTCTTATGCTTGTCTTGAAGTCACTGACTGTCTTGAAGAGTAAAGTCTATAGAACTTGAGATAGCTCTTCCTAATCAGAAACCCTTTTCCTGTACAACTATTTTTGATGCTGGGTTTTCAGGTTCCTGGCACATTAACCCCCATTTTTTTCTTGTATTTCTTCCTTTTCTTTAAAAAAAAAAAACCTGGAAACTTCATTTCATAGATATAGGGAGATCCCACTAAGGAACTTCTAACAACCCATTTGACACCTGCCCTGCAATTTCTAGTGTCAGAGAGGTGCCCAGGGTACCAAGAGATTAAATTACTTATCCATAACCATACAGCCAGAAGAGACAGTACATGAACCCAGGTCTAATGGTAGCATTATTATGGCATTAGTCGACAGGAATTGTTGTCTGATTCAATACAGTTGACGACTCCAAATTTTAGGGAAAAAGTATGTCAATGAACTGAATAGGATAGTTAATACATTTTTATTATGTTACAAAATTTTTGTTTTTTAAAAAGTTGTCGAACATTTTATCAAATTCATTAACTGAAAATTCTGCTTATGAATGTAGTAGAGTATTATGGAAAATTTGATAGATATAAACTGAAGAAGACAATTAGATTATAAAAATTTAAGAAGAAAGACCTATGAACAACTCTTAATCTAGCTACTTTATTATGTAGTAAAAGACACAATGACAAACAAGGGTCCAAAGTGTCCAAATTAAAGAATAAAAAGAGGGAATATTTAATTTTTATTGGTAATGTACCCAGTACCAACTGTGGTGTTATCTACATATTAGGCACAATGAATATCACGTGAGCATATACCAGAAAAGGAGGAAAGGAAGGGAAATCATCCCAGATTTTTTTTAAGTGGAAAAATTATATAAAATGTGATAACATGTGCAGTATTTTGCTGAACGATAATATTATTATGCTAGGTCTAATCAGTAACAGCTTTAACTGGTAGAAATGTAATCTAGCTAATATTGGATTTGTAAAAAAATTTCTCATTATACATCATTTTCAGATGCAAAAGATATTCTAAAAACAATGTCTTCAGTAAAAAGATTGAACTGTGAAGTACTGTTTCTAAAAAGAAATGAAATTATCTTTTACTTACCTGCAAAGAAGACATATCCTTAAAAATCTAATCATGTGGCCCTTTGAAATGCGTAAGATAGTTTATGTCACAAATATGGGAAAGCAAAAACAGAGAAAGCTGTAGATAAAAATCCTTGATAAATATTGATGCAAAAATTTTAAATAAAATACTAGCCAAGAAAATGCAACGATATATCACAAAGACCATACACCACAAGCAGATGATATTTATACCAAGAATTGAAGGCTGGTTCAAAATTAGGAAGAGTATCAATGTAATGGACCTTTTCAATAATAATAACAACAAAACTGATATGATCATAGATTCAGAAAAGCCCTTTTGACAAAAATAGAATACCCATTCCTTTTAAAAACATGATAAAGTATAGCATTCAATAGAACTTTTAAAAATGATAAGTACTATCTATCAAAACCCAAGAAACATTGATCTGAATATCTGAAACACTGATAAAGTTAGAGCCTTCCCAGTAAAATCAGGAGTGAAGAAATGATGTCCATCATCATCATCACTATTATTCAATACTGTCCTAGAAATGCTAGCTGTAGCAATGAAAAGAAAAAGAAATTGAAGGCATAGAAATAGGAAGTGAGGAAACAAAGTTATCACTCTTAGCAGATGATATGATGGTATACTTAGAGTACCCTAGAGAATCAACTAAAAACTAGTTGAAATAGTTGACAACTTCAGCAAAGTTGCAAGATATAACATAAATCCACATAAACCATTAACATTTCTATACTCTTCCAACAAAACCCAGCATGAAGAGATTCCATTAATATAACTGAAGACAACATAAAATACTTGGGAATATAGCAGCCAAGACAAACCCAGGGATTGTATAAATACAATTACAAAACATTTTATATACAAAGACAGATCCAAATAACCAGAAAAATTTTAAGTGCTCATGGGTAGGCTCAGGCAATATAATAAAACTTATAATTCTACCAAAAAGGGGGGTATGTGCCAAAATATCAAAGTACTGTTGAAATACCAAATATTTTTTCCATTTTTCCATTTATTTAGAATTTTATTTTCACCTAATTACATGTAAAATCATTTTAACGTCAATTCATAAAAATCTCTGTCCTAAATTCTCTTGTTCCCTCCATACTCCTTCCTTAAGAACTCAAGCAATTGAATATATTATACATATGTAGTCATTCAAAATATTTCCATGTTAGTTTGTGAAAGAAAACTTGAGAAAAAAATAAAAAAAATATGCTTCAATCTGTATTCAGACCCCATCAGTTCTTTCTCTGGTGATGGATCACATTTTTCATCACTCCTTCTGAGTTGGCTTGGATTATTGTATTGCTAAGAATGGTTAAGTCATTCACAGCTCATCATCTTACGATCTTGCTGTCACTTTGTATTCAGTACATATCACTTTGCATTAGCTCATGTAAGTCTTTCCAGGTTTTATTCAGAGCATCCTGCTTATCATTTCTTTTTTCTTTCTTTCTTTTTTAAGTGAAGCAATTGGGGTTAAGTGACTTGCCCTAGGTCACAGACCTAGTCAGGGACAAATGTCTGATACTGGATTTGAACTCAGGTCCTCCTGACTCCTGGGTCGGTGCTCTATCCACTGCACCACCTAGGCTGCCCCTACTGCTCATCATTTCTTAAAGAACAGTAGTAATTCACGACAATCTCATGCCACCATTTGTTCAGCCATTCCCCAATTGATGGGCATCTCCTCAATTTCAAATTATTTGCACCAGAAAAGGGCTGCCATAAGTATATATTTTTTGTACATGTAGGTCCTTTAACTTTTTGTTTTTATCTCTTTTTGGATAGCAAACTAGTAGTGATATTACTAGGTCAAAGAGTATGCAGGGTTTTATAGCCTTTTTTCCATAGTTCCAAATTGCTCTAAAGAATTTTTGAATCGGTTTACAATGACACCAACAGTGCATTAATGTCTCATTTTCCCTATATCCCCTACCACATTTGTCATTTTTATCTGCTGTCCAATAGGTATGGGGTAAAATTCCAGAATTGTTTTGATTTTCATCTTTCTAATAAATAGTGAGTTAGAACACTTTCATATGGTTCTAGATAGCTTCGATTATTTCATCTGAAAATTCTTTTTTTTATCATTTATCAACTGGGGAATGGCTCTTCTTTTAATAAATTTGACTCATTTCTCTAAGTGTTTGAAAAATGAGGCCTTTGTCAGACAAACTCCCTTCATTTTTTTTCAGTTACTGTAGTTAACTGTAATTCCCTCCATCCTATTCCCTCCCTACACCATTTAATCAATTTTCTATCTCCCTTCACCCTTTCCCTCCTCAAAAGTGTTTTGCTTCTGACTTCCTCCTCCCCCAAACTGCCCTCCTTTCTATCATTTCTCCCCTTATTTCCTCCCCCTCCTACTTTCCTGCAGGGTAAGATAGATTTCTATACCCAATTGAGTGTGTATGTTATTCCCTGTTTGAGCCAATTCTGATGAGCGTAAGGTTCACTCAGTCGTCAGCATCTGCCTTATCTTCCCCTCCAATGTATAAGCTTTTTCTTGCTTCTTTTATGTGATACTTTACCTCATTCCACCTCTCCCTTTTCATTTCTCTCAATGCACTCCTATCTCCTTAATTTTATTTTTTAAAGATATCACCACTTCATATTCAATTCACACCTGTTCCCTCTGTCTAAATATACTCTATCCAGGTTCCCTAATAATGAAAAAATTCTTATGAGTTACAAGTATCATCTTCTCATGTAGGAATGTAAACAAGTTAATCTTTAATATTCCTTATGATTTCTTCTTCCTGTTTACCTTTTTATGCTTCACTTGAGTCTTGTATTTGAAAGACAAAATTTCTTTTCAGCTCAGGTCTCTTCACCAAGAATGCCTGAAAGTCCCTGCTTTCATTGAATTCCCATTTTGTCCTGTGAAGTATTATAATCAGTTTTGCTGGGTAGGTGATCTTGTTAGTAATCCCAGTTCCTTTATATTCTGGACTATCATATGCCAAGCCTTCCAAACCTTTAATGTAGAAGCTGCTAAACCTTGTGTTATCCTGATGGTTGCTCCACTGACAGTTGTTTCTTTCTGGCTGCTTGCAATATTTTCTCCTTGACCTTGGAGCTCTGGAATTTGGCTATAATATTCTTGGAGATTTTCATTTTGGGATCTTTTTCAGGAGGTATTTGGTGGATTCTTTCAATTTATAATTTACCTTCTGGTTCTAGAATATCAGGGCAATTTTCCATGACAATTTCTTGGAAGACGGTATCTAGGCTCTTTTTTTTTGTTTTGTTTTTTGGTAATTTTTTTATCATGGTTTTCAGGTAGTCCAATAATTTTCAAATTATCTCTTCTGGATCTATTTCCCAAGTCAGTTGTTTTTTCCAGTGAGATATCTCACATTATCTTCTATTTTTTCATTCTTTTGGTTTTGCTTTATTGTTTCTTAATTTATCATTTGGCCTAGTCAGTATTTAAAGTGTTATTTTCTTCAGGATTTTTGTGTCTCCTTTACCAAGATGTTGACTTTTTTCATGGTCTTCTTGCCTCTCTCTAATTTCCCTTTCCATTTTTCCTCTATCTCTCTTATTTTCAAAGCCCTTTTTGAGTGCTTGTATGGCCTGGGACCAATTCAGGTTTTTGGGTGTTGTTTTTTTTTTTTTTGAAGCTTTTTTGTAGGAGTTTTGACTTTGTTATCTTCTTCTGAAGGTGTATTTTGATCTTCCTTGTTGCCATATTTTCTATGGTCTATGGCCCAGACATTCTTTATGCTATTCCTGTTTATCATAATCACTTTACTTTTGAGGACCCAACATTTCAAATCACCTATCATATGAACCAGATGAGTAAGAACTGGAACACAGTCCTTTCCAAATGAGGTAGTAAAACCTGGGATATCTGGTTTTCATTCCTCTCCCAATTTGTCACCTTGATACTGAACTTCCTCAGAAGACCTTTGCGCTATTGCTTTGTGAGGTGTGTGTGTGTGTGGGGGGGGGATCAAATAAGTGATCGAAGTAAGTGAACTACTTAATGATCTCTAGAATGCTTTTAAGAAATCATCCCCAGGGTGGTGAAATATCCTAAGACCAACAACTACTAACATCACTGTCATGCAGAGTGAGCTAGTTTTTCTCTATTATCTTCATGACTAAATTGATCTAGAGGACTAAGGCCCAGGCCTTCATTGTAGTTTTCAGGTTTCTGAGGTACAAATGTCCTGTACACAAGTAGGTGAGGGCTCTTCAGCCTCTGAAACATGCTGCTGATCTAGTGTGCCTCTATGCCAAAGTAGAAAGAGGAGAGCTTCATGCAGGTGATTTCAGTGAAACTAATAGCCTTAACAAGCTATTACTAAGTAATCTTCTTCTAATTAAATGTTAGGTGGTCTTTGAATGTCTCCTGTTTCTCTGATATAAACACAAATGACTGGATTAATGTGAGACAGACTTGGCCAGAACATTCCCCTTTACTTCCACTCCTTTTCTCATTATCTTCCTTAAAGATGCTTGAACTTTTGTCCTGTAAGGTGATTTTTTTGTCTCCTTCTATACTGTTACCCCTTCCTCCCACCCATTATTTGTACAACTATGAATGAGAACATCCTTTATTCTGTACAAATCTGATGATATTATTCATCAACTAAAAACAAATAAACGACAACAAAACCTCAACATTTTATAAGTCACTTCATTTCACTTGGGCTTGATTCCTTCAGTTCTAAAAAGAAGGGGTTGACCTGAAAACTTCTAACTTTCTCTCCAGTTATATGATTCAAACAAAATGTCCTCTGGCTTAATCCTCACAAACAACCTTCCATCTTTTTTTCTGTGACTTTTACAAACAGCCACTTGAAATGAAAAAAAAATCCCTCCCCTATGTCTCTATGAATCCTTTATTTTACTCAAAGTTTGATACAAGTTCTTCATGGGACCTTTCCTGAAAACCCAAGCACCAGTGCCTTCTAGCCCTGAAATTACCATAAAGAGTCAATCCAAAACATTCCCTACTTTCTTGACTTCAAGCATTTAGGCGATTTTATTGGAAAACTCATTCTCACTTTTGACATTCACACCTATGTACAATAAGGGAGGTAGAGGGGTATAGGTGTGAGTTTGTAGAGCAGCTGGTGCTTCAGTGATCTTGTTCACTGTACCTTTGTAAAGAGCTACTCATGTCCTTGTAGGATATTTTCATTGTTTTCCTTGAAAACTCAAGTTTTATGTTGTAATTATGCCTGCAAAGCATAGTGTAAGTCCTTTGAGCTCTAAACCCAAGCCTGCAAAGCATAGTGTAAGTCCTTTGAGCTCTAAACCCAAGCCTGCAAAGTCAGTGATGGGGATTAGTGAGAAAGTAAATGTGCTATATAAATTTCGTGCCAAAGTGTCTGCAGCTGCCACAAATTTGGTGTTAACAATGAACAATTAGTTACAGCTGCAAAAAGCAGGAAAGTATTCTTTAAAGTGTTTGTGAATCTGCTCCAGAAAGTGCTAAAGTAATCTCTCAAGTGTCTGATGAAAGAATTGAAAAAGATAGAAAAGTGGTTAGGTTCATGGATTAATGAGATAGTGATCACCCAGGACCTTGTATGTGCCACAGGGTTCCCCTGTAGCCATGGGCTTGGTCGGCACGGTGAGTAGGTGCAGAGTAGCAGCAAAATAGCAACCTCTCCTAGCTTTGTCAGCCCAAGAGCCCGACCAGACTATGTTGGACCAAACTGCCCTTGCTGGGGATTCTGAGCTCAGACAGAAGCCCAGCTCAATCCAAGGTAGGTGGTTTTCCCTGGGAAACAGTGCAACCACTGAGCTGAAAGAAATATTAGAGATAGTGGTTGTCCCTTTCCCCTTTTTTTACCTAAGTACATTCTGATACCACTCTTCCTTCTCCTACCCCTCCCTGTCCTGCCCTGTG
This sequence comes from Dromiciops gliroides, assembly GCF_019393635.1. NCBI lineage: Eukaryota > Metazoa > Chordata > Mammalia > Microbiotheria > Microbiotheriidae > Dromiciops > Dromiciops gliroides. The sequence goes on along the minus strand of NC_057864.1, from coordinate 282,902,193 downwards.
TTGCATTTCCTCTCCACTGCATTTTATGGGTTATTTCATGGTTATTGTGTTAGGAAAATGAGACAATAATATACTCTTGGTAAAGTTGTAAACTAATTAAAACATTCTGTAGAGCAATTTGGAACTATGGCCAAGGGGCTATAAAACCATCCATACTCTTCAACCTAGCAATACCACTACTAGGTTGGTATCCTAAAAGGGATTTTCAAAAATTGAATTCGAAATGGGTTGAAGCCCATCACGGGGAAAAGCTGAACCAATTGTGGAATGAGATTAGAATGGAACGTTATGCTGTAAGAAAGGATGAACAGGATGTTATCAGAAGGACTTATCTACAGAGAAAAGATGATGGTAGCTGTAGATTGAAGTATTTTTTTGTTAGTTCCTCTTTCTAAAGTGTTTTTCATCAGTTTTCTTTCACATCCTGACTAATGTGGAAATGTTTTGCATGACTGCATATATATAACTTATATCGAATTGCTTGAGTTCTTAAGGGGGGTGTGGGGAGGAAGGAAGGAAGTAAATTTGGAACACAAAGTTTTAAAAATCGATGTGAAAATTTCTTTATACATGTAACTTGGTGGAAATTCTAAATAAATAAAAAATAAAGAATGGTACACAAAACATTTTTTCAGCAGTCTCTAGAGAAAGATTACAATTTTTATTTGTGGCAGCAACATAACCTATTTCCCATAGGTTCGGGGTATCAACATAACCATTTTTGTCTTTTACATCATTTTCTAGGAATATTGCTCACATGCAAGTTGAGCAATTACTATGTTTCCTTTAAATAATTGGACATATACTTATATGTGGACATATTGTTTCCCTAATAGAACATAAGGTCACTGTGGGCAGGAACTCTTTCATTTGTCTTTATATTTCTAGCTGGCACAGTGCCTGACATATAAGATGGCTACTTACTGATTAAAAATCCACTTCTCAGGAGTCCCTTCCCTATCAGAAATCTATGAGTCTATCACCTGATGATCCCTAATGTAGAGAATGAAAGAAGACAGTGTATTATTATCAGAAGCTCACTTCTTAGAATAATCATATGTTATATTCTCTTTACACTTATGTAGCCCTGCTATGTCCTCACTCTTCCTGGATGTGTTTGTAATATACTGCCCTGCCTTTTGATTGCATTAGACTTTTGTGTATAGATTCAGACAACCAGGCAACACGGGTCAGATGGGAGTGGAAAGGGGTATTTCCTTAGGAGTATACATATATTATATATGACTTCTTGCTTTTGAACTTGCATGCACACTTACCATTTATAGGTGTATGTCTTTTCTTGAGAAAGAAAATAATATTTTTTCTGCTTGTGCTTTCCAACTCCAAGTGTTTATTTTAAGTGGGTGGTCATTTTTGTCCCACATAATACTATGATCTAAGTGATGATAGGGTCACACAAGGGTTGAAAACCAACAACTAGTTAGAGCTTTGGACATTTGGGAAATAATTTCACTGGACAAACCAGACTTGTCTGTGTAACACTTGAACATATGAGCTTCTTTGAGCCAAGTCCACCCAGAAATCTCAGAGGGCAGTATAGAAAACAGAACCAACTTCTGTGGACCTAACTTATGGCCATCTACATGTATAAGCAAAGGGGAAAGTACAACAGAGCAAAGAGGCAAAATAACAATAGCCACAATAGTTTGTTTTAATGCAGAGTCTTATCATTTGCAAAACTTCACAAAACTGAAATAAAAAATATTCCGAAAATCCTTTTGGGATCTAGAAATTGTGAATACTATCATATTGATTGAATAGATCATGAAATTGAGACCCAGAGATATTTAGCAACTTAACCAAGGTTTTACTTAACTTAGTCAATTACTTAACCTAGTAAAAGCAATTATTCAAATCTAAGTCTTCTGATTCCAATTCTTCTCTTTCTACCACACTAAGTGGCTTCTTAATCACCATTTCCTTCAGTCAGAACATTATATCAGGGATAGTGGGCACCATGACATGATCATCAATAATGAATGATAAATGAATGATTCTTCTCTTCTTGCTTACTACTCTTGCAGCAGTGGCTGCAGGTGTTAAATAGAGAACAGACTAAATATGTCAGAATGGACAGGGATTTCCTTGCCAAGATCCATCTGTCACTTCCCTGGAACCTAGACATTACCAATTCCAACAATATGTCTTGATTCTGGCATTGTTCTAGGGCCACTTGCTATTGGTTTTTCCACCTGTGGATCTGTGAAGATGAGAGAAAAAAACAGTAATAGTGAGAAAGATAGCCAAGAGCTGTAACCACTGGAATCACTGAGGCACAGCCTCTTTGCCATCTACACATATAATTTGCATAAAACTGCTGTTCACTCTTCTTTGATCTTTTCTGTTAACTTGCCAATAATTGAATCAATAATAATGAATGAAAATATGTTGATACACACACACACACCCTGTTATCCATGAATTCTGAAGCTTCACAAATGGTAATACCACAGGGTGCAACAGGCCTCCTGTGCAGTGTAACCCCATTATATTTTTAACCAAATAAACCCAGTTTTGTAGTAGGCTGATGCCTTCCTTAAAATTCAGAACAAGGCATAGCTAGAATGCAAATCAAATATTTGATGGTTTTTCCTCTGGAAGAGGAAATAAACTTAATCCACTTGGCTCTAGAAGCCAGAAATAGAAGTAATGGAAAGAAGTCAGGAAGAGTGAAAATTTTTTTTTAAGTAGGACCTGCCAGATATTAGAATCTGTCATAAACTTCAGGAAGTGTCAGACCTTCAAAAAGGTCATCTCTATGGTAAGATGATGCCTCATAATTGGATTTTTTGGAAGTGAACTTAAATGACTAAATAGACAATTTTGTTTACTCAAATTTCAAAAGAATTTTTCATGAACAAAATTAACACAATAGTATAAAAAGAGAAATCATAAATTAAGTACAATATTTGTATTTTTAATCTGACAAAAATCTTATACTATATTATATATGAAATTGACAAAAATATATTAAGATCACAACTATTTGCTAGTAAGCAAGTAGTCAATGGATATAAACTGCTTTTAACAATATTTATTTCCCCACAATTACATGCTAGAACAATTTTTAACATTTTTTTAAAGTTTTGAGTTCAAATTCTAACCCTTCCTCACTCACTGCCCTCCTCCATCATGGAGATGGCAAGCAATTTGATATAGATTACAAATAGGGTCTTTTCGCTTTTCTTTATTAAAATATCTTTGCGATATACACCTAGCAAAGTTATTACTGGAACAAAGGGTATTCACAGTTTTATAGTACTTTGGGAAGAATTCCAAATTACTCTTCAGAGTGGTTGGGTCAGTTCACAACTTCACCAATAATGCATTAATGTCCCAGTTTTCCCACATCCCCTCAAATATTTATAATTTTCCTTCTTTTGTTGGTATATTAGCCAACCTGATAGATGTGAGGTGGTACCTCAGAGTTGGATATAAGCTGTTTTCATAAGAAAGATAAATTATCAACAACCATATAAAGTTTTCACAATAAATAATACTGAATATGTAAGATAAAATATCTGAGTTTTTAATTTGCCTCATCAATTTGGTAAAGAAAATATTTTAAAAGTAGAGATAATCACTTTTAGTGGTGCTTCAGCAATATTGATACTCTAATATTAAGTTATTAGAGCTCTGAATGTAAAATCTTGGAAACAGTATGTCCAAACACATTGTTCTGAGAAAGCAATTATATGTTATCATATTTAAGAAACAAATATGAGAAATTCAGAGTAGAATGAGAAGCCTTATTTATATGAACTGATACAAAGCAGAGAACACTACCTACAGGAAAAATATACATGATTACTATAATAATGTAAATGAAAACACCACTGAAAGGCAGTTGCACTCAGATTAATTGCAAATAACAGTCTTGGTTTCAGAAAGCAGATAGCACAGTGGAAGAGCATTAGCTCTGGATATAGGGAACCTGGGTTCAAAGCTCACTTCTGCTACTTATTACATAATCTGGAAAGAAGGTAAGGATTCTAGGAAACTATAGTGGGAGTTTAAGGAATCTTTGATAACAGCTGCATGTTAGAAGATAAATGATCTGACAGGTTGTGTCTGCCTGAGCACAACAATGGCCTATGGTGGGATACAATGGAGATGTTCTGAGTAAACTGTGCACTGATCTGAACCAGTACTGTTCACCAAGCATAAGCTATTGGAATGAGATTAAAGGCCCTTTCTTCTACCTCTCCACCTGTCAAAATATGAAATTCCTTGTTTGCTAGTCAATCCCTTCTCTTTCCTTTTTCCAATTTTCCTTTTCCCAAGTGTTACATTTGAGAGTTTGAGAAATTTGATTTTCCTTTTTTAACTTTTCAGAGTATTTCAACTGTGTTTTTTAAATGAAAGAATAACTTGACCTATAAAACGTAAGCTACTTTTTTATAATTATTGAATATGTAAAGAGACTAAGAGATAAGGAAGGTCCATTTTCTTTAAAAGACAGGATAATTTATTTATTCATCTATTTATTTATTTATTTATTGCTCAGCAAATCAGGGCTGAGAACAGAGAGAGATGCAGACAGAAAACGCGATGGATGCTATTCTTCTCCAATCGGGTGGGATACAAATGAGCATAGTAGGGATACCTGAAATGAATAAAAACATCCCTTGAGACCATAAGGTAAAAATTTCCTTGCTGGGAATACCATCTCTTTACCCCATATTAGATGTAAGCTTGGAAAAAAATCTCAGCCCCATTAGTGTTGGTACAAGAGCAAAAACTGTGGAAAGTGTTTGCCATGGCAACACTATCAGTTCATGAACCTGTTAGCCACCAAGAACAAAGAACCTTGAACTCATTCATGAACTCCCTCAGGTGCTCATTAAAGTAACATGATGGAGGACTATGGGTGTTGAATGCAGCATACATGAAAATATATATTTTTCTATTAGTTCTTTTTGATTCTCCATACACCTCCCTTTTCCTTGTTAAAAGGGACATAAGGAGGATGAGGAGAAAAGAATCAATGTAATATATCAGGGAACAACTGTGAGATAAAATAACAAAACAAAAGCATCAATTTTTAGAAAAGGAAAATAAATGAAGAGAACACAAAAGCTGCTTTTTACTTATGTTAAGTGCTGGGGCCTATTCATCTGCATTCTTTTTCCAATGTTACTTATACCATGCTAATTTCGACTTTATTCTTGAATCTATATGTACAAGTGGATCACTCCAAGTTCTTCATTATTAACTCTGCTAAATGGATAGTACTGAGAATGAACAAAGAGAATGAATATTTTTCCCTGCACTCTGTAATTAATACAATAATTTTTCTACCTCAAGAAAATGGATTATGGTCTCTACTTGGTCCTCGCCAATCCTAGAGGTTTGATGTCTCAAATTACATGTGGTTAAATTAATTACTTCCATGTTTCCATGAGTCTGCTATCCCATTGATGGGAGTATCCCTGACACTGGCGCAAATAACAACCCATATGCATCTCACTCTGTGGCTCATATCTATGTCCTCCCAAAGATTTCTCAAATGCTTAGAGCTTTCCTTTCAATCTCTGGAGGTCTTATTCTACATCTCCTGACATTGTATAGGTATCATAAGCATAGGAATTGTGCCTGCCATTTATTCCTCAATCTCCCTACAAGATCAGTCCACTCCCTTTTGTACTCTGATAACATACATTCTGCCACTTCTCCTAAGCTACTACATTCAACATTGGGTGTGTATCAATGCGTCAATTACATCTGATCAGTAAATAGACAATAGGCATTCTCCTTCTATTTGTTTTTTCCTTTATGGATAGTTGGGTAGAATACTTTTGTATGATCATAGGTTGCATTTAGAAATATCTGCAATGATACTAGATTGCTGAAATTAACATAAAGTCATCCATAAACAGAAAAATGTGAAGGGCATCATCATCATCCAAAGGGAAGCACTCTTCCATTTAGATTCATGCTAGATATTCTCTACGATTATAAAAAAATAATATTCTTGTATTAAACCTTGCTAGATATCAATCATAGGATTGAGTGAAATTTTCTTGTTGGCTATACCTTTTAAATTTTTTTACAATGATTTAAAAAATAATTTTTAACAATATTTGGATAGATATAGAGTATTAACAATATATTTCTATTACATATACTTCATTAACTGGGCAAAGCCATTTGATCACAGGGCTCATATAGAGAAGGTAGATTTATATATTATATATATATATGTGTGTGTGTGTGTGTGTGTGTGTGTGTGTGTGTTTATAAATATGTGTGTGTGTATATATATGGGTGTGGATACACACACATACACACACATACATACACTTGAATCACCCCTTATCAAAAGTGTAAATAAAGGGTAATTTACAACTAAATTAAATGTTCGAACACTTTGAAAGTGATTTATTAATGACAATTCCAGAACTGTATTTCAAATAAGCATAATATACTACTATATATTAAAAGATACTACTAGGGGCAGCTAGGTAGCTCAGTGGATAAAGCACTGGCCCTAGATTCAGGAGGACCTGAGTTCAAATCCGGTCTCAGACACTTGACACTTACCAGTTGTGCAACACTGGGCAAGTCCCTTAACCCTCATTGCCTTGCAAAAAAACAAACAAACAAACAAAAACCAGATACTACTAAGTCATTAAGATTTGAGGCATTTTGATGAGTCAATATTAGAAAAAATGGGGGGGGCGCAAATTACCATATAGAAAGGAGTTTTTTTAACTTGCTTGCAGTGAGAGCTAAGAAGCAATGTGTCAAGCATTTATTGCGCTTCCTAAAGGACACCTAGAATTATGCTAGGAACTAAAGAGTATTCCAAAATAAAGTTCTGGACTTAGAAGCATACAGGCTAATTCAAGAAACAACAGCTAGTAAGACCTTAGAGGAAAATTGGGTGATTGAGTGGAAAGCTCACTGTCTTTGGAGTCGTAAGACATGGTTTCTATGTCAATTCTTCCATTTTCTACTTGTATGAACTTTGGCAGGTTGCCTCGCCTCTTGGGACTTTGCTTTCCTTATCTGTACAGTAGGAGGTCAAGACTAGATGTTTGCAAATTCTCTTTATGCTGAAAAAAATAGTACTAAACAATTGGCAAATTGATTGCTTAGACTACATTGCAAATTTTAGCACTAAACATTTGTTACTTGGGGCAGATCATTTTACTTCTCAGTGTCTCATTATCCTCACCATTAAAATGAAGTGTTTGCTTGAATTATCTCCATCATGACTTCTTTTATTTTATTGTTTTAAAAAATATTTTATTTATACTATTTTTCTTTTTTCTCCTCATTTCCTAATGACTCTTCTTCTACCACAAACATTCTCTTGTAACAAGAAAGTATAGGCCAGGAAGAGCAATTCACCTATTGATCATGTCTGAAAATATGGGCTTCATTTTTACCTCTACTGCCTCTCAGCTGAAAGGAGAAAGAATCACTTCAAAATAAGATTTTGGAAGTAATAATTTATCACTGCATTGATCAGAGGTCTAAGTTGTTCAATGTTCTTTTTTTTCCATTATTATTTGTTGTTAAAACAAATTGTTGTCCTGGTTCTGGTTACTTTTTTGTTCTTTAATTTATAGAAATCATCCTATATTTCTTTGAATTCTTCATATTCATGATACAACAATGCTTCATTATATTGCAATATCACAATTTAGTTATTCCTCAGTTGATGGAAACCCACATGCTTTCCAGTTATTTGCTATCACTAAAATGTTGTTATAAATACTTTAGTATATATGAGACCCTTTCCTCTTACTTTGACTGCTTGGTTAAAGGGTATATATACACTTTGGTATATTTCCAAAACATTATCCAGAATGTTTGTACCAATTTGCATAAATACCAATAGCATATCAGTCTACCTGTTTCCAAAGCCCCTCCAATTTTGGAATTTTTATCTTTTATCTTCTGTGTTTGTATTTTTTTCCAATTTGATGAGTGGAAGGTTAATCCTTTAAAGTGTTTTAATTTAAGCTTCTCTCATTATTAGTCATCTGGAGTATTTTTTTTTTCAGATCATTCTTGAGGCCATATATTTCTGCCTTTTAAAATTGCCTATTCCTACCCTATCACCTCTTCATATTTATTTTGGGGTATAGTTATAATGCTTTGATATTTGGCATTTGCTTCAAATATTGTTTACCTTTTAAACTTAATTTACCTCATAAAATTGAAATCATACGTTTTAACTTCTATGATGAGCTCTGTCCTTTCGCAAGTTAAGAATTTTCCCCTTGCCCATAGATACGCAAGGTGAATTCCTTTAATTTGTTGCTATTTTTTCTTTAATGATATCAGCTGTTATATTTAGCTCACATATAAATTTGAAAATTACTTTGTTATATTTTGTTTGATGTTTATTTTTAAAATGAAAGACTGTTGCTATGATGTTCTAAATGGATATGATATTATCAGTCTGTGGACAAAGAATGAAGTTGATTCATATCAAGGTTATATATGAATAAATGGGTTTACCCAAATTCATAGTACACTATACAATCAAAAATATATATATATATGATTAAAATTAAGTACTCTGAAGACAATTCATAGGATTATATATATATATATATATATATATATATATATATATATATATATATATATATATATATATATATATATATGTCTAGCAGGACCTTGGTAGTTGAGTTCAATAGCTTCATTTTGTAAACAGAGCCAGAGAAGTTGGGTAATTTATTCCAGGTCACACAGCAAGAGAAAACAATACATGTTTTAAAGGCAAAATATGCAGTATTAAACTCCAGCCATGACATTTATTATTTATTTAGCCTAAGTTTACTCATCTTTAAAACAAAAGTTTTAAACTAAATGGTCTTAGAGACCCATAACAAATCTCAAACTAGGAAATAAATGTCAAAGCACGGATTCGATTGCAGTTTTCCTGATTATGAGTCAAATGCTCTTTTTTACTATGTTCTGCAATCTCATAGACTGATCGTAAAATCGATTGTACACTTAAGCTACATTTGATCAGATTGGACTTTCAGGTATTCAGTGTGTGTGTGTGTGTGTGTGTGTGTGTGTGTGTGTGTGTGTGTGTTTTAATTCTGCATGTCTATTTAAATAGAAACACACTTTATATAAGGAGTTAAACATTTTCTCTGGATTTCAGTAAGTCTCAAATCCATAATCCTACTTGGGAAATAGTATAAAATATAACATGACTATAATTTTAGACATTTTTGACACCACCGATTGCTTTTCTGGTTATTCAATTATGACTTTGGTTAAAAAAAAATTTAAATAAATATTTTGAAATATGTGAAACCCACAGAATTTCTCAAAATGGAAAAAAAAATATATCCCCAAATCAATCATCTGTGTTACTGCAGTTCACCAAGGTCATATCTCATAGGCACTAATGTAATGGACAGACATTTCACTCAGAAAATTTTTGTGGTACTAAAGATGCTAGAATCATTTAGCTGTCCTTGCTCATTTTTTTTCCTGGCTAGCCTGCATGTGAGCATTGATTAAATGAATGATAAGGTCGGTGATAGATCGATTTTTTTTTTCACATTTTTAATTTAGGAGGTAAAACTTTCTATCACAGTTGAGGAAGAAAATTATGGCTAAGATAATAGAGGTCTGAATCCAGTGGAAGTTAAAGAGGAAAAAGTTGCCCCTCAAATGTCAAGACACCTTGTGGTCCAAGATGATTAAAACTAAACTGTTTGCTATATGAATCCCAAGGTGCTGCTATATTTCAGCTTCCATGACATTTAGCCAGTGACTTTTCATAGCTTGTTAATAATGTATAGCTGTCCCAGTATAAATTTGCTGGGACAGAACTGTCCTGTTAGAGTGGAGCAGTTAACAAGATTTATTCTTGACAGAAAATGCAGATTCAAAAAGTACAAAAAAATCAAGACTAATGTCAAAAGAAATTGTGTCTCTACCAAATGATTTTTACTCTGAACAATGGCAATCCAGGAGGCTCTTATTTTCAGCTTTTTTCCATTCAGAATGGTTTAGCAACTGATAAATTTTCTGAACATCCTCCCTCCCCCTTTCCTGATCAAGGTTAATACATGTGTAGGTATGTGTGTGTGTGTGTGTGTGTGTGTGTTGTATATAAATAAATGTATGTAAGAACCACCATTTATTTCACAGGAATTGTGAATGGAAGTTCTCAAAATTATTTTGATACAAATTCTCTTAATTGAAGAAAATTGTTTTGACGAATTAGTTTGTTCCACTGGATGTCAAGTGCTATGTTTAAGCAAGTCTGTTTTGAAATTTGATCTGAAACTTGACAGACACACAAATTATTCATAAGCAGTGAAATGTCATGAGATAGATGCAGGGACATTAAAAATGGTATTCTTAAAAGGACAAAAGAGTGAATGCTATGTTAGAAAATGATATAACTGATAAGGATATAGAACAAATTCTTTAACATTTGGTTAGTAGGAGATCTTGTTTCCCTTGAAGTAGGATGAATTTAATATTAAAGTGTTGATCAAAAATGTTCTAAATAATATTTTTACTAAGAACTGTAAAATTTTCCACCCACCCCCAACTTAAACCCACAAAAATTCTGTACTAAGTTCTTACAAGAAAAAAAATACAAAATTTTATGGATGAGTTAATAAGGTGAAGTGAGAAGCTGGATTTCCCTAGTTTAAACAAGAAAATCTGTCCTAGGACTAAAGCAGATTCCACCAAAATCTGACAAGTGAACCAGTTTTCCTATCCTTCTCATTAAAGAAGCTCTATGTAAGTTTCAGAAGCTTTACATCTTGAACAACATGTGAGATTTGGTATTGTAAAAGCTTTTGTAGTGTCTAGACAAGTGAATGGGATAAGCAAGGGTAAGAAGAATAGAAAAAAAAAACTAAGACTAAAAAAAAGAAAATGTCCTCACAGTTCATTGTCTGTCTATATCTAGAAAATAGTTGACCATTGTCTTCTCTTTTTCCTTGTTAAATGTTTTCAATTGCTTCCTAATTATATTTGAGATATCTCTTAATCCCAAATATATCTCCCAATTGCCCCTAATTTTGGTTCAATAATTCAAAGGATGTAAAATAGAATAACTTATGCAAAGGATTGACAATTGGGTAAAATGCATAAGATCAAACTGGTTCTCTAACAACAGAGGCTTAAGTGTTTTAACTGTCAAAATCTCACTCTTGTTGTTTTTAAGTCATGTCCAATTCTTTATGAGCCAGTAGACATTACTGTCCATGGAGTTTTCTTGGCATAGTGTAGTGGTTTTTCTTTTCCTTGTGTAATGAATTAAGGCAAAGAAACATTAAGTAACTTGTCCAGTGTTACACAGCTGGTAAGAGTCCAAGGCTAGATTTGAACTCAGGTCTTACTCCAGGCCCAAACAAACCACCTCACTACTGCCTACATCTTGCTCTATATACAACTAAGAGGTTGAAACAAAAGTGTTTATGAAGTGATTATTGAATTGAATGGTGCTTTATAAATGGGTTTCCTTATACTTTCATTTGAATATAAGTTCCTTGAGGATAGGGATTGTATTTTTATTATTTTCTTTATAACCCTAGCATGTAGCATGGTGTCATAGAATTATAAACAGTGCTACATAGGATTTTTAGACCTCATTTAGTGAAACTGCTTCCTTTAATAGTTGAGGAAACTGAATTGCTCAGAAAGGTAGAGGTAAAAATAATTGCACCAAGTCACACAGGTGGTTTAAGTGGTATAGTTAGGATTTGAACCCAGATACTCTAACATCAAATTCAGAACTACTGCTATTATATGATGCTGTGTCTTCATATGGTGTATTCAAAAAATTGTTAGTTATGGGGCAGCTAGGTGACGCAGTGGATAGAACACTGGCCCTGGAGTCAGGAGGACCTGAGTTCAATTCCAGCCTCAGACACTTGACATTGACACTTACTAGCTGTGTGACCCTGGGCAAGTCACTTAACCCCAATTGCCTCACCAAAAAAAAAAAAATGTTCGTTTAATTGAACGTATAAACCAATTTAAAACCAGTGTCCAAAAAATATTCCACAATGATTCAAATAAGCTTGTGGTAAGAACTTTAGATAAAGTACTTTTAATTTAGAAATGTTTAAGCATCCCATAGGTTTAAAAATGAGCCCACTATAATCCCATATTTTTCTTGCTTGAAGAGCAACTGTCACAGAAGGAAGACCTTAGACACTGGTAATGTTCTAGGGCATCCCTCATTTCAGGATTTCAAAACCTATTTATGAGGTGGAGGTGAGGGAATTTTCCAAATAGCTTTGTCTAATTAAAGATATCTCATGAAGAATATAAGTAATTGCAGAGAGAAGTAATTCACAGAAGCTAATTCAGGACATGAATTATGTGCATATGTTTAGCTCTTCCTGTTAGCACAGTCATGAAGAAAACTAATAAAAATTTAACGAGGCAAAGTTAAGAGTTAAGAGCCTTTAAAATTAATTCAAATGAAAGAGGTGGAGCAGTGGATAAAGCACTGGCCTTGGATTCAGGAGTACTTGAGTTCAAATACAGCCTCAGACACTTGACACTTACTAGTTGTGTGACCCTGGGCAAGTCACTTAACCCTCATTGCCCAAATAAATAAATAAATAAATAATTCTAATGAAAATTTCTTTTCTCCACCTTTTAACCAGTGAAAAAAGTTAAATGGGCAATGACTGGTTGCTAATTAAAAGGTAAATTGAGTCATGTGGAATTCACAAAAGTCAGAAATATTTATTAATATTATTTTCAAAAGAATTTCCATGAGTCAACAGTAGTGGTATAAGGAAAGACTCTTGACTAGCCCCTGGAGAAGTGTTGTCCATCAGTGTCAACTATACAGAAAAAAAAGTACAATTATTGACTTAGAGTAAGAAAGTTTATATAAGTAAATTAAGAGGCAGCATAGAACAGTGAAAAGAGCTGTAAGCTCTGAAGCTGTAGCAGTGCAACTTGACCATAAGCAGGATGCATGATTTCTTTGGTCTTTTATCCCCATTATCTAAAATTCAAGGACTGTCATCAAAACTCTGTAAGGCACCTTCTGATTCTGATATTCTTCTACAAACTACCACACAGGTGCATAGGATTTAAAGCCAGCAGGGTGCTCAGATACACCTAAGTCAGTCCCTAGCTAAAAAACAGAGATGCAAAACATTGCGCCAGGGTCATAAATGTAATAAGTGACAGTCAGAATTTGAAGTTAGGTCTTTTGACTTCAAATCCATTGTTCTTCCTTCTACAAGAAGTCCTTTTGAATTATGATTGGGCCTATGTATTTATCAATAACTCCAAGTTCTGAGTGGCATCAATATCTGTCCCTGCCTTGTAAGGCTTTCTAGCCTCCCAGAGTGTTTTTTCTATCATTTTCCAGTTACCCTCTCTATCCACTTACATATACTCAGCATCTGCCTTGCTTTTGCCATCCCAAGGGACTTCCCAGGATCCCTGAGCAAGCCTGCTATGAATTTAATTCTTGTACTTCCTCAAACCTTCCATAAAATGCTGTAGCAGTTGGCTTAGCCCAGACTCCCCCACATATATCATGTCTCTTACTCTACCCTTACAGTAATACCACCTTAATACTGGCCCTCATCACTTTATGCTTAGAATATATTTATTTATTTTGAATTGTTTACCCTTCCTCAAGGTTCTCTGAATTACAGACCATCTTCCACTCATTGACCAAATCCATGTAGGGCGGATCATGTCAGCATACCACTCCATTTGCTCAATTCAGTAAATTTCTCTGGCACCCCATGGTCTTCACTGTCAAATATGAAATCTTCTGTTTGGCTTTTAAAACCATCAATAACCTGGCAACTTCCTGCCTTTCTGGTCATCTTACACCTTAATATACTCCATGTATTCTGAAATGAAATTTTCTTCATATTTCAAAGGGAAACAGTCCTTCTCCCCCCCCCCCAAAAAAAAGTAATTCAAATGAGTGCATTAAGAGGTTTTGTTTGGTTAACGGCTTGTAGAGGATCTTCATTAAGGGTGAGGGGAAAGTTAATGAGATATTTTTTGGTTGACCAGAAACAAGTAGGAAAAATAATTATGTAAGGTATGATTGTCATCATGAACATGGACAGATGCATTAATGCCACTGAAATAATTAATTTGATATAGCAATGAAACTTGAAATACAACTTTCTGTTCCTTCTGCACAACACTACATTTCCTGAATTCAGGTATTTTATTTGGTCATTCTTCAAATCTGGAACTCTTTACCTCATCATCTCTACCTCCTGGCTTCTTTGGCTACCTTCTAGTCTCAGCTGAAGTCCAATTTTCTTCTGAACTTGCTTTTCATTTATTCTGTATATATCTTCATTATTCATAGTTGTTTGCATGTTGTCTCACTCATTAGATTGTGAGATCTTTAAGAGCATGAGCAATTTTTTTAAGGGGGGTGTGTGTTTTCTTTGTATTCCCATTGATTAGCTCAGTGTTTGAAACCCTGTAGTCCTTTAGCTCTGCTGTTTACTTCTGCCACCTAGCAAAAAAGGCTAGGATGGGTTAAAACAAACATGTGTGCTATAGTGTTATTACAAAGGCTGTAGAACCAGAATAAATTTCTCCAAAAAGATAAGTTTAGTTTAAGATTAGCTTGAATGCATATTTAAAAGCAATCAAATAATTTGTAGGGTCATGTGAGATTAGACCTATAAGGCATGAGAGTAACTATATATTCCAACAATCTCACAATATATTTAAATCAATCAATAAGAAGGCATTTATTAAGCACTGCCTATGTGTCAGCACTGTGTTAAGTGCTACAGATACAAAGGCATAAAAAGAACATGTTTTTCAGTAAGGCATTGAGAGGCATACAATGAGGGGCTTGAGAAAATAAGGTTTGGAACAGATGTTATATAGAGTGGAACAGAGAATCATCTTGGAAAGAATAAAAGGATTCCAGAAGAGGAAAATCATTAACTTGTATGTTAGTTGATTTGCCCATGATCTCACAGCTAATATAGTGGCAAAGTCAAGATTGGAATCTGACTCTCCTGATTCCTAGTTGCTGTACATGTATTGGGAGAGGAATAATTTAAGCAGAGTAGGGCAAGGAAACAATAAAAGTAATGGAGTTTAGTGAAATATTTTAGCAAACAAAAATTTTTCTGCATCATAGTTCATGGATTTCCAAAAGAGAAGGAATGTTTGCCTCAAAGGAAGGCAGACCTTGATTCATGTCCAGCTTCTGACAACTTCTGAATACCTCAGGAAACTTTCATAAGTTTTAAGTTGTAAATCTAATGCTAATTTGTATTGACAAAGGGAGTTACTTCATTAGGAAAAAAATAAAATTGTATCTAGAGCAAAAAATCTTTTTAAATGCCATACTTTATTGTCATATCATTTTGTGATGACTCTAAGTTCTTTTTTATTTTTTAATTGAACATCTGACTTTTCCCTTTCTCACCTTTTTATCTATAGCAAACGACTATAGTGAAGTATAACACATTTTCATATTGGTCATGAACAAATAAAATACATATTAGTCTGTGCTCTGAGTCCATCACTTCTCTGTCAGAAGGTGGGTATCATTTTTATGAATCCAGAGGAATTGTGCTTACTGACTTGCTGACTTTCTACGTTGTTTGTCCCTATAGTAACTTTTTATTAAATTAATTTCCTACTACTACTCACTTCCCTTTGCATGAGTTCATATAAACCTTCCCAGTTTTCTTTTTTTTAGTGCTCTTCATCATTTTATATAGCTAAATAGTATTTATATACCATGGCTAGTTCAGACAGTTCCTAGTTTATGGATACACCTTTAGTTTTAAATTCTTTGCCACTTCTAATATATAATGTTATACATACAGATCATTTTTTTCTTTCTTTTATCTCTTTGTCTTATAGTTTTAGTAGTGATATCATTGTGAGTCCGAGTTCTTAAAGAATGTGACAGTGGAGAACCAGCTTGCATAACTGTCTCTGAGCTGAAAAGATTTTGAGCATAGTCATGGTGATAGACTATGAAGTTCTAGCTAAATTAGAAGAGACTTAATGGGAGGATGTTGCATATAGGCTGATAGGTTTTCTATAACAACTGATAAAATAATTAATTAAGGTTTGAATTTTATTATTTGAATATCCATGTGTGATAAAATCAATTATTACTTTCATGTCTTAAAGATGTACACTTTTATTATTTTCCAACAGAAAAAGATCATTGATTATTTAAACTTTCACTGAGAATCAATTCCCATTCAGTCGGGTTACAGGAACCAAAACAAAGTGTTAATGTCTATTAGAAAATGCCCTCCCTCTACTAAGACCTGTGGTTCAGATAGTCCCTAAACATATGGGACATCCAAAGTAAGATGTTGAAGGCAGCTCCAGTTAGGAAAGAATTTGCATTTTGTTTAGGATCTGGCAGGAGGTCTGTGGTATTCCCTGAATCCACATAGCAGTTGTACTGTGGATATTATGCAAAATCATTAGCCCTGCAACATCAGTTTAGAAATTTCATTAATGAAGATAGAAGGTTTTGTTTTTTTCTCTCCTCCCTACTTCTTGCTGTTTGAGTGGAGATTTTATATTTATTATCATTTCTGTTTATGAAGAAGAAAAATAAATAATTGATGACTATTCTCTTTTAGTAGAGGCAAATGAAAAGAACATTACCTTTACCAAAGCTAATTCTTTTGCTTTTCTAATTGACTTTAGTTGAAGTTAGGTCATTCAGTCTCCCAATCAATAAATATATATTGAGTGCAGATCATGTGTCAAGCATTGAGTTAGGTATGGGGAATACATAAACAATTAAATAGTACTTTTCAAGAAATATTTGTAAAGAAGCACATGCACAAATATTTGCCTTTTCCAACCATTCTGGAGAGCAATTTGGAATTATGCCCAAAGGGCAATAAAGCTGTGCATACCCTTTGACCCAGCAATTCCACTTTTAGGTCTTTTGCCCAAAGAAATCATGGAAGGGGGAAAGGGACCCCCATGTACAAAAATATTTATAGCTGCTCTTTACGTGGTAGCAAGGAATTGGAAGTTGAGGGGGTGCCCATCAATTGGGGAATGGCTGGACAAGTTGTGGTATATGAATACAATGGAATACTATTGTGCTGTAAGAAATGATGAGCAGGAAGAGTTCAGAGAATCCTGGAAGGTCTTACGTAAGGTGATGATGAGTGAGATGAGCAGAACCAGAAGAACATTGTACACAGTATCATCAACATTGAGTGTTGACCTACTGTGATGGACTATATTCTTCTCACCAATGCAATGGTACAGAAGAGTTCCAGGGAACTCATGATAGAAGAGGATCTCCAAATCCAAGAAAAAAAAAGAAAGAACTGTGGA
Source organism: Dromiciops gliroides (assembly GCF_019393635.1). Classification (NCBI taxonomy): domain Eukaryota; kingdom Metazoa; phylum Chordata; class Mammalia; order Microbiotheria; family Microbiotheriidae; genus Dromiciops; species Dromiciops gliroides. The sequence continues at coordinate 282,884,865 of NC_057864.1, read as the reverse complement.
GTATAGATGTTGATTGAACCATATTATTTCTTTTGTTTTGGGTGCTGTTTTTTTTTTTTTTCTATTTTGAGGTTTTGCATCACTGCTCTGATTTTTTCTATTGTAACAGGATTAATGCAGAAATAGGATTAATGTTATTATGTGTATATATATATATGTGTGTGTGTGTGTATATATCTATATCTATATCTATATGTATAGAGATATATAGATATAACCTATATCAGATTACCTGTTGTCTAGGGGAGGGGGAAGGGAGGGAGAAAAATCTGAAATTGTAAAGCTTGTATAAACAAAAGATGAGAACTATCTTTACATGTAACGGAAAAAATAAAATACCTTATACATTAAAAAAAAAAAAAACAACACAGTGCTGTTTGGGGGCAGCTAGGTGGTGAAGTGGATAGAGCACCGGCCCTGGAGTCAGGAGTACCTGGGTTCAAATCCGGCCTCAGACACTTAACACTTACTAGCTGTGTGACTCTGGGCAAGTCACAACCCCAATTGCCTCATTTAAAAAAACAAAAAAACCAAAAACCAAAAACAATGCTGTTTGGAATAAAAGACTGATAACCCCCCCCAAAAAAAAAATATTTGTCTTTGTTCTTCAGTTGTTTCAGTCACATCTGACTCTGTGTGCCTCCATTTGGGATTTTCCTGGTAAAGATACTGGAGGGTTTTGTCATTTCCTTTTCCAACTCATCTTATAGATAAGGAAACTGAGGAAAATAGGATTAAGTGACTTGACTAGTGTCACAGAACTAGTAAATGTCTGATGTTAAATTTAAAAGGGAAGGAAGATGGGGCACTCTATCAACCGGACCAATTTGCTCTACAAATGTAAAATATATATATATATATATATATATATATATACACACACACACATATACAGATATATGTATGTATATTATGAGAAATATATATGTATATATATGAAATATATAAAAATACAAGATGGAAAATAGGTGGCAGAGTATTGCTAACTGTAAAAATGATGAAAAGCTTCATGTAGAAGGTGGAAGTTTAGCTGACCTTTGAAGAAAACTAGGGATCTCAAGAGGTAGAGGTAAGGCAGGAGAACATTCCAGGCATTAATAATAGCTATTGAAAAGACATAGGGATAGAAGATGGAGTCTCATGTGTGAGAAATAGCAAAACATTCATTATTTAAATTAGTTTTTTAGTTGATTCTCTAGAGTTCTCTAAGTATACCATCATATTATCTGCAGAGAGTGATAGTTTTCTTTCTGCTTTGCCTATTCCTAGTCCTTTGATTTCTTTTTCTTCTCTTTTTCTATAGCTAAGAATTCTAGCACTATATTGAATAAGATTGGTTGTTGATACATATCCTTTCTTCACCCCACTCCTACTAGGAAGGCTTCTAGGTTATCCCCATTACTGATTATGCTTGCTGATGGTTTTAGATAGATACTGCTTATAATTTTAAGGAAGACTCCCTTTATTCCTATGCTCTCTGGTGTGTTTTGTTTGTTTGTTTGTTTTGTTTTGTTTTTGTGGGCAATGAGGGTTAAGTGACTTGCCCAAGGTTACACAGCTAGTAAGTGTCAATCAAGTGTCTGAGGCTGGATTTGAACTCAGGTCCTCCTGAATCCAGGGCCAGTGCTTTATCCACTGTGCCACCTAGCTGCCCCTCTAGTGTTTTTAATAGGAATAGATGCTGCATTTTGTCAAAAGCTTTTTCAGCATCTATTAAGATAATCGTATGATTTTTCTTGGTTTTGTTATTCATATGATTAATTATGTTAATAGTTTTCCTAATATTGAACCAATCCTGCATTCCTGGCTTAAATTGTACAGTAATCATAGTGTATAATTTTGCTGTAGGTAGTTACCTTGCTAGTATTTAGTTCAAAATTTTTGCATCAATATTCATTAGGGAAATTGGTCTATAATTTTCTTTTTCTGTTTTAGCTCTTACTGATTTAGATATTAGCACCATATTTCCATCATAAAAGGAATTTATTAGGACTGCTTCTTCATCTATTTTTTTCCAAATGGTTTATATAGTACTGGAATTAATAATTCTTTGAATGTTTGGTAGAATTCACTTGTGAACCCCTCTGGCCATGGTATTTTTTTCTTAGGGAGTTCATTGATGGCTTGTTCAATTTCTTTGTCAAATATGGGGCTATTTAGGCATTCCAATTCCTACTCTGTTGGCTAATTTATATTTTCATAAATATTTAGGAATTTCACTCACATTGTCAGGTATATTGGCATATAATTGGGCAAAGTATTTCATAATGATTGCTTTAATTTCTTCTTCATTGGTGGTGATTTCACCTTTTCATTTTTGATATTGATATTTGCTATTCTTTCCTTTTTTAATCAAAATAACCAATGGCTTATCTATCATTGTTTTTTTTCATAAAACCAACTCTTTGTTTTAATTATTAGTTCAATATTTTTCTAACCTTTAGTCATATTCATCTAACCTTTGACTTTTAGAATTTCTGATCTGACTTTGAATTGTTTTCTTTCACTTTGTTCTTTTTCTAGTTTTTATTTTTTTTCCTTAGTTCCATGCCCAGTTCTTTGATCTACTCTTTTTTCTATTTTGTTTATGTAAGAATTTAGAGAAATTGGGGAAGCTAGGTGGTGCAGTGGATAGAGTACCAACCCTGGAGTCAGGAGGACCTGAGTTCAAATCCGACCTCAGACACTTAACACAAGCTGTGTGACCCTGGGCAAGTCACTTAACTCCAATTGCCTCACCAAAAAAAAAAAATGTAGGTTAAGAATTTAGAGAAATAAAATTTGCCCTACGTACTGCTTTGGCTCTATCCCATAAGTTTTGGTATTTTGTCTCATTCTTATGGTTCTCTTTAATGAAATTATTGATTCCTTCTATGATTTGTTCTTTAACCCACTTATTCTTCAGCATTAGATTAGTTTACAGTTGATTTAACCTATTTTTCCACTGTCCTTTGTTGAATGTAATTTTGCTGCATTATGATCCAAAAAGGATAAATTTGATCTCTCCCTTTCCACATTTAATTTTGAGAGTTTTGTGTCATAATACATGGTTAATTTTTGTGTAGGAGCCATAAGCTTCTGAGAAAAAAGGTATATCCCCATTCAGTTTTCTCCAAAATCTGTCATTTCTAACTATTCTAATATTCTATTTACCTACTTAGCTTCTTTCTTTCCTTCTTTCTTTTTCTTTCTTCCTTTCTTTCTTTCTTTCTTTTGTTTTTAAGCTACAAGAGGAGATAATTGAGGTCCTGAGCTAGTATACTTTAGTTTTCTACTTCTTCCTGCAACTCATTTAATTTCTCCTTTAAAAATTTGGATGCTATGCCACTTCATGTATATATGTTTCGTATTGATATTGCCTCATTGTCTACAGTATTTTTTACCAAGATATAGTTTCCTTCCTTATTTCTGTTAATAAGATCTATTTTTGCTTTTACTTTGTGAGATCAGGATTGCTACCCGTTTTTTTTTTTTTTTTTTTTTTACTCCATCCCCTTACCCATACTCTATGCTTCAAGGGTATTTCTTTTTTTTTTTTTTTTGGTCTTTTTTTTAAATAGACTTTTATTTTCCAAAATATATGTAAAAATAAATTTTAACATCAATTTAAAAAGAAATGTTCCAACTTCTCTTCCCACCCCCATCCACTAGAACTCAAGCATTTCAAAATAAATTATACATGAGTAGTCATGGAAAACATTCCCACATTAGCTAGGTTGTGAGAAAAAAAACAGTCAAAAAACTCCCAAAACTTCAGACTGAGGAATTGTCAAAGGGAAAAAACATTTTTTTAAAATATGTTTCCAGGGGCAGCTAGGTGGCACAGCGGACAGAGCACTGGCCCTAGAACCAGGAGCACCAGAGCCCAAATCCAGCCCCAGACACCCAAAACCCACCAGCTGCATGATCCCGGGCAAGCCACCCAACCCCAATTGCCTCACCAAAAAAAGAAAAAAAAAAGAAAAGAAAAAAAATGTGTTTCCATCTATTTTCAGATACTATCACTTCTTTCTCTGTAGATGGGTTGCCATTTTCATAAGTCCTTCAGGGTTATATTGGACCATTGCAAGGGTATTTCTTTTTTTTTTTTATTTTTTTTCTTTTTTCTTTTTTTAAATTTTTTTTTTTTTAGTGAGGCAATTGGGGTTAAGTGACTTGCCCAGGGTCACACAGCTAGTAAGTGTTAAGTGTCTGAGGCCGGATTTGAACTCAGGTACTCCTGATTCCAGGGCTGGTGCTCTATCCACTGCGCCATCTAGCTGCCCCAAGGATATTTCTTTTAAAAAGCATATTGTAGTATTGTGGCTTTTGATCCACTATGATATTCACTTCCATTTTATGGGAGAGTTTATCCCATTAATAATCACAATTATGATTACTAACTATATATTTCCCTCCATTTTATTTTTTACTCTGGTTTGTCTTCTCTCTACATTCACCCTTTCTGTCTTCAGTACTGTTTTTCTTCTGTCTAGCACCATCCCATTCTGCCCTCCCCTCTCCTCCCTCCTCCCTGTCCTACTTCCCTACCAGGCAAGATAAATTTCTATATCCAACCGATTGTGTGTATTATTCCCTCTTTGATCCAACACCAATGAGATTAAGGTTCAAGCAATGCCCATCACCTACCCCACTCCCCTTCTTTCCCTCCATTCCCATAGGTCTTTTGTGCCTCTTCATGTGAAATGTGAAATAATTTACCTCACTCTACCTCTCCTTTTCTTTCTGCACCCAGTGACCTCCTCTTTCTCACCCCTTAATTTTTAAGTCATTCCCTAAAATTCACCTTATACCCATACTCTGTGTGTGTGTGTGTGTGTGTGTATACCTTCTAGCTGTACTATTAGTGATACAATTTTTAAGAATTACATGTATCATCTTCCCTTGTAGAGATGTAAATAGCATAGCTCTATATAATCCCTCATGAGTTATTTTCCCTTTTTACCTATTTATGTTTCTCTTGGGTCTTGATATTAAAGATCATTTTTTTGGTTTAAATCTGGTATTCTTATTAAGGTGTGATATCCTTTTTTAATTAAATCACCATTTCCCCCTAGATGTATTAAATTTAATTTTCCTGGGTAAGTGATTCTTTTTTGTAGATCTGGCTCCTTTCCCTTCTGGAATATCATGTTCTATGACCTTTGTTTTTTTAATGTGGTAGCTGCTAATTCCTGAGTAATTCAGATTGTGGATCCCTGATATTTGAATTGTTTCTTTCTGGCCACTTGCAGTATATTTTCCTTTGACCTGCTTATTCAGAATATGGGCTATAATGTTCCTTGGAACTTTTATTTTAGGATTTCTTTCCTGAGGTGATTGGATTCTTCCCAGTGTCTATTTTGCCTTCTGGTTCCAGGGACAGCTTTCCTTGACAATTTCTTGACAGATAGTAAGATACTTTCCAGGTCCTCCTTTTGATTATGGCTTTCAGGTAAGCCAATAATTCTGACATTGTCTCTCCTGAATCTATTTTCCTGGTCAGTTGTTTTTCCCATGAAGTGTTTTACATCTTCTTTTCAATTTGTGTGATTGATCCATGATGTTTCATAGTGTCATTAGCTACCACTTGCCCAATTCTATTTTTTTTTCTGGAGCAATGAGGATTTAGTGACTTGCCTAGGGTCACAGGTCTGATTTGAACCCAGGTCCTCTTGAATCTAGGATTCATGTTTCATCCACTGCTTTACCTACCTCTCCCCCCACTGCCCCCATCATAACTTTTAAGGAGTTGTTTTCCTCAGTTAGCTTTTGCACTTCATTTTCTATTGGGCCATTATACTTTTTAAGATTTTTTTCTTCAGTGGATTTTTGTATTTCATTTTCCATTTGGCCACCTATACTTCTTAAGCACTTGTTTGCCTTTTCCAAGGTGTTGACTCTTTTTTTTTTCATAATTTTCTTGCATTACTCTCATTTCTTTTCCCATTTTTTCTTCCACCTCTATTACATGGTTTTTAAGCTCCTTTTTGAGCTTTTCCATGAGTATTTTCTGGGCTTGAAACCACTTCGCACATTTCTTTGTGGCTTTTGGCTGTAGGTGTTTTCACATTGTTGCCCTCTTCTGAGTTTGTGTCTTGATTTTCCTGTCACTCAAACTTTCTATGGTTAGATTCTTTTTTTTTTTTTGGTGTTTTTTGCTCATTTTTTTGTTTCTTTTCCTTTCTTTTAAATTTGGATTTTTCTCCTGGGATGAAAGGGGAACTGTCTCAGGCTTCTTATACCAGTCAATGAAGGCCCATGCTGTTTATATGCTGCTATAGTGATGTTGCCTTGAAAACCACTGGAGACCCTGGTGCCTGGAAATTTGCTGAGGGGTTAAGGTGGGATGGCAAATGCTGGTTCTCAGAGGTGGCATCTGCCAGTTCCCTGACTATTCTGAGGCATGTGGGGAGTCTTTGTGTTGATTTTTGCCTGTTCTACCACACTGGGGATAAGGACCTACTGCTGTTTTGATTATGTGGGACTTGCTGCTGGCTTTCTAGGATCCTTCATTTTATGGGCTACACTCCCCTTTTACTTTTCCTTCTGATATTTCAAGTTTCTTGGGCACAAAGATTGTTTCAACCAATTTTTGCTGATTCTGTGGTTCCAGGATTTGTTTAGGGAGCTATTTTATTATTTTGGGGAGGCGAATATGGGAGAGTTATAGTGATTTACTCTTTTTGTTTTGTTTTGTTTTTGTTTTTCTGTTTTTTTGCAGGCAATGGGGGTTAAGTGACTTGCCCAAGGTCACACAGCTAGTAAGTGTCAAGTGTTTGAGACTGGATTTGAACTCAGGTACTCCTGAATCCAGGGCCGGTGCTTTAACCTCTGCGCCATCTAACTGCCCCGTGATTTACTCTTTACCCAGCCATCTTGCCTCCCAGAACGTCAAAATCTCCCTAAAGATATAGTTAAATATGTGCTTTAGGAAGATAATTTTCACTATTAGGTGAAGGATAGATATGACAGAAGGGTAAATGCAAGGAAATTGATTAGGAGTCAATTACAGTAGATCAGATGAGAGCATCTCAGACTATAATGGGTGCTATGTACATGGAGAGATAGGATGGGAACATTTGTTAAAACTTCATTATGTCACTATATCAATTTTTTTAATATGTTCCTTTCAGAATAGTTGCAACCCCTCAATTGTTCACTGTCACTCCATTCATATTTTGCTCATCTATAAAATGGGGATAATAATAGCACATACCTCTCAAAGTAATTGTAAGGTTCAAGTAAGCTAATACATAAAAAGTCTTGTAGAGATATTGGTTACACTTGAATTTCTGTTGCCCTATTTATATTTTTAAAATATTCACTTGATAGAAAAATTTTAGCATTAAATGCTACATTTAATACCATTCATACATTAAATCTATAAAATGTGTCACATCCATTTATCAGCATTATATAACAGATGTGACTGTGGAGAAAACTTTTGTGCTGTACTTGTGTTGGAAGGAACATAGATTGAAATCATGCCTCTGGGAGGCAGAGCCAAGATGGTGGATGGAAGCCAGGAAGTTGCCTGAGCTCTCCTGAGTTTCCCTCAAAAACAACATTAAATCAAGCCTCTGAATGGATTCTAAAATGACAGAACCTACAAAAAACAGAGAGATACAACCTTCCAACTTGAGATAATTTAGAAGATTTCAGGAAAGGTCATTCTCACTTGGGCAAAAAGGGAGCCTAGTACAACTCAGCACAGCATGGAGAGGGTCAGGGAAAGTCAACAGGAGACTCTTTCCCACCTCACGGCAACTGAGGCCACTTGGTCCTGACTCAGTAGGCTGGTGGCACAGAAGGCTGGTTGTGAGACCCACCAGCACCAGCTGAGAGGGAAAACTTCCAGCTAGAGAACCACCCACAGGATAGGACAGCCTAGGCCAAACCATCTCCTGCGCAGGGAGCAGGTCTAGGGCTCTGAAGAATCCACAAGCCACAGAGGCTTCAGAACAGAACTTCAGTGACCTGGCCTTTATACCCCAGCACAAGAAGCTTGCAGCAGTGGCCCCTGTGCCCAAGGAGCAGACCTCAACTTTAAAGGTAAAAAAAAACAAACAAAAAACAAACAAAAAAACCCCACAATATGAGTAAGAAATAGTAAAGGGCCCTTACCATTGAAAGCTTCTGTGTTGACAGGGGAGACCAAAACACAAATTCAGATGAGGACAATATTCTCAAAATGTCTACATGTTAAACTTCAAGGTGGAAGATGAATTGGTCTCTCAAACCAAAGGCCTTCTTTGAAGAGCTCAAAAAAGATCATAAAAGCCAAATGAAAGAGGTAGAAGAAAAAAAGGGAAAAGAAATGAGAGAAATAAAACTTACACAAGAAAAGTATGAAAAAAGAATCAACAGCTTGGAAAAGGAAGCAGAAACATGAACTGAAGAAAACAATTACTTAAAAAATACAATTTGGGGCAGCTAAGTGGCACAGTGGATAGAGCATCAGCCCTGGACTCAGTAGGACCTGAGTTCAAATCTTACCTCAAACACTTAACACTTACTAACTGTGTGACCTTGGACAAGTCACTTAACCCTCATAGCCCCACAAAAAAATACAACTGGTTAAATGGGGAAAAGAATTGATCAAATGGAAAAGGAAATGCTAAATTTTCTGAGGAAAATAATGCCTTAAAATTTTGTATTGCGCAGATGGAAGTTAATGACTCCATGAGACACCAGAAATCAGTCAAATTATGCCACTGATATTTATTGACTCCTTGACTATGCATGAGACTGGGCAATTGAGCTGTGGGAGATTTGCAGTGGCTGATAATAACCTTCATAACATCAACAATTACTTCCTCATGTTGTGGAAGCCCTCAACCTGAAGATGAAAGCAAGGAATAAATGAGATTTCTTGGACTGACCATAGTATGCTAATATTGTAGAACTAATTAGAAAGAAAAACAAGAATCTGTGATTCTGGCTACATTGTTGTAGCAGACCTGTGTAGTAAGAAGAGCAGTCCAGTCATATTGGTGATAGCAGGTATATCCATGCTAATATTATTCCAGTGTCTCTTTGGCATTCTTTTCCTGGCCATCAGACTAGAACTGAAAGGAAATAGAAAACTGAGCCTTAACATATAATACTATAAAAAGTCCAACAATGAAATTACCCTAAAGAAAATACATTACCATCTGCCTTGCCTAAGAACCACAGGGCCTTTCCATCTGATTTGCAACTGAAACTTCTTTAGGGGTTTCTCGACCTATTTGATTGTGAACTTAAAATAGGGATTTTCTTGGGGTTTTTTGTTTGTTTTTTTTTTTGTTTTTTAACTTGTACACATAGTGAATAGAACATTGCTATGCATGTACTAAGTGTTTAGTAATTGTGTTTTTCATTGTCATCAAAATATTTTGAGACCATTTTAAAGATTGAATTTAAAAACACTTTAAGCACTATATGCATAGCTGTGTGCTAAGCTCTGGGGTTATAAATATAAAAGCAAGAGAGTCCACATAATCTAACATAGGCTGTGTAAATAGAAACCTTTCTTCAGCAATTGATGTAATGTCAGGTGCACTAGTAAACCTCATGCAGGTAATAAATTGAGGTATGATTTTATTTTTGACTTTGTATCTCCAAGTATCTAGCACATTACCTTCCACATAGTTGTACACTTACTAAATATGTGTTGATTGTTTGCCTTTTTGAATATACCAGATAGCCTCATTCTAGAGACAAGACCTCCAGAATGTGTATATAACAGTGTGGTGGATCTCCAGTAGCTCATGTACCCTGACACTAAGATGTGATTGAATAAACTGAGCTTGTCCTTAGAGGTTATGTTCTCCAAGATGGTGCAACCCAATCTATGTGTCCCTTGCCCCTACTAGGAGAAATATTTCTTTTTTTCCCTTTTTGGATGGTAGGTAGCTGTACCCCTTATTATCAGATGTGGTAATTTATTTTGATTTGGGGACCCTGCCTTTGGGCTGAGATTAAAAAGCCTTAGGCTCTCAGGTTTTTTTCTGTGTGAGGGGCTGGTGCCCCTCCTCCTCCACTTCAGCTGAACCAAAAAAGCTCCGTGGGCTTTTCTGGATGCCAGGTAAGATGGCTGATGGGGGAGGGGAGCCCCAGCTCCCTACACCCTGAGGGGAGCTGTCCTGTAGATCCCAGGCTTGTCCTGCCAGACCCTAGCATAGCCCACACAGAAGTCCCAGGCATGCAGCAGGGGGCACGGGCCCCTCGAGCCCCACTGGGCACAGCCCTAGTGCAGCCCAGAGGATTAGCTTGGCATTTGAGGAGGTGGAGGGGGGAGGGGCACAGAGAGCCCAAGGTTTGGGGGGAGAGAAGGAACATATATACAGGAGAGCTAGTGAGATAGTGAAGGGGGGGGCACCATGACTAGGAAAACACAAAGAGCCCAGCAGATTAAGAAGACAGTAAGAGGGATGGACAATACAGGAGGTTGGAGAAGACAGAGGAAGAAGAAGTATGAAGTAAGAGGCTTTTCAGGGGTTGACCGCTAAGGTAGTGAGAGAGAAGTTAAAGAGTGAAAGTGCAGGGAAGCTGGAGTGAAGGAGAAAAAGAGTGAAAGTTGGAGAGAACCAGTCCAAACATCATACCCTAAGGCAAGAGGGGACAAAGGCCCTTATTGTATTAAAAGTGGAGAAAGGTTGTATTATTTGCATTTCTTAACCCTTATCACTTACATTTACTTTTATAAATAAATTCTGCTTTGATTATTTAATTAAGAGGCTTCTTAATCTTTTGCTTGTCAGTTTGGGAGCATTGTGGAGAAATTTTTAAGTGACCCATATTAAATTAATAGCAGTCAGATAGCCAGCCAGTCAAAAGTCCCCAGATTAGTCCTCCAATTAGATTAGTCCCCCCAAATGAGTAAAATATTTTCACACAGATGATCCCTAAGAGGTTCAGTTGGGATTGAGTAGCTACAATATTTTCAGGTCACAATATCATTTGTATACATAGCTGGGAGAGTGGGGCAGGGCATAAAATATATTCCAAGATTAGACATCTGCTCTCTGATTTCAGGGATCTGAAATGCACACAATAGAAAAATCAAGCAACTGGAAAAAAAAAAGTGTACATCTCATTTTCCAATGGTTAAATTGGTTTAATTTTCTGACAATTATAAGAGCTATAGGTTTTTATGATCTAATTCAACTATTACAGGGTGCTACGTCCCCATCATTTGTGGGCTCTGAACCTCAGATGTCTCCTTACCTGCCAGCAACCATTCCCTCCTCCCAAGATTTCATGATCCTTTTTAGGGGTGGAAACAGTGAAGCTAATGGAGAGTCAGTAATATCATCCTTGTACATACAGGGTAGCACATGCCATTTGGTGTAATGGACACAGCCTAATGCAAGAATAAATTCAGTTTGAAATTTTCACAAATGAGAGATCATTTCTGAACCATCAAATTTCCTATGAGACCTGATGGTCAGAAATTCATTAGCTAATTTTTAAACCAAATTGTGTTGATTAGAATGTGTTATGCTACCCTGTAGAGAACTGAGTGTTCTTTTTATCCATAGAGTCTTTTGTATTAAGAAGTAACCCATTTTTTTAAACTCATTTTCCTGTTGGCATCAGTATTAATACTCCTCTCCTAATAAATTGTTCTTGCTGATATTGAATTCTCCACCTATTTACCTTTCAGGAATATGCTTTAATAAGATGCTTCACATGGTATAATTCAATGAATAATGAAATCAGAATTAATTGAGGTCTAGTTCTGATTCCCACACCTAAGAATTAGTACCCATGTGACCTTGGGCTGTCTTCATCTATTTCAAGGGTGAACTAAAAATTACTAATACTACTGCTGCTGCTGCTGCTGCTGCTGCTGTTGCTGCTACTACTACTACTACTACCACCAATAATAATAATAATTACTACCTCACAGATTTTTTGTGAAGATTCAAATTAAATTACTTTGCAAAGTATTTTATATAATGTATTGAACTGTAAATGGCAGGTATTATTATTATTTTATGATCATTATTATTTCACTCAGTGAAAGAAATGCAAAGTAATATGATTTTTTTCAAGTTACATAGTTATGACTACTAGATAGTACAGCAGATATAGCACTAGCTCTAGAGTTTAAATCTGGTCTCAGACACTTGCTACCTTTGGGAAGCTGGGCAAGACATTGACCTCTTTTTGCCCCGATTTCTTCATTTGTAGGGGATAATATTAAAACCTTTCAGGGTTATTATGAGAATTAAAAAAACTAATATTTTAAAAATGCTTAATAAACCTCAAAGTACTATATATACATTAGTTATTATTATTGACATTGTTATTAGTCTCAATGTATAATTTTTTTTTTTTGCCCATTGTGAATATAGACATTTTAAAGTAGGGCTTAGTGCTAGAAAAAAAAGTCTGTATTTCCTCAGTAAATGTTATTGGATATTTTTTAACTGAAAAAAATCTATATAATTTTCAATAGTTCATTTAAATCAAGGATGAATGGGATGGGTAACTCAAATTCTGTAGGTTGACAACATACCAAATAGGCATCTTGGATACTATAATCACAAGGCTCCTGTTACTTTTATGAATATCTCTCATAAAATTTCAGAAAAACCTTCATCAAGAGGAATAAACCAGGCAATGGTCCAACAGGCCTATATGTTATTAATATTATTATGTGTGTGAATAATTATAATACTTAGCATTTGAAAAGAAGTTTTCCCATGAGTATTTTAAGCTTACAGACATCTGGAAACAGGAACAATCATATGTTTCTAGTAGGATGAGTAAGTCCAGGAAAAAAAAAAAAAGTTTAAGGGCCTCTTGAAATGACTCAATGTCATTTGCTAAGGCGATTGAAGTTAGTTAAATGTCTCTCAGTAATTGATCTGTCAGGTTCCTCAAAATCTGAAGTTGTGTGATTTTTGTTAATTATTAAATACTGTTTGGGATTGAACAACAAATTATGAAATAATAAATTAAACATTTAATAATAAATATGCCAATCATTTTGCACATTTCAAATCCTTTCACTATTTTCTTTTAAAATTTTATTGATTTTCATTTATTGTTTATTTTTAAAATTCTTTTCTTTTTAAAATTTGAGTCCCAGTTTTTATTTTTGCCTCCCACCTCTCCCCCAAGAAAGCATGCAAAATGATATCAATTGTACAGGTAAAATCATGCAAAACATTTCTGCATTAGCCATAGCATAGAAAAGAAACAAAAAATAAAGAAACTTATACTTCAGTTTGCAGCATTGCTTTTATTGAACATAATGATTCTTCTTATTTCACTTTGTATCACCTCATATAAGTCTTGACATGTTTGTTTTTTTTTTCTGAAAACCATCCCCTTTATCATTTCATATGGCAAAATAGTACTCTATCATAGTCACATGCCATAGCTTGTTCATCCATTCCCTAGTTGATGAGTATTCCCTCAGTCCCCAATTTCATTGAATGTCCATTGTTTTCTTCAAGGAGATTATGCACCTTTTTGTCCATTTGGCCAGATGAATTTTTTAAGGAATTGTTTTCTTCAGTCAATCTTTGAGCTTCCTTTTCCAAACTGCTGATTCTTTTTTCAATAATTTTCTTGTTTTGCTTTTATTTCTCTCCCGATTTTTCTTCTACCTCTCTCAATTGATTTTTAAATTCCTTTTTGAGCTGTTCCAAGAAGGCTTTTTGTTCTTGAGACCAATTCAATTTGAGAGTATTATCCTCATCTGAGTTTATGTTTAGCTCTTCCCAGTCTACATAGAAGCTCTCAATGGTAAGAGCTCTTTTTTGTTTCTTACTCATATTGCAGCTTATTTTTATTTAAGTTGAGGTTTGTTCTGGGGGCTCCAGGGTCCGTGTTTCAAGCTTTTTGTGCTGGGGTATAGGGGCTGTGTCACACTCTTTCTACTCTAAGGCCTCTATGGCTTGTGGATTTTTCACTGCCCTGGGCTTGCTACTGACATTCTAGGATGGCCAGGCCTAGTTGTGCCTGTCCTGTGGGTGGCCCACTAGCTGGCAGCCTGCCCTCTAGGCTCCTGCTGGTAGGTTTCACCATTGCTGTGCTGCCCCACCAGCTTGTTGAGCCAGGATCCAGGGGCCTCAGTTACTCAGCTGTGGCCTACAGCTTCTTGTTGACTTGTCCTGACCCCCTCCATGCTGCACTGTGCGGTGGTGTGCTGAGTGAGACCGACCTTTCCTGAAGTCTTCTAAATTAACTCTGTTCAAAAGACTGTGTCTCTCTGTCTCTCTGCAGGTTCTGTAGTTTCAGAATCTGTTCAGAAACTTGATTTAATGTTCTTTTTGAGGGAACCGAAGGAGAGCTCAGGAAACTTGCTGGCTTCTCTCAGCCATCTTAGCTCTGCCTCCTATAATTGCCTTTTTAAATACATTTTTTTGATATCTTTTATTTTTATATCACATAAGTTTCTCCCAGTATCTATCATCTAATTTCTTCTTGAGAAACATCTAATATAACATTTTTTTTAAAAGAGGAAGAAAAGATTCTATAAAACCAATCAATGCAGCAAAATAGTGCATATAATTTCTGACAATTTCACACATATAAACATCTCACAAATGCAAAAAATGGTGGAAGCATCTTCTCATATCTTTTCTTTGAGGCCTTACTTGTTCTTTATCATACTGCATCATTTCCTTTTTAATGGTTCCTTATATTGCTTTCCATTTGCAGTGTTGTCACTGTGCATATTTTTTTGGCTGTATTTATTTCACTATGTATCAGTTCATGTCAGTCTTCCACATTTGTGTATATTCATCCTTTTTCTCATTTCTTACAACAAAGTAATTTTTCATTAAATAATATACCATTATTTGTCAAACAATTGGAAATTAAGGTGATCTTCATGTGTTGGGGAATGGCTAAACAAGTTGTGATATAATGGAATACTATTGTGCCATAAAAAATAATGAGCAGATTGATTTCAGAAAAAAAAAAGTGGAAAGACATATAAACTGATGCAGAATGAAGTAAACAGAACCAGGAAAACATTGTACATAATAACAGCAATATTATATAATGATCAACTGTAGATGACTAAGCTCTTCATAATCATAAATGATCCAAGAAAACTCCAAAGGATTCATGATGAAAAATGATATCCATCTTCAAAGAAAGAACTAACTGATTGTGTCTGAATCCAGATAAAAACATATCATTTTTTTCATTTTATTTTTTTGTGGGTTTCCTTTCACAACATGACTTATGTGGAAACACGTTTTGCATGTTTGCACGTGTATAACCTATATGAAATTGCTTACCTTCTCAGGGAGGTTAGAGGGAAGAGAGGGAAGAAAATAATTTTAGACCAAAAATTTTTAAAAAAAGGATGTAAAAAATTGTGTTTTTACAAGACTTTGGGAAAAATTCTAAAATATTCTAAAATAAATTATGCACCATGATCTATTTATTGATTCACCAATCTATGAGCAACTGTTTTTCCACTTTTTGCTATGCCATTGCCCATAATTTGGTTTGTATGGAGACTTTGTTTCCTTTCAATGACTTGTTGAGGTATATCCTTGTTAGCTGAGTCTCTGAGTCATAGGGTATATATATTTTAGTCACTATATTTGGATAATTCCAAATTGCTTTCAAAAATAATTGCAATAATTTACAACTCTATAAGCAATAGGACAGTGAGGATATCTTCCCCAGAATCTTGCAATATTGGTCATTTCTTTCTTTATCAGTTTGCTTTTGTACATTGAAACCTCTGGGTTGGTTGAATTTTATCACTATTATCTCCTATTAGGCCTATTTTTTTTAATTTGGCTAATAGTTTGCTATATTTATTTTGAGAACTTTGTCCATATTATATGACTAATATTGTACTGTTTGGTTGTTAATGACCTTAACACCCTGGTCAATAATTTTACAAATGTATCTTCTACACTGGTCTTTTTGCCATTTTTTTGTTTTATTGATACATTTTGTTTTTACCCTAAAATGCTTTATAGATTATCCCATACATAGGAGCTCTCCTATTACAAAATAGAATAATTAAGCAAAACTAAAAATGCAGTGACCTCCTCTGAAAGCACACGTAGCATTTTACAATCATAGCATCCATTTACTTTTCCATTTTTAATTGTCTTTTTGATGAATAGAAATCTGTTTTCTCTCAAAACTTTAGTCCAAGTCAATGTGAGGAAAAAAGAAAAGAAAAACAAATTCCTTAAACAAAACAGTTTTGCTTATTCAGTCTTACAAAACAAATTGTCATCACCTGGCTGTCCCCATGACTGGAATGTTTCCTAATATGTAAAGAGGTACTATTACATTAAATTGGTATCATTTTTGGCTGCCTCATCACTCCATTTGATAAGGAATATATTTGCTGGTTAAGTAAACTTCTAGGCTCATTTATCATCTTTGTTTTGGGGACTATTTTCTTTTGGAAGACATGTTGATAGAGTAAATGTTTTTTCCTTTGTGTGTTTCCCATTTTTCAGAGGTAATAGCTTTTGAAAAATATGTATTGATGTTGTAACTTATAGTATTTTATCTTTAAACTTTATTCTAATTTGGTTTTTACTTTGGCCTTTACTCTAATCCTTCTATGATCTGACTATACTTGAGTTGCTATGGGTTAAAAGGATCATGTTTTTAGTTAAGAGCATTCTGAGTTAAATGGATCAGGGTGGCAGCTAGGAGCACTGTGAGTTAAGTGGATTATGGTTTCAGTTAGGAAGAAGAAACTCATAAATATTCTTAGTGGGTCAAGAATAATGTGTCAACTCTGTCTTCTTTGAACAAGAGGCATTTTTCTACATCCTGAATGTTTCAACCCACTCCCTCCTTAAGCAGTTTCAGTAAAGCAAATGAATAGATTAAGGATAAAGACTCTTTATGGATCTAAACCCCACTATATGTTTTCCTTGCAAGATAATATCACTATGGGCTCCTGTAAAGAAATCCTGTAATAAAGCTTGGACTTATCACAACCGGGTTTTGTGTGAGTCTTTCATTGGAATCCATGCATTACAAGTGATGTAATTGAGCACTTTGGTGTTGTAGTCTGCAACAGGCACTGACTCAAATTTGTGGACTATAACTAGTCATTTCTTATTAGAATAAAATTGATTTTCATATTTTAAAATTATGATTTAATGATAATTCATTTATTCAACCTTTTCTATCTATCCAGCAGTGTGCTAAGTTGTGGAGAAACAAAAATAAGCAATCAGTCTAATGTCAGCCTTCTAGCCCTTTTATTATAATAGAGAAGGTAACATGTAAAGAGATTCTAGTGGTGAAAAAATTGTGTGGAGGCAGAGTGAAGGAGAATAAAATTTCAGCTGCAAGGCTTGGAGGTGAGAGAGAAGCACATAGTAAAGTATAGTATGATATGGTACTGTATAGTACACCATAATAATAGTATAGTATAGCATAGCATAGTATCTCTAGACTGTGTCTATATAAAGCAGAAGTTCACTAATTAGTTAAAGCCCCAGGAAGGGGAGTCCATTTTTGTGGGGATGATAAGGTTAGAATTTATGGCTTGGAAATGACCAAATGACCAAAGACCATATTTAGATTCTGATTCTTTTTCAAAAAGGTGGTCATTAAAAATGATCATCTACTGCCCACCGCCTGTCTTTCCCCTCCATGATGAGAAACTTCAGGATCAGAGTGGTAGGGATAAGGGTGGGAGGAGTAAATCCCATCAGCTCTGGGACTCCACCCTGAGACCAAGTTGTCTTGAATGATAAAGAAAACAAAAATTGATTAATGGCTTACAATGATTGCACTGTTATAAATGCTTTATGAATATTATATTTTTTATCTTCAAAAAACCCTGTTTTGCAGATTAAGAAACTGAGCTTGTTGTTATCGTTCGGTCTTGTCTGATTCTTTGTCTCCCCATGGACCATAGCCCACCAACCCCTTCTATACTCCACTATCTTTCAGTATGTCCAAGTTCAGGTTCATTGTTTCCATGAAACTATCTATCCATCACATTCTCTGCTGTACACTTTCCATTTCACTTTCCATATTTCAGATAATCAGGGGTTTTCTTCCGATGAGTGCCATTTTCTTATTCTGTAACCTATGTGTTTAAGCTTCAGCTTTAGTATTTGATCTTCCAGTGAATAGCATTAATTAATTTTTTAAAATATTAACAGTTTTGATCTCCTTGGTATCCAAGGGACTCTCAAAAGTCTTCTCCAACACAAAAAGTGTTAATTCTACAAACATCATATTTCCTTATAGTACAACTCTAAAAGCCAAATGTTGCTGCTGAAAGAAACATAACTTTCAATATAGGGACCAAAAGTTAGCATAACTACTTTTTATTATGTTTTCCAGATTATAGCTTTTCTTTCAATCTTTTAATTTTATGGCTTCACTCACAATCTGCAGTGATTTTTGAGCCCAAATATATAAAATGTGACGTTGATTTCATATCTTCATCGTCTGCTTAGCAGGAAGTGATGGGTCCAGTTAACCTAGACCTTAGCTTTTTTTGTTTGTTTTTATTTTTTATGTGAAGCTTGAAGCTAGCTTTTATACTCTCTTCTTTCACCTTCATCAAGAGGCTTCTTAATTCTTCACTTCCTGTCATTGGAGTGGTATTATCTACATATCCAAAATTGTTGATATTTCTCCAAGCAATCTTACTTTCCATTTTTAATTTATCTGACCTGGCATTTCACATGATATATGTGCATATAAATTAAACAAGGTGACAATATACAGCCTTGCTGTACTCTTTTCACAATCATAAGCCAATTATTTGTTCCATGTTCAGTTCTAAATATTACTTCTTGGCTTTCATACAGGTTCCTCAGGAGAGAAGTAAGATGATCTACTAGTCCCATCTCTTTGAGGTCTTGCCACATTTTCTTGTGATTAACACAGTAAAAGTCTTTAGTATAGTCAGTGAAACAGTAGTAGATATTTTTGTTTTGGATTTTTTTTCCTGGAATCCCCTTGTTTTCTCCATAACCCAACAAATGTTGGCAATTTGGTTTCTAGTTCCTCTGCCTCTTAAAAAACCAGCCTGCTCTTTGGTAATTAGCATTTCCCATAATGCTAAAGCATAGCTTGTAGAATCTTAACCATAACCTTCCTAGTATGTGAAATGTCCATGATTGTTTGGTAATGTGAACTTTCTTTATGATTGCCTTTCTTTAAGATTGGGATTTAAACTGATATTTTCCAATGTAATGGCTTCTGTTGTATTTTCCAAATTTGATGGCATATGGAGTGTTACATGTTACCAGGATCATCTTTTTGGATTTTAAACTGGTCAGCTGGAATTTGATCACCTCCACTAAAATTATTGTTATCAATTCTTCCTAAGGCCCACTTGAATTCAGTCTCCAGGATGTCTGACTCTAAATTAGTAACCACACCACTGGGGTTATCAGTGATGTTAAGATCTTTCTTGTATAGTTCTCCTGTGTATCCTTGCCATCTATTGTTAATTTTTTTCCATTTCTGTTAATTCCCTATAATTTTTGTCCTGTATCTTGCTTATTTTTTTGCTTGAAAGTTTCTTTTTATATCTATAGTTTTCTCAAAGAAACCTCTTACCTTCCCTTGATATTCTTTGGAGCTCTGCATTTAGTTCGGTATATCATTCTCTTTCTGGTTTCCTTGTACTCTCCTACTTTCTCAGCTATTTGTAAAGTCTCATTAGGCAGCCATTTTGCTTACTTGCTCTTCTTTTCTTTGGAATTTATTGTTGTTGTTACTGCCTCCTATACAATATTGTAAACCTCTGTAAATATTTCTTCAGGCACTCTACCAGATTTTAACCCTTAAATATATTCATCACTTCTATTTTATAATCATAAGAGATGTTATTTAGATCATAGCTTTATGATCTGATGGTTTTCCCTACTCTCTTCAATGTAAGTATACATTTTTCAAGAAGAAACTCATGATCTGAACTGCAATAAACTCCAGGTCTTGTTTTAACACATTGTGTGTGTGCATGCATTGCATATACACATGTATATATGTGCATATATGCATGTGTAAATAGACATACATGCATTACACACATACACATGCATGTATATACATGCGATATTTCAGTTTTGACCATTTGGTGATATACATGTCATGTAAAGAGTCATCTCTGGGATGCTGAAAAATAGAGTTGCTGTGATTAGTGAGTTATCATAACACAACTCTTATTAGTTTCTGCCCTGCTTCATTTTGTGTTCCAAGGACAAAATTACTTTTATAGGCAGTTGTCAAATGAAAAAATCGAAGTTATCTACAGCCATATGAAAAAAATGTTCTCAAATACTAATGATTAGTGAAATGCAAATTAAAACTATTCTGATGTACCACCTCACACTTATCAGGGTGGCTAATATGACAAAAAAAGGAAAATGATAAATGTTGAAGAGGATGTGGGAAAATTGGAACACTAATGCACCTTTGAGGGATCCATGAACTGCTCCAAACATTCTGGTGAGCAATTTGGAACCATGCCCCAGAAGTATAAAACTGTGCACATACCCTTTTACTCAGCAACAAAACTACTGGATCTATATCCCAAAGAGATCATGGAAAAAGGTTAAAAGACCCACATGTACAAAAATATTTATAGCTGCTCTTTTTGTGGTAGCAAAGACTTAGAAATAGAGGGGATGCCCATCAATTGGGGAATGGCCAAACAAGTTTTGGTATGTGAAGGTATTGGAACACTCTTGTGCTGTAAGAAATGATAGGCAGATGGATTTTAGAAAAACCTAACAAGACTTAAATGAATTGATGCTGAGTGAAATGAGCAGAACCAAGAGAAGATTGTACACAGTATGAATGATATTGTGTGATAATCACCTGGGATAGACTTAACTTTCCCCAGCAATACAATGATCCAAGACAATGCCAAAGGACTTATGGTGGAAAATGTTCTCCACATTCAGAAAAATAACTATGGAGTCTGAATGCAGATTGAAGCATATTATTTTCAATTTTATTGTGGCTCTTTTGTTATTGCTATTGTTTTTTCTTTCTTGCATTTTTTCCTTTTGTTCTGATTCTTCTCTTATAACATGACTAATGTGCATATGTTTAAAATGATTGTAATGTATAACCTATATGAGATTGCTTGCTGACTTTGGGAGGGGGGAAGGAAAGGGAGGGTGGGAGAAACATTTGGAAATCAAAAAATATCTTTGCATGTAATTGGAAAAAAATTTTTAAATGAATGAATCAATCAACAAACATAAATGAATGAATGAATGAACAAACAAACAAGGAAGCAAACTAATAAACAAATAAATGAGTGAATGAATGAATTACTAAACAAAGAAACAAATAATTGCTTGTTATTCCACAAGGGGAGGAGAAACTGGAGTAGGAAGTTTAAATGACTTGCCTATGGTCACATAGCTAGTAAGTGTCTGAGGCTGGAATTAAACTCTGGCCTTCCCAGCTCAGCACTTTGTCCACTGAAACACAAAACTGCATCTATTGATGTGTGAGTAAATACAAACTCACCTTACCTGCTCTTATCTAGCAAACCCCAGACTCTTATTTCAAACTTTCTGTGGTAGATATATGATAGACTGTCCTGTCACTACCACCCATATACTTTCTAATTCTTGCTCTAGAAACAATTGCTTCTGGAATGGGCATAACATTTGACTACCTTGGGCCTCTACCATCATTCCTATAACATACTAGAATAAAAATTCCCTTCCTTGTTATCTCTTCCTATGAGTATGTAAGTTCCTTGAGAGTGAAAACTGTCCAATGTTCAAATTTTTCATGTAACATGTTGACTAGCACAAAGTGTATAATAAATGCTTTTTCATCCAGTCACCCATCAGTCTATCCATGAAGATATAGGTTTCTGAGAGAAGCCTAGAACCTTCTTTTGTATTTCTTTTTTTGATACTAACCCATATTTTCAGTCCTTTTTAAATTTGAATTGACTTCAAAGAGGATCAAGGTATACATTTATTTAATTTCAAGAAGCTCATCAAGGTCTTAAGGAAATTACTATACTCTGAAGTGGATGTCAGTTCATATACTGCAATTATTTGCTTGGCAGTCTCTGTCTTTGCTTATTATAGAAACCATAAAGCAAGATGTCCTATGCAGTACTTGATATTTTTTTGTTGTTGTCTTTGTTGTTGCCTTTGTGTATATAATGAAATTAAGTATACTAACCATTCCCTTCTCCAAGGAGAATATGCCTATGGTACTATCTCTAACTTATTTGTATTTCATTTATACTAAGATTTATTAATATACTTATGATTCAGTTCTAGCAGTGGTTTTACTCAGTAATTGCATATATGATATGAATGCCAAGAACTTTGTAATTCCAAACACCTCCTCTTGTCGTATTTGCTATTGCTCCAATCATGGTAAAAGTAAGGGATAAATGAAGATGGAACAACATTTTAAAAATTTTGTCCATTTTAGATGTCACCATTGGTGGAGGGAGAGGAAGAGAGAGTGAAGGGAGGAAGGGAGGGAGGGAGATAGAAACAGAGAGTGCAAGCAAGAGTCATTGCCATCACCATCTCCAGTGGACAAGCTTCTGAAATTGGTACTTACTTTAATTGGTCTTCATGTAATAGACAAAAATATGTGCCAGATTTAGCCTAGTAGAGCCTCCCACAGGTTAACTGGAATAACATTTAAGAACTGAGCTTTCGGGAGCAGCTAGGTGGCGCAGTAGATAGAGCACTGGCCCTGGAGTCAGGAGTACCTGAGTTCAAGTCTGGCCTCAGTCACTTAAAACTTGCTAGCTGTGTAGCCCTGGGCAAGTCACTTCACCCCATTTGCCTCACTAAAAAAAAAAAAAAAAAAAAAGAACTGAACTTTCACTACATGCCACTTTGAAGCCCTGGAAGTTAGACTTCCATAAATATATAATAGGGACAATCTTTATAGTGTGTTCTATCAAGAACCCACAATTATTATCCTAAAAGAGATTTTTAAAAAGTTGAATTAGAAATTGGGGTGATGCCCATCAATTGGGGAATGGTTAAACAAATTGTGCTATGAGATTAGGATGGGACACTATCGTGCTATAAGAAATGAAGAAGAGGGTACTATCAGAAGGACTTATGAAAAATGTAGTCCATCTACAGAGAAAGAACTGATGGCATCTGAATATAGATTGAAGTATAATTTGTTTTGTTCCTCTTTCTAAAGTGTTCTTTTTTCATTTTGGGGGGATAATGAGGGTTAAGTGACTTGCCCAGGGTCAACTGTCTGAGGCCAGATTTGAACTGAGGTCCTCCTGAATCAAAAGTTGGTGCTTTTTCCACTGTAGCACCTAACTGCCCCCCTCAAAAATTTGTTCATGTCTGTTTTCTTTCACAACCTGACTAATGTAGAAATGTTTTTTTGTTTTTTTTAATTAATAAAGTATTTTTTTTCCATTACATGTAAAGATAGTTCTCATCTTTTGTTTATACAAGCTTTACAATTTCAGATTTTTCTCCCTCCCTCCCCTCCCCTCCCCCTCCTCTAGACAGCAGGTAATCTGATATAGGATATATATATATATATATATATGTGTGTGTGTGTGTGTGTGTGTGTGTATATATGTGTGTGTGTATATATATATGTATATATATACATACATACATATATATATACACAAAATAACATTAATCCTATTTCTGCATTAGTCATGTTATAAGAGAAAAAATCAGAGCACTGACGAAAAACCTCAAAATAGAAAAAAACAACAGCACCCAAAACAAAAGAAATAGTAGGGTTCATTCAGCATCTTTACTCCACAGTTCTTTTTTTTTTTCTTGGATTTGGAGATCCTCTTCCATCATGAGTTCCCTGGAACTCTTCTGTACCATTGCATTGGTGAGAAGAATATAGTCCATCACAGTAGATCAACACTCAATGTTGATGATACTGTGTACAATGTTCTTCTGGTTCTGCTCATCTCATTCATCATCAGGTCATGCAAGACCCTCCAGGTTTCTCTGAACTCCTCCTGCTCATCATTTCTTACAGCACAATAGTATTCCATTGTATTCATATACCACAACTTGTCCAGCCATTCCCCAATTGATGGGCACCCCCACAACTTCCAATTCCTTGCTACCACGTAAAGAGCAGCTATAAATATTTTTGTACATGTGGGTCCCTTTCCCCCTTCCATGATTTCTTTGAGAAAAAAGACCCAAAAGTGGTATTGTTGGGTCAAAGGGTATGCACAGCTTTATCGCCCTTTGGGCATAATTCCAAATTGTTCTCCAGAATGGTTGGATCACTTCACAGCTCCACCAACAATGGATTAGTGTTCCAATTTTCCCACAGCTTCTCCAACATTTATTATTTTCCTTTTTTGTCATTTTAGCCAATCTGATAGGTGTCAGGTGGTAACTCATAGTTGTTTTAATTTGCATCTCTCTAATCATTAGAGATTTAGAGCATTTTTTCATATGGGAATCGATAGCTTTGGTTTCTTCATCAGAAAACTGACTGTCCATATCCTTTGACCATTTCTCAATTTGGGAGTGACTTGGATTCTTATAAATTTGATTTAGTTCCCTATATATTTTAGAGATGAGGCCTTTATCAGAAGTACTGGCCACAAAAATTGTTTCCCAGCTTTCTGCCTCCCTTCTAATTTCGGATGCATTGCTTCTGTTTGTACAAAAATTTTTTAATTTAATGTAATTAATTTTTTTTTTTTTTTTTTTTTTAGGCAATGGGGGTTAAGTGACTTGCCCAGGGTCACACAGCTAGTAAGTGTCAAGTGTCTGAGGCCGGCTTTGAACTCAGGTACTCCTGAATCCAGGGCCGGTGCTTTAACCACTGCGCCACCTAGCTGCCCCAATTTAATGTAATTAAAATCATCCATTTTGCATTTTATAATATACTCTATCTCTTGTTTGGTGATAAACTGTTTTCCTTTCCAAAGGTCTCATAGGTAGACTATTCCTTTCTCTCCTAATTTACCTATGGTATCACCTCTTATGTCTAAATCATGTATCCATTTTGACCTTATTTTAGTATAAGGTATAAGATGTTGGTCTATGCCTAATTTCTGCCATACTATCTTCCAGTTTCCCCAGCAGTTTTTGTCAAATACTGAGTTCCTATGTTTTTCATGGATGACCATGTATAACATATTGGATTGCTTGAATTCTTTTTTATTATTATTTTACAGTTACATCTTACATATAAGGATAGTTTTCAACATTTGTTTTCACTGGATTTTTAGCTCCAAATTTACCTTTTCTCCCTTCCTCCATTCCCTCCCTCCTCCACAAAATGGAAAGCAGTCTGATAGAGGTAGTAAATGTACAATCACATCAAACATATTTCTAAATTAGTCATCTTGTGAAATAAGAATCAGTGCACAAAGGGAAAACCTCAAACAACAAGAAAAAAAAAACAGTCCAAAAGTAGAAACAGAATGATTCAATCTGAATTCATAATTTACAGTTCTTTTTTTTTTGAAAGTTGAGAATATTTTCCATCATGAGTTCTTTGAAACTGTTTATGATTGTTGCACTGTTGAGAAGAGCCAAGTCTATCCCCATTGTTCATCATGCAATGCTGCTATTACTGTGTACAATGATCTCCTGGTTCTACTCCTCTCAGTCTGCATCAGTTCATGTAAGTCCTTCTAGGTTTCTCTGAACTCCTCCTGCTCATCATTTCTTACAGTACAATAGTATTCCATTACATTCATATACCACAACTTGTTTAGCCTTTCCCTTATTGATGGACATTTCCCTAGATTTCCAATTCTTTGCCAACACAAAGAGCTGCTATAAATATTTTTGTACATGTGGGTCCTTTTCCCTTTTTTATGGTCTCTTTGGGATATAGACCTAGCAATGTTACCACTGGGTCAAAAGGTATGAACAGTTCCATAGCCCTTTGGGCATAGTTCCAAAGAATTGTTTGAAATCTTAAGGGACAGTGGGGGAGGGAGGGAGGAAGAGAATTTGGATTTAGTGAGGCAATTGGGGTTACGTGACTTGCCCAGGGTCACACAGCTAGTAAGTGTTAAGTGTCTGAGGCCGGATTTGAACTCAGGTACTCCTGACTCCAGGGCCGGTGCTCTATCCACTGTGCCACCTAGCTGCCCAAGGACCACAAAGTTTTAAAAAATCTATGGTGCCCAGGCAGCTAGGTGGTGCAGTTTATAAAGTTCAAATTTGGCCTGAGACACTTGACACTTACTAATTGTGTGACCTTGGACAAGTCACTTAACCCTCATTGCCCTGCAAAAAAATTAAAATAAATAAATTAAAGTAAACTAAAAATCAATGTGAAAATTTGTTTTTACACCTAACTTGAGGAAAATTCCAAATAAATAATTTTTAAAAAAAATAATCTATCATAACTTGAAAAAACAGACTTTTCCATATTTTGGGGGGGATGTGATATAAAATTTTATACTTGAAAAATTTGTTTTCCTGAGCAAAACCTCTTATCAATAAAAATATCATCTCAGCCCTTAGGCAAATCCGTCAAAGTGCTATAACTTTTTATACCTTCCTTGTTATTAATTCATACATATTTCATAATAGGATGAGAAAATTTATTGAAAAAAGTGTTTGGTCTCTCAGCTAAAGGCATTTTTATTGAAATAATAATAGAAATATATTGACATTAATTATCTTTAATAGCACATGCTGTCACATATCATAGACTGTATTTAGCTTAATATTTGAAATGTCATTCATTAATAAGAGAAAATAATTCAATAGTTTTTTATCAACTTTTGTTTTAAAGTACAACCATTATATCTCTTCATGGTAAAAGAACATTGCTAAAATTATGTTTTCACAGAATACAGTACAGGGAAGTTAGCAACTGTGAAAATAATTCCATTTACCTTTTTGCTCTCAGGATAGAGGAACAGGAAAGCTGCTAAACTAACAAATCACAATACTACAAGGCAAGAAAAAAATCTTACAAGTTTATATACTTTATTTCTATGCCTGCTTTTAGGCTTCTTTTTTTTTTTTTTTTACACATATAATGAGAAGCTCAATTATCTCTCTCTAACTCTTAGAATGTACAGAATACTCTCCTAGGAGAGAAAGGGCAAACAGCCTACCTCCTCCACCCCCAAGCACATACACAGAAAAATATCAATATTCCAGGAGGCTGGCTTTATTCATTTATTCAACATTTTCTCATAAATATTTATAGGGAACTTAAATGTGCAAAGGCCACCTCATGCAAGAGGACTTTCTTGATCTCTTCAGTTAGTATCGCACTCTTTCTTGAAATTAGTTTTTATTACTTTTTCTTGTACATTGTATTTATTTTCCTGTATATATGTTATTCCCCATTCCCACCAGCATGTGAGATCCTTGGGAATAAGAACTGTTTATTGTTTTATTTTTTTGGTTTGTTGTTGTTGGTTTTTTTTAATATTTCTGGCACCTAGCACTGTATATGACATACACTCAAATTGATCTGTGATCTCATTCATTTGAATATTTCCTCAAACACGTAGCTTATTTCACCTCTATGCCTTCTCATCTTGTATGATTCTTGACCATGCCTTTCTATAAGGTGGCCACCAGGAGTGCACCAAACTTCTGAATTTGAATCCTGTTCCTTTGAATCTGCAACCAGGAGTCTTTCTTATTCCCTTGTCTTATTCCTCTTTCTGGTGTGTGTGTGTGTGTGTGTGTGTGTGTGTGTGTGTGTGTGTGTTGTTTTTAGAATTTACCCTAATGCCTTGCATAAAGTAGGTATTCATATGTTTATGGAAATCAAAGTGTTGAGAAATGTGTACTTAGTACGGGCACATAGTCAATTTGGGCTTATATTTGTATTCAAATGATTATTACTAATGTGCAGGTTTTGACTTTTTTCTTAAAATGTCATTATGTATGTGTACGTATGAATAATCCATGTCTTTTTCTCATTTTCCTTTTTAACTGTTTTATATTTGCTATTTAATAGTATTATTTTATGTCACACTGGGAGAGTACTAAAATAAAGTTAAATTTAAATGCTCTGAACTGTACTTTTACTTTTATAAAGGTGACAATATTTACTCTCTGATATTTGTAAGATTTAAGATACTCTTAGGAAAGATTGTTCATAAATACAAAGTACTTTTGGTATTTCAATAGCACAATGCTATAATAAAATGTTATGGCTTTTTCATAATTGCCTAATTCAGAATCCCTTTATTATTTCCCTGGTATTCTGATCCCAATATTTCTTAATTATTGTTGTTTTTTTAATATTATTAATATTTTTCAGTATATTTATTGGTTTACCATATAACAAGTGGAAAATTACCAATAAATACTTGATTGTGATTATTCTTTTATATTCTAATTTTCATTTTATAATATTCCTAAATTGAACTGCCTTAACTTTGATAAGCATAACAAAGTATCATAAAGCATTCAGAAATTCTTTCAAAAAGTGTACTATGTGTGAAATATCCTTTTAGGCTATTAAGGGAGTTTACAAGCCTAATATGCCTAATTAGAGGAAGTATTGTGTAATGGAAAAATGATGACTGGATTTGTAGTCAGCTAGAGCTGAGGGAAATTTATTTTGATTTGGGGACCCTACCTTTAGTCTGAGATTAGAAAGCCTTAGGCCCTCAGGGTCTCTTCCCCTCCTCCTCAGCTTCAGCTGAGCCAAAAAGCCCCATGGGCTATACAAGATGCCAAGTCAGACAGCTGGGGGGAAAAAGCCCCCAGCTCCCTCTGACCTGAGCGGAGGTATCTGAGAGATGCTGGGCTCTGGCGTAGCCTGTGCTGAGGCACGTGAAACTGGAGTGCATCTCCCCTCCCCCACCAGCCACAGCCCTGGCTGGTGGATTAGCTTCGTCTGTGGGGGCACAGGAAGCCCCGAGATTTGAGTGGAAAAAACTAAGGTATATATAGACCTGGGAGTTAGACAGCA
This sequence comes from Dromiciops gliroides, assembly GCF_019393635.1. NCBI lineage: Eukaryota > Metazoa > Chordata > Mammalia > Microbiotheria > Microbiotheriidae > Dromiciops > Dromiciops gliroides. The sequence goes on along the minus strand of NC_057864.1, from coordinate 282,856,035 downwards.
GGGGGTTCGGTGGGACAGAGGGACGAGAGGCTCAGAAGGGGTTCAGACAGACAAGACGAGGCAGAGAAGAGGTCAAGCGGTGGCTAACAAGATTAGAGAGGATGGAGACAGCAAAGAATGGAAGAAGACAGACTAGAGATAGGGCTACAAGGATGCAGGAGAAGATGAGAAGGACTAGGAGCAGGGAAAAGAGAGGCCGAAGGGAAGATTGATGAAGCAGACAGACAGAAGGTCAGGGAGAGAGAAATGCAGGGGTTCAGTGGTGGCAGTAAGGAGAGGAAAGTTAGAAGCAGGGGGATTTACAAAGTGAAAGGGGCTCAGAGTTAGAATAAAGAACCTGAATGCCCTGAGGCGAGAGGCGGCTAAGGCCTTTATTGTATTAAAAAAGCTGGAAGTGGTGGGAAAGAGAGGCAGTGAAAAGAGACCTCAGGAAAGCAGTCAGGTGGTACATTTTATTTCCCTGTATTCTTAATTTTAAATAGTATCTCATAAATAAACTCTGCTTTGATTATTTAGTTGAGGCTTCTTAATATTTTACTTATCAATTTGGGAGTGGAGCAGTGTGGTAGAACTTTATAAACGGCCCACATTAAATTAATAACAGTCAGCCAGTTAGTCAACAGTCCCCAGATTAGTCACCCCAGTCAGATTTAGCCCCCAAATTAGCCCTAGTCCTCAAAAATATTTCCACAAGCTGAATTTGAATTGAATTTCATACAGTTACACTCTGTATCTCTGGGAAAATTATTTGACTTATTTGTGCCATTGTTTATTTATTATTACTACCAGGAATAATCTATTCACCTTCCTCTAGAGTTGTTGTAGGATCAAATAAAATAATTTATGTAGAACACTTTGTAAATTGTAAAGTGTTCTTCCATAAATGTCATCAACTAATTTGTAAGGATCCTGAAGTCAATGACATTAGTTTATACTTTTTTGGGTTCTATTCACCCTACTAACCTCTCAACACTCAGAAAAAATGTTATATGTAATGAAAGTTTGATAAGTAGTTGTTAAATGTACAAATGGTTATCAAGGAAACCATCCATATGGTAAGTTATAGATCCATATGATGACTCGTAATTAAGATAAGCTGATCTCTCTTGAAGGGTGAGTAGAAAATAAAATATTAGAACAGATGTCTCCTAATAGTGTCTAAGATGTTGATGTTGTCTAAAGTACTTCTGTTTTAGTTGCTCAGAAGACATTTCTGAAGCCTTAACCACACCATGCAGCTTGTTTATTTAAAATTTTAAATGCACCAGTATCTACATTTCAGCATTGTATTGCTCAGATAATGATGTTTTCATTAAAATCTCCTAATCTCCTGGTTTTCAGTTTGAGCTTTGGGACTGAGATAGAACCAAAGCTTCCTATTACTCAGATTTCAAAGAGGGAGTGTAAACAGTACTTATTCCCAAATGAAAACAGACTATCTCCTGAATACTTGTTTGTGTGAAATAATAATATTCTGATGAATGGAATCCTAAATGATTATTTCTAGCTGTTTACTCACTAAATGTGATTAGGTATTAAAAGAAAGCTTCACATAACAGAGAGCTATTAATAAAGGGTTTCTGGCAGCTGGTGTGCTGATTCTGCATTCTGTGGGCATGCATAGAGATTTCTACTATGCAGTAGATAAACATTTTGTTGAATCAGAGTTACTTGGCACAGGTAAAGAATTACTTTAAGAATGAGACATGAACTATAGTTAGCTATCATTTATTTAGAGGAAAAGGCATAGATTACCATTTTTCTTATATTAAAATATAGGTAAATCTTAACCCAGTGCCATCTTTGATATGGAAGACATAGATTTCTTTGGGCATGTCTCTCCAATTAGTTGGTTTATATATTTTTTATTGTTTTTGAAAATTATTTTTCTTTATTTTTGTCATTTCAGATTTGATTTTCCATACATGATGCAAATGTATTTCCTATATATACTGAATATGATGATATTGTATTGTAAATTAAAACAAAAAATAAAGAAGTTATTAAATAATGAAATTGTTTCATGACTTTTGACTGGCCCTGTATTTCTAACTTTCAGAATTTTTTCACCTCTCTTTTTTCTATTTATTTATTTATTCATTCAATCATTCATTTGTTTACTTGTTTACTTATTTATTTGTTGATTATTGTATTTTCTGATTGCATATAAAGATTTTTTTTGAGTTCCAAATTTTCTCCCACCCTACCTTCTTTCCTCAATCCAGAGGATAGCAAGCAATTTGATATAGATCATACATTACAATCATGTTAAACATACTTCCACATTAGTCATGTTGTAAGAGAAAAAACAGAAAAAAGGGGGGAAATGCAAGAAAGAATAAATTAAGAACAATAACAAAAAAGCAACAACAAAAGTGAAAATAGTATGCTTCAATCTTCATTCAGACTCCATAGTTCTTTTTACTGAATCTGGAGAAATTTTCCACCATAAGTTTTTTGGCATTGGCTTGGATAGTTGTATTTCTGAGAAGAGTTAAGTCTATCACAGTTGATCATCACACAATGTTGTTAATACTGTGTACAATGTTCTCTTGGTTCTCCTCACTTCACTCATCATCAATTCATGTAAGTCTTTATAGGTTTTTCTAGAGTCTATCAGCTTAACACTTCTTTTTCTTTCTTTCTTTCTTTCTTTCTTTCTTTCTTTCTTTCTTTCTTTCTTTCTTTCTTTCTTTCTTTCTTTCTTTCTTTCTTTCTTTCTTTCTTTCTTTCTTTCTTTCTTTCTTTCTTTCTTTCTTTCTTTCTTTCTTTCTTTCTTTCTTTCTTTCTTTCTTTCTTTCTTTCTTTCTTTCTTTCTTTCTTTCTTTCTTTCTTTCTTTCTTTCTTTCTTTCTTTCTTTCTTTCTTTCTTTCGGTGAGGCAATTGGGGTTAAGTGACTTGCCTAGGGTCACACAGCTAGTAATTGTTAAGTTTCTGAGGCTGGATTTGAACTCAGGTCCTCCTGAATCCAGGGTCTGTGCTTTATCTACTGTGCCACCTAACTGCACTAGTTAATCATTTCTTACAGCACAATAGTGCTCCATTACCTTCACATACCACAACTTCTTTGGCCATTCCCCAATTGATGGGAATCCCCTTGATTTTCAATTCTTTGCTACCAGAAAAGGAGCAGCAATAAATATTTTATACATGTGTTTCCTTTCCAATTTGTTGTTGTTGTTGTTGTTGTTTCTGTTTTTTATCTCTTTGAGATATAAACCTAGTAGTGCTGTTTCTGGATCAGAGGGTATACATAATTTTATAGCATTTTGAGCACAGTTCCAAATTGCCCTCTAGAATAGTTGGATCAGTTCACAGCTCCACCAACAGTGCATTAGTGTTCTAATTTTCCCACATTTTCTACAACATTTATCTTTTTCTTTTTTCTATTTTTTTTTTGTCATGTTAGCCACTTGGATAGGTGTAAGGTGGTACCTCAGAGTAGTTTTAATTTGTATTTCTCTAATCAGTAAGTAAGAACATTTTTTTTTCATATGGCTATATATTTCCATTTGTTTAGATCTGATTTTGTTTAGTACACTTTCAATTCAATTAGATTCAAAAGGATTTGATAACTACTATCATAAACACTAATAAAACACACATTAGGGAAGTTATGGAGTGGGGGATTATCTACTGACACCTAGAGTAGGTGGATCAGGTAGGCCTTAGTTTTCCCCCCCAAAAAAACTTTGCTTCCAATGACAATTTATTGTGAGAAGATATTTATTAATAATGGATTTCTTGGGAGACCCCGAGATCAGTTGCTCAGTCCTATCTAGCCAAGAAAGTTCAGATCTCTCTGGGACAAACCCAGGGAAACAAAAGAAATGGAGCTATACTGTTTTGTCTAGCTCAGTGAAGGACTGATGAGATCAAACCACATCTAGGTAATGAACTTTGAGCAACTTCATTGAAGGTCTTTTGCATTGAGACCAAAACATGGCCCTGTGAAATATGCCTTCTTCTGTTGGGTTTGGTTTTCATTTTTTTTGAGTGAGGAGATTGGAGACACTAACCTTTAGAGTTTTGAAAGTTCAGGAGAGTGAAGTTTTAGCAACTTAGCATCCCATAACTTTGGTCTTGAAGCCAGCTCAGCATTGATGTCCTAAAAACTAGTAGACAACTTTGGGAGTGATCTTTGAAATGTAACCTCAGGAGTAGCTGAGTCAAAGATTCATTAGCAGGAATGACTCATTTGGACCTGATCTTTGTTACCCCAGTGCTATATGAGAACTAAGCTAAGTTTGAGCTCACTCTTACCAGAAGGAAAGGTAGTAAAGGGAAAAGTGTGCCCCCAAGTTGCTGAGAGAACATGTTTATACTTTTATTCCTATTAAGTCATCAAAGAAATTTCTTTGCCAAAGCTAATTGATAGATGGTTAACTGAAACTCTAATGTTATTCATTAGCACTCAAAAGTTGAACCTTTGATAGCCTTCAAGACCTTCTTTAAATCTTTCAGGTTACCCCAGAACTCTGAGGCAAAGATGTAGCTGTCAAGGCTCTGAGAGAGAAAGTCAGAGTTCTTACTACAATGCATGTTGTCTTCCCAAAAGAAATGTAAGCTACTTGAAGTCAGGGACCATTTAATATTGGCTTTGTATCCCTAACATTTAGCACTTTGCCTAGCAAATATCAAGCACATAATAAATGATTGATTTATGTCAGAGGTGATATTTAATTTCTATTGTAGTTATTTTTGAAATTTTCTTAAATATACCACTATATCAGTAGCTCTTTGGAGGCTAAGATGGTGTCTTTTTCATTGTTACATCTATATTCTTTAGATTCTTGCACAATAAAACAACTTAATGAATTAGAAAAAAATTCTAGTAAGGACTTACTGAAGAAGTACATTTTCCCCTATGTAATGAAGGATGATGTATTTAACTTAGCAGAAATTTCAGGGGAAAATGTACATGAATTTCTATAAATCGTTCATTGTATTATAATTTGCATTTTACATAATTTGCTCTATCGTGCTTTTAATTTTGTATTATAATTCCTCCCTTTCTGACAATTTGAAATAGCAAAGAAAAACTTTACATGCAAAATCATTGTGTTTTACTCATGAATTATACAGAAACCATAGCACGCTGGTCATAATACTTCACTAGAAGGATCTGGTTTCACTATGTAAATGAGTTTTCCTAAGTGGAACTTGGATGCTTTTTCTCCTCTTACAATGTTAATTGCAAAATTGCAAATTGGAAAGAATGATCCTCAGGTAATGTACAGTTTGGTAAATGGGTAGAGGTCAGAACAGTTAATCAACATTTTAATAAGTCTAACTGAAGCCATAGAAAATCTTAAAAGGAATAAATTATGTGAATATAAACAATCTCAAAGGCATTTCTTCAATTTCTATTCATGCACTAATATATTAATTATGAGCAGATTTGAGCTGGTGAGTTGCCAGTCAGCATCTTCATCCACTTAAATCCATTTCATGGAGAATTATGGAAGGAAGGGTAGTTGAACATTGGCAAAATTATAACACAGCCCAGATGTATTAGCAACTTGATGATTTTCAATTAGAGCTGTTGTTTTTTGTTTTTGTTTTTTTGAAAAAAACTCCAGTTTCCTTCATTAAATGTAACCTTGAAGTATAGTTTAGTTTGGAAAATAACTGATAAACAATGCCATCACAGAATTAATATCAACAATAGGCAGAACCAGGGAAATTAGTCATACTTTCTTTTAAATCCATATATATTACTTCTGGCAGAGTGGGTCTTTGAAAATCTCTATGATCAGGTATAGAGAATAGCCAGGTCTTGGTCCCATCTTTTATCTTTTTCTTGTATTCTTATGCAGAGCACAGCAAATACAGTCCTTATTTATTCTTTTCCTTCTTTTGAAAATCTCCAAAGGCAAATAAGCTATATGATTCTTAAATCAAATGTTTCCATGCCTGTGTAAAGTCTTGTATCTCAAAATACAAAGGAAAAAAACTATTTCTGACAAAATATTCATATACCATAACATAAATGTCATGTATTAAAATATTTGTAGATACAAAATGTTAATTTTCTTATCTAGATAACCAGTACTACCTTATCATGGTTCCATTTCTGATGCCTAGAAATAAAATATGCAGCTTAACAAAATATTTGAGTATTTTATTATGAAATAGTTCTCATTCTGTTTTTCCATGCCCCAAAATTAAAATATTGATTAACTGAATATCTGAAGAAGCTAGGCTCTTTAAATGATAAACTATATGAGCATCTGGGGATAGAATGGTGGATGATGACAATTGAAAACACTCATTGTAGAGCTGTATTTAAGGATTGTTTAGTTCACAGGTGTCAAACTCACAACTACTGATAATATGTGGCCTACAAAACTCCCTACTGGGTCAAATTAAAGTATAATTGAGAAATGTGTAATAAAATGAACAAAAATACAATAAACTATAGATAATGTTAATTAGTTATTTTCTAAATATGCAGCTCCCAGTTCTATTTCAATTGATAACACTGGAAATTCAACTTCATTAGATTGATGAGGAGGTTGAGGTGTCTACTGGAACTGATAGCTACTAATTTCCAGTTCAGTGATGTTTTCATACCACCAAAAAGGCCTGAGGAACAGAAGTCTTCAAGGGATATGATAACTATCTTCATCTATTTCAATACCTGTTATGTCAATGAGGGATTAGAATTGTTACAGGTAGTTGCAGAAGGACTTGCAACTAAGTCAGGTTTGAGCTAATCTATAAAATCATTTTCTAACAGTAAGAGTTTAGTGTCTAAGAAAGTTGTAATCTGTAGTAGTTAAGAAAATTACTTTACAAGCAGTTTCAACATTAACAAAATCACAGATCCTTGACATAATGTCCTATAATTAGAACTGTGTTTGTGAATGCTTAGCAACCCTTAGTTCTTCTAAAACAAAAATGTATGCAGGAGACCATTTAATTTTAATTTGCATTACTAACATTTTCTCCAACACTTTCTTATATCTCCATAATCAACAAAACAATAAATCAAACCCTGATTTGTAGTATTTGTCAATAGATTTCTAAGGTGCAAAGATATAAAAGTGAACATTTAACAATCAGTTTTTGCCAGCCAGTGTGAGCCGGGTCCCATGTATCCCTTCCTAGTTTTAGGAATTAAAACTATTTTTTTAATGAAACTGGCTGTGTTTTCATATACAATATTAATCTTAAGTCTTTAAAAGTTCCCCAGCTATATGATTACTTTTCAGAGATTAGGGAAAGGGGTTTCTCTATTGGGATTTATGGTTGCACTAAGTGTCCTCTAAATCAGTGCTTAAACTTTTTCTACTCCCAATGCCTTTTCACCTGAGAAACTTCTACATGACCCTGGGTATATAGGTATATAAAATAAGTATAAAAATCAAATATTTTCTTCTAAATTTCTTATGACCCCTACTTTTAGTTAAATGACCCCTATGGGTTCTGACCCATAGTTTAAAAAGCTTTGCTCTGAGTTATCTTAAAACTTTAAACATCTATGAAGAACTTGAACTTCCTGTTAAATGAGTGTCATAAAGAAAATCACTGTTTGCTTTAACTTTGTTGTTTAATAAATGCCAAAAAATGGGCTAATTCGTGATGCTCCTTAATACAGTGGTTGGAGTAATTGTGATTTTAAACTTTCTAAGGATCACGGATGGTTTTATAGTGTATGATAATGGACTCAACCATACTGACACCAGAAAATTGCTGGGAATTTACTTTTATTTTCAGAAAATGATATATATGAACTTGTATCTTTATATTTTGGATGGTTCTTATAAAGGGAAAATGCAAGGGAGGAGAGGATAATCTGGTTCATTTAGGGCTCAGGTTAGTTAATTTAGTTGGTTTTTTAAAATTTTTATTTATTTCTCCTTTTTCTTCTTTTCTCTTAAAAAGTGAATTAGCATTCTGAGTAGAGGTTTATACACATGAATTAATGGATTATCTCTGACAAATATTTGCCTCACTGACTTTTAAGTGAAATTTAAAAGTAGGTGTCTATTTTAAGAGCCATATGCAAATATATAGAAATTTTAGGATTGCATTTGAACAATATTAAAGCATTCAGACAAAAAAAAGACCAATCACTCTTTGAATTTAGTCTGTACTAAATGGGAAATCTTGCTTAACATTTGGCTAGATATTTTTGAATGACAAATTGTTTCAGGGCCTATGAAATCACTCTCTCTCATCAGAGGAGTATTAGGAAAAATATGTAACCCAAACTATACCCGATACACTATGTAAATGCAAATTTCTTTAAATGTTTTGGTGTTTGAAAATGCTTTTTTAAAATCTCACATTTCTTAAAGATTTTTTTTATTGACTCATTTCCATACAGTGGCTATTCTAAGCTTATTCTTTCCTTTTTAAATCCCAACCACATCCTTTTACCTATCCACATCTCCCCAAATCTCATACATACACACATACATACACTCGTACACATACAAGCACACACATGTAAACATATACATACACACATGAAGATGCTTCACATGGAAGACTGAATTGACCATAAACATAAAAGAACAGAAGTGAGTTCAGAAGGCAGCATAAATAAGCTTTGAAAACTAAGGGTATGGGGGCAGCTAGATGTCACAGTGGATAAAGCACCAGTCCTGGATTTAGGAGGACCTGAGTTTAAATCCAGCCTCAGACACTTGACGCTTACTAGTTGTGTGACCATGGGCCAGTACTTAACCCTCATTTCCCCACAAAAAGAAGGAAATAGAATAAAAAGGAGTTAATGGCAAATTTATTATATACCTTAAAAAAGCAACCTGTATGGAATAGAAATAGATTCATAAATTTTTAATAAGAAATAATGATAGCTAGAATTTATATAGTCTCTATTATGTGTCTGGTACTTTAGAGTTATTATCTAATTTGATCCTCAAGAGAACTCTTGGGTTTTACAGTTGAGAAAATTAATCTTTTATCTGTTGCACTGAGAATTTGGAAATCCTTTTATTTTCTTTCAGTGTTTCTTAAGTTCAGAATTTTTGAAATTGTAACTTTTTTTTAAAAAACCATAAGTACTTTCAAATTCTCCATTACTTGAGCCTTCTGAATATCACCATTCATCTCTTCCCCTTATATACCTGTTGACACCACCAAAGTATAATCATTCATTAACAAGAATATGATTTTGAGGTCTCCTGCTTTAATTTTCTCCCACTCTAACGCTCCCTTAACACTACTGCTACATTAATATTCCTTTTAAATTAGGTGATGCCATTCATCTGTAGATATGAGTTTTGCAGTGCTTTTACTCTATTGCTTGCCAGATAGAGACCAAACTTCTTGGCATGGCATTAAAGATATTTTAAAATCAGATATCACACTGTCTTTCCAAACTTATTATTCTGCTTCACAAAATATACTTCTGTTAAAGTAACTTCTTGCATTTATACTAAAATGCAATGAAATTTAAAAAATTATGTGTATATATATATATATATATATATATATATATATATATATATATATATATATATATATATATATATATCACCTACTATATGCTGGGCATTGAGCCTAGGGAAAAAAATAAGAAAAAAGAAAGATGGTCCCTTACTTCAATGATCTTATAATCTAATGGAAGAAGACATCGCACGAAAAGAAGTTGAAAAGCATGGTGGGGGAATGGAGAGGGTATTACTGCAAGGAAATGATAAAATTAGAGCCAAAAGCAAGCAATGCAGCTGGTGGGAAAGGAAGAAAGGAAGAATAGGCTGGGCTTCTGAGCCCTCTTTAAATAGAGGCATTGGGAGGTGTTTTCTGCTTCACCTTCCAGCCTTCAAATAAGAGGGGCAGAAGCACCTGAGGGTCCTAATTAGGTGTGACTACCATAATTGATGAAATCCCTCTCACAATAAGTTTCCTGGTGATGAGTTGTCTGTTTGTTTTAATGTGGGGGAAGGAGGTTGGATAGGAGCAGCATGAGTAGAGCGTATGGAATAATGATGGTAGAAATGAAACCAAGCATTCCAGCTTATAGAAAATGAAGGAAAAAATCATTAAAAAACTTGTATGTTTCCTGCTTCCTTCTATTCTTCTGCTCCCATGTGCATAGAATGTCTTCTTCCCCTTACTGCCTAGCCTCCATAGCCCAACTTAATTCTACCTCCTCCATGATGTCTTTGTTGAACTCCCAGAAATAATTGACCTTAAGCCTCCAACCTTTAATGGCATTTTGTGTTATAATTAGTGTTGAAATTGAAATATAGTTTTTATCTGCCTGTCTCCTATAATTTAAAAATAATAATATTATACAGATCAGAGAAATCAATCTTATAATATCTCCTACAGTTTGTTTCCATACCTGTCCTCCTATGGACAAAACAGATCAGAGAACATAATGTCTCTTCCACAGGAAAAACCAGATCAGAAACAGAAAGAAAAAACCATAATACCAATTAATTTTGTCCCAAGAAGAAAGAAAAATGATTATCTGGAGACCCCCTCCTAAGAAGGGAGCTTGGGACCTCTCTCTTTCTGAGGGTATATAAGAGTCTGTGTTTTGTTTTGTTTTGTTTTTGTCCACTGGTTACAGAGTATTATTATTTTCAATAGTATGAATCAAAAATCAACCCAGGAGCAAAGTCAGTTTAACAATTTCAGTTCTAACAAGCATGAAGGAAATACAGAAGCATCATGATAAGATTACAGAATTCCAAAAAAAGGGTTTGGCAAGGATGAGGATGGCCATAATTCCCCCATGAGATAGGGACTTACTATCTTGAGGAAATAAGTCACCAGGTAGGGACTTTTTTCTGCTAGCTCTCTGAATTTGGTTGGGAATTCAGTTGAAGGACATCATTTTGCTCCTATTAACACAGGGTTTCCTAAAAAATAAACTTTTGGATAATAAGGCACTTCCATCAAATCTAGTTGATCCATAAATTCATATTAACATTAGTTATTTAACATCTAACAGTTTGTGTATGTGTGTGTTTTTGTGCTTGTGTCACTGCTACCTGGTAATTTTTATGTGGCCAGTGAATATTATCTAAATTTTCTCTTTCTCTCTAGCGCCCCTCCTATAAGTTTCTATACCAGGAAGTCACTTAAATACTTATTATTTCCAGACTCAGTATATGCTACTCCATTTCTTCCACTATATAGTCTTGTTAAACTGGCCTTCTCTCTGCTCCTCATATACAACACTCCATCTCCTGTCTCCATGTTTTTCCATTGACTATCTCACCTGGGCCTCATAAATTGTTTCTCTTTCTCCAAGATGCAAATCAAGCATCACTTTCTAAATAAACCTTCCCTGATCCCCCAACTGCCTCCTACAATCTTACATTTAAATGCCTTGAATTTGTTCATATTTAATCTAATTTCATTCTATGCTACATATGTCATACATGTATGTACATGTTATACAGGAATATAATTTGTATCCCCAGTGGCTAGCACAGGGTCTGGCATATAGTAGGCACACAATAAATGTTTGTTGATTGAATGAGATTATTTATAGTTAATAAAAAATAATAATAAGTATTTATTATTTCTACTACATACCAGACAGGCACTTTAAAAATATTATCTCATTTGATCCTCATAACAACTCTGGGAGGTAAATGCTATTTTTATCCTCCCTTTTTATCTGAGGAAACTAAGTATAAGGGTAAAATTTAATATGGGGAGTGTTAATTGGTGACTCGCCATAATATTGGAGTAAGAAAATATTTGTTTTTACAAAACAAAACAGGGTTTATTAATAGGAACAAATGTAAAACACAAGTAAGGTTAATAGAACTAGGGACAAAGAAAAAGGGAATAGGGGAAGGAAAAATATACAATCCACAACTCACCACCACCCAGAATTCAACCATTCAGCTATTCAGTGTTCCAGCATCTTGGCTCCCTCCACTGCTCACACCAGAGTGAGTTTTCCTCCCTTCTCTCTCCCAGAAGCCCCCTCTTTCACAGGAAAAAGGGCCAACCACACATACACAGAGTCCCAAGCTAATTGGCTGGCAGCCCTGATTGACAGAACCAACAAGCAACTCTACAAATGCCAGCATCCCCAGCTTCCAAACACTGAAAGATCACCTGACTGCCCTCACCAGGCTTCCCATCATTGTAATTTTGCCAGGCCCATACAGGTGTGCAGGTGTCTGGTGTGCACCCATGCGTGCTGGGGCCTGCAATCCCAGCCAAAGATGGGGTCACAGAAAGCCCAAATCATAACCAATTCCTTACATAAGACAGACAGAAGTTAAGTGACTTGCCCAAGGTCATGCAGCTACTGTCAGTGGCTGGTTTTGAACTATATAATACAGTATATATAATAATGCAATCACAAATTTTGACTTGCACTAAATAACTGCATTTTGAAAGTTGTTTATAGAAAAAAAATTCAGAAAGGAGATTCCTACTGATTTTCAAAGTTCAAAAGAAGGAGAAAATTGTAGAAAGACCATTTTTATTCCAATCACTCTGCCTCTTCATAAGTAGTTTCAACTCTTTTAGACATTTTATTCTGACTTATAACATGTTCTCCAAAAACTTAGATTTATGGTACAATCATTGCTTTCTGAGAACATTCTCTTCTCAATATGCATATATAATTCCCATTAGTGATAATGGAATTGTACAAAATGATTAGTGTAATAGAAAAAAATGGTCTATTAAAAATGGTCTTTTTATAGGCATAATTCATCCATTGCTTCTATATGTTTCTATTTTCAATATTTATTAAAGTTATTGAGATTGTATCTTATGCTACTTGACCTGAGTCTCTTAACATTTAACTCTGTGACTGAGATCATGTAAAATACTTAAGCAATTATTTAAAAGCCAGTCAATCAAAGTGTGTATGCGTGTGTGTGTGTGTGTGTGTGTGTGTGTGTGTGTGTGTGTGTGTGTGTATTTACTAAGCTCCTTACGATATGCCCAAAGGTCACCTATTATGAAGTACAAAAGAAATTTCAAAAGTAGTTAAACATTTTATTGAAAGCTGCTCCTCCGGGGCACCTAAGTTGCACAGTGTGGATAAAGCACTAGCCCTGGATTCAGGAGGACCCGAGTTCAAATGCGGCTTCAGACACTTGACACTTAGTAGCTATGTGAACTTTGACAAATCACTTAACCCCAATTGCCTCACCCCCCAAAAAATCAATGTGTGTGTGTGTCAAAAGAAATAAGATACTTTCTAGTCCTCTGGAAACTTAAAAACTAGTAAAGCAAAAAAGAGAAACTCACATAAATTGATTTGTGAGTGAAATAGAATATTAATATTTAGCAATTAATATTAGGTCTTTTTGTGGTTCAGTTGTTTCAGTCATGTCAGACTCTTTGTGACCCAATTTGAAGTTTTGTTTTATTTTGGTTTGGTTTGGTTTGGTGTTTGGCAAAGGTATTGGAGTGGCTTGAGATTTTCCTCTCCAAATGATTTTTTTACAGATGAAGAACTGAGGCAAGCAGGGTTAAGTGACTTGCCCATGGTAACATAGCTAATAAGTCTCTGTGGCCAGATTTGAACTCAGAAAGATATCTTCTTGACTTCAGGCAACCTAGCTGCCCAATATTAGATCTATAGAGAAAAAAAAAATGAAACAAACCCAGCTTTTAAAGAGTTTAAATTCTATCTGTGAAGATAAAATGTACATACATAACTATATACAGAAAATTAATAGTGTGAATATAAAATAAATATAGTATCATCATTTAGAGAGATCACTAATAGTGGAGGGGATCAGAAAAGGCATAGAAAAGGTGATACATGAACTTTGTCTTGAAGGAATTGTGTTGTTTAAAATCTCAATGTGGGTTTTAATCTTGCCCCCCCCCAGTTTTAGGGGGGAAGATGGCTAAAATCACTGATAAATTCAGCAAGAGTTTAGGCTTTTAAGGATTTATTAAAATATATTAGAAGTTAGTGAAGAGAGAGAGAGAGAGAGAGAGAGAGAGAGAGAGAGATTGAGAACAGATTCCTTATAGCATGGAAAATCTTAGGTTAGATCTATTAGGTATAGCCAGAGAGAAAAAAAAAACAAAAAAAAACAAAACAAAACAAAAAAAAACAAAACAAAACAAAAAAAGCTTCCTTTCCTAGGAGCCTACATGAATTTATGCCACCAAGCAGATGTCCTGGAAAAAAAGAGGGACCTTCCTTTTTGTCACCCCATCTGCCACCACATACCGTCTGTCCACGAAAAGAGAGAGATCCATCACCCTAACCTCTGCTTCCTAGTTCCTCTCCCTCCCTGAAAGGGGAGGGCCTTCAAGCTGATTGGTTGAGAGTGGTCTCTTGCTGATGTCAGTAATACACAGCCTCTGAGAACAACACATCACTCATGGCCAGCCAGGTGTGGTCTCGATCCAATCATCCTTAAGTAGGTACTCAGTCAGTTTCTCTGTCTCACCCAATTCAAACAATTCTAAATCAATCTTCAGGTGGGGCCCCTGGGTGTCTGTCAATTCCCATTATATTTATCACAGAAGTGAGGAATTTTATAACAATTAGATGAGAAGGGAGTGCATTCCAGACTTAGAGGGTGGCCAGAAGTTTTACGGCACAGAAAAAGAGATACAATGATGTGTGATGATTCACCTAGGGACTGGGACAAATTTTGGCTTCTGTCCTCACCATTAAACTAGAAGTACCTACTCTGATGATACTAGAAATTTGATAATTGCCAAAGTTATTGGCGTTTCCTCAAACCTGATTCTTCTTGAACTTTTTCATCCTGGATACTCTCCCCTTTCTAGGTTTGCAGGAGATTACTCTCTTCTGATTATCCTCCTCCACCCTGAAGTCTAACTCTCCAGATTGGAGATGATTATTTCAGGACAGGTCCCAGCCATATTCCTTTTTATTTCTGATAGAGAATACACCCCTACTCCCAACCCCGCCCCAAACTCTCTCCTTATTTTTAGCTTCTTTATGTTTCTTCCCCCATTAGAATACAAATTCCTTGAAGGTAGGAAATGTCCTGATCACTTAGTTTTATGTCCACAACAGTTGGCATTGTGGTTGGCACATAGTAGATAATAAATGCGCATCACTTCTATTCATCAATCTCATCATTTGTTTTCTGATTCCTTTGCTGGTTCTTTAACCATATTATACCCACTAACATTGCTTGTCTCCCAGGGTTCTCCCCTGATCCTTCTTTTCATTTTACTCTATATCATCTCATTTGATCTCATCATCTTCCATGGATTAAATAGCATTTCAAAATACAGAGTACTACAAGAGGAAGTAATGACTGCTTATGAATCCATCAACCTCTATTATGTAAAGCTTGCTTTTTATAGTATATATTAAAAACCTTATATAATAGTATATATGTAGTATATATAATAGTATATGTATATATTTGTGTGCATGTGTACACATGCATATATAAAACGTGTTTACACATGTGCATGTGTATATATGTATATATACATATGTATATGTGTACATATATACATGTATATGTATATATACCTATACACACACACACACACACACACACACACATATATATAGGCAGCTAGGTGGTGCAGTGGATAGAGCACTGGCCCTGGAATCAAGAACACCTGAGTTCAAATGTCACCTCAGACACTTACTGGTTGTGTGACCCTGGGCAAGTTACTTAATTCCAATTGCTTTAAAACACCTGGTGCCATCTCCAGTCATGCTGATATCTATCTGCCACTGGACCCAGATGGCTCTGGAGCAGAGAGTGAGGTTGATGACCTTGTACAGACCTCCCTCACTCAAGTCCAATTTAGTGATAATCATGACATCATATTGATTTCATGGTCCTCTTTGAGAATGAAGGAAAAAAAAAACAAACAACTTGCCATCCATCCATCTATCTATCTTAAACATTCACTTATGACTTCATTAAGGAACTCATGACTAGGAAACACCTTTTATAATATGCAGATCCATGATCCCCTACAACTCATTTTCTTTAATAAGTATTTGTGGACACTGAGCAGTTTACTGATTTGCCAAAAGTCACTTAGGCAGTATGTCTCAATGACACTACCTGGACCTAGTTCTCTCTGACTCCAAGACTGCCCCTTTATCTATTTTACCATGCTGTCTAGAGGGACTTTGCAAATTTTGAGTTACATCGTATTGCACATAATACATGGATTGATTTCTGTCAGAATAAAGATCTAAAGTTGGAAGGGACCTCAGAATTCATCAAGTTCAATATCTCATTTTACAGGTAAGGGAAGGATGCCCTGGGTGAATGTGACTTGTCCACGATTATAGTGAGAGTAAGTAGTAGAAGTATTTGTTTGAATCTCAGTCCTATGACTAAAACCAGAACTCTGACCACTGTACCACAGGTTAAAATGTTAAAGTGCAGTGTGTTATTTTATTTGAATCAACAACATTCCACTGGATATATCATAATCAAAGAGTTCATATGACTTTAGGGGATCTCTAGTTACCTGAGAACATTCATGAAACAATTATGTCTCAATATGTATGTGGATTAATGTGAAATGAGACATAAACTGTAGGTTGAAATAAATTTATAAAGACCATTGAATGCCAAAGCAATGAGCTTGTACTCTCCTGTTATATATTGTTTTCTCACATTACTCTTCTCTGTCATTTTATTTTATTACTTTATCATCTCAGATCACAAACACTGGGTTGTGTTTTTTTCATCTAGTTATCACTATGAGAGATTTTTGCTTTTTTGTTTTTGTTTTTGGTATTTTTAGTAAAAGAGTAGTACACTCCAAACATTTAAAGGTCCATAAAATGTTCCTCATGATATGAACCTTTCCCCCTTTTCAGTAATAAAAGCAGCATTTTCTGTTATTTTATTTATCTATTTCTTGAAAGAATTTCAAGGGAATTTTTACTGCATCTGTTTCAGAACTAATAGAATACAGGTTGCTACTGGCAGCATGAAAGAAGAATAGCAAATTTATAAATTACCCTCTGCTTGTATTTCAAGCAAGCAAATCCAATTAATAGTTTATTTCTTGATTACAAGCATTAGGTGAGATAAAGTGTGCCAAAACAAAGTGATAATCCAAGGTTTCACCAAGTTAGCATTGATGATGATGATGATGATGAAAATTAAACGAAACTATCTGAATTGTATAATATATTCATTATTCTTTCTTGAATAGACATCCATAAACAGTAGCTTCGTTGATTCTTTCACAAATGTATCATTCGTCAGTTAAGTCAATTACAAAATCTAGTTTTCTCTGAAAATAAGTGAGGAATGCAAATGAAAGCTTTAATATATAACAGTAGCTTGTGAGAAGAAATATAGACCAGAAATTTGAGGGGTTATCAGGGTTTTCTGATTTTGGGTGTGTGTATGCTTTTCCTTTTGGGTGTGTCCAGGAGGGGAGATTGGAACATTTTCAAGGGCCAAGAAGGAGCCAGTGGAAATGTAGAAATTAAAAAGAAAGATAAAATCCTGCTGAAGGTGAGATGGAATGGGATCAATGCAGTCTAATTAATCAAACATGAATTGAGTGCCTACTAGCAGTGTACTGTGCTAGGCAATTGATAGTTTTTTTTAAAAAAAATTTTAAGTGATATAGAGAGGAACAAGTAGAACAATCATGTTGGGGAAGGGCATTATTAAGAAACAAAAATGAAAGTTATTTCTGTCATTCATATAGCACTTTTAAGTTTGCAAAAATCTTTCTATGGGGCAGCTAAGTGGCGCAGTGGATAAAGTATCGGTCCTTAATTCAGGAGTACCTGAGTTCAAATCTGATATCAGACACTTGACACTTACTAGCTGTATGACCCTAGGCAAGTCACTTAACCCCTATTGCCCCACCAAAAAAAAAAGAAAGGATAAAAAAAAAAAAGCTTTCTATGTATTATATCATCTAAGCCTTCTAACAGTCTAGACTAAAAATGTCTTCTAGATTCCTAAAATGCACATGACAATACATAGGATAATAAAAGTGGCATTCCAGGTTTTCCTCACTAGTACAATCAGACTAACTTAAAAAATTATTCAACAAAATCAGAAAAGTCCCAAAGCCATATAGGGCCTCCTAAAAGGCATAAGGCAAAATCTGTGGACTGTATGGCAGTAACACAGTGGGTAAAGTGCTGGATGTGGCATCAGGAAAAATCAATTGAATATGGTCTCATATATTTATTTGTTGTATGACCCTGAGCAAATTATGTCTACCTCAGTATCCTCATTGGGAAAATTCGAATAATAGTATCACCTACATCCAAGAGTTGCCATGAGGATCAAATAAAATGATATATCGGTTAAGTGTTTTGTTAACCTTAATGCAATATATCAATGCTAATAATCATCATCATTGTCATTATCACTATTATTATTCACACAACTTTCCTGGCTTCTCACTGGGTCCCTAGAGAGTGGATGCTCCCTCACATCCTAAAGGAAATCCGTGGGACTGTACTTCTAAAATTATAGCTTATGAGCTGCCAGCCATATGTTTACTATTAACAGTCAGCCAGCAAGAAAAATAATAGCTCTTAACAAAGGCATTAACTGAGATGGCATAATAAAAACAGAAGCTATAAAACATTCCCTCCATAACATTGAGGCTTTCTCTTGCAGTAATGTATGTAGCCTCCATAGTAAGTGGTTTCACATTTAGAATACATGGATAGTACAAATAATGATCACATGAGATCAAATCTATTCACTCCTTCAGTACTGCTAGCTCTTCCTTTCTCCCCATTTGTAGTCCTCACAAAGCTCTAATCTGTCCTCAGCACCTCTGCTGGGCAGATTGGTCACCTGGATTCTCAGGAATAGCTTCTCCTTTTTTTTTTTTTTTTTTTTTTTTTTTTTTTTTTTTTTTTTTTGCTATGCAATGAGCATTAAGTGACTTGCCTGGGGTAACACAGCTAGTAAGTCTCAAGTATCTGAAGTCATATTTGAACTCAGGTCCTCCTGAATCCAGGGCTGGTGCTTTATCCACTGTGCCACCTAACTGCACTTCAGGGATAGCTTCTTACAGGTCACAGCAACTCATTGGATTAAATTTATGTGTTAAAAGTAACAACAACAAAAAAGAAAGTAAAAAAAGTAAAAATTATAATCACAATTTTTGTTTGTCTGACAACTCTGTGAGTTATTTTATCCTCTGTCCTCTTTTCTATAACTCTTTTGTTATTGCAAAAGGGGACTGCTTAGGACTGAGAGTCATTTCATATACTATCTTGTGTGGATTGGTCATGGTCTAAAGAAAATCATAACTTACTGGTCATCTTTCTTCTGAGGAGACTGAGTTTCTTTATGAAATGTTTTGTTTACATAATTTTTTAAAATTTTCTTTGTAATTCTAACTTGAAAAAGATAGGCTTGAACAAAGATAATAACAAAGGTGCATTCTGTTTGTCTTGTAAGCACTTAGAGCTAATGTATTTAATGCCAGCTATTTCACAATTGATCAGAATCACTTTGTAATGTTGTTCCCACCTTGGCAATTACCAAGCCACATTCTTATACAATTATGGCATCAAAGCCCAGTAAAATTGAGGAATATAGATTCTAACTCCATTATATCCAGGAAGTACATACATTACAGTCAAATGATGAACTTTTTTTGTGGAATTAAGTACCTTTTAAATTAAATTATTGCTTAAATCAAAAAGTATTGTGTGAGTTTTTGGTGTGTTTTTTTCAAATTTTTTTAGTTTTAGCTCCTTTCTCAGGTTTACTTTCGCATCTCACTTGGATAATTTAAGAAATACCTGCTTTGCTTATTGAGTTCTGTGCTGGAGTCTCTTTTAAAGCATCTCATAATTTCATTTTGAAAAATAGCCCTTGTTTTTAATTAGATACACTATTCTCATGAGTTAGACTTGATATGAAAATATTTATTATTCTATAAAGTGGATAAATATATAGGAAATATAACTCTATTAGCATTATAAATAGCTCAGTTATCTTATATCTCGAAGGTCATAGATGGTTTTATACATTGCATTTTTGTGGGACAGAAGGTAATAAAGTGGAAAATAAAATATTTGTATGTGTTTAAGATATGCATGCCCCACACTACTCAGGAAAGATGAATTTATTCATCACTTCTTTCATTTTCCCCCTCAAAACTATCTGTCATTCTACTTCTTATTTCCTCTAGAATCTGTATTTGTTCAGTATTCTCTTTTAGGGAAGTTCTATCAGCATCTAATACAGACTAAATACTTAAATCCACTTAGTAGGATCATAGTATTTAGAGGCAGAAAATATCTTAAAGATATTTAGTCAAACCTGTTCAGTTTGCAGATAAGGAAACCAAGGCCTACAGAGGTTAAATGACTTACTTAAGGCTACATATGTTGTGAATAGTTGAGCCAGGATTTGCAAATGGTTATACAAGCTAATCTCTAGGGTTCCACCTGACTCTTCTATGATTTTGGTATGTTGACCCAATTGCAGGGTTAGACTTTATTCGTGGCCCAGCACAGCCCCCTGAAATCTATCTATAGCTGGAGAAAATTCTCAGCCTGTATTTTTGTGTGTTTTTCTGCTCCAAGGGTTCTTTTATTGCTATTTTTGGGATGATTGTATCAGGAGCTCTGTGCATGTAATGTCTTTCCTCCACCATCTTGGCTCTGCCTATCTCTTCTATGATTTTATAAAATCATTATGATCACTCCTATCAATGAAAAATCTCAGAGATTTAGCCATCTAAAAAAGTTTTCTTAGATTATTTTCACTATACAAGCTGTCTGTCTTGTATAGTGAAAATAGTCACTCTAGCAGCTACTGTGTATTGATAGTTTTAATTTAAAATTATATAATAAATAATGATATTTACAAGAAACTTCATAATAACCAACATTGACTGAAAAAGTAAAAATCGAGTTTAGTAGATTAAATAGCCTTAGCTACTACTATGTAAAATCCATAGTTGACCAATAATCCAAAAGTAAGCCTTAAATTCACAAATGAAGCCCTTTTTGTGCAGATTAGATTACTTTAAATCTTTAAAAAAGACAATTAGAGTGAACCAAATGTTCTCTTTCAATTTTATAGCTCTGCAATATGCACAGGTGGTAGAGTAACCCACACTGACAAAATTACAAAATATTTAAACACAAGGGACAATATGATACAATCATACAAATTCATGTGAACCACAATAATTTTTAAAGAAAATATACTACATGAAAATTAATAATACACAACATGGCAGTGAAAGGCACACTGGGTGTGCAGTAAGGAGACATATTCAAATCCTTGTACTCAAAAGCTCTTTGACTTTGGGCATTTTAGTTAGCATCACTGATATTAAGTTTCTACATCTAAAAAAGAGCGATAAAATAACTTGCTGGCAACCTTATTTATAGGATTGGTTTGAGGAAGATGCATTTTTTAAATTATTATATCATCATACATTATTAACATATGTAACTTATTATTTTTTTTTCTTGATTTAGGTGTCTTGAAGGATTTTCTGGTAATTTCTGTGAAGTAAACACAAATGAATGTTCATCATCACCTGGTCTCCATGGTGCAGACTGTGAAGATCGTGTGAATGGCTTTAAGTGCAAATGTCAGCAAGGTAATTATCAAGGAAGATCCTCAGTCATGTACTCTATTCTAATGTTCAATAAACCTCAAGTCAACAAATATTTAAGTACCTACTATGTGAATGACACTGTGTTATTTCTAGCTCCAACAGAGTACCTGGTACATAGTGGGTATTTAATATTGCTATTTAAATTTTTAATGTATGGACAAATTAATGAGCTAGGTGCTGTTTATACAGATATAGACACATATATACATATACACAAACAAAATGATACAGTTCCTACCTTGGACAAAATGCTGGGGAGAAGTTGAGTTGGGGATAGAATATGACTTCTACAGAGTTGAGTATCTTTGTGGTGTAGATATAGAGGTTTTCAGAAAAAAAAATGTCTTAAGAATGGTTGAGAGAATTCACTTTTCAGTGGCAAAGAATTGGAAATTGAGGGGATGTACATCAACTCAGAAATGGCTGAATATGAATGTAATGGAATACTATTGTGTTGTAAGAAACAATGAGCAGGCAGATTTCAGAGAAAACTGGAAGGACTTACATGAACTGATGCTGAGTGAGATGAGCAGAATCAGGAGATTATACACAGTAACATTATGTGATGATCAACTGGGATAGACTTAACTCTTCTCAGCAATATAATGGTCCAAGATAATTCCAAAGGAAAGGACTCATGATAGAAAAGGTTCTCAAAATCCAGAAAAAAAGAACTGTAGAATCTAGATGCAGATTGAATCATACTGTTTCTACTTTTTTTTTCTTTTTTTGTGTTTTTTTTTTACTTTGGTTCTGATTTTTCTTTCAAAGCATGACTAATGAAGAAATATCTTTAATGTGATTGTACATGTATAGCCTATGTCATAATGCTTGCTTTCTTGTGGAGGGGAGAGGGAAGGGAGGGAGAGAGAAAAATTAGGAACTAGAAATGCCGGAGAGGGGCCACCAAGTTGTCTGAGCTCTCCTTTGGTTCTCTCAAAAAGAATATTAAATAAAGCCTCTAGATGGATTCTGAAACTACAAAACCTACAAAAAGACAGAGCTACACAATCTTCCAGAATAAGATAATTTAGAAGACTTCAGGAAAGGTTGGTCTCATTAGGTCAAAAGGGAGGCACAGCATAGCACAGCATGGAGGGGGTCAGGGCAAGTCAGTAGGAAGATCTAGGCCACAGCCAAGCAACTGAAGCCCCTTTATCCCAGCTCAGCAAGTGGGGGGCACATCAGGCAAGTGGTGAGATCCACCAGCACCAGCTTAAAGGGCAGGCTTGACAGCAAGAGGGCCACCCACAGGACAGGCACGACCAGGCCTGGCCATCCCAGCATACCAGGAACAAACACAGGGAGCAACCCAGGGTGGTGAGAAATCCTCAAGCCATAGAGGCATAGAAAGAGAGTGACACAGCCCCTATCACCTAGCAAAAGAAGCTTGAAACAGTGATGCTTGTGCCCCAGGAACAGAACTCAAATTAAAAAAAAATAATAATAATCAGCTGCAAAATGAGAAGAAACAAAAAAAGAGCTCATACCATTGAGAGCTTCTGTGTAGACAGGGAAGAGCTTAATACAAACTTAGATGAGGACAATAATCTCAAATTGCCTACATGTGAAGCCTCAAGAGGGAAGATGAATTGGTCTCAGGAAAAAAAAAAAGCCTTCTTAGAAGAGCACAAAACGTATTTAAAAAATCAATTGAGAGAGGTAGAAGAAAAAATGGGGAGAAAAATGAAAGCAACACAAGAAAATTATGAAAAAACATCAGCAGTTTGGAAAAGGAAGCACAAAGATTGACTGAATAAAACAACTCCTTAAAAAAATCCATTTGGCCAAATGGAAAAGGAGGTGCATAACCTCCCTGAAGAAAACAATGCCTTAAAAATAGAATTGGAAATGTGGAAGCTAATGACTCCATGAGACAAAAGTAATCAATAAAACAGGATCAGAAGAATGAAAAAATAGAAGAAAATGTGAAATACCTCATTGGAAAACCAATTGACCTGGAAAATAGATCCAGGAGAGATAATTTGAGATTTAGTGGACTGCCTGAAAGCCATGATCAGAAAAAGAGTGTAGATACCATATTCCAGGAAATTATCAAGAAGAACTGCCCTGATATTTTAAAGTCAGAGAATAAAATCATCACTCAAAGAATCCACTGATCACCTCCAAAAAGAGACCCCCCAAAGTAAAACTCCAAGGATTATTATAGCCAAATTCCAGAATTATCAGGTGAAGGAAAAAATACTCCAAGCAGCCAAAAAAGATGCAATTTAAATATCATGGAGCCACAGCCAGGATTGCTCAGGACCTGGCAGCTTCAAAATTAAAGGATGATAAGCCTTGTAATATGATATCCCAGAAAGCAAAGTAGCTTGGATTGCAGTGAAGAATCTATTACCCAGCAAAACTGATCATTCCCTTTCAGGGGAAAAGATGGACATTCAATGAAACTGGGCACTTTAAATGTTTCCTGATGAAAAGACCAGAACTGAATAGAAAATTCAATCTTAACATACAAGACTCAAGAGAAGTTTAAAAAGATAAACTGGGTGGGGGGAAATGTTACTCAATAAGGTTAAACTGTTTACATCCCTACACAGTAAAATAATACTTATAACTCTTGAGAACTGTATATGGGAGCAGCTAGGTGGATCAGTGGATAAAGCACCAGCCCTAGATTCAGGAGGACCTGAGTTCAAATCCAGCCTCAGACACTTAACACTTGCTAGCTGTGTTACCCTGGGCAAGTCACCTAACCCTCATTGCCCCACAAAAAAACCAAAGAAAACAAAAAAAACAAACAAACAAAAAAGAGAACTGTATATGTATTTGGGCAGACAGAAGGATTATTCACAGAGCATATAAATTATAAATTGTCTTTGATTTGGTGATATAAGGAAAATCAAGGGGATAAAAAGGGATTTTATGGGAAGAAGAGGAAAGGGGAGGTGGAATGGGGTGAATTATATCAGATGAAGAGGTGCAAAAAACCTATTACAATAGAGGGAAAGAAGGGAGGGGTGAACATTGTTTCACTAGATTTGATTCAAAGAGGGAATAACATATACATTAGTTTGGATAAAGAAACTTAGATTATTCTTTAGGGAAGTAAAATGGTAAGGGGAAAGGCAAAAAGGAGGGACTGATAGAAGGGAGGGATGAAGCATGGGAGAAAAGTGTAAGAAAAGGGAGAGGGACAAAAGGAAGGGCAGATTGGGGGAGGCGGGGGTAAGAAGCAAAACTGTGAGGAGGAACAGGGTGAAAGAAGGGGGGGAAGTACAAAGGGGGCAAATAGAATGTAGGGGAATAGACAGATAGTAATAATAACTATGAATGTGAATGGGATGAATTCTGCCATAAAGCGCAATCAAATAACATATTGGATGAAAAACCAGAATCATACAATATGCTGTTTATAAGAAACACATCTGAAGCAGAAAGATGCACATAGAGTAAAGGTAAAAGGTTGGAACAGGATGTATTATGCTTCAGCTAAAGTCAAAAAAGTAGGGATAGCAATCCTTATATCAGACAAAGAAAAGGCAAAAATAGATCTAATTAAAAGAGTTAAGGAAGGAAACTACATCTCGCTAAAAGGGACTCTAGGTAATGAAGTAATATCAATACTAAACATGTACATGCAAAGTGGTATAGCATCCAAATTCTTAGAGGAGAAGTTAAATGGTTACAAGAGGAAATAGAAAAAAAAAACTATACTAGTAGGGTATCTGAATCTTACCCTCTCAGAATTAGATAAATTTAGGCATAAAATAAATAAGAAAGAAGTTAAAGAGTTGAATAGAATGTTAGAAAAGGTAGACATAATAGATATCTGGAGAAAACTGAATGGGCATAGAAAGGAGTATACCTTTTTCTCCAGAATACATGGCACATATTCAAAAATTGACCATGTATTAGGGCACAAAAACATCATGGTCAAATGTAGAAATGCAGAAATAATAAATGCAACCTTCTCAGATCATGATGCAATAAAAATTATATGTAATAAAGAGCAATGGAAAGGTAAACTGAAAATTAATTGGAAACTAAATAATTTTGTTCTAAAGAATGAATGGGTCAAACAAATCATAGAAACAATCAATAACTTCATCCAAGAGAATGACAATAATGAAACAACATACCAAAATCAATGGGATGCAGCCAAAGCAGTGCGTAGGAGAAATTTTATATCTCTAAATGGTTACATCAGTAAAAAAGAGAAAGAAGAGTTCAGTGAATTGGGCATGCAAATTAAAAGGCTAGAAAAAGAAAAAAAAATCTCAATTAAATACTAAATTAGAAATCCTGAAAATAAAGGGAAGAATTAATAAAACTGAAAGCAAGAAAAGTATAGAATTAATAAATAAAACTTAGGAATAGTTTTTTAAGTCAATAAAATAGATAAACCAATGGTTAATTTTATCAAAAAAAAAAGAAATGAGAAAACTAAATTACCAGTATCGAATATGAAAGGGGGTGATTTCACCACAAATGAAATGGAAGTTTAAGGAATAATTAGCAACTATTTTGCCCAACTCTATGCCAATAAATTTGACAATCTATATGAAATGGATAAATATTTACAAAAATACAAATAGCCCAGGTTAACCAAAGAGGAAATAAAATCCTTAAATAAGCCCATATAAGAAAAAGAAATTGAACAAGCCATTAATGAACTCCCTAAGAGAATATCTCCTGGTCCAGATGGGTTTACAGGTGAATTCCACCAAACAATTAAAGAACAATTAATTCCAATACTATACAAATTATTTGGAAAAATAGGTGAAGGAGTTCTACCAAAATCCTTTTATGACAGAAATATGGTGTTGATACCAAAACCAAGCAGAGCCAAAACAGAGAAAGAATTATAGACCAATTTCCCTAGTAAATATTGATGCAACAATCTTAAATATGATATTAGCAAGCAAATTAAAGTAAGTGATCACCAGGATAATACACTATGACGAGGTGGGATTTATACCAGGAAAGCAGGGCTGGTTCAACATTAGGAAAACTATCAACATATTCAACCACATCAGTAAGAAAACTAACCAAAATCATATGATGATCTCAATAGATGCAGAGAAAGCTTTTGACAAAACACAGCACCCATTCCTAATAAAAACACTAGAGAGCTTAGGAATAGATGGAGTTTTCCTTAAAATAATAAGCAGTATCTACCTAAAGCCATCAGCAAGTATTTTATATAATGGAGATAAGTTAGAGGCCTTCCCAATAAGATCAGAGGTAAAACAGGGATGTCCATTATCACCTCTATTATTGGACATGAACTGATCTTTCTTTCTTTATTTTTGTTTATTTAGAATTTTATTTTTCCAAATTACACATGAAAACAAATTTTGACATCAAAATTTTAATACTTTGTGTTCCAACTTCTCTTCCTCTCTCCCTCCCCTCCCCCGCCCCCAAGAACTCAAGCAATTTAATATAAGTTATGCATAAGTAGTCCTGCAAAATATCTCCACATTAGCCAGGTTGTAAATGGAAATAGACAAAAACAAAACTTCAGATTAAGGAACTATCAAAAAATATGATTCAATCTGATTTCAGGTACCATCAGTTCTTTCTCTGTAGATGAATTGCAATTTTCATAAGCCTGTCAGAGTTAATTTGGATCATTGTATTGCTGAAAACAACCAAGTCATTCACAGCAGATCATATTACACTATTGCTGTTATTTTGTATATAGTGTATTTTAATCTGCATCAGCTCTTGTAGGTCTTTCCAGATTTTTCTGATAATATCCTGCTCATCATTTTTTATAGTAAACTATATTTATATAGTACTTTAAAGAGACAGATCCTTACCATAAACACATGAGGATGAGTATTGTGACAATTAACTTTTATACAGTACCCTAAACTTGTCAAATAATTTTCTTCACAATAACCCAGCGAATTACCATACATTTTGAGATCATTATAGTCAGTCAATCCTCAATAATTATCAATAAATCCTCATCATCCTTAGTCAGTCCTCCTCATCAATCAATCCTCATCTTCTTTATTCAATCCTTATTGCCAATCAGTCCTCATCATCAGTCAGACCATCATCATCACCATCACCATCATCAATCATCATCTTACATTACTCTTGCCTCTGCTTCAAAAATGTTTTCACTATTACTCTTGTTAACTGTTTCCCTCCAACCTATTCACTTCCCATGATATTTACTCTGTTTTCCATCTTCTTTTATCCTATCCCTCCTCAAAAGTGTTTTGCTTCTGAATGCCCCCTCACTTGCTCTGCCCTCCCTTCTTTTACCCCTCCATCCTTATTCCCTTCCCCTCCTACTTTCCTGCAGGGTTAGTTAGATAGATTACTCTACCCAATTGAATGTGTATGTTCTTCCATCCCTGAGAAAACTCTGATGAGATTAAAATCTTTGAGCTAATTCTAATGAATGTAAGGTTCATTTACTGTCCTGCTCCTCCCTCACCTCTTCCCCCACTCCATAAGCCCTTTCCTGCTTCTTTCTTGTGAGATCTCAACGCATTCTACCTCTCTCCTTTTCACCTTCCCCAATGCATTCCTCTTCTCCCTCACTTTTACCCTAAAGAAGTCATGATGGGGCAGTTAGGTGACACAGAGGACAAAACACCCGCCCTGGATCCAGGAGGAACCAAGCCCAAATTTGGCCTCAGACACAAGACATTCACCAACCCAGACCACTCCCTAGCCCTCCTCTCAAAAAAAAAAAAGATAAAAAATAAATGCTTTACAGATATCATATCTTCATAATCAATTCCCACCTGTGCCCTCTGTCTAAATTAATTCCTATCATCTGCCCTAATGCTCAGAAATCTCTTATGATTTAGACATACCATCTTCCCATGTAGGTAAGTAAATAATTTAACCTTTTAACATCTCTCATGATTTCTTTTTCCTGTTTACCATTTTATGCTTCTCTAAGCTCTTGCATTTGAAATTCAAATTTTCTATTCTGTTCCAGGCTTTTTATCATGAATGCCTGAAAGTCCTTTTTCATTGAAGTGTCATTTTTTTCACCTAAAATATTATAGTTGTTGTGATGGGTAGGTGATTCATGGTTATAATCCCAGTTACTTTGCCCTCTGCAATTTCATATTCTTTTCCTCTGATCCTTTTATGTAGAAGCTTAGTTCAAGAACATGTCAGCACTATAGCTGATTTGGAGTCTTGGGGGTAAGTGTCTCTGGCACAGCCTCCCTGGGGCTGGATCCGTGTCTGCTCAACCATGGGGATGGACTCCACTCTCATGCCAGCACAAGAGACCCCTCCTGCCAAACATCTAAGCTGTCTTTGGCTGGGAAATAAGCGTGGTCAGGCTTTTTGTGGGTTCTGCTATTCCAGGAGTTGTCATATTGCTGTGTTTGGAGTTTTTTCGACTAATTATGTCAGGAGATCTTTGCGTTTAATGCCTTTTCTCTGCCATCTTGGCTCCACCCTCCAAAGACTGACATTTATAGAGGACTTCAAAGTTGATAAAGAACTTTACATCTATTTTATCACTCAAAGGGGAGTAGTGTAAAATAAGACTGGAAAGGTAAGTCAGTGCTAGCCTCTGGAGGATCACTGAAAATTAGGAACAATAAATGTTATTCTTTATCTGAGAGTCAAGAGAAGGCCTTCAATGTTTTTGGTGTTGGCTTTTTGTTTCTTTTCTGAATAAAAGAATATACTCTGAATAGTTCATTAGGCAGTAGTGTGAAAGATGTATTAGAGAATCCTTAAAGTTAGTTAGAAATTTGTTATAATGGACTGGGTATAAAGAAATGGGGCTCAGGATGGGTGATCAGCAATATAAATATTTAGATGTAATATTTAAAGAATTCAAAATTTACATAAAATAGAATCTTACATTTTTAACTCACTTATAGATTCTATTTAACAGTCCCATCATAAGATATCATAAGAGGCAGATTTGTATTGTAGAAAAAATAGTAACCTTGGAGTCAGAAGATCCTGTTCTGTCACTGTGTGACCTTGATCCAGTCAAAAATTTCCAAAACTTACCATACTTGGGTGCAGCTAGGTGGTACAGTGGATAAAGCACTGGCCCTGGATTCAGGAGGACCTGAATTCAAATCCAGCCTCAGACACTTGACACTTACTAGCTGTGTGACCCTGGGCAAGTCACTTAACCCTCATTGCCCTGCCAAAAAGCAAAACAAAACAAAAACTTCCTATACTTTACTCCTCTTATTTGTAAAATGTGGCTATTAATGCTAATTTTGCCAATCTATTTAATTAATCTGAGGAAAAGTGCTTTGTAAACTATAAAATCTATATGAATGAAGTGTCATAAAATTCTTGGTGATTCTTTAAACTTTAATAAACTTTTAGAGGGCAACTGGGTGACACAGTGGATAGGACCTGAGTTCAAATCTGGCCCCAAACATTTGACACTTGACACTTACTAGCTGTGTGACCCTGGACAAGTCACTTAAACTCAATTGCCTCAAACATTTGAGGCCATCTCCAGTCATTCCTGATGTATATTATGCCACTGGAACCAGATGGCTCTGGAGGAGGGAATGAGACTTGTGACTTTGCAAAGCCGTCCCTCTCTTAAATCCAATTCACTGAAAGTCATGACATCACCTCCTGATGTCATAGTCCTCTTCAAGAACAAAGTACACATAACAACAAAAAACTTTTTGGACAACTTGTCTTATCATAGATTCATAATCCATTTCTATCACTATGACAATGAAAAAAGTACTCGTAGTACTACTGCTAATAACAGTTACGTCCCTTGCCCAGAGTCACACCGCTAGTGATTTGACCTCAGGTCCTCCTGAATTCAGGGACATTTATATAATACTTCAAATTTTACAAAATGGTTGTCTTCCTCATCAGATTGTAAATTCTTTAAGGATAAGAACTATTTTTTGCTTTATTCTGTATCTCCACTGCTTAGCTCAGTGTCTGGAACATAATAACCACTTCATAAATTAATTGATTGATTAATTAATTGATTAAAATAATTGAGGCTGAAAAAAAAGCAATTGATTTGGAAAGGCTGAAGTTTTGTAGGTAACAGCCCATATCTTTGACTTAAGTAAACAAATTACTTAAAAGATCCTTGTCGGGGGCCAAGATGGCGGAAAGGAAGCAGCAAGCTGCCTGAGCTCTCCTTCTGTTCCCTCAAAACGAACATTAAATCAAGCCTCTGGACGGATTCTGAAACTACAGAACCTGCAAAGAGACAGAGAGACACAGTCTTCCAACCAGAGATAATTTAGAAGACTTCAGGAAAAGGTCGGTCTGACTCGGGCAAAAGGGAGGCCCAGCGCAGGGTAGCAACCCAGCACCGAGGGGGTCGGGCAAGTCAGCAGGAGCTGCGGGCCACAGCCGAACAACTGAGGCTCCCGGAACCTGGTTCAAAAATCTGGTGGCCAAGAAGGACAGTGGAAAAACTTACCTGCACCGGCCGAGAGGGCCACGAACAGTGGGATCAGACGCTGGGGTCTGGCGCCTGGCTGGCCGAGCACAATCATACAGGAAGTGCAGGGCGGAGCATCTCCACACACCATAAAGGCCTCAGAGAAAAAGCCTGGTCACACAGCACCTATACACCTGCATAAGAAGACCAAAACAGGGACCGTGGTGCCCCCAGAGCAGACCTCATCTTAAAGAATAAATAAATAAGCTGCAATAATGAGTACGAAGCAAAAAAGAGCCCTCTCCATTGAGAGCTTCTGTATCAATAGGGAAGAAGCCAACACAAACTCAGATGAGGACAATAGCCTCAAATTGGCTACATCTGAAGCCTCACAAGGGAAGGTGAATTGGTCGCAAGAACAAAAAGCCTTCCTGGAAGAGCTCAAAAAGGATTTTAAAAATCAATTGCAAGAGGTAGAAGAAAAAATGGGGAGAGAAATGAAATCAAAACAAAAAAACTATGAAAAAAGAATCAGCAGCTTGGAAAAGGAAGCTGAAGAAAACAAAGCCTTAAAAAATTCATTTGGCCAAATGGAAAAAAAGCTGCATAATCTCACTGAAGAAAACAATACCTTAAAAAATTCACTTAGCCAAATGGAAAAAAAGGTACATAATCTCACTAAAGAAAACAATACCTTAAAAAATTCACTTAGCCAAATGGAAAAAAAGGTGCATAATCTCACTGAAGAAAACAATGCCTTAAAAATTAAAGTGGGACAGTTGGAAGAAAAGGAATCCATGAGACACCAAGAATCAGTCAAGCAGAATAAAAAAAATGAAAAAATAGAAGAAAATGTGAAATACCTCATTGGAAAGACAACTGATCTGGAAAACAGATCGAGGAGAGACAATTTGAGAATCATTGGACTGCCTGAAAGCCATGACCAGAAAAAGAATCTAGATACCATATTCCAGGAAATTATTAAGGAGAACTGCCCTGATATCATAGAATCAGAGGATAAAATCATCATTGAAAGAATCCATCGATCACCTCCTGAAAGAGACCCCAAAAGGAAAACTCCAAGGAATATTGTAGCCAAATTCCAGAATTATCAGGTGAAGGAGAAAATACTCCAAGCAGCCAGAAAGAAGCAATTTAAATATCATGGAGCCACAGTCAGGATTGCTCAGGACCTGGCAGCTTCAACATTAAAGGACCGCAAGGCTTGGAATATGATATTCCGGAAGGCAAAGGAGATTGGATTGCAGCCACGAATCTATTACCCAGCAAAAATGTGCATTTTCTTTCAGGGGAAAAGATGGACATTTAATGACATTGGGGACTTTCAATCTTTCCTGGTGAAAAGACCAGAACTGAATAGAAAATTTGATCTCAACATACAAGACTCAAGAGAAGTTTAAAAAGGTAAACAGAGGGGGAAAAAAAAAGTTACCCTATTAGGTTAAACTGTTTATATCCCTACACAGGAAGATAATACTCATAACTCTTAAGAACTGTAAATGCATTTGGGCAGAGAGAAGGACTTTATATAGAGGGTATAAATATAAATTGTCTTTGATGTGATGATACAAAAGAATTAAGGGGATAAAAAGGGAGTCTATGGGGAGGAGAGGAAAGGGGAGGTTTAATGGGATGAATTATATCATATGAAGAGGTGGAAAAAAAACCTATTATAATAGAGGGAAAGAAAGGAGGGGGAAACATGGTTTCAACCCTATTCTCATTAGATTTGACTCAAAGAGGGAATAACATATACGTTCATTGGGATAAAGAAACTTAACTCATTCTTTAGGGAAACAAAAGGGGAAGGGAAAGGGGGGGACTGATAGAAGGGAGGACAAAAGTAAGGGAGAAAAGGGTAAAGAAAAGAGAGGGGGGTGATAAAAAGGGAGGGCAGATTGGGGGAGGCAGGGGTAAGAAGTAAAACGTCTGTGAGGAGGAATAGGGTGAAAGAAGGGGGGAAAGTACAAAGGGGGTAAATAGAATGGAGGGGAATAGACAGTCAGTAATAATAACTGTGAATGTGAATGGGATGAACTCTGCTATAAAACAGAAGCGAATTGCAGAGTGGATTAAAAACCAGAACCCTACAATATGCTGTTTACAAGAAACACATTTGAAGCAGAGAGATACACACTGAGTAAAGGTAAAAGGCTGGAGCAGAATATATTATGCCTCAGCTAAAGTAAAAAAGGCAGGGGTAGCAATCCTTATCTCAGACAAAGTACAGGCAAAAATAGATCTCATTAAAAGAGATAAGGAAGGAAATTACATCTTACTTAAAGGTACTATAGATAATGAAGTAATATCAATATTGAATATGTATGCGCCAAGTGGTATAGCATCCAAGTTCTTAGAGGAGAAGTTAAATGAGTTACAAGAGGAATTAGATAGTAATACTATACTAGTGGGGGATCTGAATCTCCCCCTCTCAGAATTAGATAAATCTAGCCAAAAAATAAATAAGAAAGAAGTGAAAGAGGTGAATAGATTACTAGAAAAGTTAGACATGATAGATGTCTGGAGAAAATTGAATGGGGATAGAAAGGAATATACCTTTTTCTCAGCAGTACATGGCACATTTTCAAAAATTGACCATGTATTAGGGCACAAAAACATCATAGTCAAATATAGAAAGGCAGAAATAGTAAATGCATCCTTCTCAGATCATGATGCAATAAAAATTACATGTAAGAAAGAGCCAGGGAAAAGTAGAATGAAAATCAATTGGAAACTAAATAATTTCATTCTAAAGAATGAATGGGCCAAACAAGAAATCATAGAAACAATCAATAACTTTATCCAAGAGAATGACAATAATGAGACAACATACCAAAATCTATGGGATGCAGCCAAAGCAGTGCTTAGGGGAAAATTTATAGCTCTAAATGCTTACATGAATAAGAAAGAGAAAGAGGAGATTAATGAATTGGGCATGCAACTTAAAAATCTAGAAAAAGAACAAATTAGAAATCCCCAATTAGACACTAAATTAGAGATCCTGAAAATTAAAGGAGAAATCAATAAGATTGAAAGCAAAAAAACTATAGAATTTATCAATAAAACTAAGAGCTGGTTTTATGAAAAAACCAATAAAATAGATAAAATACTGGTTAATTTGATTAAAAAAAAGAAAGAAGAAAACAAAATTACCAGGTCTCAAAAATGAAAAGGGTGATGTTACCACCAATGAAGTGGAAATTAAAGCAATAATTAGGAAATATTTTGCCCAACTGTATGCCAATAAATTTGACATTCTAAATGAAATGGAAGAATATTTACAAAAATACAAACTGCCCAGGTTAACTGAAGAGGAAATAAAATCCTTAAATAAACCCATATTAGAAAAAGAAATTGAACAAGCTATTAATGAACTCCCTAAGAAAAAATCCCCAGGGCCAGATGGGTTTACGGGTGAATTTTACCAAACATTTAAAGAACAATTAATTCCAATATTATACAAATTATTTGGAAAAATAGGTGAAGAAGGAGTTCTACCAAATTCGTTTTATGACACAAATATGGTGGTGATACCAAAACCAGGCAAAGCAAAAACAGAGAAAGAAAATTATAGACCAATTTCCCTAATGAATATTGATGCTAAAATCTTAAATAAGATATTAGCAAGGAGATTACAGCAAGTGATCACCAGGATAATACACTATGACCAGGTGGGATTTATACCAGGAATGCAGGGCTGGTTCAACATTAGGAAAACTATTAACATAATCAACCACATCAATAAGAAAACCAACCAAAATCATATGATTATCTCAATAGATGCAGAGAAAGCTTTTGACAAAGTACAGCACCCATTCCTAATAAACACACTAGAGAGTTTAGGAATAGGGGGAGCTTTCCTTAGAATAATAAACAGTATCTACCTAAAGCCATCAGCAAGTATTATATGCAATGGAGATAAATTAGAGGCCTTCCCAATAAGATCAGGGGTGAAACAGGGATGTCCATTATCACCCCTATTATTTAATATTGTCCTAGAAATGTTAGCTTTAGCAATCAGAGAAGAGAAAGGAATTAAAGGAATTAGAATAGGCAAGGAGGAAACAAAACTATCACTCTTTGCAGATGATATGATGGTATACTTAAGGAATCCTCGAGAATCAAGTCAAAAATTACTTGAAACAGTTAACAACTTTAGCAAAGTAGCAGGATATCAAATAAATCCACATAAATCATCAGCATTTCTATACACGACCAACAAAGTCCAGCAGCAAGAGATAGAAAGAGAAATTCCATTTAAAGTAACAGTAGGTAATATAAAATACTTGGGAGTCTACTTGCCAAGACAAACCCAGGAACTCTATGAACACAACTACCAAACACTCTTCACACAAATCAAATCAGATCTAAATAATTGGAAAGATATCAATTGCTCATGGATAGGCAGAGCTAATATAGTAAAAATGACAATACTGCCTAAATTAATTTACTTATTCAGTGCCATACCAATCAGGCTACCTAAAAATTAATTTATACAGCTAGAAAAAATAATAACAAAATTCATCTGGAAAAACAAAAAATCAAGAATATCCAGGGAAATAATGAAAAAAATTTCACAGGAAGGTGGGTTAGCGGTACCAAACCTGGAGCTTTACTATAAAGTGGCAGTCATCAAAACTATCTGGTACTGGCTAAAAAATAGAGTGGTAGATCAATGGAATAGGCTAGGCTCAGGAAATGCAGTAGTAAATGACACTAGTAATGTAGTGTTTGATAAACCCAAAGACTCCAGCTTCTGGGATAGGAACTCAGTATTTGACAAAAACTGCTGGGAAAACTGGAAGATAGTATGGCAGAAATTAGGCTTAGACCAACATCTTACACCTTATACTAAAATAAGGTCAAAATGAATACATGATTTAGACATAAGAGGTGATACCATAGGTAAATTAGGAGAGAAAGGAATAGTGTACCTATCAGATCTTTGGAAAGGAGAACAGTTTTTGACCAAACATGAGATAGAGTATATTATAAAATGCAAGGTGGATGATTTTGATTATATTAAATTAAAAAATTTTTGTACAAACAGAAGCAATGCATCCAAAATTAGAAGGGAGGCAGAAAGCTGGGAAACAATTTTTGAGGCCAGTGCTTCTGATAAAGGCCTCATCTCTAAAATATATAGGGAATTAAATCAAATTTATAAGAATCCAAGTCATTCCCCAATTGAGAAATGGTCAAAGGATATGAACAGGCAGTTTTCTGATGAAGAAACCAAAGCTATCTATTCCCATATGTAAAAATGCTCTAAATCTCTAATGATTAGAGAGTTGCAAATTAAAACAACTCTGAGGTACCACCTGACACCTATCAGATTGGCTAAAATGACAAAAAAGGAAGATAATAAATGTTGGAGAGGCTGTGGGAAAATTGGAACACTAATGCATTGTTGGTGGAGCTGTGAGCTGATCCAACCATTCTGGAGAGCAATTTGGAATTATGCCCAAAGGGCGATAAAGCTGTGCATACCCTTTGACCCAGCAATCCCACTTTTAGGTCTTTTGCCCAAAGAAATCATGGAAGGGGGAAAGGGACCCCCATGTACAAAAATATTTATAGCTTCTCTTTACGTGGTAGCAAGGAATTGGAAGTTGAGGGGGTGCCCATCAATTGGGGAATGGCTGGACAAGTTGTGGTATATGAATACAATGGAATACTATTGTGCTGTAAGAAATGATGAGCAGGAAGAGTTCAGAGAAACCTGGAGGGTCTTGCATGAGCTGATGATGAGTGAGATGAGCAGAACCAGAAGAACATTGTACACAGTATCATCAACATTGAGTGTTGACCTACTGTGATGGACTATATTCTTCTCACCAATGCAATGGTACAGAAGAGTTCCAGGGAACTCATGATAGAAGAGGATCTCCAAATCCAAGAAAAAAAAAGAAAGAAAGAACTGTGGAGTATAGATGCTGATTGAACCATATTATTTCTTTTGTTTTGGGTGCTGTTGTGTTTTTTTTTCTATTTTGAGGTTTTGCATCACTGCTCTGATTCTTTCTCTTGTAACAGGATTAATGCAGAAATAGGATTAATGTTATTATGTGTATATATATGTGTGTGTATATATATATATGTATATGTATAGAGATATATAGATATAACCTATATCAGATTACCTGCTGTCTAGGGGAGGGGGGAGGGAGGGGAGGGAGGGAGAAAAATCTGAAATTGTAAAGCATGTATAAACAAAAGTTGAGAACTATCTTTACATGTAACGGAAAAAATAAAATATCTCATAAAAAAAAAAGATCCTTGTCCTTGAATTTTTGACCAGCTGATTAAAATTGTGTCAGAGGCCCTAATTTATTTACTTTTTAAAATCCTATTTAAGTTGAGCTCGATTTCATCAGTAACAAAAACCACAGCTGACCTATTTTGTGAAAATTGAAGAGGCAGTGGTCACTGGTAGGGCAAGTATGAATAGAAGCCCCAGTTATAGAATATTTCTTCTAATAGGAGTACATCATTTAGATGCTTAAATGATGAATAGCTCTTGTGGCAAAGAAATAGTGACATAGGGAATAATGATATTTCCCACCAGTGCAAACTATTGCTTAATAGTATATATACTTTGTATATATACTATGTAAAAGACACATCAGTCTTTTTTTTAACCAGTGTCCATGAATGAATGCCATATCAATATGGAAGACAAAGATATATACTGTTGTCATTTCAAGAATATTTTAATCTAGAAATCAGTTTGTCAATTGCATTTTAGATCAAAGGGAAACTCTAATTGCAT
The DNA here is from genome assembly GCF_019393635.1 of Dromiciops gliroides. Classification (NCBI taxonomy): domain Eukaryota; kingdom Metazoa; phylum Chordata; class Mammalia; order Microbiotheria; family Microbiotheriidae; genus Dromiciops; species Dromiciops gliroides. The sequence continues at coordinate 282,818,368 of NC_057864.1, read as the reverse complement.
TATCCAATAATTAGACAGTATTTTATCCTCTGAACAAAGTGTGTTGTTGTTTTTTTCTTTTTTTAAATTTACTTCCAATTATTTTGAGGGTTCAGAATAATTTCCAATAAAAAGAAAGTTAAACTAAAAATTTGCATTATATACAGCTTAGTAATTTATGAAGTTTATTCATGTCATTGCAACAAAATTCTTAGGAAAGAAGCTATTGTTGTTTTTCTTTGTAACAGAATAATAAGAGCAGTTAACATATAACATGGTAAACTTTAAAAGGGATTTTGCATATGCTATCTCATTTGTTCTCACAACAATCCAGTTAGTTTGATGCTATTATCCCCATTTTATAGTTGAGGCAGCTGAGTCTCAGAGAGTGTGAAATGAAAGGTTTTGCACTGTACATTATAATAAAAATGAGTAAAAAAAAATTATCAAAAGAAGTAGATAAAACTCCATCTTCAGATGCCAATGTATTTCCCTACCAAAGCATATCTGTAACTTATAGGAAGATTAAGTGGCTGACTTACTGAGGGTCACAGACTAGTATCTATCAGAAGTAGAACTTGAGGCCAGATATTTCTAAATTTAAATCTTTCTCTCTCTCTAAATGATAATGATAGTAATAACAATAATAATAATAATAACAAGATCAAGAAGAACAAGATCAAGGACAAGAACAACAAGAACAATAATATAACAATTTAACAACAAGAGCAGTAATATAACAACTACAACAATTATAATAATATAAGAACAACATAAGCTAACATGTATATGGTACTTACTATGAGCAAGACATTGTGTTAATTTTTTTTTTTTTTTTTAGTGAGGCAATTGGGGTTAAGTGACTTGCCCAGGGTCACACAGCTAGTAAGTGTTAAGTGTCTGAGTCTGGATTTGAACTCAGGTCCTCCTGACTCCAGGGCCGGTGCTCTATCCACTGCGCCACCTAGCTGCCCCGTGTTAAATATTTTTTAATAAATATTATCTCATTTGGTCCTTAAAATACCTCTGGGAGGTAGGTGCTATTATTATACCAATTTCACAGATGAGTAACTGAAAGAAACAGATTAAATGACTTACCCAGAGTCACACAGCTAATAAATATCTGAGATCATATTTGAACCCAGATCTTCCTGACTCCAGGCCTGGTGCTCAATTCACTGTATCAGCTAGTGGTTAACAAGATTCCTCTTAGATTTTATTAGCCTTTTGTTTTTTTTAATAGATGAGAAAAATGATTCTGAGAAATTATTATGTCATACATCAAACAAGAATTTGAGTCAAAATTTGAAGCCAGGTCCCCTGACTTAAAAAATCTTGCTGCTATAAGGCCACTTAGGATTGTTTTTGTGTGGTTAGGATTAACAGTATCTTTTTTATTTTTTTTTTATTTTGGGCTTTTGAAGCCAATCAGTGTTAAGTGACTTGCCCAAGGTCACAGAACTAATAAGTGACTGAAGCAGGATTTGAACTCATTCAGATGTCCCTGATTCTAGGGCCCCTGTTCTATCCACTGTGCCACTTAGCTGCTCCTCTTTTTTGACAGTTGAGGCAACAGTAATTTACATGATTTTTATTAAGATATCCAGAGATGAAAGGGACCTTCTACATGAGCTAGCCCAACCTCCTGAATTTGTGGACAAGGAATCTGAGGATTAGATATTTTAAATGATTTGCTTAAGGTCATTATCACTTGTTAATTGGCAGAGCTGGTTTTGAACCCCAGCTCTTGTGACTCATATCCATTTCACTTTTCACTATGCCACAGAACTCCTTGAACTGCAAAATAATGTTCTAACTAGGTAGTTTTAAGTTGTAGAAAATCAGAAAATACTACTTGAATTAACATTTTAGTCAGTCCATACATATTTATTGAGCAACCCCTATATTTGGAATATTATACTAGATAACTAAGATTGGATGATTGTTTTCAAAATATGTATTACCTTCAGTATTCTTAAGTATGTCTATATTTGGAGATGAAGTTTTACCTACTTCTTTTGATAATTAATTTATTTTACTCATTTTTATTATAATATACTGTCCAAAGCCTTTCATTTAAAACTCAAATAGATCACCTTTATCTCCTGCTTTCCTGACATGCATTTCTGAAGTTTTTTCGGTTTTCTTTGTGTTTTTATTCCAATTTTTAAAAGTGAAGCTATTGGAGGAGTTATACTTATTTGTATATTTGTTACTTAACCTTTTCTAATAGTTTGTGTAATAATAATAACCATGGGAGAGCTAGGTGGCACAGTGGATAAAGCACTGGCCTTGGATGAAGGAGGCCCTGAGTTCTAATCCAGCCTCAGACACTTGACACTTACTAGCTGTGCGACCCTGGGCCAGTCACTTAATTATCATTGCCCCACAGAAAAAAAAAATATGTGTGTATTTTCTATATATAGTCAATCCTTAATATTCATGGGTTTAACTTTCATGACGTCAAGCACTAAAGTTATTTCATTAATAATCTCATTTTTTTTTCTTTTTTTTTAAATTTTCAGTGAATATTCAGGGCTATGTTCAGTAGAGAAAAAAAAATGAATCTTGATGTGCATGAGTTTCTAAAGTGTCTCTTTTCTTCCTACACATTTTATTCATCTTATTGACCCAGTAGTTGTAAAGAGCTCCCCATAACTTCCTTGCATATTTTCACTGTTTGCCTTTAAACGTCAAGTTATCTGTTGCAATTATACCCACAAAGTTTTGGGCTCTAAGCCCAAGCATACAAAGGCAGTGATACAAGCTAGTGAGAAAATAAAGATGTTAAATAAACTTTGTTCACCAATATCTGCAGCACAAGATGCAAACATAGGTGAAAGATTATTTCAAGCTGGTGTATTCTTTCTTCATTATCACTAATCCACGAAGGACAGAGTGTTGGAGGTGATTTCAAGACCTTAACAGCCTCTGCATCTTCCAACAGCAGCAATTAAAATCCCACCAATCTTTCTCTTTGTTTTTGGAGGCCTGCCAAGGTAGAGGGGTTTACATCAGTATAGTACACAACATAACACCCCCATACAACCATCTGACTCAGTGGAAGGTAATATTCAGGTTAAAAGATATTTTTGTTTTAATAATTTTATTTGCTGTACAGTATTTATTATAGTACAGTAGATTTCATGTGTTATGAAAAGTGAATATTGTCTGAAATCAATTTTTATTGGTATGTTAGCATAAAAAGCCACAGTATTCTAGGGAATTACTAACAAGAAAAATGTTTTGCATGTTACCAATTTTATCTTGGTACTACATTTGATGGATTATTTTATCATTACTGTGTTAGGAAAAGTACATAAAATCAGAATTAATGTTTTATTATGAAGACTTATATACAAAAAGTACATTTTCAGCAATTTCTAGTAAAAAATTACCGTTTTTGGTGGTCATGAAAATCTAACCCAAATAGATAGACCCCAATAGGCTTCCTACATTAGTGGTCATTTTTTACTTATACAACACAATAAACATCTGTGTTGTCTGTTATCCATAACTTCTTGATTCTTCTTTCTTATTTCCAGCATATTGAGTTTTTGTTCCAACTACAACTGATGAAAATTCCCCAGTAGAGATGAGACCCCTGTCTTGAGGTGGTAGTGAAATCTCTTTCATCTGGTTTGTTTGTCTTCAACACACTCTTCTTCCTCCTCTTTTGAGGACTGCTCATCAGATCACTCCATTTCATCCAGGTGTACAATCAGTATCTTCTTCCTCTGTCTTAGAAAGAATCCTGCTGCATTGTTTCCTAACACATCTCAACAAAAGTACTTCCCAGTCTAATACACAGGAGGTTTACCTACATATCCAACATTTTAATAAAAGGTGCAGCTTTTAAGAATGGGAGTACTTGATGATCTTCAAATTGGAGCAAGATCAGGAAGGTCAATATCACTGCATGACATCATGAGGGAGGAACATTATGGGTGTTTGGTTTAACCTGTTAAATCCTCATTTTATAGACTGATCTCCTGGCTTCTCATTCAATTGAGAGACTCTTACCCTCATTCTTCTGGACTAGACATCATAGCCTATCGGAGTTCTAAAGTCTTTCAAAGTTATTGTTGTTGTTGTTTCTTTACAATGTCATCATGGTATAAATTTGTCTTCTGGTTCTGCTCACTTCACTCTGTATTAGCTCATAGAGACCTTCCTCATTCCCTCTGAAATTGTTCATTTCATCACTTCTTGTGGCACAATTACATTTCCATTGCACTCATATACCACAATTTGTTCAACCATTCCCTATTATTAGGGAAGCCTCACATTTTTCATTTTTTTGCTACTATAACATTTTCATAAATATTTTAGTATATATATATATATATATATATATATATATACACATATACATCTATACATCTATATACATCTATATCTATCTATCTATCTATCTATCTATCTATCTAAAGAGAGGGAGAGAGGGAGAGAGGATTGTTTCCCCTTTGGGAGGTAAAGGTCAAGTTATGGCATACCTGGGTCAGAGTGTATACACAGATTAGTAACTCTGGAGTTACAGTTCCAAATGACTTTCCAGAATTATTGAACCAATTCACAATTTTACCAACCTTGCACTAGTGTGCCTGTTTTTACCTCAAACCCAATCCAATATTTGTCATTTTTCTTTTTGCCACCTTGCCTTTCTGATGAGTATGAATCATTCTCATGAATCATCAAAATTGTTTTGATTTGCATTTATACTGCCTCTTGAAGATTTACCAAAAAAGTCTTCCTTGTGTGATATTTAAAATTGGATATTAGATCATAAATCTCCCCTACTTAACCTTTCCCTTAATTTATCTCCCAGACGAGTAAATGGAAGAAGCTTCTGGTTTTCTAGTTAGAGCTTTTATTGTATGGTGGTCACAAGGTGATGTTGATTAGAAGGATAGTAAAGTAGAAACACAATACATATTGTCTTAAGTCTAAGCTTAGTCTATATTCCGTATAAAACTCACCAAAAGCCGAAGGCCACCTTTGGGGAGAGAGAGACCGTGTCAAGGGAGTGCTGCTGCTAACCGCGAGCCGGGCCCAGTCAAACTCCCATCAGCATCAGCCTGTGCAGTGCAGTCAGGAGACCAGCAGAGCAGGAAAAAACTCCCACTTCCGTTCTCTCCTTGCCTTTTAAGCTCGCACCCCGGAAGTGGAGTGCTAGCAGGCAGTCTGAGGTGGGAAGCAGGCGGAGTGGCATGCGTAGCTCATGCCATTGGTCTCCTCCCCGAAAGGGTGGTCCTTAAAAAAAAAAAAGAAAACTGGCGTCTTTCCGTTATCCTAACCGACTGTTAAAAAACTTTCATATTTCTTTTACCACACTTGCATCAATTCTGTGAGGTACCTATGTAAAGATTATTATATCTTGTATATATGTGAGGAAATTAAGGTTTAAGAGTGATTCAATAACTTCTCTATAGTTACTCAGCTAGAAATTACAACCAAGGGGGGCAGCTAGGTGGCGCAGTGGATAGAGCACCGGCCCTGGATTCAGGAGGACCTGAGTTCAAATCCGGCCTCAGACCCTTGACACTTACTAGCTGTGTGACCCTGCGCAAGTCACTTAACCCCAATTGCCCCACCAAAAAAAAAAAAAAAAAGAAATTATAACCAAGAATTTAATTTATCCATTTCTTTTGACTATTAAATACAAGGTTCTTTCTATTGTTCAGTAGTACAGAAGTTGCGAGGCATGGGAGTTCACCCAATCTATAAGACATGTCAAGATACTAGAGAAAAATAAACACTTAAAATTTAAGGGCAAAGGAACTTATCAGGCTGCTCATTTGCAGGGGAAGTACACTAGGAACTATTTGAAAGTCCTACCTTTCTGTCAACATAGAGGGAAGGCAAGGATTAAGGTCAGTGAGTCAGGGGAAGGAACAGGGAGAACAAATTCTAAGTTTTGATCCAAACTAAAATTTCTAACCGAGTGCAGTGTTAGATGATATAGAGAACTTCTTCAAGGAATTTGATTGTGAACGAAAGGCGAGATTATAGAGCTATAACTTGAAGGTTTGGTAGGTTCAATAGAAGGTTTTAAGGTTGCACAATACTTAGTCATGTATGAAGAGAGTAAGGAAGGAACCAATAGAGAAGAAACATTAAAGACTTTGAAAGGGTAAGGGGGTGATTGAGGATGCCATTCCGTGGAGAAGGTGTGAGGGAAAGGGATCAAGCACACATGTGGAGAAGTTGGTTTTGGCAAGTTCTACCTTTTTATCAGAAACTGAGAATGGGAATGAGAGGAAGGTAGAAAGAGTATGGGATGTTTTTAGTGAGTTTTGAGGTGAAGAATAAAGAAGAGTCAATACTTCATTGCCTTTCTGACATGTCAAATTTCTTTAGCATATTTGCTCTGATGTCACTTCATTGCCTCCTTGTAGCTAATGTATATAATATATAATGTATATAATATAGATATTACAATAGTAATATCTATATTTTTGTTTTTATAATCAGGGTGGTCAGGACTTCACTGTGAGGAAGACATTGATGAGTGCAGCTCGAACCCCTGTATTCATGGAACATGTATTCAGAATCAGCCTGGCTTTGGTTACACCTGTTTTTGCACTCCTGGATTTGTGGTAAAAATGAAATCTTTGCTCTTACTATCTTTTCCATTTGTGGTCAACATGTCTGGTAGAATACTTTCCATCAATACAATCTTAACTAATATATATGTTTGGAGTTATTTTTAAGAATTTCCTTAGATTTCAACAACCGTTTTGTTATACTATTGACTCATGTTGAGCTTGAAGATCATTAAAACAATCTCAATTTTTTCCCCAGATCAACTTGCCTCTAACTATACATCCCCCATTTTTATATGTAAGGGTTTTGGGGTTTGTTTTTTTTTAATAAATGTACAGGAATTTGATTTGTTTTTATTAAATTTCATCTTAGTTGATTATCTTTATCCTGGTAAAACATACCTAATGATGTAATGTTAAGTATTATGCATTTGGGAGAGGAATGTTAATTTTGGGAATATTATAGAATATAAAATTAAGAATAAAAGGCATTCTGGAGTCAACTTGAACTGGTTCTAGAGAGCCAATTACTATTTTTCTAAAAATTGTGAGTTTTTAGAACTTAGAAATCAGAAAACACTTCATCTTAGGGCTTAATTTTTTGTTGATTGTCTGAAATTAAAAAAAATAATAATGCATATTAAACTTAAAAGTCTGTCATATGTACATTTTATTTTTTCTAGAGAGGTGGTTGTTAAATGTTTACAAGCATAGCCCTGCTTAGATTGTACCTTGAAATTAATTTAAACCACATGGAGCAAAACCTCCATTAATTTTGTTTAAAAAGAAAAAACCGTCAAGCAGTTTCTACTTGACTATGCCTAGCTCACTAGCTAATACAGAGTCAGATTATCTGGTTTAGGGGCCTGAGCCTTCTACTTATTTACTCTAACACTTTGAGTAAATAGCTCTATCTCTCTGGGTCTCAATTTCCTCATATATACAATGAATCTGATAGACTTTAAGTTCCTGTGACCCTTTTAGGTAGCTCATTTCATTTTTGAGCAACTCAAACTACTATAAATTTCCCTTTTTGCTTGAAATTTATCTGCCTATAACTTCTAGTCTTCCAGAAAATATCTCTTTTTAATGCCACAGCCTTTTAAATATTGAAACACATGTATCAAATCTCTCTCCTCCCAAATATCTCTTCAAAATTAAGCAACTAATATTCTATAAAATTATTTCAAGTTCCCATATTGCCTTGTACTCCAACTTGAAAGTGCTTAAAATGCGGTATCTGCAACACAATAGATCTCTAGATGTTTGGGGACCAGTGAATAACACATGGAAACCATTATCTCTCCTAGTAGGTTGAATTAGGTTTTGAGGAAGCCAAATGATACTGTTGATTCAAGCTGGATCCCAGTCTACCTCTAAAGAGGATAACGTATAAATGTTGCTATTTTTTATTTATCTAGCCTGCCACATTAAGTTGAATAATTGTACTGTTAGAGTAATCTCACTGCCAAGTTTATGTTTCTATAAATCCATTGCACCAGAAGGCCTACATATAAAATTCTCAAAGAGCTAGATAGTACTAGTAAATATATACAACAGAACTGAAACCAAGATTAAGTGAAATTGAGCCCAGTTTAATTTTTAAATGCCAATTTTGTGTGTATGTATATATATGTGTGTGTGTGTTTATATGTATACATATATATTATATATAAATATATATAAGCCTCATTTTACATTTTTTGATGTTTACTAATTTAGTTTTTGTTTTTAGGTAAATACCATAAGAGTAATGGTTCTGGGTCTTGACTAAATTATTCCTCTAAGTTAACAGCCAGTAAATACAACTTACCTTAAATTTGGCTAGGAGATTCATTCTATCACCTCATGTAACTATATGAAAGGTTAGGCCTACTGAAAGTTGCAATCAGTAACTATTTATTAAGCACCTACTTTGTGCTGGGTACTGGGGTACATACTGGGGATATCAGTACTAAAAAATGATCCCTGCTTGGGGTGCATTTACATTCAAAAGGGGGACATAACAAATACATATGAAAATATAGATAGAATAAATATATGTGTATATATGTGTATATATATATATAAATATATATACATATATATAATATTTAAATACATTGTAGTTTGACAGGGAGGAAGGATCAAGAAAACATTTATGAAGAAGATGGAGTTTAACTTATACTTCAAAGAAAGTAACTCCTTGAGCCAGAGGCAAGGAGGAAGTACACTGTAGTCATGGGAAATGGCCCATCTAAGGGCATGAAGATAGGAAGGAAGGAAGGAAGGAAGGAAGGGAGGTAGGGAGGGAGGAAGGGAAGGAGGCAGGGAGGCATAAGGGAAGAGAAAAGGGATGGAGGGAAGAAGGAAGGAGAAGAGAATGGGGCTTATAGTATCAAGTGTATATATAGCAGGAAAGGGTTTGACAAACAGCACTCTCATTGTCGGAGACTGGGATGAGTCTGAGAGTGAGAGATGATGTCAAAGAGTTTCTAGAATAAGAAAAAGAATCACAATGAATGTTCATTCTTTCATATTCTCTCTCTCTCTCTCTCTCTCTCTCTCTCTCTCTCTCTCTCTCTCTCTCTCTCTCTCTCTCTCTCTCTCAAAGGAGGCAAGGTCCTCAGGTTAGAGAGAATTGGAAAAATGGAAAAAGGTAATCTGAAAGAATTCATGAGGGAAAATTTGGAATACATTCTATGGGGAGTGTAATAGAGAATAAATTGGGGAGGGGAGCATTACCTTTCTTTAGTGAGATCATAGTTGACATTAGATACTGTAAATTTGTATTGTAAATTAGATACTGTAATTTTCAAGAAAGAACAGATTATGATCCTGACCATTTCAAGTCTTTCAAACTGTGTTCTCTTGTGAATCCAAGTGAACCCCACTGTAAAATCAAAGTGAAATAATACCAAAAAATAATGATACTGTGGTATTATGTTTAAAACATGGAAGATACTTATTTTTAAAATAATAATTTTACTTTAAAAATTCCAAATACAAGATTCATCTAAATTATATGGTCTTTTACCATATGTGAAATATGAATAATTTGTTAGGAATACATTTTACTGAAACTTTTTCAGAACATAAAGTAAAGTAAATGTAATGGGGAAAAAAAAATTGTCTGGAGGAAAAAGTGTAACCAAAAAAGAATAGGCTGAAAATTGGAAAATTCATACCAAAATTGATTATGTCTAATAGATTTATAACATTATTAAGTAGAGGTAATTGTACTGGCAGTTACAACTGTATTTTAGTAAGGCATTTGCTAAATTAATTTCAAGTTCAATTAGATATAACCCTTTGCTAACAGATTTGAAAGCTGTATGAAATTTATAAACATAATCAGAAAGTGTAAAATGCCCCAAGGATGTGAACCTCTCCCAGTTTTAGTTAATGCTATAACAAATAAGGTGAACAAAAGGAATACATGTCATATTAGTAAAATTCAATCTTATTGATTGGATTGCAATTGGATCTGAAATTAGATCATACTGTAGTAAAAACAAAAGGACATAAATTATAGACAAAAGTTTAAGAAGTTAGAAATTGTTAATTCAAAAGGATTCTTCCTTAGAAACATATTACTAACTAATATTTTAATGCTTAAGAGGAAAGGTAATGCATATAGTATTACATGTTGAATTTAAGATGTCTCTAAAACATGTTAGTTTGAAATACCTAATAGACAAGTTGAATAAATTTTAAAAATCATAACTACTAATCTATAAAATAAAATCCACTAATAAGTTGTAATGATATTTCAAAACTATAAGGAATCTTCTGCTTAGTTAATTACACACTAATATGGCACGAAATCACCTTTAGAGGTTGCTTGGACAGAGAAAACCTTATTCAAATTTTTTTTTAAATATATGTACTATTTCCATGCTTCATTGTGGTATAGAAGTAATGCCTATGTGGTATAGAGATGCCATAACGTATATGACTGAAATGTTTTGGCATATTCTACCAAGTCAGCGGGGGAATAGTTAGCAATTGGGGGAATTAAGAAACGTCTTATGCAGGAGGTAGCACTTTAGTTGAATTTTGAAGGAAACTAGGGATTCTAAGAGGTAGAATATAGGATAGAATATATTTAAGGGATATAAGGACAATGGGTACAAAAGCATAGATGTAGGAAATAGAATGACATATATGGCAAATACCAAGTAGGCCAATAAGGCTGGATCAGAGAATGAGAAAGTATGGTATCTGTCCTTTCTGACTTGCTATTATCTTATATCTCCCTTCTCTTAATTAGCTAAACTCCAGAAGGCCATCTTTAATTAATCCTTCTACTCCCTTTCTTCTCACTCTTTTTAATTTTCTCATTCTGGCTCACAGCCTCATTGTTCAACTGAAAGTGCTCTCATTAAAGTTACTATTGATTTCTTGGATGCCAAATCTAAAGGCCTTTTCTCAATCATCAGCCCCCTTTTTTTTGCAAGGCAATGAGGGTTAAGTGGCTTGCCCAGGGTCAAACAGCTAGTGAATGTCAAGTTTCTGAGGTCAGATTTGAACTTAGGTCCTCATGAATCCAGGGTCAGTGCTTTATCCACTATGCAACCCAGCTACCCCTAATCATCTGCCCTTTTGATGACTTTCACACTGTTGATTATCCTGTTCTCCTAGAAAGGTTCTTTTTCCTTGGGTTTTAACATTACTGCTCTGTCCTGGTTGTACTCCGAAATGTCTGGCCACTCTTTGTTCACCTTTTCAGTATCTTCATCCAGGTCATGCATGCTAACCACATTTGTACCCTGAGTCTCTGCCCTTGGCCCTAAGCTTATACCATATACCAGGTGATGTCATTAACTCTCATGGATTCAATGATCATCTCTGTCCTTTTGTTTCTCAGATGGATTAATTTAGCCCTAATCTCAGCTTTCCTGACCTCTATATTAATAACTCTGTTTGTTGAACATCTCCATCTGAATGTCCTATAGATCTCTTAAACACATATCCAGAATGGAAATAGTTGTCTTCCTCCTGCAAAAAAATCCATCTAAACTTTAATTTTATTCTTAATGTTACTGTCACCATCCCAGTCACCCAGACTCATAATCTAAGTTTCATCCCCTGATATTAACTCTCTCACCTCCCCACTCACATATAATCAAGCTATTACAGAATAAGTCCTATCAATTCTACCTTCATTTTTCTTATATGTAGATATACCTTCCACCATTTTTCAAGCATTCATCACCTTGTCCCTAGAATACTGCACTAGCCTAAAGGTTGATATCCCTGCTTCAAGTCTCTCTCCATGCCTCACCATCCTCCACTCAGCTATCAAAGTGATCTTCCTGAAGCATAGTTCTGACCAACTCTTTCCCTGCCAGTCCTATTCCCTAAACAAATAGACAATTTCAATAAAAAAAATTAATTAGATCCTCCAGATTAAATGAACATGTATTTTGAAACTTAGTCACTTCATTGTAAAAGTGGGCAGAAGTAAGAATGTCAAAAAATTTATTGGAAAATCTGGTTTAGGAATAAGGAATAAGAGAAGCTAAAGACTTGTAGAATACATTATTCTAACATATACTAACATGTGCTAAAGAGGTTATAGCACTATACCATGTTTTATTTTTTTTTTCTACTCTATGTCCTCTACTTTGGATACAGATATGTCACTTAGACTGGGTTCCATCAAGGGGGAGCCTTATAGATACCTTATAGATAAGTTTTCCTTTTTTTTTCTCAAACTTGGACTTCTTAAATTTTGGCACTTCTGTAACAAACTACTTTCTTCTTAGGTTTAGCCTCACATCCAATTTTTCTCCAAAAATGGGGAGTAGAAATATACTCAGTGTACAATATGAATCAGTCATGGAACAGGTAATTTTTCCTAAGGTACAAAAGAAATACTAATCAGAAAGATCCAGAGCTTATATGAACAGAATGATTTAATATAAGATTCAATAACTATTTATAACTAGTTTTAAAATCTACTAGAAGGATTATAATTTAAACTTGTCAAAATATAAAAACAGTTTGCAGTACTGCTAATGTTTTCTACTAAAATTTTCAGGCTTGAGCCAATCCTCCTGTGGTGGCCATCTTTTTCCAAAGCACTGGTATAATTGTCAGGGACTCCCCCCCCCCCAATCCTTATCTCTGGCCTGTTGGGATCTCAGTCCACTGAAACCCTCAGATTGATAAGATTGTGCCAATCTATCTCAGGAGAGAGACTAATTCTCCTAAAATAAGACTATATTGCTGTATTTTTAAAAGGCAACCAAAAGAACCTCAATAAGTAAATTACTTAAATAATTGCTCAAAAATCTGAAGAACTATTCAACCAGGCAATCCTGACTATATAAGTTTTGAATTTCTGATTACAAATTTGAAACTACAAATCATTAGGTCCTTTTTTGCCTAGGCAATGTTTCATTTTCCATGATATGAAAATGGATTTATTTATGTCAGTTATAGAATACCTTTCTTCTTCTACAGCATTCACTTTGGATATTGTTTTCTGAATATTAAAACATTTACCTGATTCTTTTCATTTCATCTTTGTAATATTTGCTTGAAAAGTCATTAATTAGGTTGTCATATAAACGTCTACCCTGAGACCTACATTTTTAGAGGATTAGAGAGTAATAAGATTATTTTTTACATGATATTTAGGAATAACATGGGGAGTGAACAACCCCTGCTGGAAAGGAGAAGAAAAGTTGATTTTTCTTTTAGTATGCTTGTGATTTAAAATTTGTATGTGTAGTAATGAAGAACTAAGCTGCTGAACTCATCAGGCCTTTCTTAATGCTTTAAAGCTGTGACATTATCTGACAAGCTGGTAATTAGTGTTGATTATTCTTTTTAGCAGAACAAATTGGGAACACGAGGCAAACAACATTAAAGGACTTAGATTGTTCCCAAATTCACACGTTGTGCGAAAGTATTTCAGTGACAGAACACAATTTATTGTACCTGCTAGACTTGTTAAAAAATTCAAGACAAATGATCTCCAGGTTTAATTTGATCAGTATTGCTCATTTCTTCCTCAGTAAATGAATTTCTCTCAAAGAAAATTGTCCCACATGTACTTAGGACTGTCAGTGGATCATATTCAGTGAATTTTGCAAATGACAGAAGTCTATGGGTGTTAATTTTAGTCTTTAGATTAAAACACAGATCAGTATATAATGTAGCAACTGTAACTCTATCAAACCAAATTGGGAGTTGGGAGGGAGAGGGGAAACAGTTTTATGCTGACATAAAATTCTCAGAGTTCCACATTCAAGTCTTATTTGTATTCTAGTCTACTTGCAATAGCTGACTTCTAAATGTCACCTTCAAACTATGTTTGAATAGCAAAAACAGTGCAGCAATGCAGACTATGAGCACTATTGCTGGAGGATGGCTCTGGTTTTTTTCTCCTTGAATGTTATTGTCATCAATATCATGAATAATTATATATTGAGCACTTACTGTTTTACAACATAGGATTAGAAGTTTTAAAGCTGGAAGGCCCCTTCAAACTAACATCCTCCAATCTTACAGATGAGAAAAGTAAAACCTAGAGAAGTAACATGACTTGCCCAAAGTTACATAAGTAGGAGCACAGTTATTTGGAATTTAACCCTATATACTTATATGACAACCTTTCTACCACATAATATCTGACTTATTTGGACTTTTTATGGTTTTACTCTTTACTAAAAAATTATAGACTGTAGCCTAATAGACAATTAAAATGGTTATGAGGTATGATAAAACACATAATAATTTATTTTTTGTTCATTCTATTTAAACATCATAGAGGTTTTCCTTTTGGATTTTTCTGTTGCCTCATTTTGTCTATGCCTCTTAACAGCATCTCTTGGTTATAGACCATACTGTAGTTTTGCCTTTATTTCTGTGGAGTAATAGGAAAGAAATGTAGTCAGTGGCCCTGTTCGTATTTTTAAGTAGAAGAACAAGATAATTTTTCGAAAAGAAAATAATTTTTAAATGCATTAAAATATGGGGAAAATCCTTTTTAGAGCCCTTGACTTTCTAAAAAAGCAGGAAAGCACACAACTTGTGGTGTAGATGTTAATAAACCACTAACTAAAGTGTGTGGCAAACTCTGAGGAAACTATTGTTGGCTTTTTTAAAAATCATCCATACTTTCAGAAGGAATGTACCACTTTATTGAGTTAATATGGGGAGATTCTTAGAGGACATCTTAAAAAATGTCAGGTGTTTATTGGAACCTCCCATATAGGTAACTCGATTTGTCCAATTACTACTGGCCATCTTTCATGAGGGTGTTAAGTCCTGCATACCTAAAATCATCAGAAACTCTTTAGGTCTTTCAGGGGGAAAATGTAGTATATAGTAATGATATTTGCTAAATATTTCTTATTGTACTATATTTGGAAAATGGGGAATGTGATGCATTAAGTGGGGAGGGGAGGTGTAAATTAAGGGAAAATGTAACATGAACAGGGGTTTTGTTCCTCTATGATAATCATAGGCTAATATAACCCAAAACCATATGTCATATTTAGGAAACAGGAGAAAATTAAATTATTTTGTTATTGTAGTTTCTTAGAAATAGAATATTATTCATAACCAATTTAAGATATTTTATAGGGATTTCATAGACTTTACCACTAGCTGCTTAAATGTCTTGATAGTGATCCTCATATAGGCAAAATGTTGTAATGGAAAGGGTGTTATTCTATGTGGGAGAAAAGGTAAGAATAGTCACTAGTGTCTTTGCCTAGGCACCAATGAAGTATCATAAGGTCACCAGAGCATCTGGTAAGTGGGAAGTACCTATGGAATATAAAATGGACATGGAAATCTTGATTGCCAAAAGCCATAGATTTGACATTTTTATTCTTCCAGTTACTGAGCTTTTTGATTCTTTAGTCTTTAGCTTCTTTTTTCAGACTTAACTCCTTATATAACTTTCATCAAAAGCCTGAACTAAGCCCTGATGTTTCCTCTTAAATATGATATGTCCTCTCTCTTTTGAACTAACAATATCCTTGGGAATTGGAGCTTCACCATGGCCCCACATTGCCATACAGTGAAGAAGGATGCTTGGCTTGTAGTTTAGATGCTATCACTAAATCCCTTTCTGACCTTGAGTAAATCACTTTTACTCTTTCAACCTCAGCTTAGTATCCAAGAAGTATCCTTCCAATCCTATTTGTCAATGAGAAACTGATCTAAATTTTCTTCTTCTGCCACTCAAACTTGACACTGCAATTAAAGTTTCAGCAACCCAAATGGAAAATACACTATTGCCTTTGATTATACCAAACAATGTCTGCTTTTAAGCACTATAAATTATTAATTCATTTTCCAAATAAAACAGTAATGCCACACTCAGATTGACAGATAACACAGTGGTGAAAATAGCCTTACTCCAATAGGTACTATAATAGGTTCTAGTCCCTCCTCCACCATCCTAGCTATCTAGCTTTAAGCAAGCCATTTAAATACTCTGGGCTTAATGAACATATGAATCAGTAAGGGCGCTGGGAAAGAATGATTTAGACTAGTATTTCACATTAGAATTAGAAGTACTATAGTCTGTTTCTCTTTTAAAAATGGGTTACCCTGGGAAGATGAAAGGGCAACCAGAGATATCACAGTCTTTTTTATTATTTGGAATACTGGGATTTGAGGAAGCATCACTGTCCAAGTATAAGTATTATTATTATTATTATTATTATTATTATTATTATTATTATTATTATTATTATTATTATTATTATTATGCCTTACAAATCTTCATGTTTTCTAATCTTTACTTTTCTATCCCCTTCATTTAAGGCTGCTTAATTAACATGTATACCTCATAATTTACACCTTTGGTTGCTGTTACTCCTCATGCAAACATATCTTTATATAATAATAATTTTTATCTATAATAACACTAGTCTCATATTTCTTCCATATGTACACATGTGTGTATATATATATATGTGTTTTATGTATATATGTATGTGTGTATATGGATACACACATACATATATATGGAAACAGAGAGAGATGTCATTATAATTTAGATGTGCTATAGCATGTCATATTAGAAAATAGATTTAGTGAGAGAGGACCTGGGTTAAAATTTTGACAGTAACTTGCTACCTATATAACCTCAGACAAATTATTATACTTCTCTGGACTTCAGTTTTCTCAACTTTAAAATAAGCATCCTAGGGGCAGCTAGGTGGCACAGTGGATAGAGCACTGGCCCTGGAGTCAGGAGGATCCGAGTTCAAATCCGGCCTCAGACACATAACACTTCCTAGCTGTGTGGCCTTGGGCAAGTCACTTAACCCTCATTGCCCAACCCCCCAAAAAATAAGCATCCTAGATTAAATGGTTAGACTCTAATTCACTTCCCTTTGAGCACTAAATTATGATTCTAGAAAATTATGCTATTGAAATAGTATTCAGATAAAAACATTTTCAACCAGACTTTTTAGCCATAGAAAAGAAAAAAAACATAATTTGGTGGTTTTTGTTAGGGATGATAGAGATAGCAGGTCGAAGCTGGGAAGATGTCTTTTACCTAGATTGTGTCTTTTACCTAGATTGTGTCTTCAAGTAGAAGGCTAGAAAACGGGGCTGTTTATCAGAAGGGCACTGTTACTTAAGAAAATCTTGGGCAGAATAACCTTGGCTGACTCCACTGGGTTATAGTGAATGGTTGGGATTATGGATTGATATTTACGACTAGTAATGATTATGATATGGCAGTGTTGGTAACTATTTGAATACCATTCATCTTTTAGGAGATAAAAAAGTAATCATGGCACTTAACAATCTTTCCCTAATACTAAAGAAATCTTCAGCTTCTTAAAAAAATTTTTACTTATGTTTTAGATTTATATATGATTTCATTCCATTTACCAACAGTGTTTCAGTTCCCCAAATCTGGATCAAAATACAATCTTTGCTTGAATGGAGTTCTCTCTTATTTTCCCCAATGTGCCTGTATTTCCTTATCTATTCTACATTTTCTTCTCTTGTATGGTTCTTATGTTCTTTAAAGAAAAGGAAATGATGTATTTTACAGCCGCTTGTTTATTGCATAAATAATTAAACAATGGCTAGGCAGCATAAGAAAGTGTTATAACCTGTATTTTCTGCATTTTGAGGGGAGGAAACAAACCAGGCCCCCCCCCTTTTTTTTTTTGCTTCATTCTTTGGCATTGCAGCTGAGAAACAGCAGGTTTTTAGTGCTTCCCTTGTGGCCTACGCATCTTTTTATATTCACACTCAATGCACCTGGTTTAGTTTTTTAATTAAAAATAAATGAAACTAAGAAAACAGCCAAGCTATTGGGAAGAAGTAAGATCTGTTGTTGTTGTCTGACCATGTAGCCTAAGGGAGGAAATGTGGGAGTGGACCTGGACTGATATTCAGCAACCTGTTTAGTTGACTGCAAAAGGTAGTAGGTATTCTATTTTGTCTCCATACTGTAGCACTTGGTATGTTTTTGACAGCAAACTACTGTACTGTTTTAGGGAGCAACTTTCAGAATATTTAAACATGTAAAAAAGCAGTCATACTCAGATTCTCAGAGTTTGGAGCCCAGCTTCAAAAGTATACCATTGCTAGATAGACGGAACCAATTTCAATCTGCAGACAGAAACAGAAAATACTTCAGCACTTTACCATGTAGAAAGTGAGATCAGCTGGGAGGTTGTCAGAAGCCATCTTGTTTAACGTTTTAAAAATGAAGACTCCTCAACCACATTCTTCATATGAAACACTGGTGAGGGAAGAGAGCAAATGCTTAGCATGTTTATGAATCATTGGCTTGAAGAATATATAGGGAAATGTGTGGCTTTCAAAGTACTTCTGTCCTAGGCTCAGATAGTCCAGGAATAACACAAAAAAATTGCAGGTCACAAGCACAATTGTTTTTTCATTTTACAACAGAAACTTGAGTGCCTGGGAGGATAAGATAAGCTATATTTCCCTGAAATGTTTAATGTTTACATATTGACTTTGCCTGAATTCTTCCTGGTTTTAGATTGTTTTGAATTTTATAATATTTCCAGAATACATGCAAATGATCCCACTGGGTAAATATATATTTGAGCAACACTGAAGGGCCATCCAAGACAAAAAAGACATGAAACATTTCTTTAGACTCCTCTGCCATCTTTTCAGCCATCCTACTTCACATTCTTGATACTCTAATCTCTGACCTCCCAAAACTAACCCATTGCCAAAGCTGGCTTTCTGACTTCAGATTCAGCATTCTATCACTGCACCAAGTAGTGATCTAATAGATTCCTTTTCAAAAAATTATTTTCACTTATCAAGAAGTATTTATTTGTTTATTCTTCCTCAGACTTTCACCTACCCAAAGGAAGGAAGGAAGGAAAGAAGGAAGAAAGGAAAGAGGAGAGAGGGAGAGAGAAAATGAGGGAAGAATAAAGAAGGGGAAGCAAATTGGGGCAAAAGGAGGAAGGAAACCCTATGTCACATAAGTACAATGAAGCAAAATCTATTCACTCACTGATATATGCAAAAATTGATTTCCTTTTCTTCCTATTAGTCTATTATCTCTCTGTGATGAGGTGGGCAATGGTTTTTATCAATTCTCTGGTATTGTGGTTGATCATTTAGTTGATCAAAGTTCTTAAGTCTATTCAAATTATTCATTTTTTAATATTGATGTTGTAGTATAAATTGTTATTGTTCCCGCTACATTAATTATAATAGCTTTCTAACTGGTCTCCTTGCTTCTAGCCTCTCTTCTACTTCAAGGTATCATCCATACAGCTGCCAAAATGGTATACCAGAAGAACATGGCTGACCATGTAACTCACCGGTTTAAGAAGCATTAATGATTTTCCATTATTTCCTAGATAAAATTCAGTCCTCAATTTGGTATTTGATGCTTTTCACAATCTGATTCCAAAGTATCTTTCCACTTTAATTTTACAAGTTCTCCTTTTCATATATTCCATTGGAAAAGCCAAACCAGCCTATCGGTTGTTCCTTGTCCATGGCATTCCAATTCTCATGTCTATGACATGGATATACCATGTTTCAGTCCTAACATGAATTCTATATTCAATCATAATCCATTAAACTTGCATTTATTAAGACCTTACTATGAGCAAGGTAATTTGCTAAATAAGGATTGGGCATTTAAGGAAAGATAAAAACCACCCCTACCTTCAAAGAGCTCACATTCTAAGAAAATGGACAACATGAAAACAATTGTTTACAAACAGAATATATAGAGGATAAATTGGAGATCATGGCATTAGTAGGGAAGTAAGAGGAGGTGCCCAGAAGACCCAGGAAAGGGAGAAGATAGAATCTGAGTGGAAATTACCTGGCTAAGTTTCTGTTTGCTTCCTAAATGAAGTCTTTATTGATGATCATCCCAGGTACTACTCTATCCCCTTTTCCCTCAGTCCAATTTACTTTCTTTATGGTTTTTATGAGGCTTACTTGGTGGAGGGTGAAGATAAGTAGAAGAAAAATTGGGGAAAGAAATAAAAGTAACGCAAGAAAACCATGAAGAAAAAAATCAAAAACTGCCCAACAAAACAAAACAAACAAAAAACCACAACATTCTAGATCACTATTGATCAGAGAAATGCAAATTAAAATAAATCTGAGGTATCATTTCACACCTCTCAAAGTGGCAAATATAACAAAAAAGGAAAATATTGTATGTTGGAGGGGAAAACTGGGACACTAATCTGCTGTTGGAATTGTGACAGATGCAACCATTCTGGAGAACAATTTGGAACTATACCCAAAAGGCTTTAGAAGTATGCACACTCTTTGACCCCCCCCCCAAAAAAAAAACACTGCTAGGTTTATATCCCAAAGACATCCCTCCAAAAGAGAAAAAGACCTATTTGTACAATAATATTTATAGCAGCTCTTTTTGTGGTGTCTAAGAATTGGAAATCAAAGGAATATCCATCAATTGCAGAATGGATAAACAAGCTGTGGCATATGATGGGACTAAAATATTATTATACTATTAGAAATGACAAAGCAGGACAATTTCAGAAAGGCCTGGAAAGAGTTGTATGAACTGATGTATAGTGAAGTGAGCAGAATCAAGAGAACATTGTGCCCAGAAACAGCAATGTTGTTTGATGGAGAACTTTAAATGACTTAACTATTCTCAGCAATGAAATGATCCATGACAATCCCAAGGGACTAATGATGAAGCATACTATACACCTCCAAATAAAGAACTCATATTGATTGGACACAGATTGAAGCATTCTATTTTTAATTTTAATTTTTGTTCTTTTATTCATGTTTTCTTATATAAAATGACTAACATAGTAATGTTTTACATAATTGCATATGTATGAGCTATATCTGATTGCTTAATGCCTCAGGAAGAGGCCAGGGAGGACAGGGAATGAGAGATAAAATTTGAAACTCCAAATTATAAATAAAAATATTTTTATTACAAAAATAAAATGAAATATATTGCTTTCAAATGAAAATATCTTCAAGTGTTCTCATTCAGTTTAGTTTATGCTTAAATATCTTACTACCCTATCAATGACTGAAAATTTATAACTCCATTGTCACTGACCTGCAACATCAATAAACACTTGAGAGAATTAATAAAAAATGCCTTCCTTCATTTAAAAAATAAAGTCACAGGGCAGCTAGGTGGCGCAGTGGATAGAGCACGAGCCCTGGAGTCAGGAGGACCTGAGTTCAAAGCTGGCCTCAGACACTTAACACTTACTGGCTGTGTGACCCTGGGCAAGTCACTTAACCCCATTGCCTCACTAAAATATATATATATATATATATATATATATATGTCACTATTTTCATTAACATCCTAATTTTGTTATTAAAGAAAAAGAAGATATGATGAAGATATTTCTTTTCATCACTTGATTACTTAAAAAAATTAGCAAGCCAGGTGAGGAATTAAACTTATTAAATTAGAATGAGGCATAAATAAATCATAAGAAGTTTTAATTTTAGATACTATTGATAATAAAAATCTGGTCATGAAAAAGTGGCTTCTGTTCCCTCTTTACAGAAATTCCTTTACCAGTTTAAAGAAAATGGGAAGAATTATAAAAACTTATCAACAGCAATAACAGTAAAAACAACAGAATATGTGATCCATGTACTTATTTTGTCATATGATTGCCTCTATAATGTAAGAGAATTGGCCAGAAAGGTAATACAGAAAATACATAAAAGTTACATCCATAATCTATAAGAATTCTGGGCTATTGGCCTCTTCTGAATAAATCAGTGATTATTTTAACTAACAGAAACTGAAGAGTTTTCTGTACAGGAAACAAATTGTCAACATACATTTATTAAATATACACCATGTATCAGGTACTGTACTAAGGCATTACCTTAGACTTTACTGTTATTGAGAATTATAATAAATATAGTCATTAAACCTATATTCACTTCACTTGCCTTATTTTTCTTCACATGCCTAATGGCTGAAAGCCCTGATTTTATCATACAAATTATTTCAGTTATGTTTTCTCATTATTGAGAAATATGTTTATACATAAGAGAAAAAAAAATCAACCCTTGAGCCAAATTCTGACAAATAAGGGCCTTCTAATATTCTGTAATTTCTTGACAGGAACACACTATATGTCACTTGTATAGCTACAAATATGTTGTGAGCTCATAAAATATGAATTTAAAAAAGTATAGCCAATAGAATAATTCAGATTGGCGATTATCATAAAGCTTGAGGTAAATTATTTCAATGATTATGCAGAGTAAAATCTCTTTATTTTGTGCCCATTGATAAATTGGGAAAGACAGACAAGACTAGAATTATTAGGAAATTTATATTAATAGATATATACAGTATGTGCATGTATATCTGTATATATGTTTGCATAAACACACGTATGTATACACACATATATATTTACACATGAACATTTATATATGGGTGGACCATACAGTTATCATGGTGAGTGAATAGCTCAGATGTAGCCAGTTTAATCCAGCTTTGAAATTCTCTGGCTTAAAGGGAACTATTAATCAAATTAATTGCGTAACATTTTGTCAATGTCTTTTTTTAAGGTAATAATAAGAAAAAGAGCTTAAAATGTTATCTGGGTTTGAGTAAAGGAGAAAAGATCTATTACAGTGGAGGGAACCATCATGTTCTTCAGTTTTCTTATTTTCCCTTAAACCCTTTTTGTTATGTTCTACACTTCAAAGATTGACACTTTTTTTTTTTAAAGACTAATCTTTCCTTAATCCTACCCTCCTTCTTCCCTTTCCTGCTCTCAGTTCCCTGTTGGTTCCCTTTTGAGTTGAATGCATTTTTATACCAAATCTTTATAAGTGTCTATATTTGACACCTTCAAAAGTGTTATTCAAGTAATTCTCATTCCTCCCATTCCCTTCATCTCTATGCATAAGATTTTCAAATTTATTTATCCACCCCCAAATTCTCTCCTAACTTCCAGACTTGTATCTCCAACAACTAATGCAACATCATAAATTGGATGTCCTGTAGACATAATTAACTCAACATATCCAAAACAACTCATTTCCTTTCCCCCCTACTTTGTCAAGCTAAACATTTCTGCATGAAAAGGTATTCCATCC
This sequence comes from Dromiciops gliroides, assembly GCF_019393635.1. Taxonomy (NCBI): domain Eukaryota; kingdom Metazoa; phylum Chordata; class Mammalia; order Microbiotheria; family Microbiotheriidae; genus Dromiciops; species Dromiciops gliroides. The sequence continues at coordinate 282,795,275 of NC_057864.1, read as the reverse complement.
CATCTTCTCCAGTCAATATTCTTATCATCCCTATTCCCTTTCTAATATTCATTTGCTCACTCTTTATTGGTTTATTTCCTACTGCCTACAAACATAACATTGACTCCCTTGTCCTCAAAAAAAAAAAAGAAAAGAAAAAGAAAAAAGCCTTTATTTCCACTTACCCTGATAGATATTATCTTAAATATTTAGTTATTTTTATCACAAAACTCTTGAGAAGTCCTTAAATAATAAGTGCCTCCAAGGCAGAGCTAAGATGGTGTAGTGGGAAAACATATATTGAGTCATCCCTCACCTCCCCCTGCAAAAAAAAATAAATAAATAAAATAAAAACATATCTAGAAAATGTCAGTCAGAATCTTGATAGGGGAAATACAAGAAAAAGTCATGTTGAGTCATATGTGTAGCCATAGTTAGCTTAAGGAGACAGGTCTAAGGACACTGGGAGTGGACTCTAGCCAGGAATGTGCCATCTATGGTGAAGTCTGGAATATAAAGAAAGTCTGTGCATGAGAGCAAGAAAGTCATAGATCTATACATCAAACCTTAACCCCATGCAACATACAGGAAAACATACTGGATGGCACTTTTCTTGCCCACTACACAGTTCCACGGCCAATTGAAGAAAGGATCCGAACCCAAGGAAGGCTTTCTGGAGAACAGGGAAGTTACATCCTCAGTGTAACTAAAGAAGAGCAAGTTCAGAAACAAACAACAGCACTGTTTCCCAGACTGCAGTGTCAGAATGGGGTCTCAGTTTTAGCTTTTTGTCTATTCTACTGCCTGCAGATGAATAACCAGGGCAGGAATACTAGACCACAGGGGACTCTGCACTTCTCTGACACTGAACCAGCAGAGCTTGCAAGCTGGCTGAGTCCAAAACATTCTCCTGTATCTCATACCAAATTCATATCAGGAATTTGTTTCTGCCTTATTCTCTTTTCCCTCTATTGTATTTTGATTAGCTCATCAACTCCCAGGAATTCATTTATCATCTCTAAGCTGAAGATTCTTAAATTTATTTGTCCATCTCTAACTCTTCTACTGACTTCTAGTTTTATATCTCTAGCTATTAGATATCTTAAACTAGATACTGGTAGACATAAACTCAACATATACAAAATAGAATTAATTATCATTCTCTCTAAAACTCCCACTTTTCCAACTTCCCTTTTACTGTCTAGGACACCACTATCCTCCTAGTCCCTCATATACAACCTACTTTTCCTTCCCTGTTCTATCTTACCCTTTCTTCCATAGTCAACCAGTTGCTAAGGTCTGTTCATTTTATCTTTATGAATTATTTCTCATATACCCCTTTCTTCTCTGATTCTGCTACAACTATTAGCAGTCCCTTATTATCATCATGCCTAGATTTCTACAGTAGTCTGATGGTTAGTCTCCATTCTTCAAGTATCACCCAACTCCACTCTCTTTGCCAGGATCTATGAGCACCAGGAGACCATCAGGTAGTAGAAAAACAGCTTCATGTAGTTGAACTGTTCCTAAGTAGACCAATGAATTTAAATTCTGCAGTTCAAAGTTGTGAATGATCCTGAGACTGTGTATCTTAGCTATTCATGTGTAAAATCAGGGAGTTGCAGTTGGGTATAGTTATGTATTTTACCCTGCAGGAAAGTAGAAATGGAAAGGGATAAGGGGTGGAGGTGACAGAAGAGAGGACAGATTGGGGGAGGGGGCAGTCAGAAGCAAAACATCTTTGAGGAGGGAAAGGGTCAAAGGAGATAGAAAATACAGTAAATGGCATGGGAAGTGAAATTCAGTTAGCAATAGTAACTGAAAAAATTTGAAGCAAGTTTGTATGATAAAGGCCTCATTTGAAAAACACATAGAGAACTGAGTCAAATTTAGTAAAATAAGAGCTATTTCCCAATTGATAAAATGATCAAAAGTTATGAACAATTTGCAGATGAAATATAGATATCTTTAGCCATATGAAAAAATACTGTAACTCACTGTTGATTAAAAAGATGTAACTCAAAACAATTCTGGGATACTACCTCATACCTATTGGATTGGATAATAGGACAGCAGAAGAAATTGACAGATGTTGTAGGGGATGTGGGGGAAATGAGACATTAATGCACTCTTGGTGGAGTTGTAAACTGATTCAAACATCTTATAAAGTAATTTGGAACTATGACCAAAGGGCTATACAACCATGCATACTCTTTGAACTAGTAATATCACTACTAGGTCACTATCCAAAAAGCGATAAAAACCAAAAATCTAAAGAATCTATATGTACAAAAATATTTATGGCAGTTCTTTCCTTGTGCAAAGAATTTGAAATTGAGGAGATGTCCATCAATTGGGGAATGGCTGAACAAATTGTGGGATGAGATTATTATGGGACACTGTTGTACTATAAGAAATGATGAGCAGGATACTCTCAGAAAAACCTGGAAAGAATTACATGAGCTCATGCAAAGTGAGATGTACTGTATACAAAGTACCAGCAATATTGCAAGATTATCAGCTCTGAATGATGGCTATTCTTGGCAATGCAATAATCCAATACAACCCTGAAGGACTTTGGAAAAATGCAATCCATCTCCAAAGAAAGAACTGATGTTGTCTGAATGCAGATTGAAACATATTTTTTAGTATCTTTTTCTTACATTTTTGATGTTTTCTTTCACAACCTTACTAATGTGGAAATCTTTTGCATGACTACACATGTATAACTTGTGTTCAATTGCTTGAATTCTTAAGGGTGGGGGTGAGCAGGGAGGGATGAAAGGAATTTAGAATATAGTTTTTTAATTAAGGTTAAAATTGTTTTTATATGTTATTAGGTAGAAAATAAAATTCAATAAAGACCTAAAAAATTCAGAGAGTTGGTCTAGATGAAATTTAAGGTTCTCTATAGTTGTAAATCTCAAAAATTATGGATTTATTGTTCTCATATACAACTTGAAGGGTGGAGGAGGAAAGAAAAACCAAGAGTGAGAACAGGCTAAGATTCCTATATGAAGCTGAAGACCAAGTTTTATCAAGCTGAAGACCAACTCCTTGGGTCTTGATAATATGGATGTTATCCACAACACCCCCATTGCCCTGTTTCTCTCTGTCTCTCACACACACAAGCACACATGTAATCATGCACAAACACACATATATGTGTATTTTGTCTTTTCCTGGCTTCATGCTCAATGGCTATACTTGATATAAGAAACTAGAGGAACTAGTCTGATAAATTTTGCATATTATGTATCCTTCATTTTTTAAAGAATAAACATTTTTATTTAAAGTTTTGAGTTCCAAATTCTATCCTTACCTCCCTCCCCTCCCCCTTCCCTGAGGCTATAAGCAATCAAATATAAGTTATAAATGTACATTTATGTAAAACATTACCATATTAGTAATTTTATATAAGAAAACTTGAATAAAAGAAAAAATGAAAGCAAAAAATAGCATGCTTCAGTCTGTGTTCAATCAATATGTGTTCTTTATTTGGAGGTGGATAGTATGCTTCATCCTTAGTCCTTTGGGATTGTCATGGATCATTTCATTGCTGATAATAGTTAAGTTATTCAAAGTTCTCCATTAAACAGTGTTGCTGTCTCTGTGCACAATGTTCTCTTGATTCTGTTCACTTCATTATACATCAGTTTATACATGTCTTTCCAAGCCTTTCTGAAATCATCTTGCTTGTCATTTCTTATAGCACAATAATATTCCATCACCATCATATGTCACAGCTTATTTATCCATTCCCCAATTGATTTGCATTTCTTTGATTTCCAATTTTTAGCCACCACAGAAAGCTGCTATAAATATTTTTGTACAAATAGGTCTTTTTCTCTTTTGGGGGATGTCCTTGTGATATAAACCTAGCAATAGTATTGCTGAGTCAAAGGGTATTCACAGTTCTATAGCCCATCATTCCAAATTGCTCTCCAGAATGGTTAGAACTTTTCACAACTCAACCAGCAGTAGATTTATGTTCCAGTTTTCCCACATCCCCTCCAACACCCAATATTTTCCTTTTTTTGGTTATATTTATACCACTCTGATAGGTGTGAAGTGACACCTCAGACTTGTTTTAATTTGCATTTCTCTGGTAAATAGTGATTTAGAGCATTTTTTCATATGTCTGTCAGTCTTCATAATATTACTGTCCCACACTAATCTTTTTTTTTTCTTAAAGGCATATCTGAAAAGGTCTTAGCTGATACACATTTTGATATAGTTTCATGTAGTTTCTAAAGGAGTGATATATCAGCTAAGTACATTTTTTTAAAACATTTATTGGCTTATTGGAGAGATATGAACTATCATAGTTTGGATACAATACAGGCTGCACATGTACATAGAAAAGGTTTCCAAAACGTTTTGGACCCTATATCCTCTATGGAACCCTGACATTGAGTTCAAAAAGCGAACTTGAAAAAAGAAAATTACTAATGGCTAATCAGGTAGTTTTTGTTCTTTCATGCCCCACTGAGATGATAGGTGAATATCTTAATTGGCTCATGAAATCTAGACAGGATCCAGATATATATTAATTGTATTTCTCTATCCCCATCCCATATGCCTTACTATCCAGAAAAAAGATCATATTCTAGGGTACTTAAGCCTTTCATGTATGAAATTCTTACTCTAATACTCGACTATCCTGATTGGTGATTGTTTCATGTGGTCCAATAATTCTAGGCACTCAACATTAGTATTTGACTTAATTCCTCACTATGTTTTCTCTTGCTACCTTGCCACCTAGGCTTGCTACAACAATTATGGATAATTTACTTTTTCACTGTAATTTGTTCTTAATCCATTAATCTCACACCTTCCAGTTCTGCAATAATAATCTAATACTACCATTGCTTCTAGAAAGTTTTAATCAATCTACCCCTCTGTAGTTCTATTCACTGTCCCTTTAACTTTCCCAACAAACATATTCCTTGTTGGAAACCACATTTCTATATTCCTTTTATCCTCCTATTAGAATATAGGCTTTTTTGAGGCTATGGACACACACACGTGTGTGTGTATCCATAGTGCTTAACATGTTGTTGGGTTTTTTTTGACACGTAGCACTTAATATTTTCCTCATTCATTCATCTATTTTCATCAGAAAGAAGAAGCTATGAAAATGAGTATTATGTACTACTGTGCAAGTATCATGCATTTCACTAAATCTCTTCAACAACTGTTTCCCTCCATCCTTCTCTAGAGGAGACTGATCTCTGGCAGGAAGGAAATATGGAAGTTGCAGCACATTCTGCTGACCTTAGACTAAAAGGATAGAGAATTAGAATTATATATGTCTACTCCTTTAAATATTATTATTATTCTAGAGGATTTTTAATAGTAAAACTAATCCAATTACTATTTTCTTCTTAAGCTCTTTATCCAAGGAATATGCCCTTCCCACCATATTTCAGTTCCACAATGGAACACATAGCAAATATACCCATTTATCTAATCTGAGAGCAAGCAGAAATTAGACAAAGTACACAAATGAGAATATACACTAGATAATACACAGAGTAAATGAGCTCTCCCATTGGTAGTAAGGTAACTGAACTCATGGAGGAAAGAGAAACAGTCTCAGATCTCATCCAAGGGAAATCCTACAAAGTTTCTAATGTATCAAGCTGGGTCACTCCCAGCTTTTCTTCAAGTCAGGGAATCTTTCTCTGCTTCAGTGACCCAAAGAGAGGTAGGAACTGTATATTTTCTCCTGAAGCTGAAATCTAAAAAACCTAAGGATTTTTCTCCCACTCTCATCAATTACTATCTGATCCTCAGGCACAGTGCATTGAATAATAAATATCCACCAATGAGAAAAGAATCCCATTTGCAACAAGGGATTGATTATTATATATATATATATATATATATATATATATATATATATATATATATATATATATATATATATATATATATAACTAGAAGTTTAAAAATTATAGGACACCTATATTATAGCTTAGAATTTATCTATCATATCATGGTGACAAAATATAGGGAATTCAAATTTTAAAAAGCCATCCCAAAAGGATGAATATAGAAGGAAAAAAAGTTACTTTGTTTGGAATTTGGGAACCATTTACCAAGTATTAAATGATAAACATTTAAAAAACAGGTTATGCTTAAAAATGAAATAGCAGTTATAAAGGCAGAATGTACAAATTAGAGAAATTACACTAGAAACCTTTCAAAAATAAATGTCATGAGCTCTTCATCCTCTTTCTTCTACCTCCTTCTTCTTTCTTCCTTATTTCTTCTTCCTTCTTTTTCTTCTTCAATTTGACTGGGGGAGGTGAGCTGGGGACACCAACTCAGTCGGTATGATGTGAACATTTAAGGAAATTATCATGATTTTTCTTCCATTTACAACTTTGCTTTGAAATCCCAATATGGGAAGATATTATAATTATATCATAAAATTACAAGCATTAGCCTTGGCATTTCAAAATTGAAGTAATGTCATAAGGTCCAATTCAAGCTTATTTATGTATGTGTGATGATTCTTGCTTCCCTATAAGCTAAGTGTATTTCATTGTGTGACAACCTATTTTGCAAAGACATGGCAGGAATAGGCTACACAAATCAAGTTAAAGTGTGTAAAGAGCATCAATTCTGTGAGCCAATATAACAAAGTAATTAGAACCTCACAAGAAAATGTGTTCTTTAAACTTTTTCTATTTTATATGCTAGTGCATGTTAACCTCCAAGATATTACATTTTAGAGCAGAAAAGTTTATAATTGGTAGAATAGTTATTAAAGTCATATTGGCTGCTGAGTAGCAAAAGACTGTGAATTTAAAAGAAAAAGACAAATAATACTTATCAAGAAGTCAAGGTACCACTTTTGACTTAAAAGTAAAGAGAATATATCTTTGTCATGAAGGTTAGCTAATCCAAAATATGTCAAAGGTTTGAATTAATTTTGCAAGGTTAACACAGTTCAATTTAAACAAACTACATGTTAACATCAAAAGAAAGCAATAATTTGAACTATCTAATGTGACTATGAAAATGCAAATGGACTTCAAAACTGACTTTAAAAAAATTCTCTTCCAGGGAGGAAGCTGTGAGCTTAATTACAATGATTGCCTTATACAGAGCTGCTCCACTGGGTTTCTTTGTGTTGATGGAATAAACAATGTCACCTGCATACCTGCCAGCCTCCAAAGTAGCAGTAACATTTTTCCTGAAACATATGGAGTGCCCCCTGCTGGGCCATGGGGCAGTGGCTTTTCATCATTATGGTCTACTGGACTTGGGAGTAAAATGAATACACCCCAAGGTAAGAGAATCAAAATATGTTTAAAAGTCTAGAAGAGTGGCATATCAGAAGCTACCTACCAATAGTTTATCTATTCCAAAAACAACATCTAAATATATTTTTTTCCTTTAAAACATTAACACTTTTAAAATTGCATCTTTGTTCTTGGTAGCATGAACTTATTTTTTAGAAATATGGTATATTAGAAATACAATGAATTCAGGATAAGTGACCTCAGTTTAAATTTTGGCTCCACCAGTCACTGAATGCTTGAACTTTTGCAAACCATTTAGTCTCTCTAGTTCTCAGTTTTCTTATGTTATCAAATTTTTTGAAAGATCTTATAAGATGAGACAAGAAGTACTTAAAGGCCTTTTAGATCCTTCCTCCTTTTTCTCTGAGTTTATTCCAGAATCAGTGAGCAACTGTACCTTGCTGTCTACATAGTATTTTCCTGGGCTGTGGATATCTTATATCCACAAACATCATGGGGAGTTACTTCTGTATGAACCTCATTTTTTTGTTAAAATGAACAACTGAGGAGGTTTCTGAATCCTGATCTTAGCAGTAGTTGCTAAAGAGCTAGCCAACAAAGTCAGGAATACTTGCTGTTCAAGATCTGACTTTAATGCATTCTGGCTATGTGACACTGAGAAAATCATTTAACCTTACAGTGCTCAAGGTACATTTTTTTAAAAAATGTATCTATACAATAAGTTGCAAAGCAGTTCCCAACTCTTTTGGTGGAGGTTATAACTGCAGGGACCCCAGCATCATAGATGTGAAGCTGAAGGGATTTTCAGAAGCTATCTTATCCAATCTCCTCCCTTTTTTTTTTTACAAAGGAGGAAACTGAGGTCTAGAGGTATAAAGAGGTAATGATTGACAAAGGCAAGCTTTGAACTAAGGTCTGTTAACTGCAGATGGGGCAGCTAGGTGGTGTATTAGATAAAGTACTGACCCTGGAGTCATTAGGACTTGAGGACAAATCTCACCTCTGACACTTACTAGCTGTGTTACCCTGGTAAATTCATTTAACCCCAATTGCCCTAAATATCTAGGGCCATCTCCAGTTGTCTTGATGTATATCTTTCTACTAGACCCAGCTAACTGCATATACTGTTGTTTTTGTTGTTGTTGTTTATTGTACCACTGTATTGAGAGTTTCCTAAACTAATAAGATTATAAATCAGATTTAAAAAACTAACCCCATTAATTTTCCGCATCAAATGAATAAATTATAATTTGTTTATCCCCTTATCTTTCTGTCTATTTTTAAAAATTATTCTCTAAAAATGTTTATTAGGAAAATCTTTGCAGATATTTTCTTTAATTCCCTTAGAATGTGTAAGATACTTTAAAAAATTGTCTTCTTTTTCTACTGTATGTTCCTCTGAGGACTTGAGACACAAAAAGCATTTTGAGTGTGACATAAAATAACTGTCTCTAGTCTCTAGTCATAAATTTAGTAAAATTATATTACATTTCATGTAATAAAGTGTTATTCAGTGATTAGCTTTAGAAAATGTAGGTCAGTTAAGAGGAACAATTTAACAGACCTACATTTTCTAAAACTTTACTTTTGAAGTGTGATAATCTTTTCTATTTTTTATTTCTATTGGTAATATATTACTTTTAAGAAATACGTAAATCTGTTTATATATCCTTCTACTATAGATAAACAAAGCCTGTGGTCAAATAAAAAAATACAGTAGTAGCCATTAGACTTCCAGTCCCTTATTTCAGAGAGCCACTGACATTCTCAATGGCAAACATTTGGAATTTATTCATTTTATATTGATCTGCCAAAGTAATTTGAATTGGAAAATGTAATACTTCTCTTGTGAGCAATTCCATGTTTTCTGAATTTGGCCCTCACAGTGAAGTAGAATAGTAGGAGGTGTTGCATTTACTCAGCTTTTGAGGTCATGAATTTCTTTCTTTTGCTTTTATTAACAATAAGATTTACAGAATTGCATTGTTTTGCATATAGTCCAGGGTTAAGAATTAGTGGATTTGTTGTGATAATGAAATCTGCTGAAGATTCAGCCCAAGGACAAACTTGTTTGTTTAAAAGAAAGCTTCATCTAATACTTGCTGTTTTCTCTTTCTCTAAAGCTTCAGAGAAATCAGATATCTTCAAGCCCAAGCCCAAGCCACAGACTCATTTGACCAAATTAAGTCTAATGACATCATTTGAAGACCATTTACCAGATGGACAAACTGCCACTGCAGAGCTTCCAATGGCACACAGGCTTCCTTCTTCCCTAGATGTTCTTTCTTTTCAATTTCTGAAGATTGGTGTGCATACCCCAGCAGGGATTAACTCAGCACTAACATCTCTATCTCATGTGTCTAGACAGACTTCAGATGAAGCTCTGGATAAAGATTTTTTGTTCCCATTTATCTCCAGGTCCATGATGACAGTTTCTATTTTTCCTACACAAACCTCGTCATTAAAGACCCATCACACTATTGCCTTATCTGCCATAGACATGAGTTCAGTAATTAGCAGCGTTCCAGGGGATGAGATTGAATTAAATAGTCATTCATTTCTCTCCCATGGATTCCTGCTTATAACTACTTCTACACATGCACCTCCAATTTCCCTTAGTGAGACTCAAGAGGATACTAGAGAATATTCAGCTTTTTCCTTGACATCAGTAGTAGAGTTTCACTGGAGTTCACTGAGCCTCTCAATGACTTCTGATTCTCCTGCTAAGACAATAATACCTCAACAGGTAGCCCTCTCATACTCACCAGTGTTGCATAAAACCAGTGAACAAACATCCCTTTCTGAGGAATATCTAGTTAAGACTCTGGCATCCAGCATAAACATCACATTGCAGCCTGCTGATTCTCTTAGTGAGCTAAGCCAAACGTGTGTGACTCGTTCTATGACTAAAATGAAACTCTCCGATGAATTCCCAGCTCAATCTTTGCATAGCAAACGGTCCCAGTTTTATGAGCCATTTTGGATGAATTCAGCAATATTAACCAGCTGGTATACACTAACAGAAGCTACAATGATTACTTCTGGGCATTCATTTTCTTCTGTGACTAAAATAACACCATCAGTGGAGTTCACAGAGCTGTCACCTCCATTTTCTTTTATAAAGAGCACAGAGACCTTCCTTGGAGAAAGAAAGACATCCTTGTCAGAGATGACATCAAACAATTTGAATGTTTATCCATGTTTCAATTCCCTGTGTGCATTCATTGCCCCTTCTCTGACAGTCTCTTCAGACTCTCCATTTCTGGAGTTAACCAGAAAACTGGATCCTACTGATCAGCCAATATCAAAGCAACATTACTTAACTGAGCTACTGAGTGAAGGTATTAAACTGTCTGAGATATCTCATGAACCACTGACTGGTCACATAACAGATAGGTCTATATTTGAACCTAGTTTACAGAGCAACATAGATGTGACTTTAAAAATATTTTCAGAATCCATTCAACAAAATGACTTTAAAAATCAACTCATTCCTCCAAAGGTCACTGATATAGGCTCAATGACTGAATTTTCAAAACCTAAATGCACACCTCTTACCCAATCTAGGCTGATATCTGAATTGGCATCTCAAGCCACTTCTCTGATTTCAGTGTCAGCATTACGAGAAATAGACAGCATCTCTCCAGATGTGTCAACACTGATACTTCCAACAGCTGTGCAAGATGGGGAATCCCCTGAAGGCCTAAATGATTCCATCTTTAGATTGGTTACTGTTCCTTCATTGGAGTCCATTCAGCCACCTTATCAGCTGCTGCCACCTGGTGAGTTTTTCAGTTCCTGTTTAGTAAACTTTGAAAGACAAGTTATTTTTTTGCATACATGAAAGTGTCTCTCATCGTCACTGGGCCTCCAACAGCCTCATTATAGTCAGAAAAACAGCAAGTTCAGTGGTAATGGTACCTGCTGTTCTACCTGTCAGAGATAGTTATTCTTCATATACTGCTACGAAAGGCATCAGATCAATGCAGACATAGGCTGAAGTAGAGTAGAGACTGCTATACCACTGGTAAACAGTCAGAGACTGAACTAGTGGAGCTTATTGCAAGGGATCTTTCAGATTTTACAAATAACTTGTATTCTCATTTCTTGAAATAGTTTGTCACCTTAGGTCCAATCTGAAAAACCATATTCTCTATGTTATCTTATTTTGTTTTATTTTACATGAAAAGATCAAGGCAAGTTTCTTTCTTTGTTGCATCTGATATGTATTTTCTTAATTTAATTATCTGATTCCACTGTTAAACTTCATTTCTGTATTACTTGAATACATATTTCTGATTTAATTAGTAGCATCAAAAATGTGATATGGAAATTGATGGAATATAATTTTGCAGGGTAGAAATTAACTAATGAAAGAAAAAGTAGGTGTTTTTTTTAAAAGATAATGTAAATTTTATAGCATGAAAAAAATTGGAAACCAAATAATATCTTAGCAATCATCTTTGAAAATAGGAAAATTTAATAAGATTTCTGCATATCAGAAAGCAAGTGAAGTATAGGCTTTATCATTAATAAATAAAACCCTGTCAGGATTAGGAGATTTGGGCTATATTTTAGTGGTGTTGAAATTGGGTTGAACTCTCAATGAGAAATTTCTATTTATGTTTGTGGCAAAGGAGAAACAAATATTTTTCTTGTCGCATTTAGTTTATAATATTCTAAATGCATACATGTGGATTTTTATGGCTCGCATACCACCAACAACAACTTGGAAGAAAAAGAAAAAAAGCTTACATATAGTGATTTTTCCCCCTTTGGCATTTTTAATGCCTAATAAGACTTGTTTTATACCTGCTTTGAGAAAAAAATTATCTTGAATAATTGGTAAATAGCCAATTATTTTCTGTTTATTATTACTTCATCATGTTAATTATGTAGTCAGAATAGTCCAGGACACCTTTGAACATATTGAGAAATACTAAAGCTCCTGCCCCCTGCCCCAATTTTGTTACATTTGAATGTTTATGTTTGAATTTGAACTCAGGTCTTCTTGACTCTAAGTACTGTGATAGATTCACTTTCCTTTGAAAATGTCAGCAAAGGATTGGATTTATCAAAAAAAAATATATATATATATATAATATGCAAAAATATAAATGTAATTTCAGTTAATGTCATATTGTAGTGTTTATGCTGAATATGGACAAAAGAAACACCACCAATATAACTGCAATTTGCAAATTGTACATAAAAATATATAGGAGAGAATAAAGATATTGATAAATTTCACAAATAATTAGATAAGAACTTCCAAGCCATGTAAATATGGAATCAGTAATTTCAATGCAAAGAAGGGCAAAGGAGTAAATACAAAAAAATAGAAAATATAATTCATGCTTAGATGGTGAAAAAGAGACCAAAGGCCTGTAAATTACCCAAGAGACTCATATCTGTATGACATGAATATTTTCTTCAAGAATATAGAAAGATGGTAAATTTGATGAGCATGGAACTAGTTTATGTGTGAATTGATTCCATCTAAATAGTGAAGTAATGAATAGCTACCAAGAATTACCTGTCAGTGATATTACTAGCTCAGGTTTAGTTATAGCCAGTATAGCTAAGTTGTTTTTAAGTTTTATACTTTTGAAAAGTAGAAGAAAAGTAAATGGGAGCAACAACTACATTTATGTACTTTTAAAATGTTTTATTAAGGCCTTTTAAAAATAATTGTTTAAAAAAAGAGCCCCTCCTTTATTAGTCCTTAAAATTTAAACCATTCTTGAAATAAGGCAAAAGAGATAATTTTAAAAACTCAATGTGGTGACTGTGTTTGATAATTTATACAACATTTATGCTAGTAGATATCATTTCTGGGACATCTAGGTGATGCAGTGGATAGAGCACCAGCCCTGGACTCAGGATGACCTGAGTTCAAATCCGGCCTCAGACACTTAACACTTACTGGCTGTGTGACACTGGGCAAGTCACTCAACTCCAATTACCTCACCAAAAAAACAAAACAAAACAAAAAATATAATTTCTTACATGAGAGTAGTAAGATGTCTCATTACCTATTGGCCATGAATACTATTGCTTTTTCAGTTATTCAATTAAATACTATTCAATTACTTTGTTGATTTTAAATTACATTGTTTTAGGCATTTATATTGTTCTTTCGATTCCTGCTTATTTTATTCTGTAGTAGTTTACACAAATCTTCCCATAATTCTCTAAATTCCTCATATTATTTTTTCTTACTGAACATTAATATTCCATTAAAATCATTTACTCTGGAGCCTGATCTCTAGACTCTAGAGGAGAGTGGAGATGAGACAGGTCTTCAATTCAACTATGTACCTTCCAGCAGCGTCTTCTACCTTTTGTTGAATGGGTCTCCTTTTATCTCCTATTTCCTCTGGAAAGAGGAGAGACATCTTTCTATGAACAAATAATGTACTCACAACTAGTCTTGCTCTACAAATCCCAGTGATTCTGAATCCCTATAGGTCATCCTCCAAACTCTACTGTTCTATTCATTATTTCCATCTCATTCAATCCACCCATTCCAAAGACCCAACCACAGAATACTCACCTCTTCCACTCTGACTTCTGAAATGACTGTTCTATAAGTAACAAACTTGTTTTCAACTTTACTCTTTCCCTTTCCTACTCACGAACTACTGCCTTCCCCTACATAATATGGTCTTCCTGCCTATACTTTTGAATACTAGATGTACTTCCATTCATTCCTTTTGGCTCACTAGTAAAGGTAAACTTATAATACTCGCTGATCCCCATTACCACTTTAATGTTCTTCCCCTTAAAGCATCACTTCATATTTTCTCCTTTTCTGAGGTTTATACTATATGCATCTTTCACCCAATCAAAACCATGGTCTTGTCTACCAATTTCCAGGATACTCCTCTTCCTTTATGAAAAAGTTCAGTACCTTGTTCATAGATTTTCTCTGTTTAATTCTGGAACTCAAGCTATTTTGTACAAGACTAATTTGATTAACATCATCCCAAGATCACTTATAGATAAAGCCAACAGGAAAACAAATAGGAAATAGAACACAATTCTCAACATTTATTTTGTGACGTATTTTCATCATTAATGAAATTTGAAGCATCACTTCTGGATTTGAATATCTCAATATACAAAATGTTTTTGGAGGAACTAGAAATGACATGGTAAGAGGAATTTAGGAGAATGACTATATAAGACCAGAAACACACTGAAGTAATCAGTGCTGGTTGTTATATAATCTTGCAATCATTAAGGCATTTTTAAAGAAAATATCTAAATATCTAAATGAGGGGATGCTTTTTAATGAGGAAAAACGGGGTTATCATTCCCCAAAAAGATGTCTGAGAGCCTCCTTATTTTTGGTGCTAACATCTGCCAATCATACGAATTGTCATCTTCAACTTATCACTCTACCATATACCACACATCCAGTCCATTGCCAAATTTTGCCATTTCTACCTTCACAGTCTTTCATATATTTCTCCTTTCCACTAATACAGTCACTAATCAAATTAAGACCATAATTTTCTCTTTTCTAGACTATTGTAGTAGGTTTCTAACTGGCTTCCCTTGTTCTAGTCTTTCCTCACTCAGTTGATAAGATGTTTTTCATTGTTGTTGTTCTTTTTCTAAGTATATCTATAACCACAGCATTCCCCTGTTCAATGAGTTCCAATGACTTCCTATTACTTATAGGATTAAATATACATTCTATTCTTTGACATTTAAATGCCTTCTTAAAGTGGACCATTTATAGTTTTTCAGTCTTCTTGCACCTTAGACTCCTGCACACATTCAGCAACCCAGATACTTTGGTCACTTGTAATTCTTTGAATGTGATATTTCTTCTCCAACTTCATGACTTTATACTGGCTGACCCTCATATCTGAAATCCTCTTCATCTTAGATTCCCTGGCTTCCTTTAAGATTTGTCTCAGATTTTACCTTCCACAATGTTTCCTGGTGTCCCACTTGCTAATGTCTACCTTCTCAGATGTCCTCACATCTCCTCTGTTTATCTGTTCTGTACCTAACTATTCATATGGTATCTTGCTCATTGGAAAATATACTTCTAGATATGAGAGATTGTTTTTTACTCTTTTTCCCCCAGCACTTAGCACAGTTCCTGGTACACGGCAAATACTTAACAAATACTTGTTAGTTATTATTCAGATATCAATAATCACCAGACTATATACTTATTTCTCATTTTAATTTTTTTAATTGTAAATAATCTAAAGGCATATTGAAGCTTTCCTTGAACCTATGAGAAGGAAGTAAGAAAACTTTCATAAATTAATTTTAGTTTTTTTTTTTTTTTCTGGTGAGGCAATTGGGGTCAAGTGACTCACCCAAGGTCACACAGTGTCAACTATCTGAGGCTGGATTTGAACTCAGTTCCTCCCGAATCCAGGGCTGGTGCTCTATCCACTGTGCCACCTAACTGCCACAATTTATTTTAATTTATTTTAATTTTTATAGCCAACAAGATATCATTATAATTAGGCTATTTAGTAAAAGTGGTAGCAAATATATTCTCTTATCTTTATTGTTTGTTTGTTTTATAATGTGTTTACTTCAATGGAACAACATACCCTTTTGTTTTTGATTTTTTTGATTTTTTTTTTTTAGTGAGGCAATTGGGGTTAAGTGACTTGCCCAAGGTCGCACAGCTAGTAAGTGTCAAGTGTCTGAGGCCAGATTTGAACTCAGGTACTCCTGACTCCAGGGCCGGTGCCCTATCAACTGTGCCACCTAGTTGCCCCTACAACATACCCTTTTAAAAGAAATTTTAAAATTTCATGTAACAAATAGTTTCTCATACATCTGTTAAAATTATGCAAGAATTCTATATAAATAAGTTCTCAACAGAGATCATTTTCAATCACATCTTTATTACTGACTGATATAAAAAGAGTTATATGACTGTAATGTTGGTTGGTGCTATCATGGTAAATGTCCTGTGTAAGGCCCAAGTGAAAGAAAAAGAAAAAAAAACAAAACACATTCTTCCTAAACAAAATAGGATACTGCTTTGGTTTTAGCTTCTCATCAAGGACTATATGTAGACCTTGGTAAATTCCCTGCACTCTCCCTAACACACACCATCAGAAAGGCAACTAGATGGAATAACAAAGGGAACCTCATTTCTTAAGGCAACTGGGGGAATATATTAGGGAGGTGAGGAACTTGTCGTTTATATACAATAAGATTTGTTGTGAATTCTCAGGCAGGAATGTGCCAGTTCATTGTATAGGAAATGCAAGATTCTGGCGGAAAAGGTGATAGGAACCAAAAAAAGAATTGTATATAAAAGTGAGACAGCCAGCTTAAAAAAAAAAAAAAGTTCAAAACAGATTTTTTTAAAACTACCAGAGTAACACAAAATTTCCTTTAGTAAATATGTACACTTTCCTTCACCCATTTACCTTCCATTAAAGAAAAATATGGTATTTGTCCTTTTTTTGCCAATTTATTCTATGTACAGGTAAAGTTAGTGAAATAATCTACTTTTGTATTTACCTCCTTCCAGAGTAAATTAATACTCTTTCTCTATCATTTGCCAAAATACTACTCTCAGAGAGTAGAACTAAGACCCAATTGTTAGGATAGACTGAAAATATAAAGTCAAAATTAAGATCCCAGAACAAAGTATTCAGTAACAAAAGGATGTTGCCTAGACTAGAGGGGTCTAGATGGCAAGGGTATTTATCAGAATATCTATGATGCCTAACCCATAGGTAATACTAATCTTCCTTTTTTTAAAATTTTAACTGGAATCTAAATGTGGTGATTCTAAACATAGTTTTCATCCAATTAGTTGCTTATATTTAACCTAAAAGATGATGTAGCTATCATGTGAGCTTGAGAGTCAATGACAGTTAATTAGTACAAATGTGAGGCTAGCCTGTCTCTAGTAAATTTTAGAGATCATTTAGATTTCTCTCTGAAATGATGCTGCGAAAGACTGTCATGTTGAAATGTGCTGCCCAAGTCTAAGCTGCTTAGATTTAGTTGTAAGATTTGGCCCTGAAAAAGTTATTGAAGGCCAGATACTTGCAAAAAGAAATTCCAATTCCTTTATTCTCTGCTTTGGTGCAGAGGAGACAAACATGAGTAAAAGGGAATGTGATAGTCTTTCACTCTAAAATGAAAAACCAAGCAGATTTAGTGCTGCTCTCTTTTACTGTAGGTACAACTAATCCCTTCTTTGGCAATATTTTTTCCTCTATGGATTCGCCCTCTAGACATAATGCACTATCTCACATTTGCATTCTAATGTCTTCAAAGATAGGATTAAACATATTCACAGTAAGAACTACTATAATTCATGATTGGAAATAGAAGTATTTAATTTCTATCATATGCAAAACTATAGGAAAGCTTTATAATATTTTGTTCTAATAGATAACCTAAATATACAGATATAGGGAAAACTATGAAGAAATAATTTGAGAATTTAGCTTGAAGTTCGGAGGATTCGGCATAATAGGAGACAGCCGGGTATAGTGGAAAAAAACAGCTTTGGAGACAAATGACCTGTTTCAAATAAACTTTGATGCTTACTATCCATATGACTTTGGACAACTCACTTAATCTCCTTGGTCCTTATTAGCAAAATGAGAGGGTTTGGGACTTGATGGTCAAAGACTCATTCACTTCTATTTCCACAATCCATGAATTATTCAGAAACAAAAATATTATTGAAAAGACTAAGTATATTGTCATGAAATTATTGTAATGTCCAATTTAGTTCAATGTATTAAATATTTTAATGTTAAATAAAAAGCAAAAGTATGTAAATGACTGTCTAAATGGCATTATATACCATATATCAAAATAGAAGCATGAGTTTGAATTAACTATGGAACTCACAAGTGATACAGCAGTACTAAGCTGGAGGTAAATTAGAGCTTGCTGAATTCCCTGAAAACAGGTCAAATAAAAAAGCACTATTTTTCCTTCTACTGTGATATGCATTCAATATTTATAGACCCATAGGGGATTTTCTTTTCCCAATGTCTTCCATTGCTTGTACAAAAGAGCACTGATGCTGTTACACTGGAAATTAAAATTAAACCTTACTTGTCATCCTTGCAACCTTAAGCAGAAAGAAAACTACTCTGATTATATATAGAAGGTAATAAATAGTTTTCTATCTACTGTTTGCACTTAAAACATGAGGAAAACATACTGGATCACCACCTTTTAACATTAGGGAGCCTGAGCCTTAGTCATCTTGATTTTACCTGTACTTGTGATTTTATCAGTTTAGGATTGTCCTGGCATAGAAATTCCTTGTATGAGAACAATTCAGCAAATACTCAGTAACTTACAGTCTTAGAGTATTTACCTGTAGCGTTGGAAAGTCAAATGATTTACTGAAGGTCACACAAGTATTTTATGTCAGAATTTGGTCTTGTTTAATCCAAGGTAACACCATACATATGTGTCAGCACATGCACAAGTTACAGGTATCCATATGTTTGATATGTAATTTTATTGGTTTGAGAATTTTGAGGAACTTCTTTCTACAAATACATATCAACACTTGATTTTTAATTAAAATATTAGAAACTTGCCTGAGGGCATTACAAGGCTATATATTGAAGATATTGGTGAAACAAGATTTTCGTTCCCTAAAAATTTATTCATCCTGTCTCCTTTAAAGTTTTACCTCTAATGTAAAAACATTCTGTCTGTTTGGGTAAGTTAAAAAGAAATCCTTAAGTGTAACAATGTATAGGAGGCCTACACAAGCTTGATGCTACATAGACTTGTCTGACCTAGCTCCTTCAGTGGTGTTGTTTATTTCACTTTTAGAAAGCACCTTTGTTTTGAATGTGAAAATGGAAGCAGGTCAACTATGGCACACTCTGCACTTAAATTTGCCCAAATCATAGCTATTAAACAGAGGGATTTTGATCTTTTTGTAAGGATTTCAAAAGCAATGTAATGTCTCTGACTTTAGTTTCTTCATGGGTAAAACTCAAAAAGGATTGTCATAATAGATCCTCTTTAAGATCTCATCTAACTCTAAATGTTTTTGAGCTTAATAGCACCAATTACCCTACAAAGATGATCTTACATAGTGTAGGGGTCAAATTTAATATGTGGAGAGTTAATTGGGTGGCTCACCTTAGTATTGGGGTTCAGAAAATAATGAGGGACCCCTAGGTCCAAAACTTCCTCCCCTCTGAACTGCCTTTCTCCCAGGCCAATAAGAAAGGAGCTTAACAGCCTCTTTTCCACAAACAAATCAGGCTTTATTTAATGGGGGGAAAAATACACAGCAAGGGTGAAATTAATAAACTCAACGACAAGGGAATAGTGAAAAATGAAAATGGGTGATCTCCCTAACTCTAACAAAAGTCTATAAAATCCCCAAACTCGCTTCTAGCTCAGCTAATTTGGCATGCAGAGAATTGGGGAATGAGTTTAAAAAATGTGGTGTACCCCAAACTCTAGCAATATCCCTAGGCCTCCCAGATTACAGTAACCCCTTCATTCTCTTTGTGCATGAGCAAAGAGGGGTGGCTTCTGGAGTTTTGACTCAATCATTGTGGCCTGCCAAATATCTCATAGTTTACTATTCAAATCTTACCTTTAACAAGCTTTTCCTTCTACAGGTAAACCAACATGGCTCTGCTTTCTGGCCTACCTCAACCTCCCCCACCCCTTCCCTTTCCCCTACTTAACCCTTGTTCCTTAAAGCTATCACTTTTGTTGTTTTTTTTTTGTTTTGTTGTTGTTGTTGTTGTTTTTGTTTTTGAAAGGCATTGGAAAGGCCTGGAATTCACCATATATTTAAGTTTCCTCATTAACACAAAAGAATACTTAGCAAACCTTTTGTTCTGAATGCCACATGAATACCTGGTATGCTTTAATAAATGCTTAATGCCCAAAGACTGGTGCTAAGGCTTCTAATTTAAGGCAACCACACCTTAAATTTTAAATATCACAATCGTATGCATTAGGATTCTCTCTTCCCCATCAGCTACCATACTGCTAGCTAGCATTATAGGGGCCACAACCCTATGCCTGGGGATACTGGAACTTGAAGTCTTATTTCTTGTCATCTGCAAACCTCCATACAGGATCTACTAAAACTAGTTCCTGCTATATCCCTTTTGTTCTTAATAATCCAGAGTCTAGTCCCTAATCCAGATTCTGTTACTTAAGGCATAATTCCCCATCATTGATCTCTGCATTGGGTTCTAGACTTTTAACAATACCAATATAGTGAGCCACCTGTTTTCTGGCTTTAAATGTATTCTTTTTAGGGTATCTAATTAACTCATAAGCATAGATTCAAGGTATCAATGTTGATTGATAACTATCAGTCAGCTAACATTTATTAAATTCTTACCATGTGTCATGAATTGTACTAAGTGTTAGAGATATAGGGATTGGCAAAAAAAAAAAATAGTCCTTGTTATCACAGAGCTCATGAGCTCATAAGGAAAACAACATGAAAACAACTTTGTATAATTTGTGTGTGTCTATATATACATGTGTCTCTCTCTATATATAATATGTATACATACACACATATATATGCATACACATATGTGTGTGATATACAAATAAATATAAAACATATGTGTAGATAAAGAAAGAAAGAAGAAGGAAGGAAGGAAGGACGGACCAACCCAAATACCTGGAATTTGAATTAAGTCAGAAATAAAATGAGATGAGGAACAGAATCTGTAGTTTTGGAAATTATCACACTATTAAATCATATGAGTTAAAATCAAAGAAATGTCAATCTCTTTCTAAGAGTAGAAGATCACCAGTAAAATAACACCAAGGTCTATTCAAATTATATTATCAACATAACCTAGAAGAGGCATTACTTGAAGCCTTGTTACATCAAATATACTATGTAATATCTTTGGAGATAGAGCTGATAAGCCCTAGATCTCTTCCAGTCTTGTCCTTCCTGTGAGGGAGAAGAGAAAGAGGAGACAGGAGACAGGAGAAACAGTGAGGGGAGAAGGGATGGAGGAAGGAAGGAGGAGGAGAGAGATGGAGGGAGGGAGGGTGAGAGACAGAGACACAGAGAGAGAGAAAGAGAAATAGGTATAGATATACATGTACATGTGCATGTTTTAGTATGTTTGTGTGTTTCTGTATATGCATATGTGTAAATTAAAAAGGAATTATTAATTCCCCCTTTCCTTTCTATTTTATAGCCATGAGCACATTAAGGGAAGAATAGGGAGTTTAAAAAAAGACTATACTTTTAATTTGATCTAAGAAAAGATATGTCTCTTATTTAATTTCAGTTCAAATGAGATACAAAATTCAATACTTGCATTGCATTACTTCATCTTCTACTGTTTTCATTGTTTAGTTTTGTTAGAAATACAGCTAATAGCTTGAATGGTGTTTGGTAGCTCAAGTGTTAGCAGCTCAAGTGTTGCTAGCAGCTCAAAGAATCCAACCAGGCAATAGAGGGTGGGAGAAGGTTTTATTCATCTTCCTGAAGATGGGCACTCTTAGGAATGTGCTAGACAGTGTACTAGTGAGGTCACACACCTTGATTTATACCAAAAAAGGGTCCCCCCAACCAATCACATAACAGTATTACAATCCATACAGCATTACAGAAACAATCAAACACAGAATATTTTCCAACTTCTCATAGATGCTAACTGTAATGACCAATCATATTGCCCTGTTAACAACCAATCAAATTGCACCAGTTGACCAATCAGATTGTGACAATAGATAGGGTTAACCTTATTCTGGGCAAAAATGTCCATTTCTCACTAGAACAGTGCTATGTGAACATACATAAACATACATAACTTCTCAAGAAGCAAAACTTAAGTCGGGGTTTAAATATCAGGGTCACATGGGAATCACCTCAGGTGCCTCAAGGTGAACTCCCAGTTTAGCTCTGCTCCCACAAAGTGCAAGCCTGGTTCCAAGCCCTGCTCCAGGGCCTTGGCTCCTCAGAGCCTTGTGTGCCAGGTTGCCCTCTGTTGGGAGGTGCGGGCAACAATTTTGTGGGCCTTGAAACTAGACACTTTCTGTCTTTAGGGTTAGGGCTCTTAGAAGAGTCTACATATGGCCTTTATTCTCAGTTTTTAAATGAACTTTACGTAATCTTCTCTAATAAGAGCATTTCCAAGTCTTTCAAGATTGTTTTTTTTCTGAGTAAGATTCACTTGTGTATTTGATGATACAGTACACTCTATTTTTCAGTTCTATTGCCTCCCTAAATTGTTGTCACGTATATGAAGGTCAGAAAACTATCACTTTATTCCTTGTGATGTAGCTGGTTCTGCTATTCTTGGGTGGAGAAGGGGAATTTGATTTAGAAAATGGAATACACATTTTAAATGTTACATCTCTAGATAGTAACCTAGACTTTGAACAGAGTCAAACTTACTGATGAAAAATAATGTAGAATATTATTCCTTACTGGAAATAGGGCCTTTAAAAGTGAAATAAAGGAGGCACAGATAAAGGCATACAAAACATGCCTGCTCTATCCCACTACATTTTGGAATAATAAGTATCTTATCAGTCAGTGATCAAGCATTTATGAAACAATTATTATGTGCCAGATACTAACAAAGAAAGGTGAAAATAATTCCTGTCTTCAAGGAACTTTCATTCTAATGAAGGAGACAACATGCAAATATTTGTAGATATATTTAGAATATTTTGCATGTAATCACAAAAGGACCACACTAGCATTTAGGGGGACAGAAAAAAGCATTTGCTAGGTGGGATTTTAGTTGAGAGTTGAACGAAGCCTATTTATATCCAGTATATAGCATATTTATAGATGATTGCATGTTTCTCCACTAGACTGTGTGCTCTTTTATAACAGGGAGAGCGTTTTTAAACCTTTCTTCATATCTCCAGTACTTAGCATAGTGCCTGACACATGGTACACATTTAATAAATGTTATTGACTGACGGGAAAAACTAAATTCAAATTTTGCCTCTGAAACCCATTAGATATGTCACATGGCCATGTTATTAGGACTCTCCAAAACATAGTTTCTCCATCTGTAAAATAAGAGTATTGTCTATTGTCACCATGGTTATTGTAAGTTTGAAATAAGATAATATAGGCAACTGTATAGTGCTATATAAATGTCAGCACCATGATCAGCCTTGTTGTTAGATGGTCACAAGTAACCAGATAAAAACCAAGGGGAAGATACTTAATGTATTTAACTAAGAGAAAACAGGATTGATGAAATGTTTTTTTTAAAAAAACCTCACAGGGCAGCTAGGTGGTGCAGTGGATAGAGCACCAGCCCTGGATTCAGGAGGACCTGAGTTCCAATCTGGCCTCAGACACTTAACACACTAGATGTGTGACCCTGGGCAAGTCACTTAACCCTCACTGTCCCACAAACAAAACAAAACAAAACAACAACAACTACAAAACACTCACATTTTACTGTCTATGAAAATTGTTTGACAGACTATTATATGTTTTTTTTTTATTTGAAACTTTTTGATGAAGAGAGAGGGCCTTTTTAATCCTTTTGCCATTTGAACATTTAATCTCTATTTGCAGCTCTCCACTTATTATAATTGATTTCTTTCAAAAAGATACTTAACTGCTAATAACATAGCAGCCACAGCTAATATCTGTGATTCACTCTTACTCCTAAATATTTTGTATGCATGAAATTACCCATTAGCTTAAAAAGCTCACTTGTTAGTCAATTCTCAGGTGGATTTGGCTCTTTGCATGAAAAGATTTTTCTGGAAAAATGGGTCCAGGGTTAAATTGTAAATTCATTCTCTTCAATGTCCTCATTTTAAAACTTACATTCTTCCTGCATAATTAATTCTAATACAACTAAAAAGCCAATTTGCCAAAAGGCATTTTTATCCTGAATAAGGTGTTTTTTTTTTTTTTTTTACTCTTTATATTAGAAATCGATTTGGGCACAGTGGATTTTTTTCTCCATCTTCCTAGTTAAAGCATTGAATGTATAGTTATGTCTGGAGAATGAAGGAGTATAATGTCTTAGAAATTAAATTATAACTTTTTGTAAGACTACATTTCTTCTGAGAGATTCCTGTAAGCAAATACTAGATATTCCAGTCTACCCATACAAATGTCTTCAAAAATTGCAGTTAACTTCAGAACTTTTTTGCTATAAACATTTCGTTTCCCACTCTTTCACATTCCATTTTTTTATTGGTTTATCTGTTTTTGTTTATTCCTCACCCACATTTTTGGGAGAGGTGTTTTACTTGCTTGAAAATTGTTTATTTTGTGCCTTTTATTTTAAATCATATTAAAAAATCAAGTAGGTAGTTGAAAGGTTGTAGGGAAGGGAGTCAGATGAAAGCATTACCTGCAATTGCTACAGTTCTTTGAAAATTTAATAATCATCATAGGCCAGCTCCCATCTGAATACTTATAATAAAATGTATCACTACTGCCATTATTGAAGCTCCTGACACCATGGATATGGTGACCAAATTAAATACAAGGTCAGATAATTATATTGGAAAGGCCTGTATCATCTTTCTTATTTCATAAAATCAACCAATGTTCTGGCAGCTGCATTAACAAGCAAAAATTGTGCAAGAGAAGTGGTATAAAGCATTTCATCAAAGAAATGTATCCCTAGAAAAGAAGGCTAACTTCTCCAACAGCAAGAGCAAGGGCTCATAAGTAGAGAGTTAGCACTCTCCATTTGGGTTCACATGAGAACAGATCCAGAAGAAGATCTCTAATATGTTGGGTAGACTTTTCATGGAGAATATACTTGAGGATATATATGAAAATCAAAGAAAAAGAGGGGATGTGACATGCTTTGTTAGAGGGCATAGCTATATTCATGAAGCCATAGATCCATTAAATCATAAGATTATAAACCAAAAATTAGAAGGGACCTTCAAGGTGATAAGGTCCAACCTTCTCATTTTACAGATAAGGAAACCGATGTTGTGTTTAAATGACTTGCCTAGTGTCGTAAATTTGATAGATGTCTGAGACAGGATTTGAATTGAGGTCTTCTTGACTTCAAGTCTAGTACTTGGCTCAAACTGCCTTTATATCATCAAAGTCAACTGAAATAGAACCTATATGAATATACAGCAGAAAAGATTGTTCACAAGACATCATAGTTACCAATGCCACAATAGCAAAGTTTTTGGAGATAAAATAATACATTCAAAGAATCCCAGTAACTACAATTCATTCCCTCCATTACCAACTCTGCTATTATTCTTTAATTTCCTTTGAGATTCTATTTTGTCATTGAGATTCTACAAATCTTTCTGGTAATACAGTAGATGGTCAAAATCCAGCACAACTTGAAATCTATTTCCTTTACTTTGTGTACATTTAGTTGAGTTATATAAAAGTCTTTGTTATTGTTTTTGTGTCATGTCCACCCCTGCCCCACCCCACCCCCGCCCATCCTGTAAGATTCTGTCGGGGCAGGGGCAGCTAGGTGGTGCATTGAATAGAGCACCAGCCCTGGAGTCAGGAGTACCTGAGTTCAAATCAGGCCTCAGACACTTAACACTTACTAGCTGTGTGACCCTGGGCAAGTCACTTAACCCCAATTGCCTCACTAAAAAAAACAAAACAAAACAAAAAAACAAAACAAAACAAAAAAAGATTCTGTCGCGGCAGAGAGGAGAATTACTTAGCCATTCATACAACATGGAAGAACTAGGAGTCACCAACTAGTAGTCTTCCAGTGAAGTACAGGAATACCAGACCGTACTATCTTTTCTACCACTGTGACTTCCAGCTCCTGAGTATTCTTGTCTGCTATGTTCATATAACTGAAAAGCCAGGGAACCTCTACATCTCTTCCAATGGATGTGCATGTGCGTTTTTACCCATCTTTTAAGTGAATTATTTTGTATGTATTACCAAACACAATTGAAATGTGAGCTCCTTTTTCTGGATACTTAGTGGTTAACATAGTTCTGGTTATATAGGAAGCATATAACAAATGATTTTTGATCTATTCATTTCTATATAATTTCTAAAATACACAGTTGAACTTAAAACAGAGACATGAGGTGTCACAGTGTATAAAGCACCAGCCCTAGATTCAGGGGGACCTGAGTTCAAATCCAGCCTCAGCACTTGACACTTACTAGCTGTGTGACCCTGGGCAAGTCACTTAACCCTCATTGCCCCGCAAAACAAAAGCAAAAAAAAAAAAAAAACAGAGACATGAAAAAATAGTTTTCACATTTTCAATAGAATATTGAGATTTTATGTAAATTTCTCTTTGTTTTTGTTTTCATTATTTATATTTTACCTAAATAGGATCCTTTCTTGGCTATTATTTGCCATAAAGTAAACACAGTACTGGAAAACAGGTATCATAATATTCCAGTTCTTATCTGACCAGGTAGTTTTGAAAAAGGGTTTTATAGACCATAAATACTAGGTAAAGTGGGTTATTGTTATTTACATCATTATTTTTATTACTTAAATACAGCTATAACAGTATTTTACTATATTTTATTATGTTCATATTCTTTGTAGGTTATGCTACTTCATAATATGTTTTATCTGCACAAGTATGACTGATAAGGACAATTTGGGAGCAGAAATCTCTTGAGAATATTGCAACTAGAGTATGAATAAAGGAATGTGTATAAAGTGCTTGCTAGGCACCAGGAATACAAATACAAAAATTAAAACAATCTATTATCTCAAGAAACTTCCATTCTAATAAAGAGAAACAATACCTACTTGGCAGTATTTGCTAGAGAAGGGAGTTTTGGTAATGAAAAACAAAAAGATCATGAATGGTTCCAAAAGCTGGACGACTGACACATCCTTTCCAAAAGTAATAGTACAATGGTCTTGGCCCAGCTACATTCATTAAACTTTGCAAATTTTTGTTCATTCAAGACTGTTCATTTAAGTGCCATATTTACTTTGCAAAAAAATTGGGGGGAAATGGATTCTGAAGGTCTGAACAAAAGGTGCTTCTGTTAAGTAGCAGATGCCAGCAAACATCTGCTCAGTTTTAATTTTTACGGGCTTATTTCCCTCAGTAAGTTTTTGCACCTTTTTTTTTTCCATTTGGCCCATTTTTTCTCCCATTTGGCCATTTTTTTTCCTCTCATTTAGCCAATTGTATTTTTTTTAAGGAATTGTTTTCCTCAGTCAATTTTTGTGCTCCTTTTTGCAGTGTAACTCTAACTTTTTTTCCATTTTTTCTTCTACCTCTCTCTTTTGGTTTTTAAAAGCCTTGTTGAGCTCTTCAAAGATGGCTTTTTGGTCTTGAGACATGATCATCTTCCTACTTGAGTCTTAACCTATAGGAATGTTGACAAACTCATCTGAGTTTGAGTTTTGGTCTTCCCTTTCACCATAGAAGTTGTCAATGGTAAGGGTCCTTTTTTGTTTCTTGCTCATGTTGTAGCCTATTTTTAAACTTATAAAGTTGAAGTCTGTTCTTGGGGCACAGTGTCCACTGTTTCAAGCTTCTTACTGCTCTCAGCTGCCCCACTCTCAGCTGTGTTGAGCTGCCCACTGAGCTGACCTATGCTGATCTAAGCTGCCTGCTGAGATGAGTAGTGCTGAGCCACTCTCCCTTTCACCCAGGTTAGACAACCTTTCCTGAAGTATTCTAAATTATCTCAAGTAGGAGCATTGTGTCCCCATTTTTGTAGGTTCTGTAGTTCCAGAATCTGTTTAAAGGCTTGATTTAATGTTATTTTTGAGGGAAATATGGGAAAGCTCAGGCAGCTTTCTAGCTTCTCTCCACCATCTTAGATCCACCCCCCAGAACTCCCTATCACTTTCTTTCTTTTTTAAATCTTTATTTATTTATTTGTTTGTTTGTTTGTTTGTTTTGGTGGGGGCAGTGAGGGTTAAGTGACTTGCCCAAGGTCACACAGCTAGTAAGTGTCAAGTGTCTCAGGCCACATTTGAACTCAGGTCCTCCTGAGTCCAGGGCTGGTGCTCTATCCACTGTGCCACCTAGCTGCTCCCCCTTTTTTTCTACTAATATGCTTTTAACAACTTTGGCAATCTGTCCCCTTCCTACTTCTTTAAGTTTCATATATTTTTTCCCTTCATGTACTTTGCAATGCAAAGATGCTGATGTTTTGCTGTTGCTTACCTAAGATACTCCTTTTTTTCATTCTGTTAATTTTCTCTATTGCCCTGGATGACCTGAATTCTCTCCTTCCTTGGCTGTGCACATTCTAGCTTCCTTCAAGACTCAAATCAAATATCACTTTCCGCAATGAGGCCTTTTCTAGCTGATCTATGTCCTACTCTCCCACCAGTGCTAGACCCATCCCTCTAAGAGTACTTCTCAATACTCTGTTCATCTCTTGCATATATGCGTATATATATTTAGTCATTTGCATGCTCATCTCCCCTATTCCAACCATGAAAACCTTGAGATAGATTCTGTTTTTTGCCTTAATAAATGGTTGTTGCTAGACAAAATTATGATATATATGATAAATTTTATATGTCCATATTAAATGATGTTATATGCATATATGTTGAACAAAATTATATACTATATATAACACATAGCGTGTATTATAAATATAAATATATATTATGTTATACCATTATATTATAAATTATGTGCAGGGGGTAGGCCAAAAGCCATGAATATTTAATAACTCCTTTATTTTTGTTTTTAATTTATAATACCATAGCATCATATATCATATTTAGAGTAAAATTTTATATTCCATGTGAAAAATAAAATCTCATAAATGGTAAGAAAAGAAAAAGAGAAAAAATAGAAAAAAAGTTATTGAAACACCAGACCTCTTCATGACTTTTGGCCCACCTTGTATATTGTGTATAGTGTTTGTGTGTATGTGTGTATATACAGAGACAGAGACAGAGAAAGCGAGATGTGTAAGTATATATATACGTGTATATATGTATGCATACATATACACACATACATACATGTGGTAAAAAAATATGAAAGTTTTTTAACAATTGCTTAGATAACTGAAAGACGCCAGTTTTTTTTTTTTTTTTAAGGACCCACCCTTTCGGGGAGGAGACCAATGGCATAGCTACGCACGCCAGTCCGCCTGCTGCGCACCTCAGACTGCCTGTTAGCACTCCACTTCTGGGGGTGCGAGCTTAAAAGGCAAGGAGAGAATTGAAGTGGGGCCTTTTATCCTGCTCCGCTGGTCCTCCTGGCTGCCGCTGCACAGACAGCGCGGACTGGAGTTTGACTCGGCCCCGGCTCTTGGTTAAGAAGCCTCGCTTGACTCGGTCTCTCCCCAACGGTGGCTGGATTTTGGTGAGATTTATACAGAATATAGACTAAGCCTAGACTTAAGATGATTTGTATTGTATTTCTACTTTATATCCTTCTAATCAACATCACCATGTGACCTACCATACAATAAAAGGTCTATCTAGACAAACCGAAAGCTTCTTCCATTTACTAGTCCTGAGAGATGAATTATGGGAAGGGTTAAGTCGTGTATATTTGTGATCTAATGTCCAATTTTACTCTCACAAATACTTATAAGGTTTATGTATATAATACCAATATTTAATTATATTTGCTTATTCACTATAGAACAAGATTTCGGTCTGTTATACCACATTTTGGTCTATAACTTTTTCACAATTTAGCCGTTGATCTAAGAGACAAGGAATTTGTTGTGATCGGAAGCAGACAAACAGCATACCAAGCTGTTTCAGCCTTCCTCTGAAGATGATGCTAAAAGTGGCATCTCTAAAGTGTCTATCATCTCTTCACTGCTCCCTGTGCTTAGAAACAGTCTATGCAGACACCTGAGCAACAATATCTCCTGCCTGACAAACCCAATATGCTACGATAACCAGATCTGGGAGCCTGACTGTCCTTCATGCCTTGACAGCTTGTTGCACCTTGTCACGGACTTGATGCTTTGCAATTTTTTTTTTAGCTTCCCTATGGGCACATTGTTTTTAAGAGGGAGGCCTGGCAGTGATGTCTTCTCTGTCTTGTTTCCTCTCTTTCTGGATGAGTTGCAGTGCCCCTCAGAGTTAATATGGAGGTATGAATGGATTCTCATATCCTCACAGGGATCTACTGTAAAACCACTAACTAGTATAGTGCTGTTAGCTGAATAAAAAGGACAAGAATGTGTTCAGTGACCATGGAGGCAAAGAAAGACAGAGAGAAAGAAAGAAAATTGAACAGATTGATTAGTGGCTAAGGACAGAGATAGGGAGATTGAAAAAGAAATGCAGTGATTGAAAGTGTGAGAGGGAGAAAGGAAAAGAGATAGAAGCAGAGAGAAAGGGAAGGAGAAAGAGAAGGGGTCATAGGAATAATATTACCCCCACAGAGTCTAGGCTAGTTTTTCATTAAATGTAACAAAACTGTCCTTGAGAATTGATTGCTATAGCTGCTTGGTAACTGATTAAATATTAGAAAAGAAATAGAAGCAACAACAACAACAACAACAAAACAACTAAATTTTCAACATGGGAGACTGGGTTAAAGGTGATGTAAAAATAGTATGGTAAAAATAAAAGTCAGATTTGGAAAAAAATAATAAAACTCAGTTTAAACATAAGGAGTTTTTAGATGCAAATAAGACACCCACAAAGAGGTATCCTGTAGGCTCTGGGGAATATAGAAGCCAGATTTTTTAGAGGAGAGCTAAAGACTCTCATCATAGATCTGGGAATCATCTGCATAAAGGTAAGAGTTGAGATAAAGCCTCACTCATTTATCTAATAAATAGTTTCTTCTAAGTATCGTAATAATGTTAAATAAATATATTTTATTTTTAAAAGTTTACTTATGTATTTTAAATTAGAAAACAGATTAAAACCCACTACAATACAATAAACATTATGTCGTCCCAATGTGCTATTTTCTGTGTTAAGTTCTGGGGATAAATAAGGAAAAAAAAAAAAAAAACTGAACCTGCTCTCACAGAGTTTATAATCTATTGGAGGACCACAACCAGGAGAGCTGAAAAGGGGTTTGAGAGCAGGGCAGTGTAGCTGGCGTGTGTGTGACTGTGTAGAGTTAATACCAGGCAGTTTGCTAGGGAGTAAATGAATTAGCTGGCTTCTATGTCCTATTTAAACATGGACTTTGTGGGGAATTTTTTGCTCCATTCCATCAGCCCTTAAAAACTGAGGGGCAGAGGCAACTGAGGGAACCTATTCTGAGTACCAAAGGCAATGAAATCTCCATGATGATGTGGATTCTTGGTTGATGAGCTTTTACAGGTACTGAGAGGAAAGATTAAAGATAATTACTGAGTCAAAACTAAGCAGTACAGCTGGTCAGAAATATCAATATATTTACATCTCTTTATATCAGAAGATTTCTAAGCTCTAACCAATGGACTCATATCATTTAAAATAATGTCTACTGTGAAATAAAGAGACAGACAGCTTGCTAGCTAGATGAATATAAATAGAAAAACAAGATCAGAACACAGTTACACCCTTTGTATCCTTTGGATATGTTGACTTAAATCTTGCTTTGCTGTGAAAGCTTAATAAATAATTACTTACTCTTAATAGTGTTCAATATTTGTCCCCTCTGGCTGTTTGTTCTCATAAAAAGTGCTATGCAACTTTACATGCATTTGTAAAATAACACATCTTGCTCCAAAGCACAGCATTTTCAGCAGTGGCTACATTTTCTCACCCTTAATCTGGGAAAGAGTATTATTGGCCCTGGTCATAGAAGCAACTTTGAGATGGAATGTCTACTGAGAGGTTCAAGAATTATTCTTTTTTATTTTTTTGTTTTTCCTCTATCATTTTAAATTGCACTTTTATGCCCTCTAATACTGCTGTCAGAGTGTTTTTCTTCCCAGCAAATAAGCATTTCATATTCCCACTTCAGACATTCTTTACTTTTGTCTCTCCCTCACTCCTCCCCCAGTATCCATTCATTTCTGTATTTATAGGCCTCTACCTTCAATTAGTTCACATATCCATTTCCTACTCCCCACCATCACAGCCTTGACTATGAGGTTAGGTGTTCATCATCTGCCATCCTGTGCTACAATAGCCTCCAGATGAGTCTCTGCAGTTCATCTTCCCAATTATATGACTAAAATAACGATTTGATCATGTCACTTTCCTTATGTAAAACAAACACAAAACAAAACCCACCCCTCTGATAACTCCCTAATATCTATACGATAAAAAATATTAAATATTCAGCATGACATTTAAAGCTATACACAGACTGGCTCCCAATTTCAGCACTTGCTCCTTTCTAGGCAAAAGGCTGCTACCTTCCACTATCATAGTGTACCACAATCTAACTCTGTGTCTAGACACAGAATGGCCCTCATATCTAAAATCTACTCCCCTTCCACCCCCCTTTTTACTGAATCTTTAACTTCTTTCCAAACAGCTCCCAAATAAGCCCATTCCTGATTGCTCTAATAATTCATATCCTCTCTTCTTACAATTACTGTATATTATTTTACATTTTCTTGGCTGTGTATTCTTCCCAGAATGATGTAAGCTCATGAAGACAGAGACTATTTCATTTGTGTATTCCCATAATCTAGCATTAGCCCATATGTGCTTTTTTTGTTTGTTTTGTTTTGTTTTTTGCAGGGCAATGGGGGTTAAGTGACTTGCCCAAGGTCACCAGCTAGTAAGTGTCAAGTGCCTGAGGCTGGATTTGAACTCAGGTACTCCTGATCCAGGGCCAGTGCTTTATCCACTGTGTTCACCTAGCCGCCCCCCATATGTGCTTTTAATACATGTTTAATTGAATTATTGAAGGATATTTGTTGCTATAAAAAGATCATTACATGGTTTGTATGTGGAAAATTAATTATTCTTGGCCTACTACTGTTATTCTTTGCTTGCCTCCCTGGGCTTCAATTTTTTCATTTGTCAATGAAGGGTTTAGATTATATTATCCGAAGTTTTTCTAGCTCTAAAATTTGATGGTTTCTCATGTTAAAAAAAAATATATATATATATAATATTATATATATATATATACATATACATATATAAGATATAGATTTCTCTTTTTCTAGCTTCTAGTTTTTCTAGATCCCTAGTTTCTGATTTGACCCAGGGTCAGGTTAAAGAGGTGAATAAAAAAAACAGTGTATTTTTTCAAAAAATGACTTGGACCTCCTTTGTTATTATTGCTTAAACTGGTGGGGAGGGGAGAGTGAAATGCTTAAACCATAAATCTCTATACTTAACAGTGTGGATTCCAGTATTCTTTCTCCAGTTCATTAGGAACAAAATTTACAAACAATTAAATTAAAGGTGATAGATATTAGCTGTATACTAGTATTATTTTTTCTTTCAGATACACAGTAAGCAACATAAACACCCATAGTCCTTTCTTCTGTTTCCTTAGAAATGGTTTCTATAGCAACCTTAGTATCTTGAGCTGGCAATCCATGTAATGCTGTATGTTAGATGTGGTTATTGAACAAATGTTTAACTGCCATTATAATTTTCTGTTTAAAACAATAAAAATGTGAAATATAATTTAGAGTTTTGTAAAAAGTGATATATAAAATATCGCATTAAATGACAAGATTTTGATTTACTTTCTTAATTATGATATAATAAATAACAGAGAAATTATTTAACTTTGAGGTTTCTAAGTGGTATCCATCCTTTAGAGTGACTGATGGCACTTTCAAGAGCAATTACTGAATTTTCCCTTAAAAATAGTTTCTGTTATAATAAAAGCTTAAATCTGAAACAACACTCAATTTGTAAATTATAGGAAAACTAATTTTAATTATCCATATAACATAGCAATAATCTATGCAAAATTAGAATATTTATGATAATAATGGAATAAAATGACATCAACCGAAGTGCTTTTTATGTAAACAATTGGAAATCATCAAATTGTAAGATCATGTTTCATAAGATCATTGATTTTAAGCTAGAAGGGACCATTGAGGATCTTGGGTGTAATATCCTTATTGTACACATCACTAATTCTAAGTTGGGAGGGCTCAAGTCACTTGCCCAGGGTCATACAGATAGCAAATGTCTGAAGCAGGATTTGATGTAACATCTTCCTGACTCCAAATCCAGTACTCTTACTTACTGGAAGAGGTAGTGCCATTATATCCACTCTGATTCCAAATCTAATGCTATATGTGCTAAGCCTCTATTTGGCAAGTCAACATTTACTATAAGTAAAAGATAATCTAAATATTTCAAGAATATTCATTTATTCATATTTACTATCAAATTCAATCCTGAAACAAGAATTTTAATTCCTGGTTCTTTCAAAACTCATTAGTGGAAATAACTGTAATTAGCAAACATAAGTTGAACCTTACCACTCATCAATAAACTCAGTGAAAATCTTTGGGCCTCAACTCCTCATCTATAAATTGAGGAAAATATTATTTGTACAAATAACCTCAAAGAACTGAAATGAAGGAAATGTTTTACAAACTTTAAATCAGTATAAAAATATTATTTATTATTGTTATTACTATTATCACCTAATTTCATCTGTTTTAGCAGGTATATGTATATGTGTTCTTCATAGCCCATAATTGGAGAACATAGCTGTAAGATCTGGAAAAAAAATAATTACGAGGCTTGCATGGAGCTATAGGGTTTTTTTATTGTTATGAATAAACAGATGTCAACAGGTATGAACATTTACTCATTCTAAGATAGAAAAACCGAACTAAATACAAAACAATAAATCTTTACTAAGTACAATTTAAGTGTGGTTTTTTTTTTTTTTTATTTAAAATTTTAAACCTAGCAGTTCCTAAGGTCCTATTTTTTTGGTCTCCCTTGAACTTCATCCTGCTCTCTTCCTTTCATTTTTTTTTTGTCTTGTGTTTTTGACAGGGGAAATGAGGGGTTAAGGGACTTGGCCCATGGTCACAAAGCTAGTAAGTGTCAAGTGCTGAGGCTGGATTTGAACTCAGGTCCTCCTGACTCCAAGGCCAGTGCTTTATCCACTGCGCAATCTAGCTGCCCCCTTCTTTTCATTTTTAATAAATGTTCCATGTGTTCATTCTGCTACCCATAACACACCATCTCCAAAGCCCTTTTTCGGTCATAATATTTTCCCTTTTTCATTGATCTGATAGGAAAAGTTATCTATGTTACCCAAATGGCTTATGACTTGTACCCATTATGTTTAAATCATAACAGCACGTTTTGTCTTTATCTTGGTATATTACATATGAAATATTGGTCTCTGCCTAGGTTTCTGACAAACTGCTTTCTAGTTTTCCCAGCATTTTTTTTTGTCAAATAGTGAGTTCTTGTCCCTAAAACTTAGATCTTTGGTTTTATGAAATGCTAGATTATATGATCATTTACTACTGTGTACTGGGTATCTAATCTATTACACTGATCCAACACTGTATTTTTTAACCAGTACCAAGTTGTTTGGATGATTACCACCTTGTAATAAAATTTGAGATCTGGTACTGCTGGGCTACCTCCTATCATTTTTTTTAATTCCTTTAAAATTCTTGACCTTTGTTCTTCTGTATAAATTTGTTATTATTTTTCTAGCGTTATAGAATATATTTGTGACAATTTGGTTGATATGATCTGAATAAATAAAGATTAATTTAGGGTAGAATTGTCATTTATAACAATATTGACTTACACATGGAAATTTAGATCTCACTTCATTTGTGTGAAAAGAGTTTTGCAATTATTTTCATAGAATTTATTATATTTACAGAATTTATTTCTTCACTAAACCCAAGTATTTAGTATTGTCTATAGTTATTTTAAAATGGAATTTCTTTTTATATATTGTTGGAAATATATAGAAATACTTATGATTTATGTATGTTTATTCTGTGTCCTTCAAATTTACTGAAGTTGTAGTTATTCCAACTGTTTTTAATTGATTATCCAAGCATTCCATCATATAATCTACAGAGTTATAGTTTTTATTCCTCATTTCCTATTCTAATTCGTTCAGATTTCATTTTCTTCTCTTATTGCTAAAGCTAACATTTCTAGGTACAGTAGTGAATAATACTGATGATCATGGGCATTCTTGTTTCACCCCTAATCTTATTGAAAAGGCTTTAGCTTATCCCCATTACAGAGAATGCTAATACTAGTAACTTGATTTTCTATGTTTTTTAAAATCAAAGTAATCAATTGTTTATTTATTGTTTTCTTTTATACTATCAATTCTAGTTTTTTTATTAGTTCAAAATGTTTCTTACTTTCAGTTTGATTATCTCTCCTTTGATTTTAGGATTTCCATTTGGCATTAATTGGGGATTTAATTTGTTTTTTTTTCTAGGGTTTTTTTTTTAATTTCATGCTCCAATGCATTAATCTATCCTTATTCTCTTTAAGTGAGGTATGGATCTAGAGATATATATTTTCTCCTAAGTCCTCCTTAATTAAGTTTAATTTTGCTATGGTTTACAGATCGAATTCTGGGGGGTCTGTAAGCTTTTTGTGCTTCCAGTATGGTATATCTAATGACTGTGTGGTCACTGCTATCCTGTCCTGTTCTCTGGGATTTTTTCCCCTGTACCTGCAAGTAGTACTACATCTCTTGGCCCAAAACTCTGACCAGGTCCCCCTTCTCTTTTGTTGATGCAAGTATTAGTGATCTTTTTGCCTAGTAACTGAGACCAAGGGTGTTGCTTCTTTTTTACCTGCTACAAGCATTCTTCTTTACCCTGAAACTATAACCAGAAACCCCATTCGTTCTGTGGCCACAAGTCCGATTGTTCCTTTTGGCCTGGAACAGTGGCTTCATCCTATACTCTCCTATAGCCACAACTAATGGTGCTCCTTTCTCTTTGGAAACTGATACAGGAAGTGTGCACCCCTGTAGCTGTAAGTGCTGGTGCTCCTTTTTGCCATGGAATTGTGAGTGGGGGACTGCATATGGGCAATGCAACAAGATTCTATATCCAGCACCAACAAAGAGTCACCTGTAATCTCTTTCTGAAAAATTGTCTAGTTAAAACACTTCCAGGGAATGCTGATGGCATTCCTGTAGATGCATAATGCTCTGCATCCAACTACTACGACAGTGTGACAGATATTTCCTGTCACCTTCTAACTTGCCTTGACTGGAAAATTATTTCACCTGACCTTTTGTTGGTTTTGCTGTTCCAGAATTCGAGTCTTTATTTTAAAGTTATTTGGAGGGCAATATTTGGAGATGTCAGATGAGTATACACAACTACTCTACCATCTTGGAGGACTCTGCCCTAACTAATGATTTCGTGACTGCCAATGTGATTGTCTTTCCTCAATTCTGCTTTTCCTTTAATCTCTTAGCATTACACCATCACTCATACTCTTTTCCTGTATCTTCTCTTCCCTCTAGGTTTTCATTATCTTGATCTCTCTATTGGTTCTTCCTTCTACCAATCTGACTATTACTTCTTTTTTTTTGTTTTGTTTTGTTTTTTTTTTGGTGAGGCAATTGGGGTTTAAGTGACTTGCCCAGGGTCACACAACTAGTAAGATGTCAAGGGTCTGAGGCCAGATTTGAACTCAGGTCCTTCTGAATTCAGGGCCAGGGCTCTATCCACTGTGCCACTAGCTGCCCCTGACGACTACTTCTTAATCTGCTTTGCTGGATTTTAATCCATTTCATAGCCACTAATACTTGATGTTTCACAAGGCTCTGTCCTGGTTCCCCTCCCTACCCTACTTTTTTTTTTATCTCTACTATCTAATTTGGTGATTTCATCAGCTTCCAAATGTTCAATTACATCTTTATGCATACTATTCTCAGAACTCTATATCTAGCCATAGTTTTTCTCTTGATCAAAAGTCATATGTCACCAAATCTTCTGGGCTTCCTCATAATGGATGTCCCTTAAACTTTTCCAACTCCAAATATCTAAAACAGATCTCATTACCTTTCTCTAGGGGGATTGGGGTAGGGGCTCGCCTGACTGCTGCACTTCTTTATTCATTTGAGAAGACTCCAATTCCCCCCAATCACCCAGGCTCAAAATGTTGGGATAATCCTCAATGCCTCATTTTCATTCTCTCACCCAATCAAAAAAAAAATAATTTTTAAGGGAAAACTATGTGCCACAGTAATAGTGCTAAACTCTGGGGATATAAAAAGAGGAAAAAGACCGTCCTTGACCTTAAAGAGCTCACAACCTAATGGTGGATGCAGGAAACAAATGTGTATGTGTGTGTGTGTGTGTGTGTGTGTGTGTGTGTGTGTGTGTGTGTTTGTATATATGTATATATGTATGTATATATATATATGTGTGTGTTTATATAGATATATATAAAATCTATATACAAGATAAATGCAAAAGAATAAGAAAAGTGAAGTCACTGGAATTAAGAGGTGTTAAGGGGGCAGGTAGGTGGTACAGTAGATAAAGCACTAGCCCTGAATTTAGGAGGACCCAGGTTCAAATTTGCCTCAGACACTTGACACTTTCTAGCTGTGTGACTGATGCCAGTCACTTAACCCTCATTGCCTTGCCACCCCCCCCTAAAAAAAAAAAGAGGAGTTAAGAAAAAGAAGAAAAAAAACCTCTGTGTATAAGTGAGATTTTAGTTGGGAATTAAAATGAACTAGGGAAGGCAGTAGGTGGAGATGAGGAGGAGGATCATTCTAGGTATAGGGTGTGATGAAAAATGGAAATTTTAGCTGAATCACTTGAGAGTTGAGCGCATGCTACTGAAGCGGCTTTTGAAGGACCGCCCTTTTGGGGAAGGGACTGCACCAACAAACTGCTGTGCGCCTGCTGCTGCCTGGAGAGCTGGCCAAGCACGCCACGTCCAAGGGCACCAACTTCTGGGATGCCGGTTTAAAAAACCAGAAGAGTGAATTTCCCCCTCCTCCCTCAGTATATCCAATTTTAAATCTCACAAGGGGATTGCCAGAGGAAATTCCTGGAGCTGAGAGATGGAGTGTCTTTTTACTTGGAACAGCAAGGAGTCCAATGTCTTGGATCAAAGAGTGGGGGAGTGTGGTATAAGAAGGCTAGAAGTGTAGAAGGGCACTAGTTGTGATGAACTTAGAATACTAAACAAAAGGGAGCCACTAGAGTTTATTCGGTATGGGTTAACATGGTCCATCTTGTGCTTTACGAAAATTACTTTAATAGCCAATTTGAAAATGTATTATAATATACAGACTTGAGGCAGGTAGGGTCTTCAGGATACCACTCTTGTGCACCTCCATGCCTGGACTATTTTAGTAGCCTGCTGGAGTGTCAGAGGAAAGAAAGGGGGTATATTCTAAAGATGTTAAAAAAGTGAAATTGGCAGTAGATTGGTCACCAAAGAGCCTGGAAGGCAATACAACGGTCAGCACAGAAGTAAGTGTATTGAGAATCATCAGTGAAGCTGTGTAGAGGAAGAAGAGAAAAGAACCAAGAAAAGAAACCTTGTTATACAGTTACAGTTAGAGGTCATGATCTGGAGATGGATTCAGTAAGGTAACAGAGGAGCAGTAGGTAGAAGGAGAACCAGGAGAGAATCATTCCAAAATCTAGAGAAGAGAGTATCAAGGAGCCTGTGATGATGAGCAATGTGAAAAATCTTGCATGTGAGATCAGGGAAATCAAGATTAAGAATTAGATCTGGCAACTAAGATAATAGTTGAATTTTGAAGAGGAATTTTCAGTGGAATGATAGGTCAGAAGCCAGACTGTAAGGGTTTAAAAATGAGTGAGTAGAGGGGCAGTAAATGTACTTATGTAGATGACCTTTTTGGAGAGTTTGGTCACACAGGGCCGAATAGACATACAGGATGATAGCAGGTATTGAAGGATAGATGAGCTGAGGATTTTTTTTCAAGATAATGAAAAAGGTGGCATATTTGTTGGGGAAAAGGGAAATAATAGGGTTGTGAACAGGTGAAGGGCTTAGTGTTGATAAGGATTAAAGCCACTTCCTTATATGAGATATTGAAAGAGGAGATAGTGGCAGAAGGCATATAATTGACATGAAAATAGGAAGAGGAAGCTCATGGCAAATAGTCCCATTTTTTCCTGTTAAATATGAGGGGAAAAAAGAATAAAAAAGAAATATGAGGGAAGATTACCAGTTGAAACATGAGGAAAGGGGGAGTTATAGGAGGTTTGAGGAGGGATGAGACAGTTTAGAAAAGTGGCTGTGGAGAGTGGGATAGTGATTTGATAAGACGAAGATTATAAGGATTGCTTAGAGTCAGTGAGGTGTCCACTTGAGGTTATATACAAATTTATCATAGACTGATTTTCTCTACCTTCACTCAGCAGTATGTGTGTAGAAACAAAGCTGATGAATGGTAGGTGATTGATCCAAAGCTGAGGCTTGTCAGGGAAGAAAATGGGAGAAATGAAAGAGGATAAGGATTCATGAGAAGACAATATAGAGTTGCATTGGTTTACCGGAGGTAAAGATGGGGAAAAGAAAAAACAATAGCTAATGCTCTCACCCCATATATCTAATCCATTGGCAAACCTTATTTCTACTATATATCTGACATACATGCATGCATACACATACATACGCATATGCAAACACACATCATATACTATGTTGTGATATTTTAGTGAATAATACATTTTTATGTTTCTATGTTTTATGTGTTTGTGTATGTGTATTGGTTTGTATAAAGTGTAATGTAGTAGAGAGAGTTATGCCTTCGAATCAGGATATCTGGATTAAGTTCTGCCCTCCTGACTCATAATGGCTGTGTGACCTAATTTGTCAGTACCTCCCTAAATCATCAGAGCAGTTGTCAATCTACATTAGCAGATTAGCAGAAGACGCTTGTTTTATTTGGAGCTTCCTACCATGAAATCACAGTTATGATTTAAAAAGAAAGAAAGAAAGAAAAGAGAGCTAGTGAATAAATAAATATCTGGTGTTTGCCTACTGCTTCATATTTTTTAACCCATAGTAGAATGTAAGCTCTTTAGAAGAGGACACCTTTCTACTTTTTTACGCATGGAGTTACTGAATAAATTTGTTTTATGTTGAATAGAATTGAAAATATGAAATATTTAATAGATTTGAAAAACACTGAGTGTATCAGATAGAATAAATTTGTCTGAAGGTATAGAAATGATTGATTTTACAGAAAACAGCTCTTCTCATCATATACACCAAATCACAATTATGTGGGAATAGGTTGCAATTGGTGTATATTGGAATGTATTTATTTTTGGTACTCTGAGGATGTGATACTATTCAAGACAGATAAAAGATTTCAAATATCCTTTAATCTTTTACCTTCTCTCTTTTTTCCCTTGTTTACCTGCTTTCAATTCTTTAAAGGTAGAGAATTGCTGATTTTTAAAGGAAAAGTATTTAATTAAGAAAAGAAAATTGGACAAAGAGGACATGATTCATAGGAAGTTTAAGTCTTATGGGTAAAAAGAAAAGCTTTTCAAGTTTTCAGAATTGTTCTTCTTAATCTGAAAATTACAAATGTTGAAGCTAATAGCAACTTTTAGGAAGAGGAGAATGGGTTCAAAAATCATACTGAATGGTATTGATTGAACAGGATCAGGGCCAGATATTTGATCAATTATACAGTTCTGTATATCTAGTTCTAGTAAGTAAGGAAAATTTAAGTAGTTTCTTTATGGAAATGTTGGTATAAGAAGTTGCCTAAAAAGTATTTGTCTTTACCACTGTTCTTCACCATCAGGACCAGATAGTTTCTTCGAGTCTACTTAATTAGGTCTTGACATTATCTTCTTGAGAAGTTACCAAGTTATTCTGATGATTTGCTTTTAAAGGCTTTGGTCACTCTAGATAACACCAATTCTTTGCTCTCTAGAAATTAAAATAATATAATTCTCTGAACAGAAACTTGTTTGTATAGCAAAATGAAATTTTGGCAGGGGACCTGTCTCATAAATGTGATATTTTCAAAATTTACCCACCTCAGAATAAACAGTGATGTTTTCAAGTAAATAATGAAGCAGCATAAACCATTAGCTTTTCCATTTCCATTAGAAAGGAAGACATTGGCTTTCTCCCCAATTAATGTTCCATAGTTTTCCTCTACGTCATAATAGCCCAAATATACTTCCAGGTCTCTTCAGTGAATCATTTCAAATATTGTTCCCATTTTACCACCTATGAGTTCTGTTTTTACAGGACTTTGACTAGAAATTTTCAAGTAATTACCTTGCTCTAATACCATTTTAGTACTCCAGAAGTTTAGTCGGTAACAAATAACCACAATAACAAAACAACATCTTGCATTGAGAACAGTGACAATTGGACCAATTGGTTGTTCATGAATGGAGTGATGAAATAAGAATCAGCCTAGCATAAAGTCTTTTGAATTTTTGAATTAGAGACACTGGGTTTTCTATCCCAACTGTATCTGCTAGCTAAATGACCAGGAAGTAACAATTCCTCTGGAACTCAGATTACTCATCTGTACAGTATGGATGGCCTCTAAGATCCCTTTCCAACTTGAAATCAATGAGCATAGTGATATAATGATTTTATATAGTAAGGCTGAGTTCAGATCCCATCTCAGGCAACTTGTCTATGAAATTAGATTAGTAATAATATTTATAATACTGAGATTACTAATAATATTTATAATTAATTGTTTTGAGGCTTTAATAGGAAAATATATGTAAAAAGCATTTGCAAATTTAAACTGTTTATGAATGGGAATTATTATTACTGTTAAATTCCCCCTAAATAGTCTTTTGATTACTTAAATTCATCAAATGTACACGTGGATTTTCTTCATGTAATCCTGATCTTTTGAGCTGCAATATTAAATAAATGTAGTGTAAATAATAACATTGTTATTTTCATTTGGTAAAGGGTATGACTTTCATCTTAGTATTTATTTACTGCTTTTTTGCTTTTTAATTTTAAGCAATCCATTCCATTTCTAGACTAATTAGGCATAATACTATTTATTTCCCTAAGCCACAATTTATAGTTGTTTGAAATGTTAATTTTAATGTAAAGGGTTGTTTGCCTTTTTTTCCTGTTCCCCTTAGGGTTTTTTTTCTGGGAGGGGGAGAAGGATGAAGTAGGGGAGGGGGTGTTAAATCATCTGCTTAGACCCTTCAGCATAGAAATATTCTTTTAGGTCGGCTAAGCTACTATGACTATGGTGTCTGTATTGAACCTTAAAAGGCCACTTTATTCAAAAAAGGACGATTTACATGGGGAAATTAGTCAAAACGAATTTTATAAAATATGGTGTTGAAAGAGTCATATATATATTGATTTCATTTATAGTAATCACAAAAATTATTTACTTTCTCAGTAGTTGGATTAGCTAATTATTAATAATTACTGGTTCAGAGCTGAGAAGTGCTTTCAGTGCTGATTTTTCAAAAGCACTTCATCTTATTTAGGATTAAATTATCAAAATTTCTCTACCAGATCTTTTTGGTACACATGCAATTTTCAAATAAAAATCAACCACTTAAATCCTTAACCACCATTGGCTTTTTCCTTGAAATTAACATCTATGGGGGCCGCTAGGTGGTGCAGTGGATAGAGCACCGGCCCTGAGTCAGGAGTACCTGAGTTCAAATCCAGCCTCAGACACTTAACACTTACTAGCTGTGTGGACTGTGGGCAAGTCACTTAACCCCAATTGCCTCACTAAAAAAAAAAAAAAAAGAAATTAACATCTAGCATATGGAAACTACATAGAAGTAGGACTTAGGCCCACTCCCCCAGCACCCTACAATCCCCACTATTAAATAGCTACCACTTAGATCAAATATTTACAGAATGAAAAATAAATAATTCAACAAAGGTTTCAAATGTTTCTGAAACTTCTAAAATTTCTTATTTATTTTTTGGAATAATAAATAGATCATTGATATTTTTAAAATTTATTTTCAGTGTCCAGAACTGTGTGGATATGCATCTGTGGTTTGTCACAATGTATAACTTTACTATATAGTAGATATTTATTGTGTTTTTGCTTGTCTGATTATTAGTTGAATAAGAAAATTTAGGTTATGTCTGATTTGCCTGTATAGAGGGTACAATTTTATTGCCTAAGATTTTTGGGACACCCCGTTA
This sequence comes from Dromiciops gliroides, assembly GCF_019393635.1. Taxonomy (NCBI): domain Eukaryota; kingdom Metazoa; phylum Chordata; class Mammalia; order Microbiotheria; family Microbiotheriidae; genus Dromiciops; species Dromiciops gliroides. The sequence goes on along the minus strand of NC_057864.1, from coordinate 282,751,073 downwards.
GCTTTGTATACATAATTATTTACGTGTTGCCTTCCCCATAAGATTATTAATTCTTTAAAAGCTGTTTTTCCTTTTCTTTGTATATTTAGTACTTTCAGTGCCTGGCACGTAGTAGGTTTTTAGTAAATATTTGTTGACTTGACTATATGTCAGAAGAAAATTTGTACTGGTAAAAAGAAAATTTATCAACTCTTTTAATTTTTTTTCACCTCTCCCTGTTTTGACAGACTGGAAGTATATCATCTCTGTTCTGGCCTCACTTCCTTCCTTTCACAATTTTGATGTAATAGTCTTGTACCCTTGATTCATTTGTTGCCTCTTTATAGCACCACTTACCCTTCCAAATCTCAACTCTGGATTATTTCCACCATCTGTCTTCTCCTTTCCTACTTAGAAGTTTTTGAACTCTGTTAAAAGAATTCACACAGCAATGTTGACTAAACCCACTACAAATTAAAATATGTAATTTTTGTGGAAAGAGAAGGGGAACAGCATTAGCTTTTCATTTTCCCTCAATTTTAAATATTTTATTTTCTTCTAATTATAAATAAAAACAATTTTAATATTCTTTTTAAAAAAAGTTTTGAGTTAAATATTCTCTCCTTCCCTCTCTCTAGCTCCTTTCTTGAGAAAGAAAGCTATATATGCATGCATACATGCATGTAGTGTAGATTATACACATAAATGTGTGCACATAAATATGTGTATACACACTTGTGCATCCATACACACATGAATGCATGCATACCTATATGCCATAGTCATGCAAAAATTTACATATTAGTCATGTTGTGGGAAAGAAAATACCAAGAAAAAAGTATTAAAAAGTATGATCCCATCTCCAATCAGACTCCATCAGGTTCTTTTTCTAAGATGGATAGCATTTTTCTCATAAATCCTTCAGAATTATCTTGGATTATTGTATTGCTGAGAATAGCAAGGTCATTCACAGTTGCTTATAAATATTGTTTTTTCTACTCACTTCAGTTGTATCAGTTCACATAAGTCTTTCCAGTTATTTTATTTATATTTATTTTTTGAGGGGCAATGAGGGTTAAGTGGCTTGCCTAGGGTCACACAGATAGTAACTGTCAAGTGTCTGAGGCTGAATTTGAACTCAGGTCATCCTGAATCCAGAACCAGTGCTTTATCCACTGTGCCCACCAGTTATAGTTTTGAAAACATCCTACTCATCATTTCTTATAGACAGTAATATTCCATCATAATCATATACTGTAATTTATATAGCCATTCCCCAAATTGATTGGCATTCCCTCAATTTCCAGTTCTTTGACACTACAAATGAAAAGCTACTATAAATGTTTTTTGTACATACAGGTCCTTTTCCCTTTTAAAAAAATATTCTTGGGATATGGACCTAGTAATGGTGTTACTAAATGAAAAGGGATGTACAATTTGATAGTCCATAGGGCAATAGTTGCAAATGCTCTTGAGAATGGTTGGATCAATTAACAATACCACCATGGTGCTGTGGTGTACCAGTTTTCTATATCCCCTCTAACATTTTTCATTTTCCTTTTCTGTCATTTTAGCCAATCAGATAGGTATGGAGTGGTACTTCAGAATTGTTTTATTTTGTATTTCTTTAATCAGTAGTGATTTAGGAATCTTTTTCATATGTCTATAGACATTTGGATTTCTTCATCTGAAAATTGACTGTTCATATTCTTTGTTGTAGTTAGTTAGTGTTCAGTTATTTCAGTTATATCCAACTCTTGGTGATTCCATTTGGGATTTTTTTGGCAAAGATACTGAAGTGGTTGGCCATTTCCTTTCCCAACTCATTTTACAGAAGAGGAACCTGAGGACAAACAGGATTAAATTGATTTTCCCAGGGTTACACAGCTAGTAAGAGGCTGAGGCCTAATTTAAACTCAGAAAGATGAGTCTTCTCGACTTCCTGCCCGCACTCTTTCCACTGTGCCACCTAGATGCCTCTCCTATTCCTTGACCATCAATCAATTGGGAAATTACTTGTCTTATATATTTGACTTAGTTCTCTACATATTTCAGAAATGAGGCATTTAGTAGAGAAGCTTTGGTAAAAAAAGAAAAAAAAATAACATTTATGATTACTATGTATTTTCCTCCATTCTATTTTCCCCTGTTATCCTTCACCTTCTTCTTCCTCAAAAGTGTTTTGCTTCTGATTACCACCTCCCCCAATCTGTCTCCAGTCTATTAACCCCTAACCTTCTTTTTTTCCCCTTGCCCTCCTACTTCCCTGTAGTGCAAAATTGTTTCTACAACCCAAATGAGTATGTATGTTATTCCCTTTTTAAGCCAGTTCCAATGAGAGTAAGGTTCAAACATTGTCTGCCACCACCACCCTCATTGTCTCTTACACTTTAAAAGTATCTATTGTGCCACTTTTATGTGAGAGAATTTACCCCTTTTCCTCTCCTGTCTGCCTTCTCAAAGTGCATTTAATGAGGAGTCAGTGTGAAGCAATTATGTATAAACAAGATGTATGAAGGGAAAATTGGACTCAAACAATAGAAGAGGGGACCAGAGGAGGCTTATTGTAAAAGATGAGATTTTAGCTAAAATGTGACAGATGTCAGGTCATTTAAGAGACTGAAATATGGAGGGGGAGCATTCCATGTGTAGAGGGATAGCCAGGTAAATGCATGGAGATGAGACCAAGGCCAGTGTCACTGAAGTGTAGAGCATATGGAGGAGAGTAAAATGGGGAAAAAGAGACTGGAAACATCAAAAGGTGACAGTTTATAAAGTACTTTAAAAACCAAAGAGAAGATTTTTTTATTTGATCCTACAGTTAATAGAGAGCTATGGAATTGACTGAATTATGGGAGGGTAACAGCGTCAGACCTATGCCTTAGGAAAATCAATTTGACAGCAGAGTCTAGAATGGAATGGACCAGAGATATATTTTAGAATTGATGTAGGCTAGAATTTTCATGGGGATTGAATAGTGACTAATTTAATTAACATACCATTCACCTTTTTGTTCTGATTTTTTATATATTTAGAACTTTATTTTCCCAATTTCATGTAAAATACAAATTTTGACATTAATTTTTTTTTTAAAAACTGTGTTCCAAATTATCTTTCTCCCTCCCTCCCTGCCCCCCCCAAGAACTCAAGCAGTTCAATATAAGCTACACATGAGCAGCCATGCAAATCATTTCCACATTAGCCAGGTTGTGAAAGAAAAGAGACAAAAACATACCTTCAGATAAAGGAACTAAAAAAATGTCATGCTTCAATCTGTATTCAGATATGATCAGTTCTCTCTCTGTAGATTGATTACATTTTGCCTCAGACCCTCAGAGTCATCATATTAGATCATTGCATTGCTGAAAATAACCACATCATTCGTAGCAGAATCATCTCACAATATTGCTGTTATTTTGTATATAGTACATTTCACTTTGTAGCAACTCATGCAGGTCCTTAGTGGTCTTTCTTTTTTTTTTTTTTTTTTTTTTTTGGTCAGTTTGCCAAGTTTTCTTGCAATACTGTGAGTGATCACAGGGAAAGAACCAGAATAGTGGAAAGGTATCTCTCAATTAGTGAAAGGAAAGACAGTTATATTTATAGTATGGATAAATTGATTATCAGTCTCATTATAATAATCTCCACCTTGGGGAGGTACAAGGGAGGGCCCTGTCCTACTCCATTATAATATACTCCACCTTGGGGAGGTACAGGGGAGGGCTTATCCTAATTTGGAGTTCCTAGGGTCCTAGCCAAACCCCCTAGGTGGGTACCTTTTTCAGTGGAGGTGTGCTTTATCCTTTTTTTTTTTTTTTTTTGCAGGGCAATGAGGGTTAAGTGACTTGCCCAGGGTCACACAGCTAGTTAAGTGGATTTGAACTCAGGTCCTCGTGAACCCAAGGCCAGTTCTTTATCCACTGTGCCACCTAGCTGCCCCCGTGGAGGTGTGTTTTGGGGGTTTCCACATCATAAGGTGAATCTGGGGACAAATTTGGCCTTTTCTGCTCTTGTCTCTTTCTGGTTCCCATGACTAGTTTCAAAACACCTTCATTTTTCTTTTATTTCTAGTCTGAATTTCTATAGGCTGTCAATTCCTTTATTGTTATAGTCAGGTCTCCTTGGCCCAGCTCCCTCTTTTCCTGTTATGGGTACTGATTTATGTGGGTATGAGAACCCAGCATCCTGACTTGTAAGATATCCATTAACTGGGGTCTGATGCCCTTTTAGATCTAATAGATCTTTCTGATAGCATCCTGATCAACATTTTGTTTAATAGTAAACTACATTTATATAGTACTTTAAAGAGACATTACCTTACAATAAACCCATAAGGTTGATTATTGCAACAACAGTAATAGATGAAATTTGTATAGAACCTTATAACTGAAAAAGAATTTTCTTCAAAATAGCCGAGCAAAGTAAGTACTATATGTTTTGTCATCATCGTTCAAGTCCTCATTAATAAATCCTCATCTTTCTCAAATCATCATCAATAAATCAATCGGTTATCATCATCAAACAACATCATCATCATTTTCCATCACTCTTGCCTCTGCTTCCAATTTTTTTTCATGGTTACTATTGTTGACTATTTCCCTCCATCCTATAACTACTCCATATTTACTCTATTTTTTTTTCGGGGCAGTGAGGGCTAAGTGCCCAGGCCACACAGCTAGTAAGTGTCAAGTGTCTAAGTCCAGATTTGAACTCAAGTCCTCCTGAAACCAGGGCCAGTGCCTTATCCACTATGCACCTAGCTGCCCCTGTCTAAATATACTCTTTCCAATTGTCTTAATACTTAGAAAATTTTATGAGTTACAAGTATCATCTTCCCATGTAGGAATGTAAACAGTTTAAAACTTTTAATATCCCTTATGATTTATTTTTCCTTGTTTAACTTTTTATGTTTTCTCTAGGGGCTTGTATTTGAAAGTCAAATTTATATTCAACTCAGGTCTTTTCACCAAGAAAGCATGAAAGTTCTCACTTTTCTTGTACTCCCATTTTCCCCTGAAGGTTTACACTCAGTTTTGCTGAGTAGGTGATTCTTGGTTGTAATCCCAATTCCTTTGCCCTTACAAAATATCATATACAAGCCCTCATCTTTTAATGTAGAAGCAGCTAGATTTTGTGTTATCCTGACTGTTGGTTCCACAAAACTTGAATTGTTTCTTCTGGCTACTTGCTATATTTTCATCTTGACCTGAGAGCTCTGGAACTTGGTTATAGTATTCCTCAAAGTTTTTATTTTGGGATCTCTTTCAGGTGGTGATTTGTGGATTCTTTCAATTTCTATTTTACCTTCTGGTTCCAGAATATCAGGACAATTTTCTCTGACAATTTCTTGAAAGACGATGTCTAGATTCTTTTTTTTTTTTGATCATGACCTTCAGGTAGTCCAGTAACTTAATTTTTTTTAATTAAAAAAAAATTGGGGGGGGGGCAGGGCAATGAGGGTTAAGTGACTTGCCCAGGGTCACACAGCTAGTAAGTGTCAAGTGTCTGAGGCCAGATTTGAACTCAGGTCCTCCTGAATCCAGGGCTGGTGTTTTATCCACTGTGCCACCTAGCTGCCTCAGTCCAGTAACTTTCAGATTATCTCTCCTGGATCTATTTTCCCAGTAAGTTGTTTTTCTGGTGAGATATTTACCATGGCCTATTTTTTTCATTCTTTTCATTTTGCTTTATTGTTTCTTGATATCTCATAAAGTCATTAGCATCCATATATTCAATCCTAATTTTAAGGAGTTATTTTCTTCAGAGATCTTTTGTACTTCCTTTTACATTTGGCCAATTTGGCTTTTCAAAGCATTATTTTCCTCATTGGCTTTTTGTAACTCTTTTACCATTTGGCCCTGTCTGTTTTTTAAGTTGTTATTTTCTTCACTATTTTTTGCATCTCCTTTAACAAGCTGTTGATTATTTTTTATCATTTTCTTGCAGCTCTCTCATTTCTCTTTTAATTTTTCCTCTAATTCTTTTACTTTATTTTCAAAGTCCTTTTTGAATCATTCTATGGCCCTCAGGCCATATTCATATCTTTCTAGACCAATTCATATCTTTCTAGGAAAGCTTTGAATGTGGAGCTTTGACTTTGTAATCTTCTTCTAAGGGGTGTATTTTGATCTTCCTTGTGACCACAGAAATTTCTAGGATCACCAATATTTTTTCTGCTTTCTCATTTTCTCAGACTATTTCTTGACTTTTAACTCTTTGTTAAAGGGGGGCACTGCTGCCAAGGTAGAGGGTACACTGTCCCAAGCTTCAGGGGCTTTGTGCAGCTATTCTCTGAGATACTTCTAGGATTTGTAAGTCCTTAATTCTTCCAAGGTGTTATGATTTAAAGAGAGGTATGTTTACTACTCTCCTGTGCTGTGCTCTGGTCTACAATCAACCACAGGACTGCTCTTCTGGCCTGGAACTATGAACAGAATCTTGCTCTTCTGTGGCTGCTCTTGTGTGCTTGTGCTCCAACCTCACTGGGGACCACCACCCAAGACCTGTGACCTTGATCTCAGTATGGGCAAAACACAGAGTCCTGCCTTAGTACTGACGAAGAGATCCCTGCAATCTCCTTCTGGCCAATTGTTCAACCATATTAATGTCTGTGGGCTGAGTTCCAGAAACAGTTACTGCTGCAGTTGATTCAGAGGCTACAAAGGCCTACTCCTGTTTGCTGGGGCTGGGCTGCCCTGGTCCTGGGTCTGGGCTGATTTGGAATGTTCTCTGCTGTGCTCCACTCTCACCCTGGCACAACACACCTTTCCTGCCAACTGTTTAAGTGATCTTTGGCTGGAAAATTAATTCACTCTGTCCTTTTGTGTGTTCTGCTGCCCCAGGTATTGTCTTGTGGCATTATTGAAAGATATTTGGAAAAGTCTTGGGAAGAGCTAAGACAAATCACTGCCTTTCCTCTGCCATCTTGCCTCTGCCCCCACAATTTAGATTTGTATATAAATTCATCCATTTCATTTAGATTTTCAAATTTATTGACATATTGTTTGGCAAATATCTCCTAGTTCCTATTTCCTCCTAAGTACCCTCCATCCTTGAAAATGAAAAATATAACTTTCATTGACTCTGCACCACTCCCCCTTTCAAGATATTATCTATTGTCTCTTCCCCTTTTCACTCACAAACTCCTCAAAAATCTTTCTTTTCTTGCTGTTTCCGTTTCTGTACTTCCCATTCACTTCTCAAACTCTTAAAATTTCATTTATTACACAGTGACTCAACTATAACCAAGTTCCTTTGAAGTGAAGAATGATTTCTTACTTGCCAAACCTGTATGTCCTTTCTTACTCCTTATCTTTCTTGACACCTCCAAAGAGTTTGATATTTCTGACTATTAGCTTTCCATAGACACTTTTTCACCTTAAGCTTTATGTTTTTCATAGTGTCATATTCTCCTGGTTTCCCTACTACCTCACTTGTCATGACTTTTCAGTATCCTTTACCAGGTCATCATTTATGATTTGCCCCTCCTTTGTCTGGATATAACACAAGGGTCTATGATCCATCTTATTCATTCTCTGTGTCTGTATCTTTGTCTCTACCTCTCTCTGTCTCTCTCTTCTTCCTTCCTTTCATTTTTCCAATCTCTTCCTCCCTCCATCAATAATCAACTTCTATGAGTTCAGTGATGCTTTCAGTCATATGACTACCAGATTTACATCTCTGGTCTTCCTCTTTCTTGAGCTCCTATTTTGTGAAACCAAGTATTTACTGGGTTTCTTCATGTCGTTGTCCACTACAAATGTCAAATTCAACATATCTTGAACTGAGTTGTTTCATTGTCTTAAAAAAGAAAACAATAAAAAACCCAAACAAAACAGAACAAAAACTATCCATTTACTTAGCCTCTTTGTTTCTATTGTGGGTACTTTCATCTTTCCATTCCCCCAAATTTAGAACCTTAGACTCATCCATGAGTCTTGAATGTTGCACCTCTGCAAATAATCTAAAGTTGCTAAATTCTCTTGATTTTCTTTATACTGCACCTCTTATATCTAGCCTCTTTTAACCACTCATACAGATATTTTACTAAGTCAAGCCCATATCATTTCTTGCCTGAGCTCTTGCAATATTGGTTTCCTTGATTCCTGACTTTCCCTTATTTAATCTATCCTCCTCAAGGTAAAGAAATTGATATTCTTAAAATATAATTCTGACCATTTTACTCCCTTGCTCATGAAACTTCAATGACTCACAAATGCCTCTAGGATAAAATGCAGGCTTTTTATTTTGGAATTTAAAAGCCTTTACAATATGTTTCTAAACTATCTACTATTTATTCTCCTTCAAAATTCAACCAGAACACACCTACTTACTAAGTTCCTTCTATATACATTCTATCAGCTGCCCTATATATTTGCATGATTTCTATCCCATTCCTGGAATGCTCACGCTCTTCATATCTGTCTGTTTGAATTTCTAACTTCCTTCAAAGGACAGTTCACATGTTATTGCCAGCAAAAGTCCCTTCATGGTTCCTCTATATGTTAGTATTCGTCTCCCTCCAAATTACTCTGTGTTAAAAAACACATATACAAGTACATACATATATACATATATATGTGTGTGTGTATACATATACATATATTACATTTACTTCTCTGAATAATTGCTGTATTTCACTTGTAGAATTTAAGCTTAGTAGTAGTGATTGTTTTTTGTCTATTTCTAATTTGTACTATAATACTTGCAACATAGTAAAAACTCAATACGTAATTATTGAATTAAATTGTGGAATTGAATTTATTTTCAAAGTGAAATAAAATTGTGGCTCATTTTAATTATCATTTAATTTCACTCTTAACATTCCAGATTAATTCTATAATGAAACAAAAATATGAAATGCATTTCCTCTTAAATTTATAATTAGGTAGGTACTTTGTTCAACCTGTATGACCACATCCAGAGTATACACACGATATGATTTTTAAAAGTTTCATTTGTAAGTATTCCTTAATGCATCAGAATCTTTCAATAAATGGTAATTGAATTGTAACTATACAACTATCAAAAGGGGGGGAAGATTAGAAAATGATTCCCATTGTATGTCACTCTTCTCACATTCTTATCACAGAAAATATCTGCAAAAATTCATGAATTGATTTGAATAATCAGTTTGTGCTCAGATAATTGTTGGAAAACAGGGAAAACAAGCATCCTAGCCATCTGCTTTAAGACAGTCTTATTTCTATGGGCTATATATGTATAGAATAATTTATTAAGAAAACAGAAAGGAGAAGAGGGTGCCAATCAGTTCTTTGCACTTCAGGGGACTGAATTCTCTTCTGCCTGTTTATTATATTTTAGTCATAGTGATTTCTCTGAAACTGAGAATGAATAATTGCAAAGCTGTCTTTCTTACAAAAACTCCACATTAGAGAACCAAAAAGCTATCGAAGCTTCATTGTGATCCAGTTAACAGAGAATACTTGAAATGATTTCAACAAAGGCACCTTTCACTATTTAAAAGTAATTACTAGGTTGTTGCCATAGAGATTGCAAAAAGAATATGCACCATTTGCTGGGTAACTGACTGTGGGTCATACAAATGCTACAGATGTTCTTGTACTTAATTTTTAAAAGCTGTTAAAGCACCCATTTTGCTGACAGATTTAGGGTATAAACAATGTACTGGATGTTTTGAGGGTATTAAGGCTAATCTAATACATGTGGAATGGATGGGTAATCATTGTTCTGTCTCTATGACATTAAATGGAAATATTTAAATAATAAGATTATTATACAGCCAGCACATTAAATAATATTGATAGAATACCAATAAAGAATTAATGGAATGAAACATAAAATCACCTGTTATGTCAATATCCATTGCTTCTTTCTCCTAAATGCTTTAAATTTCTAATTTTGTAAATTTTAGGATATCCTAGTATCTCTGCTAGCTGAAAGCCAGTCTTCCAAAATCCTCAAGGTTCTATAATTGTCATATTCCTGAGAAAAGTGTGGGAGAAAGATAGAGAAAGGAAAGGAAATGAAAGGAGGGAAGCTATTTTTTGCATTGAAGAAGTACCCAAGAGAATGAGTACAAAGACCCAACAATTATAAACCACTACATTGTGGTGAGTTTGTTGAGGAAAAAATGAGCACTCTCAGATTACTAGCCAGAGACACACCTTTTTATTCAAAGGCTCAGAAAAGAGTGAAAGAAGTAACAAAGGATAGGGGGAAAATAAGGAAAAACAAAGAAAAAGAAAGGAAAAGAAGTAGGGACTGAATTTTATGACAGTGGTGGTAGTGAATAGGGATAGTAATGTGGTTGATGAAGTAAAGGAACTAGGGAACAGAGACAGTGCCCAATAATGAAAAGAGAGTACATTGGGACACAAACAGTATGGGACATCTTATTGTGAGGAAAAGGTGTTGAGTTGATCCTAATAAAGACTTGATTGCTTTTAAAGTAATAGAGTACCAGGCTAAAGGCATACCAATTTCAGAAATCCTGGAATTGTCAAGATGGATATTTCATTGTATTGAATACTTTAGCCATAGCCATAGTTAACATGCACAACTGCTGACTTCAGTGCTTTAAAGATCAGTGATTATTGACAGTGTAGCTATTTATCCATCAGCTGAGACAGCAATCCATTTATTATATTAGTTATATACCTTATCTAATGAAAGGTGTTTGAAAAAGCACCCAGCCTCCACTCTTCTGGAGATAATATTCAGGTAGTAGTCTCTTAGTCTGTTCCATGTAGAATCTTTTGGTCTTTTGTCACAAGTATTTGAAACCCATGAGAGACATGATTACTAATAACCAATATTTTGGGGAGATTCAGAGTTCTCTCCTTTTTCCAAAGTCTTGATTTTAAGTTCAGTCTCTTGAAGGACATTACTAATAATGAGACTGAAATAACTGTCCTCAGATCTTAGTCAGATTCTATCCAACCTTACAAGGAATTTAGTCTAGGTTGGGAAGCTCATTGTGTTCTACTCAAGCTTAGGTGAAAACAGATTCTTTTGTCTAGATAGAACAAGGCTGGAGGTGGTCTGAGTTATAGAGGTAGCTTTTCTGTCCAAGGCTGACATGATATCACCCTTAGCCTCTAATTGAACACCTACTCCTAATTTTTTTTTTGCAGGGCAATGAGGGTTAATTGACTTGTCCAGCATCACACAGCTAGTAACTGTCAAGTGTCTGCGATCAGATTTGAACTCAGGTACTCCTGAATCCAGAGCCAGTGCTTTATCCACTATGCCACCTAGTTGACGCCCTGAATGCCTACTCTTTAAAGGGTATATAAACTGTGAGCCTGCCACCATGATTTTCTTTGGTCTAAGAGAGACATCCAAATGACCATCCTTTTATCAATAATCTGCTGACATTATTAATAGAATGATTAAATTACCAAGAAACTATGTCTTTCAGACCATTTTAATCATCATACCCATAATCATTTCCATATCACAGTGGGCCCTCATGGGAGGACCACAAATGGAGGAGGCCCAGAACACACCATAAAAACACCAAGCAATTAAGAAAACAAAATTATACTATGTGTTCCACTTAGGAAGTCAAGAAAGTATAAAGGGGAAATAGCACTGGCTTTGGAAATTGAAGACCTAAATTCAAATCCCACTTCCTACAGTTACTGTATGTGTGAGCTAGCATAGGTCTTATCCTCCATCAAGCTCATAATCTTGATCTGGAAAATGAAGTCTTCAGATAAAGTTACCTTTGAGGTCCCTTTCATCATTAGACCTATGATATTTGGAATTATATAGTCCACTTAGAAAAAGGTCACTCCATAAGGAGTTTAAATAGAACCTGTAGAAACTTGAATTCTTAACCTGTGCTACATGTAAAACTTGGCTAGTGATAAAGATTCATTTCCTTTTGGGTTCTGACAATTCAAGTTTAGTCTTAAATCTAAGATGCAAATTTACATCAGTAAATTTCATAATCTCAGTATGTCTGTAACTTCTCAGGATATCATTAAATGATAATTATTTAATTTTAAAAAGTTGAAATGAATTGGTGACATCATGATTTCTTCTACTCTCTGTGCTCAGCAGGCATCTTTTATGAGGCCATATGTTTGGAATATCTAGTACCAACTGCGTTTTCAAACAATTTGCTTGGATGATGCTACCATGATCTAGCAAAATGTTGGAATTATAATGGTGCTCAAGTATATACACATACTTGCTCACAAATTCATTTACTCATACATATGGGCTTCATCCACTTTGACGCCATTTAGATGCATCTGAAGTTTGATTAATTCAGTTCCCTTATAGATAAAATGTATATAATAATTCTTAGGAAGAGACACCATGGCAGAGTCATTACAAACTAGCCTGAACGGTCTGGGTTCTAATTTTGTCCCTGATTACCACCAGCTGTGCAATTCCGAATACATTACAACCTCTCAGTGCTCTTAACAATTTTCTAAGACTATAAATTACTGATCAGATACTGATCTTCCCTGGTAGGAAAAAGATTCTTTTTGGGAGGTCTATATATTAATGAAATAACAAATTTCCCTACACCCACACCCACACCCACAACAACAACAACAACTTTGTTCTAGCTAATAGATAGGATTATAGTGAGGATCAGAGTAAGATAAACAAATGTGAACTTTTGTTTGATTGATCTAGGATTTGTCTATGTGGATACACCCTCTCCCAAAATATATTGCAGTCCTTCCATGTTTCATGGGCTATGATGGCTAAAGAATTGTGATAGTTGGTTGACAACATTCTCATGATGATCACCTCAATTCAATAAGTATTTATTAACTGACTACACTTTGTTATGTACTAAGGATTCAGATATGTGTGTGTTTTATGTATATATACATATATATGTGTATATAAATAGATGTATCTATTTTTACACTATACATATATATATATATGTATATACACACAAATATATTTATACATACATGTACATTTTAATTATAGCTTCCCAGGAATTGAAGAACCAGGGGTGATGCCACACTTTAACATATAAAAATCATAGTAGATAGTATGTGATGGCAACCTAAGAAACATCTACAAAAGTACTGTAGCTAGGTTGGTCCTATGAGGATTAAATCTGTAATATGTTTAAAGAACTATCTTCAATCATATCCTGCTTAGTAAGTCTAGTCAAAACTTGGACTTTCTTGGCATAGCTTTAAGGACCCAAGATAACTCATACCATGATGCACGCTTTGTAATTATGATTATGTCAAATATAGAGATGATTCAGTTTCAGTAATGAATAATTCATTTGTTTCCCATTTTTCTTCCTGATATTTATAGTCAAAAAGCTACATATTTGATCACAGTACAATCTGATCACAATGAAACAAACAGCCAATAATAACCCATTTGGTTTTCATATACACCTATGTTAAACAGAGTCATGCCTTTTAGTTTCTAGACTGGTGTTATTTTCTCCAAATTCTATGTTTTTTCCATCTACATAAATTAATATTGAAGCCTATTTTAATTCTATATTTATTGAACTCTTGCCAACATGTCCATCCCTGCAAAGGTCTCCCTGGTTTCCCCTTCCTGCATGATTTTAAGCCTGGAAGATATAGTTAATTAGCCTCACCTTGGCTCAGTGCTGGTCTAACATTGAATCCCTCCTGGAACTAGGAAAAGGAGTATCAAAGTCAGTCTAATTAAGAAAGCGTTTATAAAATATCTATCTTGTATAAGGCATGATGCTAGATGATTGGGTTACAAAGATAAGAGTCTAAAGTATAAAAAGTATAAAGACTCTTATTCAAGAAGCTTAGTTGCATGGCCTGCTTGTGATTCTCATTGATTCATTTTCTATTTCATGAATCCTCTATGCTTTTATTTTCTTTCTTTGACCCCAATCTCTCAAAGTCTGAGAACATAACAGTTTTCCTCCAACTACTGATGTCAATTTCCTACTGATTGCACTTCCAGTAAGCCTCTACTTTTTGAATTAACTGTGATATCATGTCCTATCATCTCCTTGACAGAATATACTTTAATAATTTGGATTCTGCTCCTACATCAAATTAGAATACTCACTTTCACAAGCTGGGAACAGATTCTGACATATCATTTTCCTCATCAAGAAGTGGGCAATTTCATTGAAAAGTATTTCTATAAGAGAGGTCAAATTGAATGAAGATTTAAGGCAACTCAGTGTTGTGTTATCAAAAGAAATAGTCCAGGGGGCTGCTAGGTGGCACAGTAGATGAGGCACTGGCCCTGAATTCAGGAGGACCTGAGTTCAAATCTGGCCTCAGACACTTGACACTTACTGGCTGTGTGACCCTATGCAAGTCACTTAATCCTCATTGCCCAGCAAAAAAGAAAGAAAGAAAGAAATGGTCCAGTAATCTCTGACCAGGTCCAGTAAACAATTTGGAATCAACAGTGAATCACAATAATGTCTCATTTGAATTTGAAAGACTTTGACATGTTTTCTTTACTCATGATCATTCAATTTGCCCCTTTAGTCACTTCCAAGCCATCTCTATATTATATTGTCTGCATTCTAGCCATCATATTGATTTGCTTCCCATATAAACTATGGAGTCTCTCTTTGAACGTTAGACTCTTATAGGTGAGATTCTTTACCTTGCCAGAAACAAAGCCTCCAAGTCACTTTCCAGGCATCTCCCATCTTCCCACAGTATACTGCCCATCCCCTCTTTCCTTTCAGTTCTCCTTTATGTTGTCATCCTCCATTAGAATGTAAGCTTCTTAAGAGTAGTGAATGACTGTCTTACTTTTTAATCTTATTTGTATTCATAGTGCTTAGCACAGGTCCTGGCACATAGTAAATGCTTAACAAATGTTCTGTCTATCTGTCTTTCTCTCTATCTAGATATCTAATTTATATGTGACCTGCCAACTTCACTTGGGAACAGCCAGATGGCTTAGTGTATAGAGCACTAGGCCTGGAATCAGGAAAACCTAAGTTTAAATCTGGTCTCAGACATTTACTGCCAATGTGACCCTAGGCAAGTCACTTAATTTCTGTTTGTCTTAATTCACTGGAAAAGGAAATGACAAATCACTCCAGTATCTTTGCCAAGAAAATCCCCTGGCCAGTATGGTCAACAGGGTCATGAAGACTCAGACACAACAAAATAGACTGAACAACAACTTCAATACCCTAATATATTCTATTATATTTACTTACAAACTTCACCTTGGACTTATCTCTTAATCATATACTTTTGTTTCCTGGACTTGGAATATTATCTACTTAGACCTAGAACTACATCATTGTTCATTGGTCATTCAAATTTGCTGACTCTTCCTGACCCTGTGGACCATAACACATCAATGCTATCCATGGGGTTTTCTTGGCAAAAATATTGGAGTTGTTTGTTATTTCCTTCTCCAGTGGATTAAGGCAAGCAGAGGATAAGTATATTGCCCAGGGTCACACAACTAGTAAGGATCTAAGGGTGGATTTTTAACTCAGATCATCTTGACTCCAGGCCTAGAACTCTATTTACAGTGCAGTCTAGCTCAGATTAATAACTTCTAACTAAAATCCCATGTATAAACTCTCTGGACTCTTTTTTAGTCAGTGAATCAATCTGGCTTTATCTACTCTATTTCTTCCTGAGCTATAGTTACAAAAATGTATCTAATCAATCCCTTTGATTTGATCACAATGGATGAGATTATGCTAAAATTCACAAAGCTTAATTGAAGTGAAATTTTAAAAATTAAGAATTCCCTTTGAGCTCCCCTATAGACAAAGATAATTTGGAAGTACTTTTCTCTCCATTTTCTAGTCTGTTCACATTGGAATAAAGAGAAGGTATTGCTATGTCAAAGTAATTCTTTGTGGCCCTGGCTGAGATAAATATGTGTATTCTAAAAAAGATACTGGGTAAGAACTTCATTACATAAATGATTCATAAAGGGCACACTTTGGAACATAATACTATTTCTACAGAGTTGTAGGGAGCCCAGAGTTTTTGAGAGTTCCTAAGAGCAAATATTGTTTAAGAACAACCATCACAAAGGTGACTTTGAAACCAAGGAAAGGCAGGACCTAGAACTAGTTATACAAGTCTAGACAAGAGTAGTAAAGGGAGGAGACCCCAAGAGCAAACTCTAGGATAGTGTAGCTAGAAGTGTCATTATTTTATGTTGATAGGGATCTCAGAGATCATCTAATCCAACTGTCATTGTACCACTCAAACTTTCTAAAGTTTGAATTAAACCAGGACAATTTAGAAACTAAAAGATTATTGATACCAAAGTCAAACAAAAGGAAACATGGACCTTTCAAAAAGCAAGTAAAGTAATCCATATTTCTTCAGGGAATTTACCAAATGAATCATTCAGGGAGAATGATGAAAACAAATCCATTGGGCCTGACTTTAACTACACCCTGGAAACTGGATAGAGTTGGACATTTACCTGGAGTCATATAGGCGATGAGGATTCCTCTCCTTCCGCATACCAGAAAAATCTATTGGATTTTTATTGGCTTTTTAATTGGGTATTGCAGGACCAGTCATTGGGGAGCCTGCTGCTGATTCATGCTAGTGGAAGGAGGGAACACTCCAGGGTACTTGGATACTAGATACTCAAATTTCCCAACTGTGGTGGGGAAATAGGGCTTTGTGTCATTGCTATTCTCAATCTTACAGGGTTACTTTATTTCCCCATCAGTGGTTTTGGAATTTTCTCAAGACTCTTTCACTTAATGAGTGAAAGAAGCTACTATATTCCTTACTCTTCTCCTAGGTCACATAGGAAATAGAACCAAAATTTAAACTCATCTTATCTGATTTCCAAGTCATTCCTCTTTCCACTGTACTTAAAGAATATTTTAGAAAGTACTATGAATAGGTATTTTAAAAATATTGCAATGTTTAGTTTTTATATGACATTAATTTCCCAATATCCTTCTCCACCACACTCCTTCCAGACAGTTACCCCCTTTAACAAGGGGTGGGGGTGGGGGGGGATGGTGTTCAGTGAAACTAGACAACACATTAACCAAGTGTAATGTTATTTCAGGTATTTTATACCCATAGTCCCTAACAGCAAAGAATAGAGTGAGACATATTCTCATACCTTTTTTGGAACTCAACTTGACCATTATAATTTCAAAACATTGTGTTTCAATTATTTTTGTGGTAGTGTTTTTTCTACTTAATACAGCTCTAATTGTTTAGGAGTTTCCTGTTTCTTTTTTTATTTTTCATTACTTCATATACATTTCCCATATATTTTTGAATTTGTTGTTTTTATAATTTTTTATTATACAACGATAATCCATTACATTCTTATAATTTGTTTAGTCATTCTTCAGTCAATTTCCCCCCTAATACTTTTCTAGCTCAGAAAGTGAAACTATAAATATTTTGGTGTTCATAGGATTATGGTGTGTTTTGTTTTGTTTTTCATTTTGATCCTTCATCTTATTATTACATAGGCCTAATAGTTTTATCTCTGTGTCAAGGGTTATAGATAATGTTAGTTACTTTTCTTTCAATTATGAAGCATTTCTTTTTCTCCTTCTGTCTCCTTCTGAAATTAAAAAAAGACAATATAACAACAAAAATCTAAAACTTATCACAAATACAAATTTTCAAGAAAAATCTAATCCTTCATTCACCAAGTCCAAAATTATATTTAACATTTTTCCTATTAAGTCCCACCTCAGGAAATAGGTAATATGTTTCATTTTCCTCTAGAACTATGGTTTGTTATTACATGGATTAGAGTGCTAAAATCATTCAAAATTTTGTTATATGGTTGTTAATAAATTGTAATTTTTCATTGGAAAACCACCTGCTCATCTTCTGGAATTAAACATCAGTTGAGGAGTAGCTCTTAAACTTACTGCTCTTTTTGAGTTGTTTCCATAGTGCCCAATTCTTTATGGCTCCATTTGTTTTTTTTTCTTGGCATATACTCAAGCAGTTTGCCATTTACTTCTCTAGCTCATTTTACAGATGAGGAAACTGAGGCAAACAGGGTTAAATGATTTGCTCAGGGTCACACAGCTAGTAACTTTCTGAAGCTAGATTTGAACTCAGGAGTATGATCATTTCATGACACTGACACCAGGCTCAGCACTCTAATCACTTCACCTAGTCACCCTTCTTCCACTTATATATTTGAATTATATCCTTACATATCTTATAAAAACTTTGTCAAAGAAACTTGCTGCAAAATTTATTGCTCATCTAGCTCTATCTCTTCTAATTTTAATTGCATTGGATTTGTTTATACACAGATCTTAAGTTTTGTGAATTAAAATTGTTTATTTTACCTTTTGTGGTCCTCTTTATCTTTTATTTGATCATAGACTTTTTTATCAAATGATAAAACAATTCCTTCTTGGCCTCTTTAATTTGTTTATGGTGTCACCTTTATGTCTTTCATTTGTCCATTTGTAGTTTGTCCTGGCTTATAATGTGAGATAATTTTTATCACTTTCTTAGAAAAATTCCAAATTGCTTTCCAGAGCAGTTGGCCCAATTCAAAATTCTGCCAGCAATGTATTAGTGTGTCTTCCTTTCCATAATTCTGTCAATAATGACTATTCCCAGTGTTTATCATCTTTTGCAATTTTCTTGGCATGAAGTGAAAGTTCATAATGATTTGATTTGTATATCATTTTTAGTGATTAGTGATAATATCCCATAGCTATTAATCGTTTATAATTCTTCTTTTAAGAACTTTTCTGTTTAACTATTTATCTTTGAATAATGGATTTTAAAGACAAATAAATATATGGGCATTCTTTATTAGCTGAAACATAAGAACAAAATAAGAGATATTTGGGGTACCCTCCAAAGAATTGGCCACTTTCCTTCTAATTAATTCTAGTTAAATTGTTTTTCTTCTTATATAAAAATGGTTCTCATATCAAAGCATACTTTGTCAAGCTGTGGACAGTCCAGGACCATGCTTATTTTTCAATTCCTGTGAATTCCACAAGTGAGCAAAACAAAAAAAAAAAAATAAAGGTCCATTTATTTGATTAGTAACTCATTATTTTTGGCATAGTACAAGTTTAATATAAGCAAATTACTATGTTGTTCCTACGTGAATATGATTATTTTTTATTTCATTTTATTTTTAATAAATGAACTAATTATCTTTTAGAGATTAGATTCCATAGAAATTCAACAATTTCATTTCAAAGATCTTATTCTTAGAGGAAATATAGTCTCAAGAGGAACAGCCTTGCTAATGTGTGAATGAAGTGGGTAAGGAGGTTGTGGCCTTGAAGAGACTGATATATTTTTTGTTCAAATTGTTACAATGATCATCAACATAAATAATAAAGATCATAAGGATGAAATAGAGTTTAGAAGAAGATTGCAATTCGTATGTTAAAGTCAAAGAGAACATTGAGAATAGTCTTAGAGAGCAATCTGGAGTTTAGGAAATAATAACCCAAAATGGAAGAGGTCGATATCAAAAGATATGGAAAATTTGTTTCATCAGCTTTCAGATAATTTAAAGAGATAGAGTTTTAATGAAAAAAGGCCAACTCAAATAATTAAATGTACTTGGCTCTCCGAGGCTCAATAGGATATCACTGAAGAGCTATAGCTTCCAGTAGCTTCCACAATGATATGTCAGTATTACAATCAATCAATCAATAACCAAAGATTAATAACTCACCTATATTTTAGAACTTGTGCTAGAAACAAGGGATACAAGTCTGAAATGAAAGAGTACCTAGCTTCAAAGAGCTTAGAGAGTACATAGGTGGGTGTGGTGGAGACAACTTAGATATAGATACAATAGTGTGGCATGGAATGGAATGGAATGGAATAGAATCCACTGTCACCTAGTGATAGCTACCAGAGTTGCAGATGCACTTCCTCAAGACAAAATGGCCAATTTCCACAAAGCAAACAATATATTTCCAACACTAGACCAATGATATTCAAATGCCGCAAGAAAATCTTGAATTACTTTCAGTTATTGTTTTTCTTCATTAATAATCCATGTAGGGAGCTGTTAATGCCTCCTGTGCCTTGAATTTTGCTTTATTTTGTATTGTGTACCTATATCTAATATGTATTGTCTCCCCCAATACTACTTATAGTCTCTTAGGTTTTTGAGGTCAGGGATTGTTTCATTTTATTCTTCTTATCCCCCATGTACAGCACATTTTTAGAAATATAGGTACGTAATAAATCTCTGGTGACTGATTGACTTGAGTTCTAACACATCATTGTAGAGGAAAATTAATTACTATTTTGGAGGAGATGGGTGACCATGAGTATTATGAGTTTTGAAAAAAAAATTTCTCCCCATATAAAGTAATCTCAGAGGCCAAAGAAGTACAACAATGGGGTTGTATAAATAGAGACTTTCAGGCTATATTTTATCTTCTTGTTGCTGACAACAACAGGTTGAGCCTGCCTAATTCTATACTGAAGGAGAACTAAAGATTTACTGCCAACACTGGATATTTTGATGAGGCTAACCTCTGAGAAGTGCATTCCCCATAAGAATAAGCCTGACCTTTAGCAACCTCTGTTATTCCAAGATTGTTACTTTTCCCACATTTAAATCCTTCTGTGCAATGTCATTGAATGGCTATGTACAGTAATCAAGCTTAAAAAGCTATAAAAATCCAATCGCTACTGTAAAAAACTAAATCTCCCATCCCAAGCAGTCTTCATTAGGTTGCTTATCTTTTTTAGTTTGTCTACTCACTATTTGATGCCTAATATTATTAACTTAATACTATGTAATATTTTCCTTCCCTTTCCCAAACTATCTCCCAACCTCCCTCCCTTGATTTGTCCCCAACTTGGGATACTCTCCAAAATCTACCAGGTGGCCAGGAAATAGGAAAAGAGATAATCTAAATGAATTAAAAACACTTATTTCCAAGGTATATATAAATAAAAATAATTTTCTTACTTTAAAGTTCATATAATAGCTTACTTGTCACTTTATGTTGTCTACATTTTACTTTTCCAATTACATATAAAATGTTGTTTATATTTTTAATAAAAATTTTGAGTTTCAAATATGCTTTCTCCCTATCTTTTTCCTCCTTGAGAAGCTGAGCACTTTGATGTAGAGTATACATGCTCAGTCAAGCAAGACATGTTTTAATATTAGTCATTTTATAAATCAAAACAGGAGAAAACCTAATAAAAATAAATAATTTTTTTAAAGTATGTTATTTTTTTAAAGTATGTTTTGATCAGACTCCATCAGTTCTTTCTCTTGAGGTGCAGAGTGGTTTTCATCACAAATTCTACAGAATTGCCTTAGAATGTTGTATTTCTGAAAATAGATAAGGCATTTGTAGTTGATCAGGGTACAGTATCTCTGTTAATATTTGCAGTGTTTTCCTGGTTCTGCTCACTTTCACTTACTATCAGTTAATATAAATCTTCCCAGGTTTTCTAAAACCATCCTGCTAATCATTTCTAATATCACAATATTATTCCATTACAATCATAAACCCCTAATTTGTTCAGTCATTCCCTAATTGATGGACATCCCCTCAATTTCTAATTCTTTGCCACAAGAAAAGAATTGCTATAAATATTTTTCTATGTATAGGTCCTTTTTGCTTTTACAAAAATTTTCTTTTGTATACAGACCAAGTAATAGTATTGTCCAATAAAAGCATAGTTCCAAACTGCTCTCCAAAATGGCTGTATCCATTCATGTATCCCCACCAACAGTGCATTATTGTCTTAATTTTCCCACATTCCCTCCACCTTTCATTGCTTCCTTTTTTCTATCATATTAACCAATATGATAGATGTGAGGTGGTACCTCAGAGTTGTTTTAATTAATTTACATTTCTGTAATCAATAGTGATGTAGAGCTTTTTTTATACGACTCAAAATACCCTTGATTTCTTCATCCCCAAACTTCCTGTTCATATCATTTGACTATTTATCAATTGGATAATGATTTATATTTTTATAAATTTCACTCAGTTATCCATATATTTGAAAAATGAAGCCCTTATCTTGGTAATTTCTTTTACAATTTTCCCCCAGTTTTCTGCTTTCCTTTTATTCTTTTGCTATATTTATTTTGTTTATGCAAAAGTTTTTAAATTTAATGTAATTAAAATTATCCAGTTTACATCCTGTACAACTTTCTATAGCCATATAAAAATGCTCTAAATAACTATTGATAGGAGAGATTCAAATCAATATAATTCTGGGGTACTACCTCATACCTATTAGATTGATTAATAGAAGAGGAAAATGACAAATATTGGAGGGAATGTGGATAAAATGAGACATTAGTGAATCCTTGGTGGAGTTGCAAACTGATTCAACAATTCTGTAGAGTAATTTGGAATTTTGCCCAAAGGGCTATAAAACTTTGCATACTCTTTGACCTAATAATACCACTACTAAGGCTATCAAAAAAGAGATTAAAAAAAGATACAGAACTTTTATATATAAAAATATTTATAGCCACTTTTTTCATGTGGCAAAGAATTAAAAATTGGGGTATGTGATTATGATGGAATGCTATTTTGCTGTAAGAAATGATGAAAAGAATCCCCTCAGAAAAGCCTGGAAAGTCATATATGGGCTTCTGCAAAGGAATATATACTGTGTACAAAGAAACAGCAATATCATAAGGTGATAGCTGTGAATGGTTTAGCTGTTTTCAGCCATACAGTGATCCAAAACAGCTCTTAGGGACTTATGATAAAAAATGCTATCCATACCCATAGAGATAACTGATGGTTTCTGAAAAAAGATTGAAGAAGTATTTTATTCTTTATTTTCATTCAGATTTTTTGTATGTCTTCTTTCATATCATGACTACTATGGAAATGTTTCACATAATGATATGTAAAATCTATATTGAACTGTTGACCTCAATGTGGGGGAGTGGGGAGGGAGAAAGAGAAAAAAATTTGAAACTCAGATTTATAAATAGATGTTAATTTTCTTTTACTTGTAATTGAGAAAAATAAAATATTAAATAAGGAAAAAAGAACACAAAAATTTTAAAAAGTAATAACTGGTATAACTAGGTCACCTCCTTTGTATTTTGTATTCATTCCCTTGTTATTCTTGACCTTTTGTTCTTCCAGATTAATTTTGTTAGTGCTCTAGGTCTATAAAATAATTTTTGGTAGTTTGATTGGTATGACATTTAATAAGAAAATTAATTTAGTGAGAATTGACATTTTTATTATATTAGCTCAGCCTACCCAAGAGCAATTGATATTTTTCTAGTTGTTTAGATCTGACTTTATTTGTTTGAAAAGTGTTTTGCAATTGTGTTCATATACTTCCTGGGTTTATCTTGGCAAGTAGAATCCCAAATATTTCATATCATCTATAGTTATTTTAAATGGAATTTCTCTTCCTATCTCTTGCTGCTGAGCTTTGTTGGTTATACATAGAAATACTGATAACATATGTGGGTTTATTTTATACAATGCAACTCCACCATGAGGAGAAGGTCTCTGAGGGCAAGACCATGCGTCTTTTCTTTGGCCTCAGGAAGTGATGTTTGCTTGTGGGGGAGGCTGGCACTCTGACTCACTCTTTCATATGGACTCTGATAGACAGCGGAGCTAGGAATGCTCTCTCCCTTTGATAGATGAATCTAGGCCTTTCTCTTTCTCTTTCTCTTCACCAAATTCTTATTCTCCTTAATAAATGCTTAAAATTCTAACTCTTGCTAAAGCTTATAATTTATTAGTGACCACTCATTAGATTTTAGAGACTAGCTAGAATTTTAGCCCCTTATACCCCCTAGCCTCCAAGAGAAATATGCTGGGGGAGGTGATAGAGGAGTGGCACAATGGGATGAAATCTCACATGGAAGAAGCAAGAAAGGACATATGGATTGGGGGCAGAGATGGGGGAGGAGTGGGGAAGTGAAGGAGCTTTACACACATCAAAATTAGCTCAAAAACCTTAATCTCATCAGAGTTGGCTCAAGGAGGAAATCTCATACACACCAAATGAGGTGGAGTAATCTATCTAAGCCTGCAGGAAAGTATGAGGGGGTGGAGATAAGGAGGGAAGGGTAAAAGAAAGAGAGGGCAGATTGGGGGAGGGGCAGTCAGAAGCAAAACACTTTTGAGGAGGAATAGGGTAAAAGAACAAAGAAAATAGAATAAAAATCATGGGAAGGGAATAGTATGGAAGAAAACAGTTGAAAATTCTTTGTCAAGTTTAAGGTACTATATAAAAGTCATCTATTACTGTTGCAATAATCAACCTCATGAGTTTATTGTAAGGAAATCTCTCTTTAAAGTACTATATAATTGTATCTTACTGTTTAAAAAAATATGCTGGCAGGATACTGTCAGAAAGACCTGGAGGGACTTGCATGAGTTGAAGCAAAGTAAAGTCTACTGTATACAAAATAACAGTAATATTGTGAGATGATCTGCTGTGAATGACTTGATTGTTCTCAGCAATTCAACGAACCAAGACAACTCCAAAGGTCTTATGAAAAATGTAATCCATCTACAGAGAGAGAACTGATGGTCTTTGAATACAGATTGAAACATAATTCTTTTTTATTAGTTACTTCATAGGAAACAAACAAAAAAATATGATGAAAAGGATGCTACCAGAAAAACCTGGAAAGACCTACATGAACTGAAGCAGAGTAAAATGTACTGTATACAAAATAACAGCCATAGTGTAAGATGATATGCTGTGAAGGATGTGGTTATTTTCAGCAATGCAATGATCCAATATAACTCTGAAGAACTTAAGAAAATTCCAATCCATCTACAGAGAAAGAACTGATGGTATCCGAAAGCAGATTGAAGCATATGGTTTTTTGATAGCTCCTTAATCTGAAGTTTTGTTTTACTCTATTTTCTTTCACAACCTGGCTAATGTGGAGATGGTTTGCATGACTACTCATGTATAACCAATATTGAATTGCTTGAGTTCTTGGGGGAAGAGGGGAAGGAGGGAGGAAGAGAAGTTGCAGCATAAAATTTTTTTAAAAATGATTTCAAAATTTGTTTTTATATGTAATTTGGAAAATAAAATTCTAAACCAAAAAAAAAAAAAGAAAAAAGAAACGAAAAGATAATGGACATTAATGTTTTACCCCTGATCTAATTGGTAAAGCTTCAAGCTTATCCCCATTATAGATAATTCTTGCTGATGGATATGGATAGATACTATCATTTTATTGAAAGTTCTTTTTATTCCCATGCTCTATAGTGGTTTTAACAGGAATGGGTGGTATATCTTGTCAAAAAACCTTTTGTCTTTATCTGTTCAGATAATCATGTGTTTTCTGTTTTTTTTTTATTGATATGGTCAATTATGCTAATAGTTTTCCTAATATTGTACCATCCCTGTATTCCAAGAATAAATTTCATCTACTTGTATTGTAGTATTCTTTCTTTCTTTCTTTCTTTCTTTCTTTCTTTCTTTCTTTCTTTCTTTCTTTCTTTCTTTCTTTTTTTTTTTTTTGGTGAGGCAATTGGTGTTAAGTGACTTGCCCAGGGTCACACAGCTAGTAAGTGTCAAGCATCTGAGGCGGGACTTGAACTCAGGTACTCCTGAGGTGCTCTATCCACTGTACCACCTAGCTGCCCCTTTATTGTTGTATTCCTGTGATAAGTTGCTGTAATCCCTTTGGTAATATTTTATTCAGAATGTTTGCATCAATATTCATTAGGGAAATTGGCATATAATTTTATTTATCTGTTTCAACTTCTCCTGGTTTTGGTATTGGCAATAAATTTGTGTCAAAAAAGGAATTTGATAGGACTACTTCAAACTATTTTTTCAAATATTTTATATAGTATTGTCATTAATTGTTCTTTAAATGTTTCATAGAATTTACTTGTAAACCCATCTTGCCTTGGAGATATTGTTTTTCCTTAGGGTCTTAGTTTATTCATTGTTTAATTTCTTTTTTCTAAAATAGCATATTTAAATACTTTATTTCCTCTTCCATAAATCTTAGCTATATATATATATGTGTGTGTGTGTGTGTATGCGTGTATATATATATATATATATATATATATATATATATATATATATATTTGTAAATAATATTCCATTTCACGTAGATTGTCAAAATTTTTGACATTCATTTGGACAAAATTGCTCTTGATTATTTCTTTAATTTCCTCTTAATTGGTGGTGAATTTACTTTTTTCATTTTCATGCTGATTATTTTGTTCTCTTCTTTCTTTTTTATCAAATTAACCAAATGTTTATATATTTTATTGTTTTCTTTTTCATAAAACCAGTCTTTGGTTTTATTAGTTCAATAGTTTTCTTACTTTCTATTTTATTAATCTCTCCTTTGATTTTCAGAATTTCTAATTTGTTATTTGATTGGAAATTTTTAATTTATTGTTTGTCTAGCTATTTTAATTGTTCAATTAATTTTAATTTTAATCAATTTATTTTTTAATCAGTTTGTAGTTTATTCAGTATTTGGGTTAGTATGACACTTGAGGAATTGGTTGTATCTTTGTACATAGATTTTTTTTAACATAATTTGGAAATTTACAACTATTGATATATGGATATACATATATATGGTTGATAAGTAGATAGACAGACAAAATCAAGTCCTCTGGAACAGTGATACATGGGACCATGCTGGAGAGCCCTAATGGAGTAGAACAGAAAGGTAATCAGTGAATCAGCAAAGTTACTACTGTATGGTGTTTTGTGTCCTGGAATATTGTCTTCTGGACCTACAGGGACATATAGCACCTACAAGGCAGGCAGTTATATACTTGGGGGGTTGGGGGGAGGGCAATGCTGGCTCTGCTTAACAGCAACTACTTTACAACTATGCAAGTCATATCCAGCATCACTAGGCAAACAGGGTTTAACAAATAGTCACACTGTATTACTCCCCCATTTCTAAGTTTAGGAAGAGTGTGTTCATAGGTTTTATATTTCTGGTGTCACTAATCAAAGGAAAGATTTGACCGACATGAAAAGTGCATCATACCTAATCCCTTAGCTACTGTGATGTTCTCTGGACAGTAAAGTGGTAGCACATTAAAGGGCATTAAAATTGCGGCTCCTTCTCCATTGTCCAAAGAGCATCTGTATTCTTCTTTAAATGGGCTTCCTCCTTTGTATTCAGGGTTACCATGTGATATGTAAAATTAAATATGGTCACCTTATTTCTGTCCCAAGTTTTGGAAAAATTAGTTAGGGTTTGTCATATATTTGTTACTTAGAAATTAGAGGCTACTGCACCCATTTTAGGCATTAAGCTTTTATTAAAGCACATTAAATATTAATAAAAAGAGTACACATGGCTCTGAAAGAGAGAAAAATATAAATATGTGGTAAAATAGGATGTAGGGAAATATAGAATAATCATAACTGTGAATGTGAATGGGATGAACTCTCCCCTAAAAAGAGTGCAAATAAGAGAATAAATTAAAACCAGAATCCTACAATATGTTGTTTATAAGAAACACATTTGATGGAGAGATACATGGAGTAAAAGTAAAAGGTTGAAGCAGAATGTGTAATATTTTAGCTTCAGTGTAGCTGAAAAAAAGCAGTGGGAGCAATCCTGATCTCAAACAAAACAAAAATATATCTAATTAAAAGAGACAAGGAAGCAAACAACTTCATGCCAAAATGGGTCATAGACAATGAAGTAATACCCATACTTAACATATATGTGCCAAGTGATCTAGTATCCAGATACTTAGATGAGAAGTTAAGTGAGCTATTGGAAGACATAGACTGCAAAATCATAATATTGGGAGACACTCACCACTTCCTCTTAGAACTATATAAATCTAGCCATAAATAAAACAGAAAGAAGTTAAGCAGGTGAATAAAACCTTAGAAAATTTAGATATAATAGGCCTCTGGAGAAAACTGAATGAGAATAGAAAGGAATATATGGTTTTTTTCTCCTCAGTGGTATACAGCATGTACACAGAAAAACTGACCAAATATTAGTGTGCACAAATATCACAATTAAATGAAGAAAGGTAAGAATATTTTATACATGCTTTTCAGATCATAATGCAATAAAATTATGTGTATTAAAGGGCTCTGGAAAGATAATTAAAAATTAATTGGAAATCACACAATCTGATCCTAAGGAAAGAATGGGCCAGACAAGAAATCATAGAAACAATCAAAAACTTAATCAAAGGGAATGACAATAATGAGAAAGCAGAGCAAAATTTATGGGATGCAGCCAAAGCAGTACTTAGGGGAAATTTTAAAAATAAATTGATCACCTCGAATCCAGGAGCAGCAGTTTCACATCTAACTCAGAACTCCTTGCAGCCTGACCAGCAACCCACATTTCCCCCAAAATGCCAATTACTCTAAAGGATCAACTGATTCTGAATATCCTAATGGAAGACCAGGTTCGCCAAAACAACATTGCTATTGTTGGGTTTGGTGCAATTGGCATGCCATGTGCCATCAGCATCTTAATGAAGGATTTGGCTAATGAACTTGCACTGCTTGATGTCATAGAAGACAAACTAAAGAGAGAGATGATGGATCTCCATCATGATAGCCTTTTCCTCAAACCACCAAAGATTGTTTCTGGCAAAGACTACAGTGTGACTACAAACTCAAAACTGGTTGTTGTTACCACTGAAGCACATCAACAGGAGGGAGAAAGTCATCTTAATTTGGTCCAGCATAATGTGAATATCTTTAAATTTATCATCCCCAATATTTGTTAAATATAGCCCTAATTGCAAGCTATTTATTATTTCCAATCCAGTGGATATTTTGACATTTGTGGCCTAGAAACTAAGTGGATTTCCTAAAACCTGTGTGATTAGAAGTGGTTGCAATCTGGATTCTACCAATTTCTGTTACCTAATAGGGGAGAGACTTGATTTCCATTCTTCAAGATATCATGGGTGGGTCCTTTGGAAATATGGAGATTCTGGTGTTCTTATGTGGAGTGGTGTGAATGTTGCCAGTGTGTCTCTGAAGAATCTTTATCCTGTTCTGCGAAGTGATGCTAATTCAGAGAATTCAAAAGATGACCATAAACCGGTGGCTGAAAGTGCTTATGAGGTGATCAAGCTGAAGGGCTATACTTAGGCCATTGGCTTGTCTGTGAAAGATCTGGCAGAAAGCATTATGAAGAATCTTAGGAGACTGAATCCCATTTCCACCACTGATTAAGGGCCTATATAGCATTAATGAAGATGTCTTCTTTAGTGTCCCATATATCTTGGAGTTGAATGGCATTTTAGATGTGGTTGTGAGAAAATTATTAATAACAGGGGTTTTGGGACTTCCAGAGCCCCCCGTTGCTGAGAGAGCCTGGCTGACCTTTCTTAAGGTCAGCTCAGAATCAGGAAGTTACCTCATTGAAAACCACACCTACCCTGAAAGCCTTGTTCCCACCAGAGGATCTGAACTCTGACCTCAGCATGTTCTACTCATGGACTGCCCTCAAATCCAGTGAATCAATGGATTTGGCTGATGCTGGCCAATTAGCTTTGAGTAGTATGTAGTGATTGCCTCTCTTCCAGACCCACAGGGACTTTCCACTCTGACAGGGACAGGATCTTCCTGTTTTTGGCCTGAGATTTGTTGGTGAAGACGTATTTTGTTCTCTCTCTCTCTCTCTCTCTCTCTCTCTCTCTCTCTCTCTCTCTCTCTCTTTTCCCTAGATCTTAGCTTTCTTTCCCCTTTTCCCTTCCACTTCCTGGTAGGGTAAGATAGATTTCTTTACCCAATTTAGTGTGTATTTTATTCCCTCTTTGAGCAAAATTCAATGAGATTAATGTTTAAATAATGCTCATCTTCTCCCTTCTTTCCCTCTACTGTCATGGATCTTTCTTGCCTCTTTATGTAATATAATTTACCCCATTCTGTGTCCCACCTTTCCAATCATCCCAGTACAACTTTTTTTTCACCCCTTATTTTTTTCATTATCACATCAATCAAAGTTAACTTATACACACATGCTCTGTCTAAGTATAGTCCTTCTAAATGTCCTAATAGAGATACAGTTTTTAAGAGTAACAAATATCACATTCCCATGTAGAGATATAAACAGTTTACCCTTGTTAAGTACCATGTTTTTTTTTCTTTCCTTTTTTTTTATGCTTCTTTCAAGTCTTGTATTTGAAGATCAATTTTTCTGTTCAGGTTTTGTCTTTTTATCAGGAAAGTTTAAAGTCCCCTATTTCATTCAATATCCATCTTTCCCACTAAAATATTATGCTCAGTTTTGTTGTATAGTTGATTCTTGGTAGTATTCCAAGCATTTTGCCTCTGGAATATTATATTCTAAGCCTCCTTAGCCAATAATGTTCAAGCTGATAATCCTGTGTAATCCTCACTATGGGTCCATGATATTTGAATTGTTTCTTTCTGGCTGTTTGTAGTATTTTCTCCTTGACTTGATCTGGAATTTAGCTAAAAAATTCCTTGGATTCTTCATTTTGGGATCTCTTTCAGGAGGTGATCAGTAGATTTTTTTTTCAATCACTTTTTCTCTCTGATTCCAGGATATTAGGGAAATTTTCCTTAATAATTGTGTTAAAGATGCTGTCCAGGCTCCATTTTTGATCATGGCTTTAAGGTAAACCAATAATTCTTAAATTATCTCTCATGGATCTATTATCCAAATCAGTTGTTTTGTCCAGTGAGGTATTTTACATTTCTTTGTACTTTTTTCTTTTTTTAAATTTTGTTTGATTCTTGATATCTCCTACACTCATTATTTTGCATTTCCCAATTCTCATGTTTAAGGAATTATTTTCTTTAATTAGTTTTTGTTACAACATTTCCAATTCTACTTTTAAAGGAGTTATTTTCTTTATTTTTTCTTTCACGTTTTGCAAATTATATTTTCATAAGGAATTGTTTCTTCATTCAATTTTTGTGCTTCTTTTTTTCAAGGTATTGACTTTTTTATAATTCTTCTGCATAACTCTTTTCTTTCCCCAATTTTTCTTCTACCTCTCTTACCTGATTTGTAAATCCCTTTTGAGCTCTAACAAGACAATTTGGGGGCTTGAGACCATTTCATATTCTCCTTTGAAGTTTCACATAATGGCATTTTGACATTGTTGTTTTCTTCTGAGTTTGTGTTGTGGTCCTCCCTCTTGCCATAATAACTTTCTATGGCCAGGGGCCTTTTTGATATTTTTACTAATTTTTAAAATTTGAGCTCTGCTTCTCAAATACAGGGGATACTTCTCAAGCTTCTTGCAGTGGTTTCCAGGAACCTGGTCTCTGGATTTCTGCACTGATGCCTCTGCAACTGGCAGCTTGCCTACTGCAGTAGGGTAGCTTAGGCTAGTCATGTCTAGTGTGCCTGCCATTCGCAGGCTGAAAGTTTGCTTGCTACCCTGGGGCTAGAGGTCTCAGACCAGGCCTTCTGAGCCAAAATTGTGGGGTCTCAGTTCTTGATCTGTGCTGTGGCTAAGCAACCCCTCTGCCTTACCTGGAAACTGCCTTGCTAGATTGCAGTCCCCTTTTACCCAAATGAGACAGACCTTCCTGAAGTCCTTATAAATTATCTTAGGCTACAAAAGTGTTTTACTCTGTCTTTTTTGTGGAATCTGTTTCTCCAGAATTCTTTTAGAGGCTTGATTTGAGGTTGGCGACCTTGCATAGCCCTCTCCCTTACTTAAATCCAATTCAATGCAAATTATGACATTTCCTCAATGTGTGGTTCTCTTTGAGTACAAAAGAGAAACAACAATGTGGGGAAGTGTACTCAAAAGTTCAGTTAAACACTGCCACTGCATGTAATGGCCAGCGGGGTTGGTCCTTGGAATGCACCACCATGCTCAGAGGCTTGATTTATTATTGTTTATGAAGGAAACTGGGGAGAGTTTAGGCAACTTCCTGGCTTCTCTCTGCTATCTTGGCTTCACTCTGTTTTACTTTATCTTGGTGTCTCATAGAATCATAAGATTCCACTCCCCCAATTCTAATTCTTAAGAAATTATTTTGTTGACTGAACTTTTGTATCTCCTTTTACATTTAGCCTCTTTTACTTTTTAAGGGGTTCTTCTCATCAGTGCATTTTTTAATCATTTGGCCTCTTTTTAAGATGTTATTTTCTTTATTAATTTTTGTACCTCCTTAACCAATATGTTGATTTTTTTCTATTGATTTCTTGCACTACTCTCATCTCTTTTCCCAACTTTTCATCAATGCCTTTTATTTAATTTTTAAAATGTTTTTGAGCTCTTCTAGAAATTCCCATTTGGGCTCTGTCCAATCCACATTTTTCTTTAAGGGTTTGCATGTAGTTGTTTTGATATTGTTATCTTTTGAGTTTGTGTTTTGATCTTCCCTGTCACTACAGTAACATTCTATGATCAGGTTCTTTTTGCTGTTGGTGGTGATGGTGGAGTTGCTCATTTTCTAAGCCTAATTCTTCACTTTAAACTTTATTTTAAAGTTGAGCTCTGTTCCTTGGGTAAAGTTAGTGCTATCCCATACTTCAGCTTTTTATACTGCTGTTTTCCTGTGCTAGTTCTGGACTTCTGTAAGTTCCCAGTTCTTCCAAAATGTTATAATCTAAGGATAGATGTGGCACTGCTCTCCTGGCCTGTGCTCTGGTTTCTGAGATCCCACAAGCACTCTCTTTCACCCTGGAGCTTAGTCTAGGGTTTCTGCTCCTGCTAGTGCTCCTCCACGCCTTGGCACTATACCTGAAACATCATATTGTCAATAGAATCCTGCTCCCAGTGCCAACAAAGAGTGTTCTGTAATATCCTTTTAACCAGTTACCCAATTCCCTTACTGTCTGTGTGATGAGAGTCCCAGAAAATACCCTGCTCATTCAGTTGCCTTCAAGGCCTCTTGCTGGCTCCACTCTGACCCCAGTGAGGCTTAATTCTTATGTAGACCTTCTAAATTATCTTGGGATAGAATTTTTTTTTTCTTTCTGTCCTTTTGTTGGATATTCTGCTTTAGAACCTGTTTTGAGGTAGTTATGTGTTATTTTTTTATTTTTTGTTTTGTTTTGCTTTTTTTACTTTGTTTGGAGGGGAATTTGAAAAAGTGAAGGCCAGTGTCTTCTTTTACTCCGCCATCTTTTACTTATTATTTTTTTAAAGTATTACCATGTAGAAGTCCTTTAAAAAACTAATCTATATGCTTTAGTAAATAGATGAGTATGAGAATCATTTGGGATAAACAGGATTAGTGTTTATGTGTAAGCTTTTTTCTTAATTTCTTAAAATGTGTTTTGTTAATTAGTTTCAACCCTAATTTATACTCTCAAAAATTAGTTTGTACATTTTGTGATCAAGCCCTCTTTTCATAGATAATAGAAATCTCATCTGTACATCTTCCCAAATGATTGAAAATTGTCACTTACTTACTCTTGACCTCAGTTGCTTTATTTATAAAGTAATATGTTGAATATGGTTATTTCTAAGAGATCCCATAGAACCATCTACAAATTCTATGAACTTTTAATGAGCTTCTATAAAGGTAAAGGGATTGACCTCATAAATTCATTGAGATAGAGAACTGCTAGATGAGGAATTTCCTCTGTAGTGTATAATCTTAAAAAGCTGCCAAAAGCAGAGGAACTTGCCCAGGCCCATATATCTCCAATATTTGTAACTGGTGGATCTTGGATTCATTCCTGGCTTTGAGGCTGGCTCTCCATCCTCTATGACACACAGCTCTGTGAGTACTGAAGAGCATATCTGTCTGTCCAAAGACAAATCACTTATCCTCTCTGGCCCTTAGAATCCTATCTGAAATATGAGGATGTTGGAATAGATGAAATTTAATGTCTTTCTTAGCTCTAAATATTTGTCCCTATGAGAAATATAATTTAGAAAAGTACCTCTTCCAAAAATGCTAACTGATGTCAAAAATAATTCTTATAAATTGTATTCAATAAACGAAAAACAAAAAGCATTTATTAATTCCTTAATATGTGTCAGATACAGTGTTAGCATAGGGGAAACAAAGATAGAAAGGAATACTGCCCCTGCCCTCAGAGAGCCTATCTTCTGACTGGGAAAACATATAACTAAATACAAAAGTTATAAACAAAATAAATACAAACTAATTTGAAGGTGGGGCACATTGAAGAGACACGGTAATATATAGAAAGGCTTCAAATAGTAAGCAGTGCTAGAATTGAGCTCCAAATGAAGCTAGAAATTCTCAGAGGCAGCAGTGATAAGGATAATCTCTCCTTCAGGAGAGATCTGGTACAAAGACATGGAGATGGAAGATATATAGATATAGCTATAGATACACACACACGCATATAGGAATAGTAGGTAGGCGAATATGTTACATGAAGGGAAGCAAATATACTGGAAAGGTAAGCTGAAGCCAGCTTGTGAAAGGCTTTAAATGACAAATAGAAAAGTATGCATTTGATCCTAGAGTCAATAGGAAATCACAGGAGCTTTCTGAGCAGGGAAACGATATGGTCATACCTGTGCTCTTGGAATATAAATTTTGTAAATGGGTTGAGGATGGTTGGGGAGAAAAATGACTTGAAAAAAATAACAATTATAAAGCTATTGCATAAGTAAAGGAGAGAATATACAAGGACCTAAATATGGTGGTGACTGGATGAATAGAGATGAAACTGATGTGAGGTATTTCATTATACCTTTAAACTTTCTCCCTTATTTAAAAAAAATCTGACAGTGTTATGATTTAGATGGTGTTGAACTTAAAAAGACATATGAGGCTAAAATTCAAAGGGCTATGCAAATGATAGTAAATTATAGTTCCCTTGTCTGAAATTTAAAGCTACAAATTAAGAGCAATAAATTACCTGTTCTGCATTGTGATGGGTCAGGTGGCAAGTTTTAAAGGACAAAGGCCTCTGACAGTCAGAACCTCCTCAACCATGCCAGTTACATGATCCAATTAATGAGCTGTCTCACACAAATATACATCATTTTGCCATAACAATGTCTGCCTCTAAGAATACAATAGAAGATATTTACCATCATAAACATACTAGAAGATTGGTACATGTATTTATAACAATACTTGATTGCAATTTTTATTTATGTGAGAATAGAAAGTTTAAAAACTTAAATGTTATAGCTCTCATTGCAACTGTCCTAACACCTTAGGTATCTTGTCACTTGCCTTGCTACTATGTTTACTATTCTCCCATCTCTACCTGTCTGCACTTTCCCACCTGTTTCTCTATCAAATCAATATTATCATTGCTCCTGGAAAGTTCCTTGCACTCAACTTCCTTATCACTCCGCTTACTATCTCTGTGACGTCTCACACTGAAATAACTTTAGCTGGCCACCAATTTTTATATGTTTTTTTGCTACTAAACTGTATGCTTTTTGAGAGCAAGGAGTGTCTTATATTTATATGTGTATTGGAACACTAATGCATTGTTGGTGGAGCTGTGAACTGATCCAACCATTCTGGAGAGCAATTTGGAATTATGCCCAAAGGGTGATAAAGCTGTGCATACCCTTTGACCCAGCAATTCCACTTTTAGGTCTTTTTCCCAAAGAAATCATGGAAGGGGGAAAGGGTCCCACATGTACAAAAATATTTATAGCTGCTCTTTACGTGGTAGCAAGGAATTGGAAGTTGAGGGGGTGCCCATCAATTGGGGAATGGCTGAACAAGTTGTGGTATATGAATAAAATGGAATACTATTTTGCTTTAAGAAATTATGAGCAGTAGGAGTTCAGAGAAACCTGGAGGGTCTTACGTGAGCTGATGATGAGTGAGATGAGCAGAACCAGAAGAACATTGTACACAGTATCATCAATATTTGAGTGTTGATCTTCTGTGATGGACTATATTCTTCTCACCAATGCAATGGTACAGAAGAGTTCCAGGGAACTCATGATAGAAGAGGATCTCCAAATCCAAGAAAAAAAAAACTGTGGAGTATAGATGCTGATTGAACCATACTATTTCTTTTGTTTTTGGTGCTGTTTTTTTTTTTCTGTTTTGAGGTTTTGCATCACTGCTCTGATTTTTTCTCTTGTAAAAGGATTAATGCAGAAATAGGATTAATGTTATTATGTGTATATATACATGTGTGTATATATATATGTATATGTATATAGATATATAGATATATAGATATAACCTATATCAGATTACCTGCTGTGTAGGGGAGGGGGAAGGGAGGGGAGGGAGGGAGAAAAATCTGAAATTGTAAAGCTTGTATAAACAAAAGTTGAGAACTATCTTTACATGTAACGGAAAAAATAAAATACCTTATATGTATATTTATATTTGTATTTCTAAGTCTTAATGTGGTGTTTGCCACATAATAATTACTCAATAGGTGCTTTCTATCCTAATATTTCCAATATTTCTGAAATTCTGAAATCTTCCTATCAGGCGTTTCTGGAAATACGTGGTTCTTATTTTCATGTTGCCACTTAGGCATAATATTAAATTTGACATTGCAGTTCATGCAAACAACAGTAACAACAGTTATTTATGACACTTTAAGATTTGCAAAGTACTATACATCAACCCTGGGAGGAAGAAATTATTATTCCCGTTTTACAGATGAAGAAAATGGGGCAAATAGAGGCTAAGTGAATTGACAAGGATAATATAGCAAGTGTTTAAGGCAGGGTTTCAACTTGCACCTTCCCAAATCTAAGCCCATATTATTTAATAATATATCTGATAATCAATAAATACATCACCAAGAACTTATTAAAGACCAACTATATACCAGATTCTGTGCTAGACATGAGTCTACAAATACAACTAATAAAACTCCCTAATTATAAGGACCTTACATTTTAAAGTGGAAAAGATAAATATATAGATAAGTATATACAAAGTTAATGCAGAGAGAAGAAATAAGAGATTATTTGAGGGAATGGGCACAAGCAGTGAGGGCAAGGTGGAGAGAGATCAGTAAAAGCTTCATGTAGAAGTTAGTGTTTGAAGTTCAGCTTGAAAGAAGTCAGGACTTTTATGAAGCAGAGATGAAGAAATGCATTCCAACCATAGGAAATAGCCAGTGTGAATGTACAGATGGAAATGGAATACCCTGTTTTAGGAACAGAGAGGTTAGTTTGGCTGAATCCCAGAGTGTGAGAGGCAGAGTAATGTTCTATGAGGCTAAAAAGGTGGGCTGAGACCAGAATATAAAGAATGTTAAAACCTTTTAATGATGAGTTTATATTTTATCCTAGAGGTAATGGGTAGTCACTGACATTTATTGAGTGTGGGAGTGACATAGTTTGATTGGTTCTTTGTCAGCTGTGTGGAGGATAGGTAAGTAAGAAGAATGATAAGATAGGAAAAACAATTAGGAGGCTGCTGCAATAAACTAAACTGAATTAAAGTAGCTATTTCTAAAGAGAGTGGCAGTAAGTTTTGCCTTTTGCTGTTTTCTTATACCAAGACAAAGAAAAACAGTGAAAAATAGTAGGTACTTTTCTCTTTGTGATCATTTCAGGAAATATTTTATGAGTATTAATTATTAATTCTTTGGAAATATAAAATTGGGGACTAACATTTCTATTCCTTGGATAATGAAAAAAATATCAAGACAATCCTTTCCTCATACTCCTCAAAAATCATACTATCATTATCACCAGCTTTTTATTGTAAGTATAATAAGGAGTAGTCAGTGTTGGAGTCTCGGGCTGCAGAGTCCTATACAAGTCTAGCATCTCAAATGTTTTATATGAAGGCAAATGTACACTTCATGTCTTAGCTAATAATATAAGATTATGAAGAGATTTTTCTTCTTTATGGTAAAAAGCATCATTATAAATATGGACTGAGCCAGAACTTCCAAACAACCTGAAAAATGAATTTGTTGCCATCTAACATTGGCCTGTGGTACATTTTGGTAGCTGATGATGTTGACACACGGTGCTTTGAAATGGAGACATAAAGGTCACAGTGACAGCAGGATTAATTTAAAATGATCTTGTAAATGAAAAAAAAAAGATGTTTTGACTGAGGAAGCAATCATTCTTTCTGGAAGGAAACCTAAACATGTTGATTTGTTCATCAAAATTCAAAAGTACATCATTTCACTTTTTCTGACAACTAATATTCTAAGCTTTTTGTTTTCTCCTCATCTTTGTATTTTAACCAACCATGAGAGCAGTTCTAAAGGATGAAAAATGATATGCAGGTGAAAAGTAACACATCTTAAATACTTCATGAGCATGTGTGCTGAGAAATATGCATAAAGGAATATGGTGTTGAATGTATCAATCTTTTTTTGTATGGACAATTTTCAAGTGAAGATCTTTGGTTTTTTATTATAAAAATGCAAGACTAGGAATACCTACTTTCATATTTGAGAGGAAAATTTGTATTTTGCATTACCAATGTTGGGAGCAATATAAAATTATATCTTATGAATTGTAGGTGAAGGTCAGTTTTGAAAGGACATCTTTTTGTGCAGATATCTCAATAGTAATGATATTGGAATGAAAATTTAACTTATAGTTTCTTAGTTCAGACAATAATTCTACATTTTATATTGTGTATGACAACAAGCTTTCAGGATAGTGTGTTCGACTCAGAATCAGGAAGACTTTACTTTGGAATATGCATCTAATACAAACTATGCATATCACCAGAAGTAAATCACTTAATCTTTCTGAAAGTCAGTTTCCTCTTCTGTAAAATAGAATTAATACTTATTTATTTTATAGGATTGACATGTGCCTCAAATAAGATAATTCAGGTAAAATGATTTGCAAACTTTTAAGTACTATGTGTCAGTTAAAATTATTATTATAATTATCATTGTTATTAAAATAATATCTCCTAGAACTTTGAGTTTAGATATTATATATTTGGTTTTAGAGTTGAAT
The DNA here is from genome assembly GCF_019393635.1 of Dromiciops gliroides. Lineage (NCBI taxonomy): Eukaryota > Metazoa > Chordata > Mammalia > Microbiotheria > Microbiotheriidae > Dromiciops > Dromiciops gliroides. The sequence continues at coordinate 282,712,360 of NC_057864.1, read as the reverse complement.
ATGCTTAAATTTCATTCAAAATAGGACTTTTAAAAGTAATAAGAATGATATGGATTATTAAGGGCTGGATTTGAAGTTAAGAAGATCTGGGTTCAAATCTTGTCTGTGCTTCACACTGCTTTTTCACTATGTTAGTCCCTTAGCACCTCAGTGACCTAGGTATATCTTTGAGACTATTGACTTTAAGACTAGTAGTTGAAAAACTAAATTCAGATATGTCCTGGGAAAGAGAGTTTCCTCACTGGAATTTCCTAAAGCAATAAAATCATAGGTCTCCTTCATTAGGAGAATTGTTGGATTAAGTATTAAGTTGAATTCTTAACAATAGACAATTATGTCTAAATAGTAGATTGTGCTGACTTGATATTTATATCTATGTATAAAACTTAATCATCTAAATTAGATGTATGTATAAATTGTTCTAATAATAATAACAACAATGATAACTTGCAGGTTAAATTTTTGGTTTCTAAGGAAAACTCTCTCCACCAATGTGACTACCAGACCAAGGGAACTATGTGGTACAATGAAAGGTTAATGTCTTCCCTCAAGTATTATGCATTGAAGTAAGGCTATGAAACCCAGTCTTCCTGATTCTAAAGCCAGCTCTCTATATACCAAGTCATATTGCCTAGTTACAGAGCAATATTTGGAAAGAAAACATTTATATATCTATTCTTTTGGGAGGTATTTTTATTTTTAAATTTTATTCAGTATTTAGAATTTTATTTTTTCTAAATTACATATAAAAACTAATTTTGACATCAATTTTTTAAAACTTTGTGTTCTAACTTCTCTTCCTCCCTCCCTCCCCACCTCATCCTCCAAGAACACAAACAATTCAATATATGTTATACATGAGTAGCCATGCAAAGTATCTCCACATTAGTCAGGATGGGAAAGAAAACAGACAAAAACAAAATTTCAGATTAAGGAACTATCAAAAAATAAGCTTCAATCTGTTTTCAGATACCATCAATTCTTTCTCTGTAGATGGACTGCAATTTTCATAAGAATTTCAGAGTTATCTTGGATCATTGCATGGCTGAAAATAACCAAGGAATTCACAGCAGATCATCTCACACTATTGCTGTTATTTTGTATCCAGTACATTTCACTTTGCATCAGTTCATGTAGGTCTATCTAGAGTTTTCTGATAGCATCCTGCTCATTATTTTTTTTGTTTGTTTGTTTCTGATAAAGTAACTAACAAAAATAATTATGTTTCAATCTGTATTCAAATGACATCAATTCTCTCTCTGTAGATGGATTGCATTTTTCATAATACCTTTGTAGCTGTCTTGGTTGATTGAATTGCTGAAAATAACTGAGTCATTAATAGCAGAACATCTCACAATATTACTGTTACTTTATATACAGTAGATTTCACTTTGGATCAACTCATGCAGGTCCCTTCAGGCCTTTCTTTTTTTTTTTTTAAATGGGGCAATGAGGGTTAAGTGATTTGCCCAGGGTCACACAGGTAGTAAGTGCCAAGTGTCTGAGGCCAGATTTGAACTTATATGCTCCTGAACCCAGGGCCAGTGCTTTATACACTGTGCCACCTAGCTGCCCCCTGCAGGTCTTTCTGATAGTATCCTACTCATATTTTTTTTTCCCCTAGTAAATTTCATTTATATAGTACTTTAAAGAGAGATTCCCTTACAATGAACCTATAAAGTTAATTATTGCAACAACAGTAATAGATGACTTTTATATAGTACCTTAAACTTGTCGAAGAATTTTCTTCACAAAAGCCCAGCAAAATAAATACCATACATTTTGCCATCATCATCATCATCATCATCATCATCACTCAAGCATCATCCATCAATCCTCATCATTATCCTCAGTCAATCCTCATCATTTTCATTTTGTTTTGTTTTGTTTTGCTTTTTTTAGTGAGGTAGTTGGGGTTAAGTGACTTGCTCAGGGTCATACAGCTAGTAAGTGTTAAGTGTCTGAGGCTGGATTTGAACTCAGGAACTCCTGAATCCAGAGCTGGTGCTTTATCCACTGCACCACCTAGCCACCCCCAATCCTCATCATTTTCAATGCTCTCTCATCAATAAGTCCTCATCTTCAATCAATCCTCATCTTCCTCCAGTCATTATCAATCCATCAATCAATTCACATCATCATCAGTCATAATCATCTTATCTTTCTCTTGCTTCTGCTTGAAAAATTTTTCCATAATTACTATTGTTAACTGTTTCCCTCTATCCTATTCCCTTCCTATGATATTTATTCTATTTTCTATCTTCTTTTCCCCTATCCCTCCTCAAAAGTATTTTGCTTTTGACTGCTCCCTCCCCCAATCTGCCCTCCCTTCTTTCACCCTTCCCTCCTTATCCCCTTCCCCTCCTACTTTCCTGCAGGGTTAGATAGATTATTCCACCCAGTTGAGTGTGTATGTTATTCCCTCCTTTAGCCAACTCTGATGGGATAAAGGTCTTTGAGATAATTCTGATGAGTGTAAGGCTGTTTCACTTCCCTGCTCCTCCCCCATTTCTCCCCACACTCCATAAGCCCTTTCTTGCTTCTTTCATGTGAGATTTCTCCCCATTGAATTTCTCCACTTTCCCCTCCCCCAATTCATTCTCCTCCTCCTCAGTTTTATCCCCAAAATATCATCATGGGGCAGCTAGGTGACACAGTGAACAAAGCACTGGCCCTGGACCCAGGAGGACCTGAGCCCAAATCTGGCCTCAGACACAAGATATTCACCAACCCCACCCCCCAAAAAAGATAAACAAAAAATAAATGGTTTACAGATATCATCCCTAAATAATCAATTTCTTCCTGTGCTCTCTGTCTAAATTTATTTCTATCATCTGCACTAATACTCAGAAAGCTCTTATGATTTAAACATATCTTCCCATGTAGGATTGTAAACCATTTAACCTTTTGACATCTCTCATGATTTCTTTTTCCTGTTTACCATTTTATACTTCTCTAGGCTCTTTCATCTGAAAGTCAAATTTTCTATTCAGTTCAGGTCTTTTCATCACAAATACCTGAAAGTTCTTTTTTTCATTGAAGTCTCATTTTCCCCCCTGAAAGATAATACTCAGTTTTGCTGGGTAGGTGATTTTGGGGTGTAATCCCAATTCCTTTGCCCTCCAGAATATCATTTGCCATGCCCTCTGATCCTTTAATGTAGAAGCTGTTTGATCCTGTGCTATCCTTACTGTGGCTCCATAGTATTTGAATTGTTTCTTTCTGGCAGCTTGCAATATTTTCTCTTTGAACTGGGAGCTCTAGACTTTGGCTATAATATTCCTGGAAGTTTATATTTTGGGATCTCTTTCAGGAGGTGATTTGTGCATTCTTTCAATTTCTATTTTATCTTCTGTTTCTAGAATATTAATTCAATTTTCTCTGACAGTCTCTTGGATGATGCTGTCTAAATTCTTATTTTGATCATGGTTTTTAGGTAGTCCGATAATTTTCAAATTATCTTTCCTGGATCTATTTTCAAGGTCATCAGTTTTTCCAAGAAAATATTTCACATTGCTCTCCTTGGACAACCTCAGGCCAACTTGCTCATTAACTAGGCAGCAAAACTTTGTGTGCTGTGGTTGTTAGCTCTGATGTACCTGTGCCCCTCCCCCACCTGGACTTCCCACCACTCAAGAATTCTTCCTGGTTCCCTGCTTGGCAGGACTACCAAATTCTTCCTTAGGTCCTGCAGACACCCCTATATTTCTTTCTTCCCCCTGCCCTCACCAGCCATTTAGCCCTCTCACCTGACCATAAGCTTAGCTCCAGAAGATGGCAGTGATGCAGCTGATTTCCAGGCTAGATTGTAAGTTTCTCTGGTGCAGCATGCCTGGGGCTGGATCTGTTTTGATGCAATTGCCATGTTGGACTCCACTCCCAGCCCAGCACAGGGCCTCCCTCCTGTTGAGTTTCTAAGCTGTCTTTGGCTGAAAAATAATCTCAGCCAGTATTTTTGTGGGTTATGCTGCTCCAGGGGTTGTTTTATGGCTGTTTTTGGAGCTTTTTGAAGTAATTGTGTCAGGAGCTCTGAGCTTATTTTGTAAGATAATGGGCTTTTCGTCAACACCCAAAGGCCCCAGCCAGAGGAGATTAATCTAGAATGAATGTATTAAGTGAGACTGACTGCTGATTAACACGCTTAAAGTTGACTTGATTAAAATCACACCTGCCTGACTCCTAAGAGGGAGTGTTCTCAGAGGCCGTGGACTAGATATCAACATGAGACCATCCTCAAATCCAGTGAACCAATGGATTTGGATGATGCTAACCAATCAGCTTGAAGCAGTATGTATGTTCTACCTTTCCTCCAGACCTATAAAAACCTTCCACTTGTACTTAGTGGCTGAAGCAGGCTCATGGTGGAGGACTTGAGGAAGAATCAGACCAGGCTGGAGCTCTAAGCTACATAGGCCTTTACTTAACTTTCTGAACACCATGTGTTCTCTTTTTACTAATACCTGGTATGCTTTAATAAATGCTTAATGCCCAAAGACTAGTGCTAAAGCTTCTAATTTAAGTCGAGCACACATTTAGTTTTAAATGTCACAGTTTAATGCCTTTCCTCTGCCATCTTGGCTCTACCCCCTATATCTATCTTCTTAGTGAGTATTCTAGAAAGAACCTTAACCATCACACTTTATAAAAATAGTATTTTATTTTTTCAATTTACATGTAAAGATAATCTTTAATAATATTTTAATATGAATTCTAATTTTCCCTCTTCTCCTGATACCATAAGATAAGAAATTTTATGTAGATTATATATATGTGTGTGTGTGTGCAATCATGTAAAATGTATTTCCATATTAATAATGTTGTGAAGGAAGAAATAGACCAAAAGAAAAAACACAGAGAGAAAATAAAGTTAAAAATAGTATGATCTTATTTACATTCAGACTCCATCACTACTTTTTCTGTATGAGGCCATCATCATGAGTCCTTTGGAATTGTCTTGGGTTGTTGTATTGCTGAGGATAATTAAATCATTCATAGTTGATCATTATTCCTTGTCGCTGCTACTATGTATAATGTTCTCCTGGTTTTGCTCAGTTCATTCCAAATTGGATCATGTAAGTCTTTCTAAGTTTTTCTGAAATCTTCCTGCTCATTATTTCTTATTTAATCATATGCCACAATTTCTTCAGCCATACCCCAATCGATGGGTATCCCCTAAGTTTACAATTCTTTGACAAAACAAAAAGCTGGCAAAATTATTTTTGTACAAATAGGTCCTTTTAAGTTTTTTTTTTTCAATCTCTCTGGGATACAGCTGGATCAAAGTGTATGCACAGTTTGAATCCCATTGGATATAGTTACAATTTGGTTTCCAAAATCATTAGATCAGTTCACAACTCCTCAGTTCGTTAGTTTGCCAATTTCCCCACATCTCCACCAACATTTATCATTTTCCTTTACTGTCATATTATTCAATCAAGCTTAATCTTTTGTTTTTAACTTTGGTTAAATTGGTTTTATTTGTATAAAAACTTTTAAATTTAATATAATCAGCATTATCCATTTGCATTTTGTGATGTTTAAAATCTTAATTGTGGTCCCCCAAAATTAAAAGGCTTCAGTACCAGTCTTTGGGCATTAAACATTTATTAGAGCATACAGATATTTACAAAGCATTCAGAAGGTTATGAAAAAGAAGTCCTACCTAGCCTAGAGTTCCAGCTTGGTTGGGTTCTTCCTGAAGTTTTCCTCCACAAGCCTGCTTTAATCAGGAAGTCCCTCAGGAGCCTGTTTCAATCAGGAACTCCTCCTAAGCTGGCTGTGGAAGCTTTTTTATAGTTCCAGAACAGAGGCGGTCCTTACACACTGCTTCAAGGTGATTGGCTGGCATCATCCAAATCCATTGGCTTTGAAGGTGTTCGCAAGTTGAGTTCACAGTCTAGTTTCTGAGAACAATACCTTCTTAAGGGCTAGCCAGGTGTGATTACAATCCAATTAACTTGAAGTAGGCTTAATCAGCAGTCAATCACTCTCACTTGATTAAATCAGTCTAGATTAATCTCCAGGTGGGTCTCTGAGTATCTGCTAAATCCCATTATTTCATCACATTCCCCCCTTTGTTTCTTCTAGGAACAGGTGTTTTTAGATGAAACAGTAAAAAATAATTAAGTCTTTGGAAGTCTTTTCTCAGTTCTCTTGTCTTCTTGGAATGGTAAGATGTAATCAGGAGGAAGCTGGATTTTGGCCTGGAAAGCTGGATTCTTCTGCTTTAACTGTTTGAATTGCTGGATTTTTTACTAACCCTTAGCATAGCATTGTCAATGATCAAATTTAATACATTCCATTACATTCCCTCCTTTATATAATAGAGGGTTGAGGTAGTTATGCAATCTATAACACTTCTTACCCCCATGTGTCTGGATCAAAGCCAAATTTAGTAATGTATTCATGACACCTGAAAATGTTATGGAAAGGTTATCATACCACATCTAGATGGTTTCAAGACATCCAGTAATTGTGCTAGGCCACAGGTGGATGGATTCTGGCCATGCCATCAGACAGTGAAAGAAAAAGAAAACTTTTAGAAGGGAGAGAGGAAGAAACTGGACTGTGTCCAGCAATTGTGGTCTATATAGTTGCCATTATAAGCAAACCATAAACTTACATGTACCTGTCTCTCCTCCTGTTGTACATATATTCTCTACAGGACCTATATCAAACTCATTGTAAGAGTAGTTAGTCTCTGAGATGATAAGTTTCCATAATTCATAAATCTCATATTAATTTCACCAAAGACAGTATGATGGTAAAAATGCATGTTATGCTACATAACTGAGGATATATTTGTAATATATGCAATAATTATGAACCATACCCAGAATATACATAGTCACAATGACATGTAAATGATAAATGAATATAAATGACTGATAATATTAGACATTATTACATAATCTTCTTTTAGCAAGTAAACACATCTTATACATGAATTCTCTATCTAGTATGACAAAAACAGATACAAAGAAACAAAAGTAAAAAGCAAAACAACAAAACCCAAACCCAAACCCAAAATAAAAACAAAAACAAAAAAGCAAAAGGTTTGCTAAGTATCCTTTTGTGTTCATGAGGAAAAGCATGAGGAAGAAAAAATATTCAAACATGTTGCCCTTTAAAATGGACTGGTTTTTCTCCTGAAGCAAGGCTTTTAGAGGCTTAAAGCCAGGGAGATTAGGCAAATGAGAGAATGTCAGTGAGGGGAGGTAAGTGAAAGTCCACCAAATTAGCCAACTCGTGGCCAAACTAGGGAGGGTGGGAGGGTCCTTAAGATCCCTTCGTGGTCACCAAATTGTGATATTTAAATTCTTAATTGTGGTCTCCAAAAATTAAAAGACTTCAGTACCAGTCTTTGGGCATTAAACATTTATTAGAGCATACAGATATTTACAAAGAGTTCAGAAGATTATGAAAAAGAAGTCCTACCTAGCCTAGAGTTCCAGCTTGGTTGGGTTCTTCCTGAAGTTTTCCTCCACAAGCCTGCTTTAATCAGGAACTCCTCCTAAGCTGACTGTGGAAGCTTTTTTATAGTTCCAGAACAGAGGCAGTCCTTACACGCTGCTTCAAGGTGATTGGCTGGCATCATCCAAATCCATTGGCTTTGAAGGTGTTCTCAAGTTGAGTTCACAGTCTAGTTTCTGAGAACAATACCTTCTTAAGGGCTAGCCAGGTGTGATTACAATCCAATTAACTTGAAGTAGGCTTAATCAGCAGTCAATCACTCTCACTTGATCCAATCAGTCTAGATTAATCTCCAGGTAGGTCTTTGAGTATCTGCTAAATCCCATTATTTCATCACAATTTCCTACTGTTCTCAATCTGTCATTTGTTCATAAATTCTTTCCTCCTCCATAGATCTGACAGATGAACTATTCTTTGCTCTCCTAATTAGCTTATGTTAGCTTTATGTCTGAACCAAGTATCCATTCTGAACATATCTTGGAAGATCATGGAAGATTTCGTCTATACCTAGTTTCTATGATACTGTTTCCAGTTTTCCCAGCAGTTGTCATCTACTCAACTCTGTTGAGTTCTTGGTTCAGAATCTGGAATCTTTGGGTTTATGAAACACTAGATTATAATGGTCATTCAATATTGTATCTTGTATACTTTCTCTATTCTTTTGATCCACCACTCTGTTTCTTAACTAGCACCAAATAGTTTTGATGATTACCACTTTTCAATATATTTTGAGATTTAGTATGGCTAGGCCATCTTTGTTTATTTTTCATTAATTTCGTTAATATTCTTGATCTTTTGTTCTTCCAGATGTGATGTTATTAAAAATCTTAGTGCATAACTCTGAAAATGGACCTAGAGGCAAAACTTGGATCTTCTTTTTAGATCAAGATGAACGTTACTGCACATCTTTCTGCATTGATTTTCTCATTTATAAAAGTTGTAGAAAGACCTGGACTTAGTACATACTGGGGTAGTTCCAGAGTCAGAGAAATTTATATTTAAATGTTGTTTCCCTATGCTTCCTAACCATGTTTCTGTGGGCAAAACTCTTAAAATTTCTACGCCTTATGCATTTCTCAAAGACTTAATTCTTTAGTTACTTTGATATAATACATTAGTTTGTAAGCTCCTTGACACAGGGGATATCTTTGTTTTTATTAATTGTTTCCTCAGGATTTAGTACAATGGCTAGGGCATAGTAGGTTCTTACTAAATGTGTATTGGATTGATGTGTTGTAATCTTTCTTAGTGCTCTAGTGACGAAATTAGGGGTTTCTCCATTGTAAAACAAAAACAGTAATAATCCTTACCCCACCCTTTAAATGACTATGTCACTTAGTTATTTCTAAGGTTAAAAAAAATCTCAAAAAGAATTTACTAAAGCTGATGTTTTCTGGTTCTGTTAAAATAGCAGTCAATTAAATATTATTCTTATTGCCTCCTCAGCTCTCAGGGAAAAAGAAGAAAGCTCCCAAAATTATAATGCTAATTGGATGCCAACACTCCCCATAAGGCTATGGGGATCTCCAAAGACCTAGGTGAACATGACTCTGGGTCCAAGAGACATCAAAATATAGCAGCTCCCAAAAAACAAAAGGCTATCTGTAACAGCAGCCGGCTTTTCCCCATTCATTCCACTTCTGTAATTTATGATATGGACATGGACTAAAACACTTGTGCTGCTAGTACTTTCTACTGAAGTCTGAATTATGCATAGTATAGAAAGCAGCTGTGTGGAAACATGAAGCATTACTTGCCAAAGACTATATTTCTGGAAACCTGTGATTTTATCATCATTGATATTCCCTTGAATGTAGCAGATTACATTTCCTCTATGCTTTAGTGGGGAGTCTTCGTTAGTTTTTTTTGTTTGTTTTGTTTTTGTTTTTAGTGAGGCAATTGGGGTTAAGTGACTTGCCCATGGTCACACAGCTAGTAAGTGTTAAGTGTCTGAGGCTGGATTTGAACTCAGGTCCTCCTGACTCCAGGGCCGGTGCTCTATCCACTGCACCACCTAGCTGCCCTCATTAGTTTTTAAGGTCTAAAAATTCCTCACTCTATAGCCCTCCTGAGGATCAGCCTAGTAATTTAACTCTTACTTGTACTATTTTAAATATTTGAATCTTAAAATTATAAATAATAGCTAGGGGGGCAGCTAGGTGGCGCAGTAGATAGAGCACTGGCCCTGGAGTCAGGAGGACCTGAGTTCAAATTTGGTCTCAGACACTTAACATTTACTAGCTGTGTGACCCTCGGCAAGTCACTTAACCCCAATTGCCTCACACCCAAAATAAATAAATAAATATACATACATACATACATACATACATAATAGCTAGGGGGTTTTGTTTGTTTTGTTTTGTTTTTGGCAGGGACAGATTCTGATTATGGTGCTTCTGATACATGTCTCCTTTAGATATACACACTATGTGAAGGAAGTTTAGGGACTAAAAGGTGCTAGAAACCTGAGTGTTACTTAAGCTGTGGTTGCTAAAAAAAAAAAAAAAAAAAAAAAAGGAATTGAATGGTATAATTTTCTTTTTCTTTTTTTGAGAGAAAATTATCATTTTGCTCTTGGGGGGTGGGGGTCAAAGAAATTAAAACTCCAACATGTATGTAAAAGACAAAATGAACCTTTTTTTTTTATTTATTTAGAGACATTTTTGAGCCTTTCAGTTCTCTGGTTAAGTGGCAAAAGATTTTACAATGGAAAATGCAACTCTTTCCCTCACTCTGTAATGCAAGGATGTAAATTCAAGAAGACAAAGATTCTTTTGGGGAAGGGAAGTTGTCTTCTGGCAAAGAAATCATGTAATGTACAAACAGAATTACCACAAGAAAACAAAATTAAATGAGAACAGAGTTATGGGGAGAATTTTAAACTATGGTGTTTTTATCAAAAGTTTATGGGTGGGCCAGCTAAGTGGCAAAATGGATAGAGCACCAGCCCTGGATTCAGGATGACCTGAGTTCAAATCTGAACTGAAACACTTGACACTTACTAGCTGTGTAACCCTGGGCAAGTCATTTAACCCTCATTTCCCTGACCCCCCCCCCCAAAAAAAAAGTGTATGGGTTAAGTTGGCAACCTTTGTGAATGGTTTAACAAATTGCTTTTATTTTTCATGAAATTAAGGTTCTTTAGTTTATGTTTCTTGTTTTGAGACATGGTGCAGTGGGGGAAATGCAGGATTTAAACGACTCCAATTCAAGTTTAGGGTCGAAGATTAGCTCTAAGTATGACCTTGGAGAATATATTAAATAGTCTGTGCTTTGATTTCCTTATCTATGAAATGTGGTGATGGTACTTTTTTTTTCTTCTTAAGGTCCTACTATGCTCTAAATTGGTGACTAAAGCATAATTATTTGATATGATATGTAAAGTATCTTTAGAGTAAAATAATAGTTTATTTAGGTGCTAGGGAAAGGAAATCAAGAGAGAAGTCCTTGGACTTTTCATGCGGAGAAGGCATGGCTCTCTGAGATACCTATCTCCAGATATGTAACGTATTAATGACAAAAAGCTGAATTCTTTTGAGAAGAACTAACGATATTTATTTGACTGTAAAATTTTAAAAAATAAACAAAAATATCCTAAGTCATTAATTTTTCTAGTTGAATAAAACCAGTGAATCTAGCCTTATTCAAATGCCAATATTGAGCAGTTTAATGAAAACCACTAATTGGCAAGACAGGGCCAGACACTTCCAGCAGCTATGTGGGGTTAATGCTTTGTTCAGAAAGTAGAGCTGACAGTACAGAAGAATAAAATGGTACACATATCATTATGACTTTTTAGAAATTCATCTAGCTAGGTGAGAGGATTTGATGCTACAAGGTTTTATTCACTCAGAAAGATCAATTATTTCTCACAGGAAATTATTGTTATCCCTTTCAAGAGAAATTAAAACAAACAGAAGAATAAAAGTGTCTAATGGGAGTAATCACTTTCTAGTAGAATTTCACTTTCTGCTAATATTAAAATATTGCTGAAATTCACCTTAATCTTCTGTATCCAGGATCTAATTTCATACCAAAGATCAAATATCAGATTAATTTTCTGAACCTTGTATACTCTAGAGTTTAATCAAAGAATTAAAAATGAAATTAATCATTGGAGTCCTTGTGAGAGCTCTTGATTTAATAATATATGGCTTAGTTCCTATAAGTTTAAGACAATATTATATTTCTGTAGGCTTCATTATAAAACTTAATTGGTATTTAAAGTTTAAAAAAATGGAAGCATAAAGGAGGCCTCAAATAATATTCACTCAAGGATGCTGGAGGAGTGATCATATTTATTTTTATATCTTTGCAAAGTCTGCCTGAAAAGAATAAAAGCACAGTTTGGGGTTTTGTTTTCGTGTTCAATTTTGTACCCCATTTAGGCTAACATTCCCAACTGGAACTATCAGCATCCTTAGGGTGACTGACTACTTCTGAATATCAGGATTCTAAGGTATCCTAAAGGACTAAAGTTTCGACTATTGTTACTCATAAGCTCTCACCTATATACTTTCTCTTGACAATCAGTCCTATATATATAATTTGCTTTTTGAAAGGGTATTTATTTAGTAATTTGATATAAGAACAGGTAATAGAAGATCCGCTGAGCTGACTCTGTTGTTCAGTGTGTGTGTGTGTGTGTGTGTGTGTGTGTGTGTGTGTGTGTGTGTGTGTCACAGTCACCACCACTTGACAATGCAGATCTTTGTGAAGACTTTGACTGGCAAGACCATCACCCTTGAAGTGGAGCCCAGTGATACCATTGAGAATGTCAAGGCTAAAATCCAAGAAAAGGAAGGCATCCCCCCAGACCAGCAGAGATTAATCTTTGCCGGGATAAAGCTAGAAAATGGTCGCACCCTGTATAGCTACAACATCCAGAAAGAATATACCCTGTACTTGGTCCTTTGTCTCAGAGGTGGGATGCAGATCTTTCTGAAGACCTTGACTGACAAGACCATCACCCTTGAAATGGAACCCAGTGACAGCACTGAGAATGTCAAGGCAAATATCCAGCACAAAGATGGCATCCCCCCAGACCTGCAGAGATTGATCTTTGCCGGGAAGCAACTGGAAGATGGGCATATCCAGTCTGACTACAATATCCAGAAATAATCTACCCTGCACTTGGTCCTGAACTTGAGGGGAGGTGTCTAAATTCCCTCAATTTTAAGCATTTGAGTAATTTCACTGCACTTTTCTTTCAATAAAGTTGTTGCATTCCAAAAAAAAAAAAACCAAACCAAAAAACAGGTAATAGAAAAAATCTACCTGTCCAAAAAAATAAATAAACAGGAGCTCATTTTCCCCTTCCCCCCTGCAGACACAAAAAAATTGGGGGAAATCAGACAAAGTAAAATCATTGTGAAATTAACTTGTAGCTTTTGATTACTGGATACTCTTTTCTTCAATTCACAGAATCCTCATGAGGTTCACACTAGGTATAGCTAGCTCTCTGCTGGGCTTCCAGGATTCATGTCCATGTAGAGTTTATAGCTGGCATTTCTCTCTGCCCTGAGGAGTCATGCTTCCTGAAGCTGCCTGTCCTTCATATTTCTAGATTTTCTCTGGTCAGTTTTCACTACTTCAGTGAACATTACTACTGAACTTATTGGACCTCCAGATCTTAAGGCCTATCAAAGGTTACAAGCTTGTAACTTAGTTCTGTCTTTGGTATTCACTTTCCTAAATTGGGTGATCACAAATGCAATAGATAGAAGGCTGTGTATACACATGAACCCTGACTAGATGAGAGAAAAGTCAGTTATTCTTTGCCTTTGTTTTCTGCAGGTCACTAGCCCTGAGGTTTATTGCCTTCCAAACAGGAGATGGGAGACCTATGTATAACCTCTCATTTTCTTGGGAGACCTACTTTTTGTCCTTGGTATGTCTCTTTCTGCTTCTAAATTGATATAATGTTTTTGACTTGACCCAGTTTCTACAAAAATATAGTCAAAGCAAAGAGGGGATGACTCTCTTTAGGCTCATTCCAAGTTCCCATGCTGCCCTCTGTTACAGGCACAAAGAGTCTGCCTCCTCAAAGAGCTCCCAGGTTTAGAGAGTTCTATGCTATTTGGGTATTCCACCATTTTGACTCAATTAATGTGTCATCCCTAGGGTATGTTTCCCAAATTTTCTTTGACAAAAAGAAGAGATTCCCCATTACTCTGCTATTGTGCGATGGCCAAAATGCCTATGATCTTTTTAATCGACAAATAGTTTGTCCACACATTGGATGAGATTATAGGAAAAATACTCAATATCTAGCTAATTTTGTTGTTTGATTAATTGGAAAAAAGGTAGAATTCTAATCTAGTATAAAAAGTCTAAATTGTTAATTATCTGAATGTGTTCATAAAGCTATTTTCATGGATTCAATGTCTCAAAAACATTTTCCTTTTGCTAGTATACAAATTCTTGTGTGTCATTCCTTTAGGAACTGACAGATTTTCCCAACTCTTTTATTTTCTATTATAGAATGTGTGTATATATACACACACACATACACACATTCATATATATATATATATATGTATGTGTGTGTATGTTCTTGAGTTATTTTTTCTGTACTTCTTAATTGATTGCAGCATAAGGCATATCAACCACAAGATTTCTCCAGTGGATAAAGCACAGGCCCTGGATTCTGGAGGACCTGAGTTCAAATTTGTCTTCAGAAACTTGACACTTACTAGCTATGTGACTCTGGGCAAGTCACTTAACCCTCATTGCCCCATCCCCACACACACAAAAAAGTTATATGTGAACCAATTCTTCTCAGTAAGACTCCCTGAAAACTGTACATACATCTAGCCTTAACGATTTTTAAGCACAGGCTATTGGCCATCGCAAAGGCTATTAGCTGGAGCCAATTAGTAATCTATAGTTATGGGACCTGAGTTCAAAAACTATACCTGTTTGCTATCTGTGTAAACCCAGGCAAATCATTTAACATTGCTAGACTTCAATTTCCTCGTCTTTAAATGAGGGGATTGTACTAGATTGCCATTGAAGTTCCTTCTAGCTACAGATCTGTGATCTCATTTCCAGTGAATCTCCTCAAACTTTCAATTAAACAGAATAGTGAGGTAGAAAAAGAAGATAAATTCCTCTAGTTAGAAGAGGCACCTTTACCCTTACATTTCCATGCTACTTATGGCAGGGGTAGCTAGCTGGCACAGATGATAGGATACTGTAAGGGACTAAAATTCTAGCTAAACTGTCTAAAATATCTAATGAGTGGTTGCCAATAAATTATAAGCTTTAACAAGAGTTTAGACTTTTAAGCATTTATTGAGGAGAATAAGAATTTTGTGAAGGGAGAGAAAGAGGCCTAGATGCCTACATTTATCTGTCTCAGGGAGCACGAATTTTAGCTCCACTCTCCCAGTGAGTCCTCACGAAAGAGAGTGAGCCACACCTCCTTCATCCCACAAGCCTCCTGTGAAACTGGGAATGTCCCATCCACTCGCACACATATCTCCAAACTAATTGGCTAGTAGCCTTGATTGATAGTACCTACGAGCAAACGTCACTTCCTGACTCCAAGGAAAGCTGCATGGCTTGCCATCAGACGCCTTCTCCTCATAGCAGGGCTTTCCTACAGCAACTCTCCAGCACGTAGCGTCATTCCAATCATTACAGTACCAGCCCTGAAGTCAGGAGGACCTGAGTTCAAATGTGGCCTCAGACACTTACTAGCTGTGACCCTAAATGGGGTTGAGAAAACTGAAATGACTGAACAATAACACCTATGAGAGATGACACTTCCTGGAATTTTACCATGGCAGGATTGTATTATTGCTGAAATACAGGGTATATTCTTTTGGGAAATCATAACTCTCACCTAGCAGAACCCTAATACTCTTTGAGAAGGTTTACTCAAATCTATTCTCACAGTAACAGATCCAGGTTCCCAGAGAAAAAACACCACCACCAAATTCTACTCAAATTCTCTTGGGGACCCAGATTTAACACTCTTCAGGGGAGATACACTTTCCCTATTCACCACTCTAATACTTGAGCCTCCATTGATGTATTTCTATTTATATAATTTTATTTTAGTCATGCCTGACTTTTTGTTATCTCATTTGGGTTTTCTTGGCAAAGGTACTGAAGTGGTTTGCCATTTCCTTCTCCAGATCATTTTGCAGATTAATAACTGAGTCAAATAGGGTTAAGTGACTTTCCTAGAGTTACACACCTAGTGTCTTAGGCCAGATTTCAACTCAGTAAGATGAGTCTTATTGACTTCACACCCAGCACTGTATCCACTGCACCATCCAACTTCCCCTTGGCATATATAACTAGACATTAATAATCATGATGCTTTTTATATCTTAAGCATCTTAATAAGTCAAAGTTAATAATAATTATAATAAACAGAGCCACAAATAAGTACATATTAAAGCAATTAAATAAATAAGAAAAAAATAATTACAATCCAAGCATAAATCTGCATCCCACTCTCCCACTAGTATCTGTAGAGAGAAGTTTGCATACAGAGCAACTTGGACACATACAGGAAATGCATGAAGAAAACCATGTGCTTAGAGTAATTCATAACTCTGTGCTTCAGGCTTAAATATAATCTTTACCATATGAAACTATGTCTTTCCTAACTGTTGGTGGAATGATCCTCACCACTTTCCAGCTGGGTAAATCATTCTTTCTTAGTTTATGGACCATTTGCAAGTTCTTTCGACATATAATAACACTTAAATGAGTGTTTAAAAGTGTTACTCATTAATTAGAGAAGCCATTCCCTTTAAGTCAGAAAAGTGCAAAGCTCATAAATATGGTTATCTTTGGCAAGGGCTGTCTTTGTTTTGTGTACTTAGCACTGAGCAGAATGTCTTATAAATACTGGTAGTAGCACTTAGACCTATAATTTCACTGGTATAATAAACTGACAAATGAGGAAATCCCTCTATTAATGCAGGTCAGAAACTTCTCTGCAATGAGAGTATTAGAGAATAGCCTAGAACATTAAAAAGTTAAATGACTTATAACTACACAACCAGACTTGGTCAGAAGCAATACTTGAAGTCAGGTCTTTCTGCTTCTAAGGTTAGCTCTCTATGCCATGAATAGGCTAGTCATTTAATTCTTGTTGAGTGCTTGTGGAACATCACTCACAGTTCTGTTGGCTCAGTTTCCCAGCAACCCTTTATGTTCAAATGTTGCCTGTTGGATTTGCTCAGCTCTGTCTCTCAGGGTGTCCCACACAGAGATGCTTCTGTTGCTATCCACTAGAAGGCTTTTGACTCAAAATGGGTGGATTTTTTCTCTCATTTAAGAGGCAAGAGAGACTGACTATGCCTAAAGTAGAGGGCTAAAGGGCTCATAAAGCTGAAAGGGACCTCAGAGAACACCTAATCATAGAATCAAAGATCTAAAGTTAAAGGGAACTCAAGTAATATTTGATCCAATCCCTCATTTAACAGAGTAGGAAGATGAAATTCAAGAAGGATAAGTAACTTATCCAAGTCATATAGGTAATAACTACTTGAGGCAGCATTTTAGCTCAGGTCTTCTGACTCCAGGGTTAATGTGTTTTTCCTCTGGTGGTATTATACTGACAACTTTTCTCCCCACCCCTTCCCTTCCCTTCCTTTTTCTACCCTTTGTAAATTCCTCTCATCTCCCAATATGACCTTGGTTCATAGCATAAGGATCATTTAAATTCCCTTGGAATTTTTTTGTTTTTTGTTTTTTTTGGCAATGGGGGGAAGTGTGGTTATGGTCTTTTATTCTATATCTAATTTACATCCTTACATACATAAATATAAGCTGGAAAAATGATATACACATATTATTGGCTCCCTTAATTGATTCATTATTTATATGACCCATATGAGAAATTTGCCTAAGAATACCTGGGAAATAAATGACAAAGAGGCATTCCAGAATTTCTGCATCTTCAATCCAGTACATTTAAATTTTAAATTCTTTCAGTCATTGAAATTACCCTAGAATTTTGATTATTTTTTTTGGGGGGGGGCAATGAGGGTTAGGTGACTTGCCCAGGATCACACAAGTAAAATTGGATGTTCTTTTTTATTTGTTTTGTTGTATTTTTTATTGTTGTTGTTGTTATTGTTGTTGTTTTTGTTTTTTGCAGGGCAATGAAGTTTAAGTGACTTGCCCAGGGTCACACAGCTAGTAAGCATCAAATGTTTGAGGCCAAATTTGAACTCAGGCCCTCCTGAATCCAGTGCAGGTGCTTTATCCACTGTGCCACCTAGCTGCTCCCTTATAATGTGGTTGTGTAGGAAAAGTAAAACTGTATTTGAAATCAGAAGATCTGGGTTCAAGGTCTGATTTTTTTCCAGTAACCAGTTAGTCTATCTTGAGTAACATTTTTCGACTCTCTAAGTCTGAATTTCCTATAAAATGAGGAAATTGAAAGTTGAGATACTCTTCAAACTATTTGGACCACTGAGGATTAAAGGAGATCCTTTGTAACCATGAAGTAAACTTGATAAGTGTAAAATACTACTTACAGTAGGGAAACCAGGATTCTAATCCCAGTTCTGTTACTCTCTTCCTATGTGTACTTGCAAAAGTCAATTAATTTCTCTGCTCCTCATCTGCAAAGTCGAGGAGATTACACTCCATCTTCTTAAGGATCACTGCTTCATGTGTTGTTTAAAAATTTAAATGTGGGTCCTAATCTGCCCCCCCTCCCCAGTTTTCGGGGGGAAGCTGGCTAAAATCACTGATAAATTCAGCAAGAGTTTAGGCTTTTAAAGATTTATTAAATATAAGTTAGTGAAGAGAGAGATTGAGAACAGATGCCTTATAGCATGGAAATCCTAGCTTAGATCTAATTAGGTATAGCCAGAGAGAAAGAAACCCATTTCCTGTCCTAGCAACCCACATGAAATCTCTTACCACCAAGCAGGTGTCTGAACAAGTAAAAGGTGCCCTACTGTTCTCTCTCTGCAGCCATGTGCCTATTCCTCACCAAAGAGAGGCTGCTTCTGTGAGCGAGCATCCACTTTCTAATTCCTCTCTCCCTCCCCCAAAGGGGAGGTCCTTCAAGCTGATTGGTTGAGAGTGGCCTCTTGCTGATGTCAGTAGTACACCGCCTCTGAGAACAACCACTCAGGGCCAGCCAGATGTGGTCCCCATCCAATCACCCCTAAGTAGGTACTTAATTTCTCATTCTCACCCAATTTAAACAATACTAAATCAATCAGGTGGGACACCTGGGCATCTGCCAAATTCCGTTATTTTATCACATTCATGATACATTGAAAAGAAACCAACTCTGGAGTCAGAAAAGCTGTATCAAGTTCTGCCATGTGATTTTGGAACAATCATTCTACTTTTCTGGGCCTCAGTTTCCTCATCCACAAGATGGGAATAATAGAATGGAAGAGAATACTGGCTCTAGATCTTTGATCCCATAATGTAATACCTAGATCATATGGCCTTCATCAATTTTTTAAAACAAAAGGACTGCTACATTTGTCAATTTAATTTACAGAATCTTTTGTCTTGAGGAGAGCTGTTAAAATGAGTTGCCAGTATGTTTATATTATTCATATTATTGTAATATAACTTATAAAAATATTTTAATAAAGTGTTATCTATGCCCATCTCTCAACATTCTTGACTGCCTTTCCCACATTTATTGATATCTTCACAAACAATTCATTGGTAAAATGAGTACATTAGCTTTAATGGAAGATTTCTCATTTTAAAGTGAGATATCATTCTAAATTTCCTATTTTCGATTTCTGTGCTCTTTTTGATCATTCTCCCTCTCTGCCTCTACACCTAAATATTTATGAAGTTGAAACCTCTACTGGAAAATTAGATATAAAATGTTCTGATAAGATCCTTAACAACAACAAAAGTGTATCAGTTCCTTTTTTAAAATCAAGATGTTTTCTTCTTGTATAATATTATGAATAAAATAAGGTTTGTCAACTTCATGCCATTCTCTTCGTGTGCAGAAGGGATTAAAATAATTTAATGTGAAATTTCTTCTAGATCACCCTGAGCATGTTTTCCAGTTATGCTTCATTGTTGTTGTTGTTTTAATCTATAACTCTTAATAATTTCAATGAGTATAAAGTTGGAAGTCAGCTTAAGGTAACCAGAATTATTATATAAAGTATTTCCTAATGTGTGTGCATGCATTCATGACCATATATGTACCTCTAAAACTCTACAGTGAAAATTGTTAAAAACAGCTTCTTTTTTTTTCTTTTGATATATAGAATATAGCTTGAAGGCAACATTAAAAAATTAAACAGTGCTTCGAAAAGAACAGGAGAAAGGTCCTGGACCAACATCAACTATTTTCAGTTTCAATCATTTCCATTTCTCCCACCCATCTTTTCTTCTAGTATAGCTTGTTATTTAAAACAGAAAACAGAGCCCAGCCTTATGTACTACCTGTGAGCTACTACCTCATGTGTTTCTGTTCTGAAAGTAGAATTTTATGTTCAATAATTGAGGGAAACCTCAATAAGAATCTTTATTACATAGTATTTGGAATTATCATGGACTACCTCCTTTTAAAGTAGTAATTTAAATTAGTCAGTGTGCATTTAATAATGGCTTACTCTGTAAGCCAGACACTATGTTAAGTGCTAGGGATTCAAAGACAAAGTTGAAACAATCCCTGATCAAAAGGAGCTTATATTCTAATGGAAGAGACAATATGAACATTAATAAGTATATACATAATATATAGAAATTAAAAGCAAGATGATGTGCTAGCAGCTAGACAGAAGAATAGGATTAGAAAAATCTTGACATAGTAGATGGAGAACTGACCCTGGAGATACACTCCTTTCTTATACACTACTTACCAGTTGTATAAGCTTGGGCATTTCATGTAACCTATGTTTTCCTCAGTTTCCTCAGCTGTAAAATGAAGAAAATAATTGGACCTACTTTCTAAGTTCGTTGTGAGGATAAAATGAGATGATGCTTGTAAAGTGCTTAGCACAGTATATAGTAGGCAATATAGAAATCATCATCATCATCATCATCCAATCCCAGTTAAAGCACATCTGGGCTGTATGACTCTGGCTAAAACACTTAATTTCTTTTTTCCACTGAAACCTTGAAAACTCACTAAGATAATAAACTGCTGATTTGCATTTATAATACTTAATAAATTCCCTACATCAGTATATCACTGAAATCATTGTTCCAGACGAAATGTGTATATGTGTGTGTGTGTGTTTGTGTACATGTAGCTGTAATATTCCTTGGAGTTTTTATCTTGGAATCTCTTTCCTGAGGTAATTTTTGGATTTTTTCAAGGCCTATGTTGCCCTCTGGTTCCAGGATATCAGGGCAGTTTTCCTTGATAATTTCTTGAAAGATGCTGCCCAGTTCTTCCTTATGACATGAATTTCAGGTAGTCCAGTGATCCTGACATTGTCTATCCTGGATTTATTTTACAGGTCAGTTGTTTTTCCAGTGAGTTATTAAACATTTTCTTCTATTTTTTTCCATTCTTTTGAATGTTCTTGATTGGTCTTGGTGTCGCATAGAAACATTAGGTTCCACTTGCCCAATTCTCACCTTTAAAGAGTTGTTTTCTTCAGTTAGCTTTTGCACTTCCTTTTCATTTGGCCAATTCTACTCTTTAAGCAGTTGTTTTCCTTTTCCAAGATGTTGATACTTTTTTCAAAATTCTCTTGCATCACTCTAATTTATTTTCCCAATTTTTCTTCTACCTCTCTTATATGATTTTTAAGCTTCTTTTTGTTCTCTTCCATGAGCTTCTTCTGGGCTTGAAACTACTTCCTATAATTCTTTGTGGTTTTAGCCATAGGTGTTTTAACATTGTTTTTCTCTCCTGAGTTTGTGTCTTGATCTTCCCTGTCACCATAATACATTTCTATGATCAGATTATTTTTAGTTGGGGATGGGGGGAGCCTTCTTCCTTTCTTTTAAATATGAGCTCTGCTGCTGGGGTGGAAGAAGTGCTGTCTCAAGCTTCTTGTCTCAAGCTGCAGGCCCTTGAAGTTTACCTTGTGTTGTATTGATGTTGCCCTGAGGCTCACGGGGGTGACACTCATGTCTAGCACTTTGCTGATGGGGTAGGCTAGGGGGTGACTGCCACTTCTGGAGACCATAGAGATCTGGCAGGTTACCTGGTGCTGAGTCAGGATCCTAGTGTTGGTGTCTGGTATGGTATATGCTGAGGCCATTTGGGTATTTCTGTGTTTCCCTAGGGGCTACACTGAAGGAAGTTACAGTCTGGCTGTGGTAGTTGCCTGTTTACTAAGGGCTATGCTGAAGCACCAGAAGGTCTGGTCTCTGAAGGTGCCCTGAAGCATGTGGCAGTTCTATTTTATATTTTTTTAATCACAAAAGTATTTTATTATTTTCCAGTTACATGTAAAGATAGTTTTCAACATTTGTTTTCATAAGATTTTTAGTTCCAAATTTTTCTCCTTCCCTCCCTTCCCTCCCCCCTCCCCAAGATAGAAAGCAATCTGATATAGGTTATATATGTACAGTCAAAATAAACATATTTCTGCATTAGCCATGTTGTGAAAGAAGAATCAGAGCACAAGAGAAAAACCTCAAAAAAGAAGGAAAAAAACAACACTAAAATATAAACAGTATGGTTCAATCTGCATTCATAATCCACATCTTTTTTTCTGAATGTGGAGAACATTTTCCATCTTGAATTCTTTGAAATTGTTTTGGATCATTGCACTGCTGAGAAGATCCAAGTCTATTGCCATTTTCCATAACCCAATGTTGCTGTTACTGTGGACAATGTTCTCCTGGTTCTGCTCCTCTCAGTCTGCTTCAGTTCATGTAAGTCCTTGCAGGTTTCTCTGAAATCCTCCTGCTCATTGTTTCTTACAGCACAATAGTATTCCATTACAGTTGTATACCACAACTTGTTTAGCCATTCCCCAATTGATGGGCATTCCCTCAATTTCCAATTCTTTGCCATGACAAAGAGAGCTGCTATAAATAGGTTTGTACATGTGGGTCCTTTTCCTTCTTCTATGATCCCTTTGGAATATAGACCTAGCAGTGTTACCACTGGGTCAAAGGGTATGAACAGTCCCATAGCCCTTTTGGCATAGTTCCAAATTGTTCTCCAGAATGGTTGGATCAGGTCACAGCTCCACCTTTTCATTCTAGTTCTGCCCTCTGGGATGAAGCAGAACAGTGGTAATATATTGTATTTGATAAAGCTTCAATATATGAAGTTATCACATACCTTCCTAAATTTTTCTCTTCTGTAGTTGAAATATACCCAATTTCTTCAATGAATTTTTCCATACTTTGCAATATGTTTTCTAATCCTTTTTCCATTTTGTTTACTGTCACATAGGCAATCTTCTACTCTAATCTGGATGTAATAATTCAGATGAAATCTGTTATGGGCCCAGTTGGGAAAGAATATCACTTTCCTCACTCTTGACATGGCCATATCCAATCATCTTTTTCTGTGTTTTGTCACTGGACCAAGATGGCTCTGGAGGAGAGAGTTAGGGTGGTGACCTTTCACAGCCTTTCCTCACTTAATTCCAATCACTTGCAAGTCAAAACATTACCTTCCGGATGTCATTAGTTCTCTTTGAGAATGAAGGATAAACAACAGCAATCTCAGTTTTATCACAAGACTAATATCTCCCAGCATTTTTTCTACAACATTGGTAAAACCAATGCCTTCTCCTTCAGGGGTATGAAAGAGATTAGCTTTCCCTAAAAGGAGACAAAGTTGCACCTAGTAACTCAATGGCCCATGCTTCCCATGACTACTTACCAATTCCTACAAAGGATAAATACAGGCCCCACTTTCTTCTTTGAGGGAGTCTAAGTATGCCAAAGGTCAATATAATTGTCATTTTAACCTTATTGTACATTCTTGCTATGTCATGGCAATATAAACATCCTTTTGTTAACTATTCAAACTCTTATGAATGCCTCATTTAATCCCAATATAGAACCTGATGTAAGAGAGTGATGACATTAGGCACACCTCTACCAACTCTCAACAACAGAGTTCCATTAATCCAACCCAATATAACCTTAGAGACATATTAAGACATAGCAAAGAGAAAGTTGTCACTGGATTCAGGGAGAATTGGATACAAGTCTTACCTCTGACCTAAGTAAGTTCCTTGAAATCTCAGAAAAGTTTCTAAGGTTATAAGTTGAAAAAAAGATACTTATAATTAATAAGTAATATAATAATTTTTTTGTATATTTGAAAGAAATAAAAAGTTGTGCACAGTAGATTTTCACTTTCATGTGTAATCATCTTTTTACTGTACTTTCTTATGGAAATTAAATTAGAAATAAAATTTTTTAAAGGAAGATATTTATCTGCCTTACAAGAATATTTCCTCATTGAGTTTCCTAAATAAATGAATACACAAGTCCAATACTATTTTTATCATCATCAACAACAACATAATGTAGACTGATACATTTGCTGTTGTAACGACTGAAATGACGCCACCTGCTGGAGACTTACTGTAGAAAAGCTCCACCATGAGGTGAAGGTCTCTGAGTGCAAGAACATGTGTCTTTTCTTTGGCATCAGGAAGTGACATTTGCTTGTGGGAGGAAGAAGGGGGAGCCTGGAACTCTGACTACTGTAACGATTGGAATGACGCCACCTGCTGGACACTTACTGTAGAAAAGCTCTACCATGAGGTGAAGGTCCCTCTGTGGTTGCCATGTGTTAAGGCTAAAATTTTAGCTAGTCTGTCTAAAACATCTAATGAGTGGTCGCCAATAAGTTATAAGCTTTAGCAAGAGTTAGACTTTTAAGCATTTATTAAGGAGAAGAAGAATTTGGTGAAGAGAAAGAGAAAGGCCTAGATTCCTATTTATTAAAGGGAGAGAACATTCCTAGCTCTGCTCTCTGCCAGAGTCCACAGGAAAAACAGAGAGTCAGAGCACCAGGCTCCCCCTCTTCCTCCCATAAGCAAATGTTACTTCCTGATGCCAAAGAAAAGACACATGGTCTTGCCCTCAGAGACCTTCACCTCATGGTAGAGGTTTCCAAAGTAAGTCTCCAGCAGGTGTCATCATTCCAATTGTTACACTGTTAACATACTGAGCCTCCAATTCACTAGAACCCCTCATTTATTTTTTCTTTGACAATATGAACATTTTTCTAGCCATATCTCCAAATCTTATTCAATTTTTTAAAAAAAACCTGAAATTCAGGACATTGTATTTATCCTTTTCCATTTTATCATATCAGCTTTGACTACAACTTTTTGGATCCTGAATCTGGCTTTGGTTGTATTAACTTTCAGCCTAAATCTATGACACCCATAACCTTGATGAGCATGCCATCTATACTTTCAGCTAGGTCACCAAGAAAAATTTTGGATTAGAACAGTTAGAAAATCAAGAGTCACATCTCTGGGTTTTTCATTCCTCAAATCTATAATAGGAAATTGGACTAAATAATTTCTATAGTACCATCCAGGTTTAACAATCTATATACAACCATGGCTAAGGGAAAACTTTGTGAAACTCCATTATTGCTTTCTGATCACTGGCACTGCCAATGCCAGTGCCAAGTCTGATTGATTAAAATAATGATCATTTGACCAGTCAGTCAACTATCTCTGGATCCATATAATTGCACGGTCCCATTGCATCTCTAAAACCATACCTCTGATATGTTTCTGTAGTGGTCTGGAAAAATAAAAAAATAAAAAATGTAAACCTTCATCCTTTTTGTAATCTGGTATGCATTGAGACAAGCTATTTCTGCTCTAAAATCATATCCTCCTTGTACATGTAATTTCCTGTCATTTCTGTAATCAAGTTCGTTCTAGGATAACTTTAGCTTATTATAACACATTAAACTTGCCACCCATGCCTCAATCTTCTGTAACTAGAAAGGTCCCAGAATTGAAACATTCCAAACAAACTCTAGCATCTGCCTCTAAGCATGTAGTCTTGACATTCAAAAAATCTTGAGACCTGATTTGCTGCTGCAGTTATTTTCAACTTCATTCCCAACCCTGATCTTCTTTGCACTACCATACACTTCTTGCTCTAGGATTAATAAACAAATAAATATTACCATTTAATTGGGAAAGGTATCACAATTTACTACACTATGGCTCCTTCAGAATCCCTGTGATTCAGAGTTACAGGTTATCTTTCATGGCTGCCACTTTCCTGACCCATCTTGTATCAATGTGCCACTCCACCCTACCTTTCCACTATGTCCTTAGGAATCTTCAATACATTGATAACAAAATGTCCTTTATATTAACACTTTTCCTTTCATACCCCTTCCAACTCCTTCCAGTTCCAGAAATCAGCTTCTTCAAAGATGATGATTAATCCTTATACAGCCTGTCCAGAGCTGAATGTACTTTCTCTCAAATTGCCAAACTCACTGGGTCAATAGGCAAAGTAACCTGTTACCTTCAAAATTTTTAACAGTATTTGCCCAGTGATGCTATGTGTCTTTCCCTAACCCTTTAATTCATCTGCAGTTCTTACTCCTTGGACATCATCATATTCCATGATTTGTGGTCATATGGTATTAATGAGACAATATTAATAGCAAAAAGATGATTCAGAGGGGCAGTGAGATGGTGCAGTGGTAAAGCACCAGCCCTGGATTCAGGAGGACCTGAGTTCAAATCCAGCCTCAGACACTTGAAACTTACTAGCTGTGTGACCCTGGGCAAGTCACTTTAACCCTCATTGCCCTGCCAAAAGAAAAATAAACAAACAAACAAAAAAAGATGATTCAGAGAGTAGATTGAGATGATTGAAAATCCTATATATGTGATTTTGCATACTTTCTTCCTCATTTTTATTTCTGCAGAGCCTGTTGATGTCATATATACTTAACTGGCCTGCCCATCCAGCTATATCTCACACCTGTGAAAATGTTAATTCTTTGTCTAGTTTATTTTCCCTATCTGTCTTTGTAGTTTAATTTGTTTTGAGCCAGTCAACAAGCATTTATTAAACACCTACTATATAAAAGGCACTGTGCTTTAAGCACTGGTGATACAAAAAGCCTAAAACAGTCCCTGCTTCACAGTATAATAGGGGAGAAAACATGCAAATAACTACAAAACCCCCCAAATTATATGTGCATTATGTTATATATATAATTGTTTTATACTTATAATATTGTTGTATATTATTTCATTATAACTATGTTACATTTTTGTGATTTATGTATATATACATACATGTATATAATAAAATTGGAAGTAATTAACAAAGGGAAGGAACTTCCTGTAAGTCACTATTAATATCATTAAAAATAATATTGGGGGCAGCTAGGTGGTACAGTAGATAGAGCACTGGCCTTGGATTCAGGAGGACCTGAGTTCAAATTCAGCCTCAGACACTTGACACTTACTAGCTATGTGACCCTGGGCAAGTCACAACCCCAATTGCCTCACCAAAAAAAATGTTCTTGAGGGCTATTGAAACCAGTAGATTCATCTGAAAACAGCAGCATCTGAAGAGCCCTGTGTAAAATCCTAGTTCATTCGGCCATAAAATCACAGATGTAGAACTTAAAGGACCTCAGAGGTCATTTAATCTAAACCAC
This sequence comes from Dromiciops gliroides, assembly GCF_019393635.1. Lineage (NCBI taxonomy): Eukaryota > Metazoa > Chordata > Mammalia > Microbiotheria > Microbiotheriidae > Dromiciops > Dromiciops gliroides. The sequence goes on along the minus strand of NC_057864.1, from coordinate 282,685,323 downwards.
TTCTTTTACAGATAAAATCCCAATTTGGGGAAATTTCATTATCTGTCCCCCATGCCTGGAATTCTCTCCCTCCTTGCCTCTAACTTTTTTCAAGTCTCAAATAAAGCACCCATTCCCACCCTAGAAGAAGCCTTTCCTGGTCTTAAAGTCTTCCCTCTGACACTATCCTACCACCCCCACTTTATCCTTTTTATATCTTTTTCATAAGTTGTTATTTGCATATTGTATTCTCCCATCAGACTGTGAGCTTCTTGAGGGTCCTTGTTTCCTTTCTTTTAATCCTTAGCATTTAGCACAGTGCTTAGCCCATAGCAAATGTTTAATATATTTTGGCTTACTTAACTTAACAGATGAGGTTGTTAAATGACTTGTCCAAGGTTTCACAGGGAGTACATTTCAGAAATCAGTCTTAAAATGAGGTCATTTGATACCTGAGGCCATGTGCTTTCCCCTGAATCATACCACCTCAAAATAATTTTGGTGAGCATATATGTCCTTGGTTTTTTTTTTCTTTCTCTCTTTCTTCTTTTTCCTTCCTTCCTTCATTTCTCTTTTTCACCACAACTTCTATTTTACTGATCTACTAAACTTCCAATGAAAAGATTCCCATTACCAATACATGTCTGTATGACTGCACATGTTTAACATGTATTTTAGAGACTAACATGGAGTTGTTGAGGGTTACAGCACCAATATGTCAGAAACTTGACATGTGAACCTAGGTCTTCCTAGTTGTGGCCTGGGCTTTATCACTATCCACATGTCAACTAATTTAATATTGATTAAAATAGGATATAATTGAATGAGGTTCTTTATGTAGCTGTGTTTACTATAGACTTTAATTTTTAATCATCTTAATATGTACATGGAATTGAGAATCTTTAAAAACTGTATTTTTTATATTGAGTCAATTTTGAAAAATAATCATTGAACAGTCACATGTGGATTTTCTCTTCTCTGCAACTCAGTTAATCCTGTGACTCTGAAGATGTGGCATTCTATTGAAAATCTTCTGGGAAAGCCTGTTTATTTCTTTCTTAAAATCTCAGTGGGACCTCTTTGCTGCATTCTCTTTTTAATCTGAAGTAAGCAATGAGTTCCCTGCCAATAATAGCTAGAATTTATTCAGTGTTTTATGGTTTACAAAGTGCTTTATTCACAAGTATTCTATGAGGCAGATTGTATTAATAACTAGTTTGAACATAACTCATTAAAATAGCTCATTGCATAGCTTTATAGAGCACTTGGAATAAGTAAATGAGTTGTTGTATTTGCTTCTCAACGACTGTCTAAGATAGGCACCACAGATATTGTTACTGCCTTTTTTATAATGGAAACTGAGGCTCAGAGATATTGAATGACTTATCCAAGGTCAAACAATTCATAAGTGCCAAAGACAGAATTTGAATTCAGGTGTTCCTAATTTTAAATATAGTACTCTATTGCGATATACTATTTTTCTAGTTCAAAGATAATCATTTTATAAAAAATGAAATTATGTCTCAAAAAACTGAGGATGATATCTAAAGTAAATGAGGACCAGAGCCCCTCATCAACAGGTAATATATAGACTGGAGGCCCATTTACCTAATAGAATTAGATGACTCATCATCCCTGTGTGACCTTTGGATATCTTCAGAGGGGAAGGAAGAGGGAACAATACAGATTAAGTACTATATGTCAGGCACTGTACCAAGTCTTTTACAAATATTATCTCATTTGATATTCACAACAACCCTAAGAGGTAGTTGCTGTTATCACCTGAGATCGACCAATACTAAGTGATTTGCCTAAGGTATCACAGCTAATAAGTGTCTGAGACTGAATTGGAACTGAAGACTTCCTGACTCCACACCCAGCGTTATAATCACTACAAGTTAGCGGTATGACAGAATCATAGATTTAGTTGTAGAAGAGACAGTAAAATCTATCTTATTCAACCTCTCATTTTACAACTGAGTAAACTGAAGCCTAGAGAGATTACATGAATTTCCTAGGTCACATATATATTAGTGGAATTTTAATAAGGATCTTCAAACTGAAAATTCATTGTTCTTTCTACTCTACCATACTGCTTTCACATCAGGGAAATCTCCAGGTCCCTCAGATTCATTGCACAAAGCAGAAATATGGCTAATTATGCTAGCCAAGACCCTTAAAGAAATACAAAAGATTTATGAAAGAGCAGCTCTAACTTCAGCCAACTCTTGTTCTACCACCTAACAGCGGAGAATGTGACCATGCAGTAATCTTATCATTAAACACTGACCTTTCCATTATCCTTCTTAAAGTCATTTAAATTCATATTATAAGTAGACCATCTTCTCTTATAGTTGTATGAGGCATGAATTTGTTATTCTGAAATTCCAGCAAAAGCTAGACATCATTGAAAATTTTTTAAAGTGGGTAATACAAGACAACTTTCTGTAATATATGCACAAATGATGAATAGAATGTGACTTTTAAAAACACAGTTACTTTCATATGCAAATATCTTAAGCTTAAAAACTCTTAGCTAGCATAAATCAATGAAGCCATCCACTTTAAAAGAACTAGATAGAACCATATTGAATGTTTTGAGCAACAAAGAGCTAATGGAATTTTAGTGTCTGAAATCAGCTGTATCCAAAAAGCAAAAGATTCCCAAAAAATTGCATTACACATGCAAGGTGACTGCAGTATCTCTACTAGGTGGCTTCTGTTTACACAGAAACATGGAACTGTATAGTTTTATTAGCAGAAAAAAAATCAAATGGATAGTAATCAGGTGGCTATTGTGATTTTTGTGGACATTTCGGGAAATTTACCAAAAGTTAATAGTTGAGGGGCAGCTAGGTGGCGCAGTGGATAGAGCACCGGCCCTGGAATCAGGAGTACCTGAGTTCAAATCCGGCCTCAGACACTTAACACTTACTAGCTGTGTGACCTTGGGCAAGTCACTTAACCCCAATTGCCTCACTAAAAAATAAAAAAATAAATAAAAAAAAAAGTTAATAGTTGAAACCAGAGTGTGGAATTTGGCTTTACTGGAAATCCTTATTTGCCAAGTTCATGGTATTGGAGAATTGATATCCTGTTAGAAGATGAAAAGTAAGCCCACTGAATAAATAAACATACACAGACACATGCAAACAGACACACACACACACATGTGCACACACACACAGAGTGTTTACTATGCCCTAGGCAACTGAGAACTTCGAAGACAAATGCAAAGTGAAGCAATTTCAATCCTCAAAGAATTTACCAGATTAGTGCAAATAATGAATACTCTGAAGTGGTGACATTATTTGAATTTTCCTTGCTTATTTCTATTGGGCTAGAACCAGGTACTATATTATATATAATTTGGACTTTTATTAGTATAAATTTAAACACATATAACCATTTTATGGAATTCATAGTAATCATGACCTAGCTATATTATAGTCTAAAAATACAAGTTTCACGCAAATGCAAACTGCATGCAGTACCGAAAGTGGAGTATTTGCATTTTCTTTGAGGAGGTAACTTCCTAAATGAGGTATTTTTTAACCCCCAAAGAAGCATGGGTTGATTGCATGATTTAAATAAAGTCTAACAGCAGGTGTGAGCTAAAGGATTCCAAGATAGGGCATATTCCACCCATAATCAGGGTTTTCTGTTGAAGAATGGCAACGTTCTATTTTCTGAAATTATTTAACATCAATAGGGTATCATGAAGAAAACCGAGTATTATACACCAATATCTAATGCAAAGAATTTTTGAAAAGAAGCAAACTATGAAAAACTTAACAAGATCCTCCAAGGTAAGTTAACAGTCACCTTGTTATCTAGTGATTTCAATGCTAAAGAGGGCAAAGAAGGAGACAGGACATATATTGGAAAATTTTATTTATGATGGAGTAGAATGGGCTAAAAGTGTATTATTCAGAAGATTAAATTCTACGTATTATATAGATATGGTGGGAACCATACAATATCAGTAAAAAATGAAATTGACTATATCTTAATAGCTATGGAATGATGTTAGCAATAAGTGGTACCTAGATCAAAGCTTCTTTAGCTGAGGATCACAACTCCATATATGGGGGTCACATAACTTGATGTGAGAGCCAAGAAGAATTTTACATCGTTTGATTTGTATATGTATTTTATATACTTATATAGCCAAAGTTGCATAAAAATTTCCCAGGCAAAAAGGGGTTACAAGTGGAAAAAGTTGAAATAGCACTGACCAAGATTATACAGTGGATAATGGGCTGGACTGGACTGCATTGGAGTTAGGAAGAAAAGTTCAAATGCAGCTTCAGAAATTTACTACCTATATGACATTAAGCAAGTCATTTAACCTCCATCTACCTTAATTTATTCTTCTGTAAAATGGAGATGATATTGTTGTAAGGATAAAAAGAGATAATTTTTCTAAAGCACTTTGAAAACCTTAAAATAATATAGAAATTATTATTGTTATTATTATTATTTATAAGTGAGAAGTCCTTACATAGAGTAGGATCAAATGGCTAGAGCAAAAGTCTAATTACAAAACTAGAAGAAGAGACAAAGAAGAAATGATACCCCATGTTGCTATACCAGTTCCAACCATACTGGCTCAACAAATCATTGCCTCAGAGAAAGGAAAAATGGCCATAAAATAACTAGTTAACTTTAAAACTGCTCATTTCTTACTAATGTTTTAATTCGGACAAAACCAGTTGCCAAAATGAGGACAAAAGAACCCATTTATTAAATAAGCAGAGAAGAACTAGAGAACATAAACTCATTTTCAAGACATTACATTGGAGGAAGACAGATTATGAGCAGTACTACATTCAACAGTAAAAAGAAAATAAGGGGGCAGCTAGGTGGTTCAGTGAATAAAGTACGGGACTTGGATTCAGGAGGACCTGAGTTCAAATCCAGCCTCAGACACTTGACACTTAACTTGCTGTGTGACCCTGGGCAAGTCATTTATCCTCATTGCCCTGCAAAAACAAAACAAAACAAAACAAACAAACAAAACAAAACAAAATTAAGGAAGATACAAGCTTGCAGAAAGCTTTTGTGCGATCCAGCAAAACTAGATCATTCATTCTGAAGGTCTTCGTAAATGGAACAGAAGGAATAAAACAAAACAAAAAAAAAATTTGAAATGGATTAGAAGTGAAATGGAACAGAAAAATAATCCTTTCTTTGGTAATAAATTATTACTGGCAGAAGTAATGGAAGCACCACATTTGGGTTCTACCTCTTATCTTCTATGTAAGGAAACGACAATAAAACAAGAATCTGAAATCAGGAATGATAGAAGATAGAGAGCATTTCTTCTAAATTCTAGACAAAATAACCTTCATAAGGTAACATCTACTATGAAATTTAGTAACTTCAGTGCAACTGCAGGCATAAAAGAGTACTGCAAAAGCTATTTTGGAAAGATATCAAATAATACATGTAGGAGAAATATGTACCCAAAGAGATCTTTTAAACTAAGTTAGGGTTCAATTTTCAAGATATTTCAAAGAAAGATTACAAAAGCATAGAAAAACTTAAGACTGTTACCATCAAAAAGGCTATTAAAAGACTTCAGCAACTTGCTTGTAAGCCATCTTTTTTCATTCTAGTAAAATCATTATGATTATAAATATGGGTGCACAAAGGCAACTCTGAAGTTTTTTCATGATAAATATTATATCCATGAAAATAAAACAAACATAAGACTAGGGAGTGAAATATCACAAAACCCTCAGTATATTTAATAGTGTAGAAGCAATGAAATAAAAAAGAAAAAAACTATTGTTTTGTTTTTCTGTATCCCTTTCCTGCTTGGTCTGACATCCTCTTTTCTCTGGTTTTATTTTCTTTCAAATATATAAAGAAATAGACACATATGTAAACTTCAATATAGTTTTCTACTGCTGTCATTTTGCTTTACTTTGTATAGGTCTTTAAATACAGCGAGCTTACTATTATCATAATATAACAAGGAAGCAAATAGTGTTTTACAGACATTTTTTAAGAAACATTTTTGGTAGACCTTGTATTCAGAGTGAGATATAAAAAACATAATATTCCAAGAAAAGAAATCAATCTCTCTGTCTCTATCTGTCTCTGTCTCTCTGTGTGTCTCTCTGTCTCTCTGTCTCTTTGTCTCTCTCTCTCTTCCCTCTTCTCCTCCTCTCTCCTCTCCTCTGCTCTCCTCACACCTCCTCTCATTTTCTCTCCTCTCCTCTCTTCTATCCTCTTCCCTTCTCTTTCTCTTCCCCTAAAGAAGAATTTACTTTAGTAGAGTTAAAGGCCTCCCTCAAAAATGTGTCTCCAGTGCATATATTAAAATTACATACAGTTCCATGAAAAATGCCACCTCAGAGATAATTGTTGCAATGAGCCACTGAACATCAAAATCAAGGAAGTCATTTAAAAGAAAAAGAGATATGTACTCACAACTTAAAGTAGTGAGGTGGCACAGTGCAGAGAACTCTAGTTCTGATGTCTGAAAAACATGAGTTCAAATTCTACCTCAGGCACATCCTAGCTAAAGGACCCTAAATAAATCACTTAACACCTCTCTGCTTTGCTTTCCTCATTTGTGAAAAGAGGATAATAACAACACCTATCTCCCAGGCTTGTTGTGAGGATCAAATGAGATAATACATTTTGCAAACCTTAAGACATTATATAAATACTACTTATAATATTTTAAGGAAGGTCCAATTAGATGACAGATTTTTGATTGTCAGAGAGTCTATTCTATGGAAATTTCTGTTTGTAGATAATTAATGCTGTCTTGTTTTTGTTAAAGCTTAGAATACGACAGAGGCCTCAATGAATTCCATGGTTACTAAAGGGGATAAAACTAACCATTCATACTTGAAAAACAAAGAAGTTGAGAGATATATTTTTGGACCATAAGACTTAATAGTAAAGTGATTAAAGAAATGCAAATTAAAACCACCTTGAGATATCATTCTACACCTACCAGATTGACAAAATAATAGACAAGGAAAGTCACAAATGTTGGAAGGGATGTGGAAAAATTGGGACCCTAATTCACTGTTGGTGGAATTGTGAATTTATCCAATCACTTTGGAGAGCAATCAGGAATTATGCCCAAAGAAATATTAAGCTACCTATACCCTTTGACCCAGAAATACCACTGTTTGGTCTGTTTCCAAAGATAATTAGGGAAAAAAGAAAAGAACCTATTTGTTCTAAAATGTTTATAGCATTTTTCTTTGTGGTGGCAAAGAACTGGAAAATTGCATGGATGCCCATCAGTTGGGGAATGGCTGAACAAGTTGTGGTATGTGATTGTAATAGAAGACTACTATGCTTTAAGTAATGATGAGCAGGATGCACACAGAAAAACCTGGAAAGACTTACATGAGCTGATGCAAAGTGAAATGTACCACATACAAAGTAACAGCAACATTGTAAGATGATCAGCCGTGAATTACTTGGCTATTCTCAGTAATACAATGATCCAAGACAACTCTAAAGGACTTATGATGAAAAATTCTATCTATCCCCAGAGAAAGGGCTGATGGTGTCTGAATAGAGAATGAAGCATAATTTTTTCCTTTATTTTTATTGAGGTTTTTTTTCTCTATTTCCTTTCAAAACCTAATATGGAAATATTTTGCATGACTACACATGTATAACTTATATTGGATTGCTTGTCTTTAAAGTGGGGGGGAGAAAGGAAGAGAATTGGGAACTCAAAGTTTTAAAAATTGATGTTAAAATGTGTTTTTATATGTAATTGGGGAAAAATAAAATTCTAAATAGAATGTGGGGGGAAAAAGAAATGATGACCTCAATGATTTTAGAAAAACATGGAATGAATAATGAATAATGGAGTGAAATGAGCAGAACCAACATTGTATACAGTTACAGCAATGCTGTTTTTAGAATGACTTTGAGGGGGCGGCTAGGTGGCACAGTGGATAAAGCACCGGCCCTGGATTCAGGAGGACCTGAGTTCAAATTTGGCCTCAGACGCTTGACACTTACTAGCTGTGTGACCCTGGGCAAGTCACTTAACCCCCTTGCCCCGCAAAAAAAAAAAAAAATGACTTTCAAGGAATAAGTTAGTTGACTATTATAAATACCCAAATTAACCATAAAGGACATATGTATAAGGATGCTATCAGCATCCAGAGAAAGAACTGATAAATAGAAGTATGCATAGAATAATTTTACATATATGTGTATACCTATTTGGGTCTAGTGGTAGCCATTTCTAGGGCAGTGTGGAGGGAGGGAAGAAAAAAAATAAATTTACATGATAATTTTGTTGTATATTTGAAAGGAATAGCAAGTATACATGGTAGATTTGCAGTTTCATGTGCAATCATCTTTTTTGTACTACAGTATGGAAATGCTTGTTTTATTCCATAAGCTAAAAATATTTTTAAAAAAACAGTAAAGCGAGCTACCCAGTGAATTAATCCATAACTAAACACAGCTTAGGAAGGCCTTTATATTGTACAATATGCCGGGGCTAGGACTGAAAATTAGAAAAAAAAAATAGGGTTAGACTGGATCTAGAAAATTATGCAGCTCTTTCGGTGATCATAAATTTGCCCAGTGTTATGGGATTTCATCTTTATAACATCATTATTATCCTAGTAATCCTATAGATTAAATATCATATAGTAGAAGGATCTCAAAAGTTTCACATTTCCCAAATGATAATAATAATCCTATTATTAACACTACTTTATATCATCATAAATAGCATAAAAGATGTCAATGATATTTAATCCTAAAAATAGACACCCACTTATTATATAACAAATAGGAGGGCTAAGAATTGAATATCCCTAGTGCAGCACAGGTAATCAGGAAATATTAAAAATAACCAATCAGAATCCCTCATTATGAAAATAGATCTACTATGGTTTATTAATGGAAAAACTTGAATAAGAATTGCCTCTTACTAAATAATTGTTGATTGTTTTAATGACAATCACAAAGGACAAGAGAGAATGGATGGCCTCTGATATTTACCAGAGAAGGGAATGTATATACTGAGATTATGGTTCTCTTACCTGTTGAATTATAACCCTAACCCTAACCCTAAGTCTAACCCTAACTCTAACCCTAAATCTAAAACTAATGAGTGTCGGTTGGTTTAATGACAATCACAAAGGACAAGAGAACATGGATGGCTTCTGATATTTACCAGAGAAAGCAGAGTATATGCTGAGATTATGGTTCTATTAACCATTGAATTATTTGTCAGCATATTTATGGCCTGATTCAATTTATGGGCCATGGGTTTAAAATACATAGAAGAAATCCTAGAGTATCAGATTATTATGAAAGTGTAGATAAGAGAGAAATGATAAAATTTCTATTGCAAATACCCTGCCAACTAAGGATACTATTATTGAAGCCACTAGAGCATTATACTTACTGAAACTGGTTACAGTTATATTATAGTCCAAAATTATTCCTGACAGATTAAGCGTAGACTCCATTAGCTAGCTAATGGGTCCTGGAGAAGAGGCCATGTAAAGAATTTAGCTGGAAATACATGGGGAAAAAAAGTCAAGTGATCAATTAATATGAAGTACATTGCTAGTCAGTGACTGACAGTATCATCCTGGCATCAACTGAAAAAAAAATCAAAGTTAAATTGAATAAAAATGAGGAAGAGGAGCAATAATTAAACCCAGAGGATCATTGTAGTATAATACAAAGAGAACTGCCTTTCATGTCAGAGGTGCTGAATTCAAGTCCCACGGTTGTCATTTACTTATTTTGGGACCTTTGGCAAGTAACATCACTCCTCTGGGCTGCAGTTTCTTCATTCAGAAAAAATGAGAGAATGCACTGTTTGTATTCCTTTGAGCTTTGGATTTATGATCTCTTGATGCTATGATCAACTATAACACTCCATTAAACTATGAGGAAATCCTGTTTAATTATTTGAAACAACAAGAGAATTCATCAATTCCTGACACACCAGTTCTCCAGCAACTGTACAAAACTCCAAAGAATGAAAGGAATAAATAAAGACTATGGTTTGATCAATGCATGTCTGTATCTATTTCCTCCTCTGCAAAATGAAGGGATTGAATTCTATGATCTCTAAGATCTCTTCCCATTCCAAGCAGTAAATTAATCCAAATTCTCTCCAATAACTGTATAAAAGAGTTTAATTTTTCCATATTTTTCAGCACCATGCTATTGTATCTGTCTGTGGAGCCCAAACTTGGACTGTGGTCTCCTGTTTTTAAATTCAGTAATCATTCTTCTATACTTTGTTGTTTCTCATTTTGTTTATAGCCATACTGTTTTTTTTAAACCTTTCCTCTTTTAATTCTTTTTAGTCAATGGCATTATCATAGCCAGACTGTTATCTTCTAGCTCCTCTGATCCCTCCTGAGATAGCTTCCCTTTTGAAATATCAGACCAGTTGATGCTACATGTCATATCTTTGAATTTTGAAATTTGCTCTCTTAAAGTCTAGGGCATGTGTCATAGTATGCCTACCAATCCTCTCCATATCCATTAGAAATTCTAAGATGACACATCCCAACCTTCTCTAGTTTTTTCTCAAAATCCAGTGTGTATTGTTCCCATTAGATGAATTGTATCTGTAGAATGGAGTCAAGCACTGTCAACTAAACCAGGCACTAATGTCGTGACCTATACCAAAATGTCCTTGGCAGAATTAAAAAAGAACACAATAAAAACTAAAGGAGCACCAAGATCGTAGTCCCCAATTACTAGGCAAACCATTTATTCTCTTTATAACATATCTCAGTTTCCTCATATATAAAAATACTGTTGTGAAGACAGAATGGCATAACAGATGTGATGTTGTTTTGAAATACATTTTAAAGTCAGTATAAAAATGCAAAGCATCATGATTACAGAAAGGCTATGTGGAATAGAAAAAAATTCTGGCCTTAAAACAAAGTAGGTTCTGTAGTCAAGTGCTTTCTGGGACATATACTGCCTTCATGACGCTGGACAAATCACTTAACCTTTCAGTGCTCTAGACCAGGGATATCAAATTTAGGTCCCACAGTAAAATTCAAGTGCATCCCAAGACAGATCAAAATGTAATTGAGGAATGTGTAACAAAGCAAATAAATATGTGATACAAAATAGATAATGCTAATTTTGTGGGTTTTTTTAATTAATGTATATCCCCTAGGGAGCCTTTTCTTTTTGAGTTTGAAATTGAAGAGAACGTACTGACCTGAACTGGCAAATGGAGTTCTCTTACCTGGTAGTTCTCTATGTCAATGGAATAACAGGCCTAGTTACTATGTCTTTTCTTCATTTTCTTTTGCGGGGCAATGAGGGTTAAGTGACTTGCCCAGGGTCACACAGCTAGTAAGTGTCAAGTGTCTGAGGCCGATTTTGAACTCAGGTCCTCCTGAATCTATAGCTGGTGCTTTATCCACTGTGCCACCTAGCTGCTACCCCCCTTTTTTTCCTAGTTACTATTTCCATCATGATTGTTGTCTAGCTATTAATCTGTGAAACATTCTAAATTCACTTTTCATTCTATCTCCTTTCTCTTTCCTTCCTAAAATCCTGGGACCTAACCCTGGTGATTATTACTTAGTAATTATATACCTCTTGCGACTTGTTCTTATAATCATTTGTTCTCTTTTCCTCCACTTAAGTATTTTTATATATATATATATATATATATATATATATATATATATATGTATACAGAGAGAGAGAGAGAGAGAGAGAGAGAGAGAGAGAGAGAGAGAGAGAGAGAGAGAGAGAGAGAGAGAGAGAGAGAAGATGCTCTAACCTAAATAAATGTCTGGTACTTTAACACATAATCTCTCTAAGCCTCAGTTTGATTATCTGTAAAATGGGGTAATATGACTTCTATAGCCTAACTTGCAGTTTGTAAATCCCAAAATACTATGTCCATGGAAGATGCAATTATTAAACTAACAGTAACACATAAGTAACAGATGGAAGAAGAATAATAGCACTAAAGAAAATCACATTATGATTCCGGCAAGGGTTTTATGTGAATCTAAATATAGTAATCAACATCCCCCCAACTCAAATATGCATATTCTCCAATGCTGTATAGAATAGAATGGGATGAAATGGAAATAAAGAAGGGAAGGAAAAGGAAAAAACTGTTTCTCTTATCACTGACAAAGGCCTACAGTTTTTCTCTGAAATTTTCTCTTGAATTCCTACTTATACCATAAAACTCATTTGTCTTATTGAGTCAGCAGCCAGGCAGAAGAAACAATAACAAGTGAAGCCCTGATTTCCTACCTGCCAATATAGCCTTCTTTTGTAAGTCTAATTAGCAGTGCTTCAATGCTGTGGCCTGTAACTCTTTCGCTACTGACCCTCTTATCAGAAACAACTTGCTTATCCAACTCAGCTAAAATTACCTGTCACACCCTGACATTTTGTTGCTTTCAAAGGGCATTCCAAAGGAGACAGCCTGCAAGTTTTAAAAAATGCAAGTGTTCACCTATTCATCAGATATTCTTTTCATTATTCAAATTACTGAGAAATTATCTGTTCATCTCTAAAATGTGCCCTTCACATCACTGTCACCTGAACAGTGTTGTGCATTCAGCCAGGCATCAGGGATAGATTTTTTTTTTCTGTATATTTCCTTTGACGTTTGTTTCTCTTTTCAAATTGTGACTTTCATTTGAAAGCTTCAGAGATGAAATCTGTTGGAAAAATATGAAATAAATGTTAGGTTGGATAAAAAAATCATACCTATGGAAAACTGAAAAGATCCCTTTTGGCCCAAGGTTTTTTGTTTGGTTGTTTGTTTTTGTTTTTTGTTTTTTTGTTTATCCAGGATTGGGGATGGAGGAGAGGGAAAAGAAACAGTCTAATGAAATAACTAAAGGACAAGCTGAGGAAATTGGAAGTCATAGTTATTCAGTGGGGAATAGAGAACTTAGCCATTTAGTGTCAAATGCATGCACATAAATGGTTCATTGTCATGAAAGGGTCTCTATCCTTCCAGATACCCCTGATCACTGTTACCTCTAGTGCTTTCCCTTGGTTTATTATTGCCAATTTACCAAGTATATAGCTTGCTTTTACATAGTTGTTTGCATACTTTTTCCTCCATTAGATTTTGAGGTCCTTGAGAACATCAGGTACTTCCTTTTACCTTTTTCTTTGTATCCCCAAAACTTAGCACAGTGCCTGGCACAAAGTGGGTACTTAATAAATATTTATTGAGAGACTAACTGATATAAATAATTACCTCAGTTTCATAGGAGAGAGTGATATAAACAGTGTTAGATACTATGAAGTATATAAATGTTGTAAAGACTACTGTGGCCTGCCTTATTTCATCAAGGGCAACTCTCATCTTTATTTTTCCCCTTATGTACAATGAGTTTTTCTAAGCAACTTGTATTCCATAGGAATACATAGGAATAAGAAAGGCAAAAGTTCAAATATCAAGGGCTAAATATAGCTAAACCATAACTGAGATATTAGGGATGCATTCTAGACTCCTCTACTATTTTCATCTTTGCTGGTTCCCACTATTATTATTACTTTGTCATCCATCGTAACCCCATAGTTCCCCCTGTTACCACTATGGCATCCTATTTACCTATTAGAATGTATTCCCAAACCACTATGATCAAAGAGATGCAGCTTTTCTGTGTCTGTTTCTGTCTCTGTCTGTTTCTGTCTTTCTTCCTCCTCCCCTCTTCCCGCATAAATAACCTTATCTGGCATTTTAAAATTTTCCTTACATAATATACTCCTCTTTAAGATAAATTAGTGAAATGGACAAAGCATTTGTCTTGAAATTGGGAATAATTGGATTCAAATCCTGCTCCTGATACATACTAGCTTACTCATAGGACCATGGGTAAAACATAAACTTTCAGTGTCTCATGAAATTCTCTAATGCTGTAAGGAACATAGTAATTGCCAATCTTCATTCGTGGAGGAAATTTCTATGGGGGAAGTTCTTCAATTTGATGAAATTATTTTGTACTCAAAGTTTTCTGTTTGAAAACTAGATAACTTGATAGATATGATGGCTTTCATCTACCTTTCAGAGTTCTCTATGCAGTAGCATAGTGGTTAGTAAGCTACAGCCTCAGACCAAGTCAGGTCCACTGCCTGTTTCTTGCATAGCCCATGGTTGAGAAAGTTTTTTTTTTTTAAATGTTGCTGTTGTTGATGATTTAATATTTTAAAATACAATAAAACATCTTTAGTCTTTTGGGCATAGTTTGCCAACTTCCCCAGTAGCAGACTCTACGTAGTATTTTTTTCTTCTTTTAGAGTGGCAGTGTGCTATAATCAAATGAGTTGCCCTTGGAATCAGGAATATGTAAATTCAAATATTACTTTTGACACACTGTTAATGTGACCTTAGGAATGTGACTTAGTTTCTCAGAGTTTCAGGAAATTTATTAAAACTTCAAGTTGCAAACCATTAAGGGTCATTGCTAACAACACATTTGTGGAACTGTTTTGCACAAACACATTTGTGCACCTCTCAACATTGGTGCTAAATGTATAGAGCGGGCACACCTGAAATAACCATGCCAATTAAAATGTCAGTAATGATGAATAGTATTTGCCAAGTAAGTTATCTAATCCTTTCAGAGAAGAGAGGAAATGCTAATCCTAATTAATAAGAAACATTTGATTTATTTGTACTTTTAGGGGAAAGTGCTGAGAGGAGTTCTAGAAAGTGGTACCTTTTAATAACTAGAATTCATCTTTTAAAATATGGTGGCAAATGACTTATGTTTCTGAGAAACACCAGGATAAGTCAGCATTAACAGCTCTCAAGAACTGAGTATATGATCTTGTAAATGGAAATGGAGAGTTTAAAAATGAACTCTCTGTGCTGAAGGTACAAGAGAATTTAATTTTTTCTATTTTTCAGTGCCATGTTGGTACTTAGGGCTATATTTATCAAAAGAGTGACCTCACTATTTAGCAAGATTGATATTTACATTCAGATATATTTATATAATGTGCCTTTTAACACAGTACTAAATAATGTATGCTCTTCATTCTCAGCCCTATCTTTGGTTATGTAGGTAAATTGAAGGTATCTTTAGTATTAATAAATGCTAGTTCAAGTTCAGGACAGCACCATTGGGCAGGGAATAGGGAGAGTATGTTTACATTTAAGAGTGAGGAAGAGGTATAGGGGTCAGCAAAAAAAAAACAGGGGAAAAAAAAGATAATTCAGAGAAGCCAAAGGAGAAGCAGAAATCATTCATTGTAGTGGAATACAGAAGAGAGTGTTTAAAAGAAAGATATTGTCAGAGAAGACATTATGTGGGTCTTGCTTCTCTGTATGATTACAATCCTCTTTCATCATAATGTTATAAATACAAAGAACTTATGATCTTCAAAGTTCCTGGTAGGCTTCATGTATTGAAGACCATAGAAGCAGTGGTTCCATATTCCTAAAGTTCTCACTTGATGACTGTTCCTACTCATTTCAGAATTGTTGATGAGGAAGAAAAATTTGGATCACTTCTATAACCACAATCAATAATTATGCCATGAAAAATTCAATGGATATTTGAGTATATCAATTGAGTATCACTAAATGAAGCAGTTGTAAATTTGGAAAACTAAAAATACTGAACTTGTTTACTACTTTCTGTCTCACCCAGAGAGCATTCTATATTGTGTACAGCTATTTAGATGTATTTCATGTATCTGACTAGACACAAAGTGCCTTTAAGGTGTTAAAGTTACTAGCATAACTGTGTAAAATATGTTAGTTGATTGACTAAATGAACAAATAAAAACATCCTTAAACACATTTTCAATGTTTATACTCATGGTCTATCTTCATTATTCATTTAGACATTCCTTCATTCATGCATTCATTCATTTACTTTTATGACTGACTCTCTTTGTCTTTCCCAGAATGTAAATGCAGGATTATATAATCCACTCTGATTGATCCAATAACATTGACCTGTTCCCCTTCTAAGCAGGTCCAGATTGTTTCTTATAAGACAACCTGTTTCCTCACTGTCACCATTCCTCGGAAGCTCACAATTTAAATGATGAACTTAGAGAAAGCACTTAATTTGGCATCGACAAATTCATCTCAGAATTCCTGAGCTAAAGAAATCAGACATCATTAGCCTTTCTGGTAGTCCGGTGTATATGTGTTTATCACCAATCCAACTCACACTTAACTTATAATATGTTACTCATGAGTTTTAAAGTAAATTCCCATATTTATCTTTGAGTATATGATTTTAGAATAAATTCTGTTGAAAATGAACTTCATAGAATCTCCTACAATAAGGCTCTATCTAAATAATTCTAAATATCACAGAAATATAGCTAGCTATTTGGTTCTGGATCAAAACTCAGTAGGTATTATTCATTCGATCCATAAATACCTCTTAGACCACACTCCTAATTATAGGGGGAAAACTGAAGTATGTTAAAATATTTCCTATAATTTGGTTTAAAGAATAGTATAAATGAAATGTAGAAAATTATTTTATACTATAAAAAGCAATTATTATAATTTAATTAATTTAGGTGACTTTTTAAAGCTGGACTTTAATGTAACTATATAAAAGAGAAAGCTAGTTAATATGCAATAAAATTAGATGAAAATTACTTAAGCTATAAAAGTAAATTTTATTGTTATTTGCAGATAAAACCTACATTATTATTGTTCTGAGGCCATTTAAGCTTTGTCATAAAATATTGTTATAGTTAGAGCTAATTTGCTTTTACAAATCAAAAATCTACTATATTTATTAAATGTCCTCTGGTATTATTACCAATTTTAATTAACTTTTTAAAAATTATGCAGAAAAATGCTATTTAATATAGAAAGATTGCCTGAACTATAAGGTTCAACAAAAATATAATCCCAACACAGGGAGTGTTTGTATATACATATACATATTCATATACATTATTTATATATTTAATATGTAATTAAATGGGGAATTAATCCATTTAACAATTTCACCTAACTTGTAGTATTTAAATTCAATAATGATCTGATAATGACACATATATAGTTCATTATTAATAAGTATCCCTACAAGTTGTTTTATATAGGTGAGTTCAGTTACCTACTATTATAATGTACAATACTTCCGTAATTAGTCTATTGGTTATGAGATTTTCTGAGCTTAGTTAAGAAAAATATAATGTTTTGTAGTGGAAATATTATGTTTGAAATATGACCTGGGTCCAAATTCTATTTCTTATAGTTGCTACGGATATAACCTTGGGGAAACAGCTTAAGCTCTTTAGGCTTCATTTTCCTTCTATGAAAAATGAGAAATACACTTCAAAACATGACTAAGACTAGTATGGGTAACATAAACTTAGAAACTTTCTTTTCCCTTTCAAGTTTCTGTTGTTATTTCTATGGCCATCAGTAATGGGCAATATAAGCTTTAACTTACTAAGAGACATATTTGGTACAAAACTATTTCAGCATAGAAAGCTCTTTCAAATTGTCATTATATCTTTGTGTATACCTAGGGCAACTAGGTGGTGCAGTGGAAGGGGTACTGGACCTGGAGTCAAGAAGACCTGAGTTTAAATCCGGTCTCAGTTAGTGGCTATGTAACCCTGGGCAAATCACTAAACCTTTTTGCCTCAGTTTCCTCACCTGTAAAATGGGTGTAATAATAGCATTTTTTTCTCACAGGGTGGTTATGAGATTAAAATGAAATTATATTTGCAAAGTAATTTTCAAACTTTAAAGTATTATATAATTGTTAGCTATCATTAGTGTTATTATTATTATTATTATTATTGATTATGGTAGAATAAAGATTTCTAAATTCATGCAGTTCTATAGGATAGTACTATATGTGTGTGATATTTAAATACATGGATAGTATGGCATACCCTTGGCATTAATGACTATTGAAAGGAAAACAAACAAAAAGTAGGGCTATGGTATATTGATATAGGTACAGATATATGTCTATCCCACTGAAATGGGATACTGAAGTATTCAATTTTAAGCATAATTTAATAATTTTTCCAGTTTTATATTTAACATCAAATGATTGTTAAGTACTTCATAATATTTCTAAATCTTAAAATGCAGAAGTGAACATTTTGGAGAGAAGTGTCCAAGAAAATTGAAATGGAAAGGAATAGAAAGAGTTACATTAAAAATGACAGTTTGAGCAATTTCTGAATTTTTCCATCCACAGAAAGTATTTCATATATAGCTAATCTATTTTTAATTTAATTATGTACCTCTTTCATAATTTTATATTGCCTATCAGACAAATGCCTACCTGGGTGCTTTATAATTAAAACTTAATTGAATTTCTAATAGTACTAAAACCAATAAGCATCTCATAGTCAAGCTATCACTAAGTATTTTTTTTAGAATTTGAATTTAGGAGAAATGCAATATGTTTCATTATGTCTCTTATTTTACTATCTTCTTTGTTTTTATGCGTGTTTCAGGAGAAGCCATGTGATGTATGCAGGGTTAGGCAATCTCTATCTACAGTTTTTCTCAATCAATAGTAGTAGTGGTGGTCATCATCGTGGTAGTAGTAGTAGTAGTAGTAGTAGTAGTAGTAGTAGCAGCAGCAGCAGCAACAAGAGCAATAGTTATTGTGGTGGTGGAAGTAATGACAGTAATAATAAGAAGAAGAACAATAACCACAATAACTTATATTTCTATAGTGTTTGATGGTTTGTAAAGCATATTATACTATATAAGATTTTATACTCACAACCACTCAGGGAAGTGGGTATTATTTTTATCCTTATTTTGCAGATGAGGAAACTGAGGCATAGATAGGATAAGTGACTTGCCAGATGTCATGTCAGTAATTAACTGAGGCTAGATTTGAATTCAATTTTTCCTGAATCCAGGTACAGTGTTCTATCCTCTCTGTCACCTCTTTCAACAAGATTCAACAAACAAGTGAAGTATTTACCATCATATCAGTTAGGATTCTATTAAAAAAAAC
Organism: Dromiciops gliroides; assembly: GCF_019393635.1. Classification (NCBI taxonomy): domain Eukaryota; kingdom Metazoa; phylum Chordata; class Mammalia; order Microbiotheria; family Microbiotheriidae; genus Dromiciops; species Dromiciops gliroides. The sequence goes on along the minus strand of NC_057864.1, from coordinate 282,666,382 downwards.
ACCAAAAACTTAGAGGGCTTTAAAAAATTTAAAAGGAATAGATTTCATGTTATATAGAATTTTGGACAAAAAGGCCACATACTCACCCAATGTTTAATACAGTAATAATTGAAACTGAGATGCTTGTTTTCACAGGTTTCTAAATATGTGCAATTAAAAATGCAATGAACAAAAATCATTTTATAAATACAAAATTCTAAGTCTCTTTTCAGTACATCAATTCTAAGAACAAGTTAAGGCAATTTTATAGTAGCAGCCTTAAGTAAATAGATAGTTCTAATGTATTGCAAAACATATTCTCATCTACCACAATCTGAGATAATCTCTTTCTCCACATACTCTGTGCCAGTTGCACAAAATATTATTTTTCAAAGAAAACACTCATAACAAATGCATATAAGTATTCAAGGTTAAATCCTATATTGGTCAAGATATATCCATTTTTGATGAAATCTACCAACTCTCTGCTAAGAATTGGGTAACATGCTTCTTCATTGGACCTCTGGAATTATACCCTGTTTTTGATTCATCAGAATTTCAAAGCCTTTCTGCATATATTAAGATAATCTTGTGTATTTAGATAATTTGGGTTTTAATATGATAGATTATAATTATTTTCCTAATGTTGAACCATCCTTACATTTTTTGCATAAATTTAATTTGTTATAATGATTGACATTTTGGAGGAATTCCTACAAAATATTTGACAGTATTTCATTTTAAAATTTTGAATTAATATTCTATAGGCCACAAATGTTTATAGTATTAGTACTAATTATTTTATAGTTAGGTAGAATTCTCCTATGAATCTATCAGGGGTAGGGGTTATTTTCTCTTCTGCTCCCTTTTGGTATTTCATTTTCAGCTAACTACGTTTCCTTTTCTGAGACTGTATTATTAAGATGTCTATTTAGTCTTCTATTATTTAGGGTATTTTATATTTTTGATGTTAGCTAAAGTCTTTCAAAATTATTTTTATTTCAATTGCCAGTATAATTATATAAATAATTCTGGTTCTTCTCACTTCACTATGAATTAGTTCACATAGTTCTTACTAGTTTCATCTGTAACTGTTGTTTTTGTCATTTCTTATGGTACAATACTGTCACATTACATTTATATAGCATAATGTTTTTGCCACTGCTTTTAGGCTTCAGTGAAAAAAGCAGGCAATCCATGCTATTTATTTTATGTGTGTACACATATATATGTATACACATGCATATATGTCAGTATATATACATATACATATGTGTGTATATATATATTTCAATATGTGGGCCTTTTTCTTGCATTTCTTTGTGATATGGACTTAATGGTGATATAAATGGTTAAAATGCTATTTACTTATGGTTTATTAACTTTTGTGGTATGGGCCAAAAGTATTTTCCAGAATGGTTGGAATAGTGTATCACTCCACTAACAGTTTATTAAAATACCTATTTTCTGATATACCCTTTACCATTTGCTTATTTTCTCTGTTTTGTTTCATCTTTGGCAATCTAATGGGTGTGATATCAAACCTCAGAGGTGTTTTTGTTTCTGATTATCAATGATTTCAAATTTTTTTTTCTTATTGTGATTGAAAGTACAAATTTCCTTGACTATTTATATAATTTGATTCTTAGTCTTATAAATTTGAATCAGTTCCTTATACAACTTGTATATAAGACCCTTCCCAACAAAGATTTTTCTCCAGTTACCTATTCCTCTACTAAATTTAACAGCATTGGATTTGTGTGATTTTTTGTTTCTTATCTTTTATTACCCTCTTTAGTTCCTTTTGGGTCTTGATCTCTTTCCTCTTCCCACCCATAATTTCAGAAACTTCTATCTCCTCAGGGAAAAATAACATCCTATCCCCCCAAAATAAATAAGGGGTTTTAAATCTTAAAGGGTTTTTTTTTTTTGAGTTTGCTAGCTTATAAGCTTTATGAGTGTTCTGGTTATATATTATTCAAACTTTTTATCTCCTCCAATAACCAGCACAATGCTATGCGTGCAGTAGGCACTTAATAAATGTTAGTTGAATTGATTTGGATTATTTTAGAAATTATACTTTTTTGTTTTCTTTGTATAGCATTTTATTTTCCCCAGTCACATATAAAACCATTTAGACATCCCTTTTTAAAACTTTGAGTTCCAAATTATCTCCCTTCCTCCCTTCCCCTTCTCCTTGAAGAGGCAACCTATTTGATATAGGTTATATGCATGTAGTCATGAAAAACATTTCCATATTACTCATGTTGTGAAAGAAAACAAACAGAAAAACCTCAAGAAAAATAAAGTAATAAAAATATGCGTAAGTCTGTATTCAGACACCGTAAGTTCTTTCACTGGGAATGGATAGCAAAAAATATATGTTCTCACAAAATCTGTGAAATATAATGTATTTTTCATTTGGGAGGATTCCTTTATGGAGTTGGATTGCCAGTTATAAAGTTAAATATCTATTTACTTGATATAATCCATGCTATTTATTTTATTTGTATTAGCTACAATTAATATTAAAAGTTCTATAAAATAAGTATAGTAATATGTCTACCATGGAAGATCATTATTAAAGTCAAATGAAATATTAAACTTAATGAATTTTGCAAATCTTAAAGCCTTATGTCAAAGTTAAGTATCATCATCATCACCTTCATCACTATTACTATTATTCCTCACCCATAACAGTATTCAAACTCATTCTTCTTGCCTTTGCTTGTCAGATCCCCCCCTCTACTCCCCAACTCCCTCACTTTGCTTAAGGCATTTTTTTCTCCTTTTAATGAGTGCTATTTATTCAACAGTTATATGGTAAATTATTGGCAATTTAAGGATATGTGTGTGAACACAAGTTACTTTGAAGTTGATGACCATAAACATCCTAATTTTCTAGTAAAATGAACAGAAACGGGGGACAGCTAGGTGGCAAAATGGATAAATTACCTGCCCTGGGTACAGGAGGACCTGAATTCAAATCTGGCTTCAGACACTTGACACCTACTATCTGTGTGACCCTGGGCAAGTCACTTAACCCTCATTGCCCCACAAAAAGAAACAGAAAACAAAAATGAACAGAAACAGGATTTTTGTTTTATACCGTATCACCATATATTCATAGTTTTGGTAGAATGAATTTTATCTCCATAATGAAGCATGGGTCTAAAATATAGTACATGGTAATTAAATAAGAAAGGTGCCAGGAAAGTACATTTGAGGATGGCAGTGGGGAGGTGAGGGAACATTGTGGAAAGAATTCATAGAAAAAATAATGTTTCACAGACTTTAAATGTAGAGCTAGAAATTCAATAGAGACAATTTATAACTTGTCCACAAAACCTAAGAATAGGTCACAAGATTGTAAGTACATAAACTTAGAGTGAAAAGAGACCTTAGCTGTCCTCTGGTTGAAATCCCTCATTTTATGGATAGGGATCTCAAACTCAGGGAGATAAAAGTGAATTCTAAAAGTCTTTCTTACTTGATCAGTGACACATGAATAGTAAATAGCAGAGATGGGTTTAGAAATAAAGTTCTCTGATTCCAAATCTAGTGTTCTTTCCATTTATATGACAAGGAAACAAATCAAAATGGAATCTCTGTCCATACAGGGGTACCAGATACTGTTATTTTTATTGAATTAATTTGTCAAACATACAGTAAGTCCAGTTGATTAGATAGCTGACTACTGTTCTCACCAAACTGGTGGAACCGACCAATGCCTCTCATTGTTTAGAGATATAGGAATATTAAATATTGTACCAAGGTACTAGATCCGGGCTAGTGTGCTAACCATTTCAGTTATGCTGTAATTGACAAACCTTTTACCCTGATGGCCTTTAAAGTCTTCAGAAAATTATACTTTAGCTCCATTGTCAAAATTAAGACACCTCATTTAGCGTATGAATACCAATGTGGTAAAAATGTTGAAAGGGAAAAGGTTAACTCTGAATGCCTTGATTCTTTCAGATATCCTGAGAAAAAGAACACTAATAATGAGCTCACAAAATGCCTGGAATTGTTGACTTCATTTAGAATCACAATTGTAGCTTTATTGTTTATTGTTTACTATCATCATTATGATTACTAACTTTGTACCAAAATGGAAAGCTCAACACTTTTTTTTTCCTTTTTAAAGGAGAGAGTTCCTCTTTTAAGATATGAATATAATGTCATTATAAAAGACAATGGGTATTGAAATACTGATTCAAAGTTTCCCTGAGAAATGTATTTAGCATTAGGGAGACAGAAAATTAGTCATGAATATTTTTTAATCACAAAGTTGAAGTTAAAAAGTTAGCTTGCACGTGAAGTTCCATCTGACTAATGTGAATTAATCTTCAGTATTACTCTATTATTCAGATCTAAGAGTAACTTGGTTTTTATTAGTCCTCAGGCAATCATCAAGGTTTCAAAACTAATACTTAATCATTTCATTTTTGTTTTTGCTGTAATATTTCTAGCAGGTAGTTTTAAGTATGCATTATCATAATTTCCAAAAAAAGAGAAAGAACAAAGTATAAAAGGTTGTCCTTCAAAAGATCTGTTCTTTAGTATTCACCTTTGGAAATAGAAAGAAAAATCAATGGTAGAAAATAGACATCTTTATTTTGGGGGTTAGGAAGGTGGTGTAGCACACATGCACACACACACACACACACACACACACACACACACACACACACACGTTTATCAAGTATTTAAAATATGCCAGGCATTGTACTGAAGTTTCAAACAAGGTACAAGAAGGTACAAACAAGGATTAAGGAGATAAGACACAAACAAGTATAAGCAAGCAAGACATCCCCTACCTTCAAAGAACATACCTTCTATCACTTAAATGGGAGATATAAAGGGGTGATGGAAATGAAAGAATACCCTCCAGGACCTTAAGGCATCTGGCAACAGGAAATAGAAGTCTGGAAACTTGAGCATCAGGAGTAAAATACATCATAGCTAAGGTATCTCCTGAAAGTGATTCAAGCTGAGTCACTAATCAAGAGAATAGGATCCTAGTGAATAGAAAGTTGGCCTTATAGTAAGAAGTCTCCACAGTATCACAAAATCACAGGTGAGGACATCTCTACCTCCACACACAATTAAATATACTGTATTTTGTTAGGCATTCCATTTGCTGATATTAAAGAGATATTAACTCAATTACTAGCTAATTATTTTCTTTCTAGTTTGTGTGATTTTGTAGACATTGTTGTTGTCACTCTTGAGCTGAGCAATAACCATCTGTCCCTGTCAGTTTGGTAATACTGTGTATATGCTACAATGGGAAGCTCAAATCTCCATGACATATCTAATTGCAAAATAACATTTCACTACAGGGAAATTACTTTTGACCACAACATATCAATTAGAGTATACCCTGAAGCATTAGAATCGATTTTTCTTTTAATCTTATCATGATAGCAAAGCCAATATTTTCCTAGTCATATCCAATTCATTTCTCAATATTGTTCAACTTGTTTCCATAATCTTGCTGAAAAAAAGTGAGAACTGAAACACTTGTGGCATGTTAAGAGACCCAATATGAGAATGGTGACTCTTATGGGCTCAAGGCTTTCTCTCCACCATCATTGGCAGAAACATTCCTGGACCATTCAGGAAGCAATTTTCATTTAGATTGATAAAATGAAATAATGTGAACCAGGGATTATTAACCACAAATAAACATTTTATTAAATATTCCATGACAATTATAATATAATCAGTTAATTTTGTCGTCCTGTGTATTTTAATTTATGTACTTGACAGCTTTGTTCTGAAAATGTGTACCTAGGCATCACCAAGAATCAAAGGAGTCCGTGATGAATACAAAAGAGGTAAAAATACCTGCCTCAGACAGTTCAACTAGTAATTGATATCTTATTTTTTCGCTTATTCCTTTGCCATAGAGTAAACTACACCTGCTAAATGAAAATAGAAATTATAAATTAGTCATCATAACAAGCTTAGGCATTGTTGGGATTTGAGATTATATGAGATTATAGAAAATAACCATTTTAAGGTAGAAAAACTTTATACAGTTTGCTTCACTCATATAAAGAAATACCAGCAATTCTATATGTCATTTCTTAGCTTTGTTTCCTTAATTTATATGTTTCCATTCATTAAGCATCTGTAAATGTTTACTAAGTGTGCCAGTCATAGAAACTGAGAGTACAACTAGAAGAATGAATCAGACTTTTCTTTTCAAGGAACCTATAATATATTAGGGAGGAAGGAGGTAATTTTTGTATGGAAGGTAGCTAGTAACTGGGCAAAACAGAGTCAGTGTCCTATATAAAGCGGCATTTGAGTTGTCTTGAAGAAAGTTGGAAATTTTAAAAGAGAGAGGTGAGTAGCATTTCTGAGCACGTGTATGTGTGCATATGTATATCTGTGTGTGTCTATGTTTATATTAAAGTGTTCGTGCTTTCTGAAATTTCAAGAAAATGGTTTCCTCTTTCTTTTCATCTCTCCTACTTGGGGAAAGTAAAACTCACTACTCGCACAGAGCTTCTCTGTAATTAATTCTTCATTAAAAAAAAAGTCAATGTCCTATAAATAATCAAAGTTTTTATACTTTGGCATACGGAATAATGATTGTAGCATATTATATAGTGATCGTAACTACTATTATTGCTCAACTAAGGTTGCTATTGTTTTTAACCTGTTCTAGCAATTAACAAAACACCTGATGCACTGTAATCACTTAATCACTTCTTTTTTGATTTGACTTGACTAAGAATTATTTTTAAACATGAGTGGTGGTTTTTGCTATGCCCAAAACTATACACCAAATAGGCCATATTAGTTGGATGACCAACTAGGGTCCAAATTGCAAAGAAAATTGCTACTCATTTCAGAGAAAAACATTGGAAAGAGAACAAGGTCAGGGTTAATTTTATAAATATGGCTTCTTCATATAAGCAGTGCTAAACAAAATTGCTTACACTACCTAAGAATAGATATACCAGAAATTGCAAAAGGTCCAGTTCTTTGGGGATGGAAGAAAGTGATTATTGATGCAAGACAAGAGAAGGAAAAAAGAATCTGTCCCAGGACAAATAGTATAGATTTTCAAGGTGGCAATCAAAAACCTTGAAGAGAATCTATGGAAATTAATGAAATTCTGAAGAATATAATGGTTAAAGTGAGTATGGATATGTTAACTAAATTTTCAAATACTGGAATGACATATCAAATCCTTTGAAGATAGAAAAAGATAATTTGTAGACAAATAAATAACAAGGAATAGCCCCTTCCTACATCAAACAGAAGGCATGTCTAATTTATTCTGCCTTGCCAACAGACGATACAGGAAGAAAATATAAAGAGAAATTAGGAGGCTTGGGGAATATATTCCTAATATTAGAGGGTCATTTCAAGGATGACCATCTTGCTCTCTTTTGACATATCTTCAATAGCTTTGGACAATGTGTCAATACTTGTATTCTCTAATAGAACTATATTTTCTTTTTTCCAAGTGAACTTTTCTTTTCCAATTTCTTATCTCACTCTGATATAGCAGACAAAAAATAGAACTTGCATTCAGAGAACTGAATTGACCTTTGACTATCTGTATCTGCAAATCCCTTAACTTTTGTGAGCCTCTATTTAGACATCTGTGCAATAACGGGGCGGGGGGGGGGGAATTATATCTCAAAGATTCCTTCCATTCCAAATATTCTCAAACTCTATGACTCTGTTATCTATAGGATAGTATTCATTTCTTCCTTTAAATCATCAGTTATTCTAATTTGCTCCTATAATGAACTTTGTGTCAGATGCATCCTTCTAATAGAAAGGACTGGTACACTTTAGGAACTACTCAGTTTTTTAGCTTGTTACTCCCACCCAAGTAAAACCTCAGAATAGCAGTTATCTGGCCCTGTCCAAAGAGTAGCTATTTTTTAAGGCCTCAGTAGTTCAAGAATCAACACTTTAAAAGTTTTATTTGCACATCATCTTTGTCATTGTCATTGTCACCATCATCATTGTTGTTATTGATTCTTTATTTTCAAAGAGAACCAGTGACTTCATGGATGTTATCTTGCCTTGCATATGACTTGGTTTTAAGTGAAGCAAAGTTGCACAAAGTTGTCAGTCTCACACTTTTCCAGAGTCATTGAAGTTCATTGGTAGGACAAAAGTCAAGATAACTGGCAGTGGCCCAGGATGCAGTGAATGACTTTGATGACTGACCATCGTCTAAGTCCTCCATAGTGCTTATTTCAGCCAACTTCATGGCCGTTGGTACAAATCGTTCTCATCTGCTCATTTCACCAGAGGAAGTTTGCACGTTTGGTATAGTCATACCCCTAACTCACCAACAATGTTTGAGACCCATGGGTTAACCTCAACCTGGTTTAGTCAATCTGCCGAGATGCTTTTACAGGGGTGTGGCTGCTGTGCTGGCTGTAGCTTCATAGAGTCACAAGCAAGAGTTGAGTTAAAGGTGGATGAGCAGCCCTGAAAATAGCTCAGCAAGCCCTCACATCAGAAATGCTAGTCTTCTCTGAACACCCTACAAACCCCTTTGCAGACTAATAAAAGGACCAGAATATGAGGCCATAGAGAGATGGGAGAATCCCTGTCATGTAATCCTACCTAGTAAAAACATGTCAGTCTCAATGACTTTCAGGATACTCTGGTTGGTACCCTATTAAGGGAAGAATTGTTTCCTTTAGACTATTCAACCTAGCTGAAGCTTCTGTGATTCATGGCTTTAGCTCAGCAACTCTTCAAAAGTGTCACTAGTTGCTGTACACTCCTCCCCATTCTTCACCTTTTGTAAACTCAGTGATCAGCATCAGTATTCTCTTTAGCTTTCCTCCTTTAGCTCTGATCCTTTGTTGATTTTAGTATTTCTATAACTCTTTAGAAAATGTAAAAGCAAATGCTTTCTCCATAGAGTTGTTTAACGATCTCTAAAACTCTGTAATTGTACCATCTTATAAAGTACAACATTAAAAATTTTACTGGCTTTTAAATGTTGACTATATACTACATCACTATAAAGCATAAAGAAGCAAAAAATAAGTAAAAATTTTAAATGTTTTGTCTCTTTGTAACCAGTATTTTTATAAATGAAATTAAGCGAATAAAAAGGTATTTGTCAAGTACTTACAATGTGCCAGTCACTGTGCTAAGTAATGGGGAAGGATAAACAAAAAAATGAATAGTTTCTACCCTCCAGAAACTTATATTCTAATACATATAGGGGAATGGTGACCAGAAAAGGGTATTTTGGCCAAGAAAGACCACAGCGATGGGAAGTTGTAAATGTGGGAATATCTTTTGAAACCCCTTTTCCAGAAGCAAGGGAGGTATTAAGTTGATTATTCCTCAGATCCATGGCTAATCAGGGAAGGTAGAGAGCAATTCATGGAGATATGGCAGAAATATGAGTATGTGAAACTTAGTCAAAGGGCCTTGGGTTAGATATAGTGGGCTTTTATTAGTAAACATGTCATGGCCCCATGATAGGAGAACTTTACTCTTCCAGTTTCTTTGGTTTGGTTTAGTGAGTATAGCAACAACATGACATAATAGCAGAAAAATGTCCAGAAGTGAAAAATCAAATAAAAAGGTTGGCGATATTGATGATTTTTAGGATATTTCAAAAGTGAGCTGAAGTTGAGATGAAAGAGGTTGGGAAGAAGGAAAAACAGACTTTCTCTTTTGGTGTTTACCTTCCTTTAGGTTGGGCAGCTACGTTGCTGAGTGGATAGATTACTGGTCCTGGAGTCAGGAGGACCTGAGTTCAAATCCATCCTCAAACACTTACTAGCTGCGTGACCCTGGGCAAGTCATTTAGCCCTTTTTGTTTCAGTTTTCTCATCTTTAAAATTAGCTGGAGAAGAAAAAGGAAAACCATCCAGTATCTGTGCCAAGAAAATCCCAAATAATAAGTTAGGTGCAAGTGAATAACCATAAACCGTTAGTTTCCTTCAAATAAATTGATTTATTATGTGTTGGAATTTCTTGGCACATATATACTGACAAGAAACAGTTAATATACCTGTTCTGTTCAGCTTTGAGTAGCATTCAATAGGATGCTAGGAAATTATTACTAATCAGTCACTGAATTCTTTCTTGTTTAGGGATTTAAAGCATAAGCATGTGTAATGTTGAAAAATGCTAATGTCTTCATAGAGAGAGTTAGCAGATATAGAAGGGACAGAGAGCTGACTAAACATTAAATTGACTCAGTGCATCTAGAGATTCCATAGTGTATTAAGATGGACTGGGACAGAACAAAAAAAACACAAAACATTGCTTGGTGTCTGAAAACAGATTCATATTCATATTATTTCCTGAATTTCAACCTTCTTTGTAAAAGAGAAGACATCTGAGGAGAGAACATTTGGTGCTTATAACAGGAGCCTGCTACCTAAGAGATGGCAGACTTTTAGAACCAAAACTCTAGAGGAGTAGAACCTGAGAAGCTTTCACTTGGTCAGAGGGTAAGATTTTTTGGTTCAACAGCACCCCAGATAGGATTTCTGCTTATCCAGAAGCTAGAGGCTGAGTATGGCATAGCTTGTCTTATTCATGTCCGGAATCCTTGCATTTTTACTGTTTATCCCTCATGACCAGTATGCTCTTCATTCTTATTTCTGCCTCCTGGCCTTTCTGGCTTCCTTAAAGTCTCAGTAAAATGCCTTCTTTTGTTGAAAAAAATACCCCCATCAATGCTAATGCCTTCCCTCTGAGGTTCCCTCCACTTTATCATGTACATATTTTATGAGTACATGGTTGTTTATTTAATATCTCCTTGAAACATTCACTATTTTTTTACTTTCTTTGTCTTCCCAGTGCTTAGCACAATGCCTGACACATAGTAAATGCTTAATAAATGCTTGTTGACTTGACTTTTCTAGCAAGAAAAAACAAAGAAAAATCACAAGAAGATATCAGCAAATTTGTAGATGCTATGATTTTTGGAATATGAATCTACTGAATGTTTTGAATTTGGGGCTGTTATTCTCTGTGGGATCTCACATGTTGGTGTTAGTTCAAGAGGGGAATTTCTGTATTTCCGTGAGTTTATTGATCTGGTATATTCCCATTAGTGCAGATCTAACAACTCTGTTCTATCATCTTGTATAAATGTTGTCCTTATCTTCAAATAAATTATTTTTTTTTAAAATCTGTCCAATATTCTAGAGACATTCCTCTAGGTGTTTTAAAATTTGGTGGGATTAGTGTGGTCCATAAGCTTTTGGTTTGTTATTGTTTGCCACCAGGATCATGAGCATCCTATCTCTTTTTCTGATCATATATTATGTAGATGACAGAACTAATATAGTAAAACAACAACAACAGCAACAGCAACATCCATTTATAAAACACTAAGTTCTGCAAAACACTTTAACTATGTATCCACATCAGCTGTTAGAGATTTCTCATAACATTATCTTGTATTTACCTTGAATATATTTTGTAAATATTACATGTTTATGTGTTCTCTATCCCAGTACTATGAAAGCTCATAAAAGGCAGAAATGATTTCATTTTTGTCCTTGCATACCAAAATCTATTACAGTACTTGGCCCAGAGTAGAACATTACATGTTTGTTGATTTGTTGTTTGACCATCTCTCATTTTATAAAACTATTCATTAGTAATAGGAGGACAGAGTTTTCCAGATATGACTATTTGTGAATAACATTATCTCAGAATATCTAGGGCTACCTCATCACTACCTGGCCATTCAAAAAATATTGGCCTAACTATCAATATGGGAAACAGTCAGACAAATCAAAAAGTATTTTGTCTAGACTATGTCATGCAACAGTTGGACAGAGACCCATTGTCCAATAATGTCCAATAACGCAAATACTTTTGATAGACCTGGAACTGAAGAGGAAAAAGAGGCCTTATTAGATTACATTTGGGAACCTAAATAGGTGCTCTCTCAATGATTCCAAACTGATCTATTGCATAAAAACCTGATTTTTACACAATGATACTCTCCCAGTAATATATTATGGCAATGAATCATAGGATACCATGATCTCTCTGCAATGATATAAGATTTTTGCCTTATGAAATGTCTTGAGAGAGGAAGGTAAAACGATAGAAAGGATGAGATCACTACCATGGTTGTTTGAACTTAACAAGTTCATAAGTAAAAAGATAAAATACTTAAAATGGCAGATCTTTGTGTACTTATTTTTATTTTAAGAAAGCAAAAACGACGTAAGTAGAATATATTGGAAGCATTTTAAAATTATACAATAACTTCCAGACCCTACTGGTTGATCATTAATCTGTAAAATAGGTCAGTCATTTGATTTCAGTATTTGCTGATATACTGTAGGAATTTCTGAGTACTTGATGGATAAATTACTTTTAAATCACAGTGAAATGCATTGTCTCATGATAAGGGAAACCATAAGACAAATTCTTTTGAAGCACTATCCCTCTGAGAATTCTCTTCTTCTTTGAGTAGCTGTAGGACATTTATAAACCATTAAATTTCTTTGTATCAACATCAATTACGTCTTTTTAATGGAAAAGTTTATTCTATTAAAATGCAGACCCTGGAATGTAGGTTACCTTCTTTGTTGCAAAAGTGAAAAATTATTTTAATTCCAATTTTAACATATTAGATTCAGAATTTTTTAAGGACAAAATGTCAAATGATATTTGTCTTTTATCTTCTGTCACAGTCAACTTTCAGTTTAGGAAAGGAAGAATGGGAAGATAGTTAGGGGATAAGAAGAGATATATATTCAGACACAATTTAAAATAATGCATTATTTGACACTGTTAAAGGAATATTTCCTTAACTCAATAATCACACTTTGTATTCTTAGCCTGTAGACTGGTATTTGATAATCATATTATTGCCTCCACGATCCAGCATGGAGAAACAAGTAGTCTGTCTTGGGGCAAAGAAGACCTAGGTTCAAATCTTGCCTCTGATACCTCCTGACTGTAACCCCCAGTTACAGTTTCAGTTAAGTTGCTCCTGACAGTGCTTTAAGAAGAGTCCTTCAACATATTTTTCATGTCATGAAAAAATCAGAATCTATAAAGTCTACTTACTCTTCATAATTTGTTTTTTATTTTGTGCATTTAATTATTATTATAAATGAAAACAATTATATTAAAATATAATTATAATAAGAAAACAACACAAACAAAACAAATTCCTGAATCTCTGATAAAGAACCACTATTCTAAAATTCTAAGTTGCAAAATGGTTGTTGATCGGCACTTGTTGTGGGCCTATAAAGACCAATCTGCCAAGATTGGCATTGGACACTTGGCTAAAGGATAGAATTGTGACCCTACTTGCTAGGTAAGCATAGCGAGACATGACTTCAGCCTGTCAGGAGTTTAAGGCCGACTGGAGAGACAGTGAAACAAAGCCTGAGAAAGCTATAGACAAGAGGCAAGGCATGTGTTTTGAAGATTTAATGGGAGTTCCACCTACAGGCAAGAGTGCAAAGCCAACATGACCCTTTCTCATGAACTTCTAAAATAAGTTTCACCAAAATATCCACATAGGTACTGTACTCATGATACCAAAACTGGCCCTCATGGGCTCATACTCTCTTATACCTTCTGTACTCTGTAAAAAAAACCCATATATGTGTGTATATATATATATATATATATAATGAACTAGTTAATCTAGTCTGAAAAGTATATAATTATACTTATGAAAAATTATAAATATATGAAAATTATAGGTTTAGAAAAATTATAATTGGGCCATAAATCCCTTCGTGGTCGCCATTCAAATGTAGAAGTATTTTGACTAGCTGGGCATATTTTGGGGGGCTAATTTGGCTGGAGGACTAATCTGTGGACTTTTGACTAGCTGGCTATCTGACTGCTATTAATTTAATGTGGGCCATTTATAAAGTTCCACCACACTGCTCCACTCCCAAAATTGATAACCAAAGGATTAAGAAGCCTCTTAACTAAATAATCAAAGCAGAGTTTATTTATGAGATACAATATAAACATAAAAATACAGGGAAATAAAATGTACAACCTGACTGTATGGTGGTGTCTCCTTCCACCTGATGGGTCTGGAACTTTTTTAATATAATAAGGGCCTTAGCCACCTCTTGCCTTTGGGTATGTTCCACTTTCCCTGCTCAGCTACTTTCTTCTAACTCCAAGGGCCTTTCACTTTGTATATCCCTGCATCTAACTTTCCTCTCTGGACTGCCGCCACTGAACTCCTGAGTTTCTCTCTCACTGACCTCTCTCCTTCAGTTCTCCTAGTGCTCCAGTGTCCTTCTGTTCTCTTAATCTTTGCTTTCTCCAACCTGTACCCTGTGCTGACCACTTCTGTGTTCTCCTCTGCCTCCTGTTCTGTCTGTCTGCTCTGTCAGTCTGCCCTCTGCTGCCTTTGCCACCCCTCTCCTCTGTTCTTCTAATCTTGTCATCCTCCTTTAATCTTGTTTGCCAGCCCCCCTACTCTGTCTAACTCCCAGGTGTATATATATATATATCTTTTCTCCACTCAAACCTTGGGGCCTTTTCACCCCCACACACCAAGTTAATCTGCCAGCCAGAACTGCAGCTGGGGAGAAGGGGGAAAGCTCAGGTGTGTCATGAGTACCACACCCAGGGCTCCAGGGGCCCATGCCCCCTGCTGTGTGCCCAGGGACCTCTGCACGGGCTATGCCAGAGGCCGGCCTGGATGAGCCTGGGATCTCTCCTCCCCCCAGGTGTCTGACCTGGCATCTTCTACAGCCCACGGGGCTTTTTGGCTCAGCTGAAGTGGAGGGGGAGGGGCACCAGCACCTCCCACACAGAAAAGACCCTGAGGGCCTAAGGCTTTCTAATCTCAGCCCAAAGGTAGGGTCCCCAAATCAAAATAAATTTCCACAACTCAGTGCCTCACTTGCCAATACCGAACTCCTATCTTATCAATCTATGACATGAGAAATGAATCAAATTTACTAGAGCAAGTACTTGAATTCTTTATTAAAAATGCAGGGATCTATCATGCTACAGAGAACTATCCTGGTGTACAGATACCATACTCACACATTGACTAGTAGAGTTAAAGTAATGTCAAGCTAGGTGTTTCAAGTCTAAGGGCAACTTCTCTATAAGACCACTACCTAGTCTTTGTCTTTCTTCCAGAATTTGAAAACCAATGTGATCCCAGTAACAGAGATGTCCCTGGTTGTATTTTCCCTTTGGTTGGTCATATCTACCTTCCACCTCTAATTCCACTCCTGGGTAGCCTTTGTGTGAATTCAAATATGCTAAAATAATGGTCTATTGCTTTACGCATTACTGCTGATTGAATCCTTTGTGTAAACTTTAAAAAAAAATTTTTTAGCTATAGAAACAGACTAAGACTTTATTTTATATCATTATAATTCTGAAAAATAATTCATCTATGATGTATGTGGCAGAGTAAATTAGTATTAACATAATTATCTGATCAATGATGGTGCTTGTGAGCATGTTAAACATCAGTTTATTGCATTCATTTCACCCTTTTTGAGTAGTGGTTGCTAGAGACTTGATTTTCTTGATCTAAGATCAGTTTGGTATTTATCTGCATTAAATTCATTATGGATAAGTAGTAGAAGAGGGAATATAACATATAGATAATAAACTAATGTTGTAGCCAAGATGACCTACATTCAATTCCTACCAATGACACATAGTGTCTTTGTGACGCTGAGTAGGTGACTTAACTTATTAATTCTTATGGAACTCTTTACTGTCAATAGAGAAGATGCAATTCTGCATTGATAGAGGACTTTATTCATCAGAACCTGCTTATCCCAATGAAATAATAAGCCTAATTCCTATTCCCTTTTCTGCAATGGATAAATGTATGGCTGAAGAGTCAAGAAGACCTGGATCCAAATCCCAATTCTGAAAGGTACAGGGTATGTGATCTTGACCAAGTCATAAGTCTCCAGGTAACTATCTAAGAAATTAAACTGCACATGGAAAACAAGTTAATTTTCATAGTTATAAGAAATTTCCTTACTAGCTGACCCATACATGAATGAAATCAGACAAAATCATAGGATTATATAAATATAGAAAAGCAAGAGAAATTAAGAAATCATCTGGTGCTCTGACTGAAGAGCAACTTCACCTTACCTATTTATATTTCTGTTAAGAATTTTCTGCGATGATCTCCAGATCTCTCATTAATCCATTTTAATATTTACCATCCCAAAACAGCACAAGGAGAAGAGATATAGCTAGTCTCCACAGGTAGCAAGACCATCTCCCCCATGTGTAGCATGGGATTGTTACTGTGTAGTTCCAAGGGAGCTAAAACACACATCTATAGCCTCATCTCCCCCTAGCTTTTTCTCTCAAAGTGTCTTTGTTCCTGGCCAAGAAGAAAAGAAAGAAGTTAAGGCCAAAAACCACTCTGCTCTTCTCAGAGAGAGGGGAAACTTTACAAGAATATATCTGCTCCCTTAAATATTGTTGTTAGTTTAGTGCATATGATTTTTCAGATTCAATTTTATATCAATCACTCTTTCATTATTGTCAAAGCAGGACCCTAAGCTATCCAAGGGTTTGACTTCTACCAAATAGAAATCCATTTATACAAATCTCTGGCAAAACAAAATAACACTAAAAGTATACATATGAGAACATATATACCAAACAATACAAAGTAAAGGAACTCTCCCATTGAGAGCAACAAAACTCAATTCATCCAAAAGTGTTTTGTTTGTTTTCACCAAGTTTCTTTTTTGAGACTTTTTTTTAATTTAGTTGAGCCTTTAAAATCAGGGAAATTAAATAGAAATTTAAAACACAAAAAGTGCTCTCAAAAAAAAATCCAGCCTCTCAAAAGAGAAGTAAATAAATTTAATAATTCATGAATTTCAGGTTAAACTTACAAAACACATTTGTACTATGGAGATTTTGCCTTTTCTAAAATAAAAATAATTTGGTTATGCTGTTTCCTACAGTTAAGTAGCTGCTAGTGACTATCCTTGAATTTTTTTTGTATTTATTTTGCATATGCTTATATATACAGACATACATGTTATCACCCTGATAAAATGTAAACTCTATGAGAACAAGAGATGTTTAATTTTTTATTTTGTGTTCCCAGTGCCTATCATAGTGCCTGGTGAATAGTAGGAACTTAGCAATAATCATTAATGGTTGATTAGGGAGTTTACTGAAAGTTAGCACTGGGCTTCTGGAAGATTTGCCTACAGACTTTGCCAGGTCTCACCATGCTGTAAAATCTTCCAGTATGAACTGAGATGGGATTTGTATCTGTTGTTCTAGGACCAGCTTTGCTAACTTTGGAAAGGCTTATCAACAAAAGATCTTATAAATGAGGCAGCCATGAATTGAGATTCGCAGCTGAACAAACTCTCAGACAATTAAGAATAAGGATAAAATTTGTTTATCAAAATATATGTAAGGAATAACTAAAAAATGTCATGTACTTTATATTAGATTCAATTCTGTCCTAAGTCAATTGTGCAGATGATGTGGTTTCAGGAAAAGCATTTGTACAATATTTCAAAGGGCCTTTCTATATTGTGTCTTCCTGTGATTCAGATTTGAGCAGCATTCTAGATCCTTTATGTTGAAGCTGAAACCTTCAAATGAAAATATTAGACATGATTATTTCTACTATGTATGAATCAATTATTTTAACTTGAGTTAAATATTCATGTACTTCAAATAGTTAAATAAACTTGATATATGATGTCATCCTGTATTACATTTTCTAGTTAAGATTAGAGAAGATTAGAACCATAGATTATCCAGACCCTCAAACAGGTTTGAAAGAACATTGGTTTAATAAAAAACCATCCCAAAGCTGACTGATTTCAAAAACATTCTTGACATAATGCATTAGTTGACTAATTTGCAGGATTTGCCTAGAACATTGTTGATTATTCATATAGTGTGATTTAAAAGACAATCATTGATACCTTCACAAACTTGTGCACACACCAAATCTCTAAAAATCTTAGTGTTAGAAAAATTTCTTAAGAAACCTGGAAAAGCTAGAATTTTAGCTAGGTAAGAAATATTCTTACCTTCTCAGGATAGGTATTCACTGATCAACAAGGATTTACTTAGCACCTACTATGTACATGGCAATCTATCAAATGCTGAGGACACATAAGTGACAATGTCATCCTTTACAATTAAGAAATATACATTCCATTTGCTAGAAGATTATATTCATACTTAATACATGCATTATTGAATTTATCTATATATATTTTATTATTTTGTTCAAGTATTTATTTTTCCAATTATATGGATGTTTTTAACATGTAAAAAATTTTGAATTTCAAATTTTCTCTCTCCTTCCTTGCCTCTCCCCTCATTGAGAAGGCAAGCAATTTGATAGAGGTTATACATTTACAGTCATTCAAAACATATTTCCAAATTAGTCACATGATAAAGAAAAACAGACCAAAAAATAAAAACATAGTTTAAAAAGTATGCTTTGCTTTGCATTCAGACACTATTATTTCTTTCTCTGTATGTGGACAGCATTTTTCATCATGAGTCTTTTGTAATTGTCTTGGATCCTTGTATTCCTGAGAATAGCTAAATCATTCACAGTTGAAGATCATATAATATTTTTGTTCCTATGTACAATGGTCTCTGGGTTCTGCTCACTTCAAGTCATTTAATATTTTTAAGGTTTTTTTGGAAAGCCTCCTGCTCATTATTTCTTATGCACAATAGTATTCCCTTACAATCACATACCGCAACTTGCTCAGTAATTCCTGAATTGATGGGCATCCCCTCTATTTTCAATTATTTCCACCACAAAAAGAGATGAGAAAGATAGATAAGAATACATCCATTCATACATACATACATGATAGAGAGAGATATATTTGTCATATAAGTTCTTTTCCTTTTTTATCTCTTGTTGTAATGGCACTGCTAGCTCAAAGGATATGAATAGTTTTATATACATTTGGATATAGTTCAAAATTTCTCTGCAGAATGATTGGATCACTACACAACTCTACCAAAAATGCATGTGTCCCAATTCCTGGAAGTAATGGATGGATACTCTCAATTTCTATTTCCCCCTATGGTTTTAAGATATCAGGGAAGTTTTCCTTGATAATGTCTTTAAATATGATGTCTAGGATATTTTTTGGATCAGGATTTTCAATTAGTCTAATAATTTTTAAATTATTTCTTCTCTATTGATTTTCCAGGTCAGTTTTTTTCCAATGAAATATTTTACTTCTGTTTTTAAAATTATTATTTTTATTTTTTTGTGAGGCAGTTGGGGTTAAGTGACTTGCCCAGGGTCACACAGCTAGTAAGTGTCAAGTATCTTATGCTGGATTTGAACTCAGGTCCTCTTGAATCCAGGTCTGATGCTCTATCCACTGCACCACCTAGATTCCCCTAAATTTTTTTTTTTATTGTTTCTTGATGTCTCATGGAAATATTAGCTTCCACTTGTCTACTTCTAATTTTTAAGGAACATTTTTTCTTCAGTGAAATTTCATACATCTTTATAGAGCCAATTATGCTTATAAAGGAATTTTTTTCTGGTGAATTTTTTGCACATTTTTCCCATTTGGCCATTTCTGTTTTTTTGAGTTTTCTTCAATAGATTTGTGTTTCTCTTTTAACATTTGGCCTATTCTATTTTAAGGTGTTATTTTCTTAAGTGTTTTTGTGTCTCCTTTTCTAAGCAGTTGCCTCTTTTTTCATTATTTACTTGCAACATCTCATTTTTTTCCCATTACTTTTCTGCTCCTCTTATTTAATGTATAAAGTACTTTTTGAGCTCTTCTTGGACCTAAGACCAATTCACATTTTTCTTTGAGGCTTTTCATATAGCTGCTTTGATTTCATTGTCTCCTGAGTTTGTGTTTTTATCATCCCTGTCACCATGTTATCTTTTATGATCAGCTTATTTCTTGATTTTTATCTTTATATGAAAGTAGGACTCTGGGTGGGATGAAAAGGACACTGTTCCAAGCTTCAGGTTGTTTTTGTTTTTTTACTGTTTTCAGAGTCCAATTTGGAGGTCCTTAAGCTCTCAGTTCTCCAAAGTGGTATGATCTAAGGATTGGAATGATCACTGCTCTCCAGGCATGTGTTCTGGTCTTTCAGCAACCATAACCACTCTTTTCTTCCCTGGAACTGAAACCAGGTTTCCTGCCCATTCTAGTACTTCTCTTTACCTTGATACTGGAACACAGAACCACATATAGGCAATGCAACAGAGTCCTATTTCCAGGGCCAAGGAAGTGTCCCCTTCTGAAAAGTTGTTTGCCTCCTTTACTATCTGTTTCTTGAGAGTTCTAGAAACCATAGCAAATGCTTGATTCAGTTGCTTTCAAGGCCTCCTTCCATCTAGCCAGGCTGGCCTACGCTGGTAAAACATGTGCTAGACTAGCCTCCACTCTCACCCCAATGAGACACCTTTATTAATGCTCTTCCAAGTTGTCTTGGACTGGAAAATTATTTTATCCTGTTTTGTTTGGATTGGATTGGTTTTGGTTCTGCTGCTCCAGAATTCACTTTGAGGCATTACTTTAGCTTTGAAGGTAAATTGGGGAGAGTTAAGGTGAATTGCTGTCTTTACAATCTTGGCTCTGTCGCCTTTTTACATATATTTTAAAAGGAGTTTTTTTTTCATGAGAACATGATTTTACATTTAAATTTTGTGTATATGTATATATGTGTATATATATATATATATATATATATATATATATATATATATATATATATATATATATATATATATAAAGACATATATGTGAATTTCATAATATATATTTATTCCGTTTTTCAAACATCTCAATTGCAGAGGCTATGGTTACTGTAACTATAATTTTAAGAGACAAATGAAATATACCTTTTGTTCCCTGATTCTTATTTCTGTCTCTCATAGTTCAGAGAATCAGCATTCCATGTTGGAAAGAGAACTATATTTGGAGTCAGATAAAGTGGAAGATTTTAAATCTTTCCTGAGATATTTATTACATTTATGACCCTGGACAAATCACATGGCAAATCTGGCCCTTATTTTTTTCATTCAGATGACAGAGTTAATTAAAGTATCTATTGAGGGGCAGCTAGGTGGTACAGTGGATAGAGCACCAGCCCTGGATTCAGGAGGACTTGAGTTTAAATCCTGCCTCAGACACTTAACAATTACCAGCTGTGTGACCCTAGGCAAGTCACTTAACCCCAATTGCCTCACCAAAAATAAATAAATAAATAAATAAATAAATAAATAAATAAATAAATAAATAAATAAATAAATAAATAAATAGATGATGAAGTATCTATTCAATAGACTTTATGAGGGCCAAATAAGATGATTTAAAAAAAATGTTTTATAAACCTTAATTAATGCATGACCAGTCAAATCTTTGATAAGTACTACTTTGATCATATGAAATCTTCTAATCAACACCCATTGGTGTTCCATTTCCTACCTTTTCAGGTCACATTACTCTAGTATTCATGAATTCAATTCATTTCAAGAATTGACATATACTAAATCATTAGCATTTCTCTACATGAACAACAAAGTCCAGCAGCAAGAGACAGAAAGAGAAACTCATTTTAAAGTAACGGTAGACAATATAAAATACTTGGGAGTCTACTTGCCCAGACAAACCCAGGAAATCTATGAACACAATTACAAAGCACTTTTCACATAAATCAAATCAGATCTAAATAACTGCAAAAATATCAATTGCTCATTGATGGGCCAAGCTAATGTAATATAAAAACAATTCTACCTAAATTAATTTACTTATTCAGTGCCATGTCTATCAGACTACCTAAAAATTACTTTATAGAGCTAGAAAAAATAATAACAAAATTCATCTGGAAAAACAAAAAATCAAGAATATCTAGGGAATTAATGGGAAAAAATGCACAGAAAGGTTAGCTACCTGTACCAAATCTGAAGCTTTACTATAAAGCAGCAGTGATCAAAACTATTTGGTACTGGATAAGAAATAGAGTGGAGGATCAATGGAATAGGTTACACACAGGAGACAGAGTAGTAAATGACTTTAGTATTGTACTGGTGATAAACCCAAAGACTCCAGCTTCTGGGATAGGAACTCAGTATTTGACAAAAACTGCTGGGAAAACTGGAAGATAGTATGGCAGAAATTAGGCATAGACGAAAATCTTACACCTTATACTAAAATAAGGTCAAAATGGGTATATGATTTAGACATAAAATGTGATGCCATAGGTAAATTAGGAGAGGAAGAAATAGTTTGCCTCTCAGATCTTTGGAAAGAAGAACAGTTTATGACCAAACAAGAGATAGAGAATTTTTTAAAATGCAAAATGGATGATTTTGATTACATTAAATTAAAAAGCTTTTGTAGAAACAGAAGCAATGCATCCAAAATTAGAAGGGAGACAGAAAACTGGGAAACAATTTTTATAGCCAGTACTTCTGATAAAGACCTCATTTCTAAAAAATAGTGAGAGCTAAATCAAATTTATAAGAATCCAAGTCATTCCCCAATTGAGAAATGGTCAAAGGATATGAACAAGCAGTTTTCTGATGAAGAAATCAAATCTATCTATTGCTATATGAAAAAATTCTCTAAATTCCTATTGATTAGAGAGATACAAATTAAAACAACTCTGAGGTACCACCTGACACCTATCAGATTGGCTAAAATGACAAAAAAGGAAAATAATAAATGTTGGAGAAGCTATGGAAAAATTGGAACACTAATGCATTGTTGGTGGAGCTGTGAACTGATCCAACCATTCTGGAGAGCAGTTTGGAACTCTGCCCAAAGGCTTATAGAGCTTCACATACCCTTTGACCCAGCAAAACCACTATTAGGTATTTTTCCCAAAGAGACTATGGAAAAGAGAAAAGGACCCACATGTACAAAATGGGAGGAATGTTCGAGTTGCACTGGACAGCTACTGCTGGCCTTAAGCTGGGCAAACCCCAGCCAGTAAGGTGTTGTCCCATCATGGTTGATCTTCCTCACTGGGTACATGGGAATTAAGGTTACAGCCTGAAGCATTGGCACCGGCAACCAATAAAGTTAACTCGCATTCCAAATTACCATATATGAATTCATCATTCTTCTGGGTGATTTTAATGCAAGACAGTTTTCCAATGTCCTCAGTGCGGCAGGAGCTGTGGCTCCCATATCAGTCTGCACAGTCACACTGTAGCCTGTGGCTCTTCAAGGCGATGATCCGTGGTCAGAAGCCTACTGATAGACTTGATTTTTCTCAGCAATACAATGGCCTAAGATAGTTACAAAGGATTCATGATGGAAAATGCTCTCCAAATCCAGGAAAAAAAAAAAAAGAACTGTGGAATCTGGATGCAGATTGAGCCATACTATTTCTATTATTTTTGTTGTTGTTTTTCTTTTTTGAGGTTTTTCCTTTTTGCTCTGATTCTTCTCTCATTACATGACTAATGCAGAAATATGTTTAAAGTGATTGTACATATATTACCGATATCAGATTACTTGCTATCTTGGGGAGGGTGAGGGAGGGGAGGAATGGAGAAAAGTTTGAAACTAGAAATCTTTTTTTTTTTTTTTAAGTGAGGCAATTGGGGTTAAGTGACTTGCCCAGGGTCACACAGCTAGTAAGTGTTAAGTGTCTGAGTTCAGATTTGAACTCAGGTACTCCTGACTCCAGGGCCAGTGTGCTATCCCCCGTGCCACCTAGCTGCCCCTAGAAATCTTATAAAAACATTGAAAATTATCTCTCCATGTAACTGGAAAATAATAAAATATTTATATGGAGAAAAATACCAATAAAAATATCAGTCATGCTTGGTAGATGAAAAAAAAAAAAAGAATTGACATATACTATGTAACTCTAAACAAGTCTCTTAATTTTTCAGTGGGCCCAGAGAATCTCCAAGACTAAAAATTGAGGGAGTTTCTTTACTGAAAGCTTACACCAGGAAATAACCAAACTACATATTTCCTTTCTATACCACCCCAAAAGAAAAGGCATCCCATGTTTTAGATATATTCATGAATGAAATGTGTGGAAAGAAAAAGAAAAGAATTACATAGAATGAGAATGTGTAAAGAGTTTGAAACTTTTATGGGTAGAGAGTGTACAGAGGAGAACAGATCATGGATACAGAAAAATATGAAAGAAAGTACATAAAGAGATTATTCTGTAATGGTATAAGTTCTTCTAAACAGACAATAGTTTGAAGGCCCCTAAATCATGGGGGTGAGGTTATACTTCTTCAAACATGGCATCCATCCCTAGAAGAAACTGTGAGATTTGCTCCTTGCTGATAAAGAATTGATTGAGAATGTGAACATAATAACCCTGTAGCATAATAAGAAATGGATTTGCAGACAGCAGCACTTAAAAAGGTATTTGGCTCTGAGAAAGCATATAATTAAAGTTCTGGAGATTATAATTCCTCTGAAAACAAGAATGAAAAGAATCAGAAATAGCAATATTTCTTCACGGAGGATTCTCTATGTTCAATGGAGTGAGAAAAGTCTGTAATAACATGGAGAAAAGGGAGAGGGGAGGGGTAGAATGGAGAAAATAATAACAAATACTACTTAGTTAAAAGGAAAACATATAGGAAAGAAAGAAAAAATTTAATCAGTATATGGGAGTATCCTAAAACGAATAATGGCCACAAAATCACTGATACAGAATACATGAAAATGAAATTCAGCATCATAAAGGACCCTAGAGATCATTTAATATAACGTATTCATTTACAAAGGAAAGAATTGAGGAAAGATTAAGTCATATAAACAGTAAATAGCAGAGAGAGGAATAAGTAAAGAATATTGAGTTTTAAAATTAAAAGCTATCAGCTATAAAAGTCCAAAAGTTTAGAAATTAGTCTCCATAAACCAGATATTATGAGGATTAAATCTTAATTATACTACCCACCTCCTGCTAGAGAAGTGATGGACTTAAAATCCAACATAAGACAAACGTTGATGATTGTGGCCCATGCAGAAATATGTTTTGCTAGACTATGGATATTAGTTACTAGAGATTTCTTTTTTTTTTTAATTTTTATTGTTCATTTGGTAGGGGAATAATATAGGAGGGATAGATAAGAGTTTGTAAAAGTGATTAATTTAGAACAATCAGTATCCAAATTGAATCAAAGAAATTTAAAACTGAAAGGGAAATTAGAATTCTTTATTTTTTTTAATAAATGAAGCAATTGAGGATAAGTCAAATGACTTGTCCAAGATCATATATATATATATAGTTCTTTTATAAAACTTAAATTTCTATAGAGAGTCATTAGTAAGATTTGGGGATATCCCATGATTAGCAATCCATTTTTCATATTCCCAGTCTCTTAAAAAACTAATTTTGACATGCTTATAAAATTTAACTAGGAATTCCGGCAACATGGTTGAGTGAATGGTGGAATCTATTTGGCTGAGTGAATGGTGGAATATATTCCAAGATCTCCTGGATCTCCTCAAAAAAAGCAAAAGAAAATGAACAAAATAAAGAAAAAAGAGCGAGAAAAGGGGGAAATCTAGAAATTCTGACAATCCTTTAAACAAAGAATTAAGGGAAAGACAATAAAAAGTATGGGATTTAACAAGAAATATTAAATCAAAGTACAGCACAATGGAAAACATATTTGAGGCTTCTAAAGTACAAAACCATTAAATACTTTTCAAAAATAAAACCACAAAATATATAATGAAAATAATTCAGTATTATTAAAGATAGAAAAATGTGATTTCAATTGGAGAGAAAACCCATACCCAGGGAAACACCTTTGAGCAATGCAGGTCAGCAATTTTTCTTAAGAGTTCAAGCTTATAGATATGTAAGGATAAATGGCATGCCCGGGATGACATTCCCTTGTGGCCTACACATTCTCTGAATCCATCTGGCCCTAAAATAAATTCTAGGAATCTTAATTGGAATTGATGGAAAACATATTTCTCCAACTACTAGTAAAAGATATGGTTCTGCATCTATAATAACTTTTCCCTTTTATGGGAGTCATTGGATGAAAATATCAGAATTATTGAAAGATGATACTGAAGAAGCTCAGCAGGGATATAATTACTACAAAGCTTAATGTTGCAGGGATATTGAACCATCCAAATCTAGGCCTGCTTTCCAAATGGAGTATAGAAGCCTATCTTGCATTTGGTCCCAGCTCCAATTCTCTTAAGCTTTCCAATCTCCCATACTTACAACAAAATATAAATATAAACACAAGTATCTTTCTTAAGGTATCTAAAATCAGGGGAAGGGACAATTAATGGTTTGCCTATAGTCAATGTAAGGCTAATGTTCTCCACTTCCTTTCTTTAGAAACAAAGAGCAAGGAAACTTCTGCTAGTGAGATATTGATAAATGTGTTTTTTTAATTTAATTTTAATGCATATCCAACAAATAGTTCTTAAATATCTGCTATATTCCAGGCACTGTACTAGACTCTTAAAATGCAAAAACAAAAGGCAAAGTTTCTGCCTTCCAGGAATTTATGTGAGTATGGATCCTTGAAGTTTTAATGAGTCCAATTATTGGCATATGTGTATTTGTTTTATATATGTGAGTGTGTATTACATTTCTCTATATAATGTGTGTATATATATTCATATGCATATGTATTGCCATATATAATATACAATAATTTGTTTTTTATGTAAATAAAGATTACACTTAGATGATTTATGAAAGTAAGCAAAAGCCTTGGATCTTTATCTAAACCTTTTATCTTTAGTATTTTGGACTTATTTTTCTGCAAATCAATCAACATCTTCAGTCTTTATTTAATCATATTACAGCTCTGTTTTCTTTGCTATTTGAGTTCAAAAGGTTTTCCTCTATTCCTAACTATGTACTTTATATGCTTTCTGGGACATCTCTCCATGCTCTTACTTATATTTAATTATTTTTATTTGCAAATATGCAGTTATTTTTAACTACATTCCCTCTTGTTTACAGTTATACCTATGTGTTGCTGTTTTGAGCTTTATAAGCTATTTACTCCTAAGCTATAAACACTTTTGAATCAGAAATAACAATTGTTTATAAAGAATTGAAAATAAGTAATTATTTTTCTTCAATGTTCCAAATTGTCCCCCAAATAAAAATACACTACCTTGGCAAAAATCTTTAATTATTTAGAATTCTGGCCTCAGAGTATTGTTAATCCCCAATGTCTAGTCTACTAAGTAACATCTTCAGTATTTCTTTCCTTTTCTCTTTTACAAAGATAAAAACAAGGTTCCTTATATCTTCATTAAAATAAAAACGTAGAGCAAATTTTGAGGAGTTAAATTTTTACCAAGAATAAATGAATTTATAACTATAGCATGCATAATAAAAATAGATCCCTCTCATAATCACAGTTCTTAACCCTCAGTTCTCTGATCCATCCAGCAATCATATTACCTCCTAGGGCTTCAGTTTTCTCTTCTATAAAAGGAGGACATTAAAGTAGATAATTAATAACATGTCTTCCACCTCTAATACTCTCTGTTTCTACCTAATGTAAATACCAATATAGCCAACAAGCTTTTTTATAAAGCAATAATCTAAAATTTAATCAATTTCCTCTGCTAAACCAAAAGAATCACAATTTAGTGAATTTCCTAAGCCTCAAAAAAGTTACATGACTTGCCTATGCTCACAGAATGAATAAACATCAGTGGCAGGCTTGAACCCAGAAATTTATATCCCTACGTGGTATTCTATCTCTATGCCATGATGCACCTCAAGCCTTTCTTAATTGATATGTGCATATAATCAATTTAATTCCAATTCAATTGAATAGTAATTTATTAGGCTCTTATTATGAACCAAGCACTGTACTAGATATTCAGGATACATAGAGAAAATTGAAAACAATCTGTGTTGTCAAGAAACTTAAATTGTACTAAGGTGAAAAAAATAAAACATGTACAGATAAGTAAATAAGGAAATACCAAGGATATAGAAGAAAGTGAATTGAGGGAAGCACTAATAACTGAGAAAATCTGGCAGGGAATACTATAGCAGGTGACACCTGAATCTTGAAGGTAATTCAGGATTCTAAGAGGCAGATGTGAGAAGAAAAAGTATTCCAGGGCAGCTAGGTGGCACAGTGGATAGAGCACCGGCCCTGGATTCAGGAGGACCTGAGTTCAAATTTGACTTCAGACACTTGACACTTACTAGCTGTGTGACCCTTGGTAAGTCACTTAAACCCAATTGTCTCACCAAAAAAGAAAAAAGAAAAAAAGTATTCCAGACATATGTGACAGTATTCAAAGAGGCATGGAAGCAGAAAGATGGAATATCATAGATAGGGGTGAGCAAGGTATAACTCTTTGACTAGAATATAGTTTCCCAAAGGGAGAGTAAGGTAAATCATTCTGAAAAGATAGTTTGGAGCAAATGGGAAAAAAGTTCTTAGATGTAGAGATATTATACTGAATTATACTCAGGACTTTTCTTAAATTAAAAGTTAAAAAAAACTTATTTAATATTAGCTACCAAAAAGAAAAAATAAAGATAAATATTTTGTCCCTTTGTAGTTTGTATTAACTTGTCTACTGGTATAGTTATATATTAAATAATAACCAGAACAATCAAATACTTTATATTCTACAGTAACTAATATATGGATGCTACATTCCCTGCAGTGGGAAATATAATAGAATGCTATGCATTTTGTAGAAGTCAGAATAGTGGGATTTTTTGGCAAGTGACATAATGGATTGTTGTTTGTTTTTTTTTTAATGGAGGTAAAGATTAAAGTGTGAGTTTTATTGCTTTTGATAATTCAAGTTTAATACTTAATTCAATTTTGTATATTATTATAAGGTTACTCTTAGGATACTAGTCTTGTAAGAATTTGCAAATGCAATCCAGGGGAAAGCTTTACATATTATTATAGTTATTGCTGTTGTTGTTATCACATAATTCTTCCTGTACCCATTTATATTACTTAATTTAGTCTTACAGGTAATCAATTCAGTGAGAGAAAATTCATTATTGGATCAGTTATAATTGTGACTCTGGAAAACAAAAACCAAAAAAAGGTATTTTGTTATATTTCCCACTGGAAGTATTTGGATTTTCTTATTACTATTATTTGGTAGATTCAGCTTTAAGGTATAAATTTGTTGCCTCCCCCATTAGAATTTAAGTTCCTTGAAGCCTGTGACTAGAGAAGAGTGAGAGGGGAATGGGTAGAGGTAGGTAGAGGTAGAAGGATATTTTAATTATCACTCTTATGATGTTGCTTGGTGTATAGTAAGTATTTAATAAATACTATTGATTGATAAGAAAACACATTTGTTTTTTAAGCCATTATTTTTGTGTGTGTGTGTGAGGCAATTGGGGCTAAGTGACTTGCCTAGGGTCACACAGGTAGTAAGTGTTAAGTGTCTGAGGCTGGATTTGAACTCAGGTCCTTCTGACTCCACAGCTGGTGCTCTATCCTCTGTGCCACCTAGCTGCCCCAAGCATTATTTTTATTACAACTGAAATGCTTTAAATTTTCTCAGTTGCAAATCTGTGAGCATCAATAGGCATGTACTTTATTCAACATTCTTTTCAATCAGCTCCCACTATGGAGACTAATGTCTACCTGAAGTGACCATGAACCTCTCATTCATTATATTTATCAAGCAAAAAATGATTTTGTCATTAAGAGTACTCAAATGCTAGTAGCACTGTGGCTCTCTCATCATTTGTAAATCTTCCATCTGTCCAATGACATCAATTTTGAAGCCCTTCTCTGACTTAGCGCCCAATATTTAATGTAGAAAAAGCTGTGTTTCACTGTGTCTCATGATCTTTTGGTCTCTAATTCTTAGTGTATCAAATAAAACACATATTCCAAACTGTATAGCTTCTTAGCAGCTAAATAAATAATGAATATTTAATACAGCTGGGCCCAACCATTTGGGGAATTTCATTTTTATATATTATGAAATGACTCCTTTCCAATTGTAAAATATTTATTTGTATTTTTTTTAATTATGTAGTCATATATCATCTCTGTTCTTTCAGTCATCTTGACATTTCACAAATATTTAATCATAGATGGAAAATTAGACCACTTTGCATTACAACAATGAATCATAGGCCAATAAATTGGTTGATTTGGGCATTTTGTTAACTCACTGAACCAGCCTGTCATTAAGGGCATGGAAATATCTGTTAATCAGTCAGTACAAAAGCTGGTAAATGAAACATATTGCTCCCCCTGTAATCTGGAAAGGTTTTAAAGTCATAGGCATTTGTTTACACATATTCAAAACATAGGCTACAGACTAAAGGTCACATCCATATATAGAAGACAGTAATGATATAGTAAATAGCATAGTGGAATTAGAGTTAAGAAAACTTGGGGTCATTCCCAGCTATGGCATTTACTAGCTATAAAACCATAGGCAACTCATTTAACCTTTTTTGAATATTAGGTTCTGCATCTGTAAAATGCTATATGATGATCATAGTTCCTATGTCAAAGGATTCTTATACAGCTTTAAAAGGTAGGGGAGTCTTTTTGAACAATTTAATGTATTATATAAAAATCAGTGTCTATGGTTCTCTTTAATTGTCAAATAATACGTATATTATATATACATAAATTATGTGTGTAGTATGTTATATGCATGCACAATACATACATTGCACATGTATATGGCACATATTCACATGCCTAAGTAAATAAGTATATGTATGTTTTATGTGCATTATGTATACACACACATATATATAAATAATACACACAGATATAAATTCATAAGGACACATACATATACATACATATATATGAATGTGTGTATATAATTTTCTAACTAGAGCTCTTTCAACAAAAATGTTAATATCATTCAGAAACATGGTTGCCTATCAATGTACATGATAGTCAAAAAAGTCATTCTGAATTACTCTAAGATGTTAAAATGTTATGTATGTCACAGAGAAGTACATACATATGTTACTTTACATAAATTTAGAGCCAAAATGTTCATATATCAGTCAGAGAGACAGACAGACATCAAGTAGGAAAATGGATAAAGTTCTAGACTTCAAATCGAAGAGATCTGGCTTCCTGATCACCTCTCTGGTATTAGTTTCCTAAGTGTCAACAAGGTTCTCTGAACTCAGATCCTCCTCTTTTCAAGCCTAACATTCTATCCAGTAGAGCTCTATATGCACACTGTGTATGTTTATGTAATTATTTATATATATATATATATATATATATATATATATATATATATATGTGTGTGTGTGTGTGTGTGTGTGTGTGTGTGTGTGTATCAAACAACACTATATATTTATATATTATTTATATATAGTGTTGTTTGAAATATTTGGGGGAAGCCTGTCCCTGTTCTATGTTATTGGGGAACTTACCTGGGGTTTCTAATTTATTGCTACTTATAAATTAGAGGCTATTACACAAGTCTTTGGTATTAAGCATTTATTAAAGCATATTAAATGTTAGTAAAGAGAGAGCACATGGCTCCAAAATGTAGAATCCCTACATACCCAGATAGAGAGAGAAGTGAGGGGGGACACATGGCTACCTTCTCTAGCATCTCAGCCAAGAGAGAGAGTGAGAGAATTGATGAGAAGAGGAGAGGGATCCCACTCTCCCCAAGGATTTTTATCCTCTCTCCGTTAGAGGTGGGTCATTGCACATTGATCTAAGCTAATTGGCCAGTAACATTCAAGTCCACTAATTGACGTGATTTGGGGGGTCACCCAGGTGAGTTAACTTCCTTTAGTTGGTCAGGAAAGTCAATCTACATTTCTTTTGTGAGTCTACTGACTCTGGGCTGGCCCTGGGAAACCAGCCAGTACCTGGGTTGTTCCCTGTGTCTCCCCAAAATCCCATTATAAATAATTTTCTCACTATGTGTATGTGTGTGTAAATACATGTAGCACAATATTCATGTACACACATACACATATACATACATTTGTGTATATGTATATATGTATACACATGTTCTGAATCCAGATAGATATGGAATAACAAACGTATCCAATAAACAAAGAACTTTAGGATCAATGTTTCACTATTAGGGACATCAATTATACTTTAATTTGTGAGATTTAAAATTGGATATAAGAGCATTAAACTCCCCTTTAACCTTTCCCTTTTATATCTCCCATACCAGTAAGAGAAAGAAACCTCTGAGCTTTAGTTAGAAATGGATTACTTAGTTTTTATTGTTTGGGAGTTAATTAGCCAACAAACAAGGTGATGCTGATTAGAGAAATAGGAAAGTAGAAATACAAATAACTAGTCTTAGATCTAAGATTAGTCTATATTCCATATAGAACTCACCAAATCCCAAGGCCACCTCTGAGTCTGAGAACCGCGTCAAGCACGTGCTGTTACAGAGGACCAGGCCAATCACCAAGGACCACACCATCAAACCTGAGTCAGCATGTGTGTGCAAAGCGAGAGAGACCACTTCTGTTTTTAAGTTTGCACCCCAGAAGTGGAGTGCTTTAGCAGACGCAGGGCTGTTCGTCACAGTCTCCGCCCCTAAAGGGCAGTCCTTCAAAAACTGGCATCCTTCAGTTATCGCTAACCAACTCTTAAATCTTAGTTAAAAGCTTTCACTTTTTACCACAAATTATAATGTATATGTGTGTACTATGTAAAATACATATATAGTATATGCTTTCATCTTCCTAGAAAGCTCCTTGTGAAATACTTCATCTAAAAATGGAAATTTACCACTTTTTTGCAATTTATGATATTAAAGAGCTGTTTAAGTAGAAGTTAAATAATTTATCCAAGGTCACACAGTGTGTGTAAGAAGCAGGATTTTAACCCTGACCTTTCGCTAATTTTGGTTCTCTGTAGATTGGTTTTTTACACATAACACCATGCTTCCCACCTGACGTATACAGGTGTTAATGTACATTTGTAAGTGCATGTGTGAATGTACTATGTATAGGAATAGAGACTTTACCTATGATTTAATTGGAGTTTGTTCAGTCATTTCAGTCATGTCCCCATTTGAGGTTTTCTTGGCAAAGATACCAGAATGGTTTACCATATCCTTCTCCACCTCAATTTACAAATGAGGAAAATGAGGCAAATAGAGTTAAGTGATTTGCCCAGGTTCACACAGCTAGTGTCTGAAGTCATGTTGAACTCAGGTTTTCCTGACTCCAGGCCCAGCACTCTATTCACTACCCAACTTAGCTGCTTTTTATCAATATAGGGAACCTTTATTTGAGGAAACTTCCATCCAAAATATAGATTAAAAATTAACACTTTATCTATAATTTAGTTTTAGAACATGCTAAAACCCTGAGAATTTAAATGTCTTCCTGATTATGAGGCCATCTCTCTATCCATTATGTCTTGGTGCTTTATATCTATGTCTATATATATATATATATATGTGTGTGTGTGTGTGTGTGTGTGTGTCAAATAAATTTTTTGGAGGTATAGATATCTAAAGATACACAACATGCATATGTGTATATATATACATACATATATGTGTATATATGTACACATAGAATGACATTCAGTATGGTCAGAGAATGAGCTCTTTACATATCCTTGAGGTTTTTTTTGTTTGTTTTTTGGGGGGGCTGGGCAATGAGGGCTAAGTGACTTGCCCAAGGTCACACAGCTAGTAAGTGTCAAGTGTCTAAGGTCAGATTTGAACTCAGGTACTCCTGAATCCAGGGCCAGTGCTTTATCCACTGCACCACCTAGCTGCCCCTACATATATCCTTGTTAAAAATAGCTATGTATTTTTATGTTTCTCAGTAATCAGAATAGTGAATTAAATTTTTTTCTAGTAACTAGTTTGGTGTTCTCTCCCACAATCACTAACATATTATGAAGAAACAACAATAACATTCACTTAACAGTACCTAAACCAGGCATACAATAATCATTTAATTAGTATGTGTATATGTTCATGTGCTACAGTCACTCTTTTGTACTTCAATTCTCATTGTAACTTGAATGTGCAGTGTTGTCAGTTAATAGAAAGGTGGTTGAAACATTTTCAGTTAACACAAATGACTGTGTGTATTATCTTCCATCTGTAAAACTGACCTTGTCACTTCAATGGGGTTTAACATTATTTTTCCCCTACCAATGGTGATAGAACAATCAGTCATAGATTCTCACCATGTTCTCAGTTAAGAGAAATATGTAGGCTCCTTTGAAATGTATATTATGGTGAAATGGCAGGCTAAATATAAGGTAGCTAAATTTAAGGTGGAAAAGAGATAGTGGTAGCAGTAGTGGTAGCAAGGGTGGTTGTGGTGGTGGTGATGGTGGTAGATGATGGAAGATGATGATGATGAAGATTTTGATGATGTTTGTTGAGCTAAAGCTAACTGAGCCAAATGAGAGTGGAGTCTGAATTTGACCTCAGTACTTCCATGTTCATTAGTTCATTTAAATTAACTACGCTTTCCCCTTATATTTGTAGTAATTGTTCAGTTATTCAGTGATTAACTCAACAAACATTTAAGGAGTGCTCACTACGTGGTGGTCAATAAATAAAGAGCTTAATAATGATTAATTCCCTGTCCCCTTTCTGGCCACAGATGATACTTGGACAGCCCTAAGATAGTTTTCATAATTCCTTTTTTCTCTCTGACTGGCTCCTCTGTTAGCTAATAATAATTCCAGAATTTATCCCCTATAGTTTATAGAATAACAGGGAGCAAATTATTGTATTTCTCTTCTGGCATTTGACAAGTTAGTAGGTATATGGCTAAATGTCTGCAACAAGTGTATAAGGAATTCTTAATGTAACTTCTTCCATCCTGTCAAATCCTCATTAAATACACAACAGCACATGTATCTTTACCTAATGGGAGTGAATCGAAAGATGAGAGAAAATTAACCTATATTTCAGAACTCTCCTACAGAGTCAGCTAGTAGACATAAAAATAGGAAAGAGAATACTCTACTACCCTGAATTTGCTAGAAGTAGCAAAAACACCATTGTTAATTCTTTTTGTCTCCCAGAAAAATACACTGAAAAAAACTGCCTAATTGTACTTTTGAATAAAAAGAAATTGAAAATAAAAGCATGATAAAAGTCATATGACTATGATGACTAGTCAAGATCTGTGCTCTACAGAAAAAAAAAAGAATCTTAAAAGTATTGTTTACTTATTCTTAGCTACCTTGACGACAAGAAACAAATAATGTGACTTAATGAGTACTCTAGGAATTTAGATATACCATATAATTAGGATGATTCAGTTGTCACATGTATATAGTACTTAAAATACAAAATAGGTCATTAATATTCTTATTGTTTCACATCAGTCATGAGCAATTCAATTTAACAAGTATTTAGTAAGTATCTACTATGTGAAACACACTGTGTTAATCACAAATGATATGAAGATAAAAATAATATAGCACATCTTCCCTCAGGGAACTTATATTCTGCAAGAAGAATATTAAAGAAATAAGTAGTATAGGGAATGAAAGAATAAAGACAGATAAGAGATTCTAGGAACATTTTAAGATAGAGTGTTGTTGTGGGGGGAGCTGACCCTTGACATATCATTTAACCTCAGTGAGCCTCAGCTGCTTCTTTTTCAAGATGAGATTCCAATAGCAATATCATCATCATCAATCATCTTCACAGAAAAAGTAGTATTTATGTAATATTTTAAAATTTGCAAAATATTTCACATATTTTATCTCAATTTTATCTTTAAAACAACCCTGAGAGATAGGTGATATTAATGTATGTTGTTGTTATTATTGTTGGTGGTGGTGCTGGTAGTAGTAGTAGTAAGTAGTAGTAGTAGTAGTAGTAGTAGTAGTAGTAGTAGTAGTAGTAGTAGTAGTAATAGTAATAGTAATAGTAATAGTAATAGTAATAGTAATAGTAATAGTAATAGTAACAAAACTGAGACACAGAGAATTTAAGCAATTTATCCCAAGACACAAATAGTAAGTGTGTAATGCAAGATCTGAACTCAGGTCTTCCCAATTGTGAATCTAGTACTCTATTGTACTGCATGATCTAGTTGCTAAGAGTCTTGTAAGGACCAAATAAGGAAATTTATTTAAGTCTTATGAAAACCTTTTAGTGTATTGAATATCTTATATGTGCCAAGTAATAAGATATAGGTTAATAGTCCATGGGCAAACCTAAATTTGGAGGGACTCATTCCATTGACAACAGGGTGTGAAATTCTCAGCAAAAACAGTTGTGTGAGACTTATCTACTAAATTGCAAGGGGTTGCAATCTATACTAATAAAGGGAACAAACATAGAAAAAGAAAAAACCCAAACCCAGAAAATAAAAAACATTAACGTTGAAAGATAATGCATTTTATTTCTAAGTAAATCTACCAGCTACATTTTCTTTTTTAATGTGATCCTTTACTCTTTGATATGTTTAATGTAATTGTTATATCTTAAATAACCTGAGTCAGAATATAATTTTCTTTGGGATAAAACACACACACAAAGTGTTAAGATTTACAGACTAGAAACATGACCACTATAATGATAATCCTCTATGAAATCTTGAAGTAGATGAATGTGGTAAGACTAAGACTAGACAGAATCAAGAAGTTTTAGCTACAATGTAAGAGAAATGAAGGAAAACATTTTATTTTAAGTAGAACTATCATGCTTGGCTACATTTCAAAAATAAACTTCTAGATATGTTTACCAAGGTAGGCAGGGAGTAAAATGCATTTTATTGTGTTCTAGATTTCAATTTGTCCCAGATAATCCAAGACCCTGAAAGCTCCATTTCAAGATGCTGGCTTAATCCTGAAGATATTTGCAAAAGTAATGTAGGCTTTTGGAATAGAAAGTAATCTCATGAAATCACAACAGCTCCTTTATAGAATCATAGAATTAGAGTTCAGATCAAGTCATTTAGTCCAATCATCTCATTTTAGAGGAGATGAATCTGAGGCCTACCAAGGTAAAATTATTTACCCACAGAAAACAGCTAGTAAATGACAGAAATGTGACTTGAACCAGGTTCCTGATAGCAAATTCAACCTTTTTTTTTTTTCTACTCCATTAGGCTTTTCTCCCATTAAAGGCAAGGAAAGTAGAAGAGGAGATAATATGAGAATACTTCTTATTATATTTACAAGTTTTATTGCTTTGCCTTCTTAATTATTTTTTCTTAGATCATATGTTTGTAGTGATTATTAGAACCAATAAATATCTTAACAATTAATAAAATATTTCTTAACTAAAGTAGTGTTGACATGAATAGATCTGTGGGAAGACTGTATTTGACTTCACCAATATGAGCTAAAATACTCCTCATCAGATTATTCAGCCCTGGATAGTCATGATTTATGAATAGTTTGAAGATATATACCCTTCAGAAATGCAGCAAAAAAGTATTGCTTTATAAGCTACACTGGCAGGAATACTGATTTTGAAACTGTATTTACTACCCTGCATGACTGCAAAGGAAAATTAAAATACAAATGCCCAGATATTATTCATGGCAAATAAAAGCAGTTTGATAATCAGAAATGAATGGTACATTGGGATATGGCTTTATCAGAATTTTATTTATTAGAAGGAGATATTTCCCCCTTTTTGCACTAACATAACAGTAAATTTCTCTGTAGAGATTTTGAACTCTACAATTCTGTGCTATATAAGAATGCTCAAAATTGTGTTAAGTTTGACTGTATAGTATTTCTAATTATACCTGCAAAAAGTGAAAGATGTACTAGTGCACTTACATATAAATTTTTAAAAGCCTAAATCTTACTGTGAAGAGAAAGTGGGAGAAGTCATGTCATAGGCACATGTTTCCCATGGGCCTCTTTTATACTTCAGTTTATCACATTCCTAAGTGTTCTATGTTAATTTGGTATGTTTCAGCTTTTAAGTAAGATCTCTTTTATGTTTCACATTTTTCTAGTGCTGGTAGTTGTGACTAAATCCAAGTTGGAATGGACAATAAGAAGAAAGGGTAATTGCTACTTGATGAAAAACAAAAGATCTATGACAAATCAATTAATTCCTCCAATCTCTCTGCTGCTTTCTTTATGGGTAGTGATTATAATCAAGACAAATACTAGAAGTAACTCTTCTAGTACAGGACTGTGAAATGCATAAAGATCACTGTAATGAAATAGAGAAGTACTTCATTACAGTGAGTTAGTTATACAGTAGCACATGGAAATAGAGAACTGTTTTTAGAACATTTGTTGTAATGAGTTTCCCTCTATTAATACTGCAAGAGGGTGCCTCACCTGCTCTGTGCTGAGTAAACAGATATAAAGTAAATTGAAGCAATGACCCCCTACCCTTTAATGCTTTATAATCAGATTAAGAGATTAGGCAATATACCTAAATTATATAATTTTAGAGATGGAAGGAATCTTAAATATACATTTTCTAATATTTCTGAGTAGCTTTTTATAATAAAGAAAATAACTTTATTTTAATTGCCAGTGCTCAATTCTGGAATCCTATAGATACAACCTCATACTGAAATCCAAGTGAGTGGAAAAGCATCATATAGAAAAATAATTACCTATGTGAGAAAATAATTGTTAATAATGTATTTCTTGGGGGGACCCAGAGATGAGTTCCTCTGTCCTCCCCACCCCCCCTACACACACACTCACACACACACACACACACCTCCAGAAAGTTCAAATATTACCTGGGACAAACCCAAGGGAACAAAAGAAATGGAAATAGACTCTTATCTAGCTCAGAGAAGGGCCACACCTAGATAATGGACTTTGCCTTAGGCAACTTGAGTGAGCATCTTCTCCCTGATGTCATCCTTAGAGTTCATTTTAATTTAGATCACCTCCAAATCATGTCAACCAATGGAATTGAATGATGCTAATTAATTGGCTTTGATCAGTGTATAATGAGAGGATAAAAATTGAAAGATGCCACAATCTCTGTCTCTCTGTCTCTCTCTGTCTCTCTCTCTTTCTCTCTCTCCCTTCCTCCGTCCCTTCCTCCCATGTGCTCTGCCTCTGAGACACAACATGGGTCTTCTGGGGCTTGTGTGTGTGTGTGTGTGTGTGTGTGTGTGTGTGTGTGTGTGTGTATTAGTTAATAATAAATGCTTATTGCCAAAACCGGTGCAACAATAATTATTTTATAAAACACAGTCTTTGCTTAATTTAAAAAACACATATAACACAAATGTGTCTATATAAATGTTTATGTAAATTTAAATATAATACATATATCTACATATCTTCTTTTTCTTTTTCTTTTTTTTTTTTTTTGGTGAGGTAATTCAGGTTAAGTGACTTGCCCAGGGTCACACAGCTAGTAAGTGTTAAGTGTCTGAGGCTGGATTTGAACTCAGGTCCTTCTGAATCCAGGGCCAGTGCTCTATCCACTGTGCCACCTAGCTACCCTCTATATATATTCTTATGTCATTTAAACTTTGTGATTGTCTAAATGCTATGACAATCCTAGTTAATAGTTCTATGAACAATCATATACATTTATATTATGATATATATTCTGCAAAGACCTTTATGTGTATAATATCACTTTTTTAGTTATAATTATTTTTTAGGTCAGGAAACTAAGGCTGAGAAAGACTGAATGAAATCTGCTCATGGTCACAGAATTCAGAGCAGAATTGGACACTAATTGGCTTTTCATGAAATCTAAGTTTAGCATTCTGCATTTATCTAGGTGATGCAGACAGAATGCTGAGCTAGAAGTTGGGAATACCTGAGTTCAAATATGACCTCTGACTCTTACTAGCTTTGTGACCATGGTCAAGTCACTTAAGCTATTTTCCCCAGTTTCCTCAACTGTAAAATGGTGATGATAATAGTACCTATCTCTCAGGGTCATTGTAAGACTCAAATGAAATAGGTTTTTTTGTTTGTTTGTTTGTTTTTAAGCACTTCTCTTAGTTCCTGGCACATAGTTTGCACTATATAAATGTCTGTTTCCTTCCTTCCTTCATCTGAACAAAATATGAAACATTTTATTGATCATTAATTTGATTCATTTCTCATTTTTTCAGTACTTTTCATTCAAACAGATTTTAGTAAGAGAAGGAGATATAAATGGGCAAATTATTTCATTCAGAGCATTAGGACCGGACAAATTCACTGTACTTCATCAGTCAATTTACTGGTAGGCATATTTAATCAGTCTCCTCATAAGATTAGCGCCCAAGTTTTTAACTTAGCCCTTTTCTGGTATTAAAGACAAATAGGCTTTTCTCTTACAAAATCTTTGGTTAACTAGCAGGCTTAGCAAATAATGGTGCTCTGGTAAATTTAAATCACTAGTTGACTCCAGTCTAACCTTTTTATTTTTTTAATGGCTATGCTTAATGAATTTCTTTTAATGTAACATTCATAGCATTCATTTATTAATTCAGTGAACATCCAGTATAATGACCATGATAAAATTCTTTGAGGATTTGTGAGTGTTTTCCAATCACCATTCTGAATACCATTGATTTTTACAGAGGACTCTAGTTATAGAGACAGCTAGTTCACACAGTAAATAGAGATATGGAAATGGAATCAAGAAGACCTGGATTAAAATATGACTTCAGGGGGCAGCTAGGTGGCACAGTGGATAGAGAATTGGCCCTGGAGTCAGGAGTACCTGAGTTCAAATGTGACCTCAGATACTTGACACTTACTAGCTATGTGACCCTGGGCAAGTCACTTAACCCTCATTGCCCTACCCCCCCCAAAAAAAGAAAAATATATATATATATGACTTTAGATATTTACTGAGTATGCCTGGACAAGTCATTTCCTTTCTAACTTCAGTTTCCTCAATTATAAAATAGGGATAATAATAGCACCTACTAGATAAGGTTTTTGCAGGGATGAAATATTTGAAGCTTTAGCACCAGTTTGGGGGCATTAAGCATTTATTAAAGTATATTACATATTAGTAAAGAGAGGTAGCACATAGCTCAGAAAGTTAGGAAAGCCTATCTAGCCTAGAGCTCATCCTGGCCCTCTTCTTCCTCCAAATCCTCCTCCATGAGAGTGTCCAAGAGCCTAATTGAGAATAGAAGCTTCCTCTGGATCCGGAGAAGAGGTGGCCCTTCCACACTGCTCAAAGCTAATTGGCTAGCATCGTTCAAGTCTATTGGTTTACTGGACTTGAGGGTGGTCCATGAGCAAAACATGCTGAGATCAGAGTTCAGAGAACATATCCCCTGAGGGCCAGGCCTTCAGAAAGGTATGGTTCCAATCAAGTTAATTCTACATGAGTCAATCAGCAAATTCAATCCAATCATTCCTAATTTAATCCTCTGGAGTGGGGCCTCTGGGCATCCCAAAATGCATTATTTTCTCACAATAGTGTCTACAGATAGTAGATATTTAATAAATGCTTATACCCTTCTTCATTCCTGGACTTTTATAGAAGATATGGGAGGTATGGCTGAGTCTTCAGTGACTCTGGGGGAAGGGGGAAGATATAAATGTTTTAGTCTATGTTTTGTGAATAACAACAACAACAACAACAACAATAATAATAATAATAATAAAAGTGAAACCTTGATCTCAGCCTGTCTTCTCATACTTTGTCTGTTGTTCCTAAATATGAAGTGTAGGCTTTTTTAAAATTTGATAAACTGTTGGTCTAGGCTAGTTCGGTTCAGATTCTTTTACATTTCAATCTCTGTATATATGTCACTTTACTGAAGGTGTTGCACCTCCCACTCAGAAGAACTAAGGTACTCAGCTCTCAGTAAAAGCCCAGAAGATGCCAACAGTGTGTTAACCCTTACCATCCAGGCAGAACACTCATTACTTCTGAATAAAAAATATCAAATCATATAAGGAAATATGTTAAATGACAGAAAAAATATCTCTTTCATATGTATACAACTAGTCTATGTGTGCACATCAAGACAAAATCCAAAGAACATATGTGATCAGGAAGATAAATGTAATGCTTGGGTTGGGAATCAATATGTTCTTCCATCATTTTTCAGTCATGTTGACTCTTTGTGACTCTATTCAGTGTTTTGTTTTTGTTTTTGTGGGGCAATGAGGATTAAGTGACTTGCCCAGGGTCACACAGCTAGTAAGTGTCAAGTGTCTGAGGCCGAATTTGAACCCAAGTCTTCCTGAATTCAGGGTCAGTGCTTTACCCACTGCCCCTCCCCCCCCCATTATAATGGTTTGCAGATGAAGAACTGAGGCAAACAAGATTAAGTGACTTACCCAGGACCACACACCTAGTAAGTATCTGAGACTAGATTTGAACTCAGGAAGATGAGTCTTAACGACTCCAAGCATGGGACTCTATCCACTGTGCCACCTAGCTACCACCAGGGAATCTTTGTGGACATCACCAAATTCTTATACATCGCAAACTGGATTTGCCAGGAATATCTCAAATACATATCCAAAACAGAACTTGTTATCCTTACCTCCCAAACATTCCCATCTTCTGAACTTTCATTTTATTGTTGAGGGAACTGCCATTACTCCATCTTCTTCATCACTCAGACCCACATCCTAGATGTTGGCTTAGACTCCTAACTTGCACTCACCCCATCTTCAATCATTTGATAAATCTTTTCAATTCTATATTCACAACAGCTTTTATATATGTCCCCTTCTTTCTGTGCATACATCTTCTACTCTGGAGCAAGTCCTCATCCCCACATATACAATTTCAGGAGTCTGCTGATGGGTCTCCCTGCCTTAATTCTTTCCTTATTTCAGTGTATCTTCCACCCATCTGACAAATTGATATTCCTCAAGCACAGCACATATTACCAGTCCTATTCAGTAAACTTCATTGGCTCCCTATTACCTTCAGAATAAAATATTAGAAGTTAGGTGGGAGCAATAGACCAGAACTCAGATCTGAGATCAAATCTCACCTTAGTTACTTACTAGCCATGTGACCTTGAGGAAGTCATTTAATCTGTCTAC
This sequence comes from Dromiciops gliroides, assembly GCF_019393635.1. Lineage (NCBI taxonomy): Eukaryota > Metazoa > Chordata > Mammalia > Microbiotheria > Microbiotheriidae > Dromiciops > Dromiciops gliroides. The sequence continues at coordinate 282,623,538 of NC_057864.1, read as the reverse complement.
CTCGGTTTCCTCATCTATAAAATAGGTATTTCAATAACACCTATCCTTCAAGATTGTTGTAAGGATAAAATAAGACTATTTTAAAGTGCCTTTTAAAACCTAAATGCTAGTTATTGTTCTAATTGTCATATTGTTATTAATATTTAAAAATCTCACTTTTAAAGACATTTACAATTTGGTCCTTTCTTACCTGTCCATTCTTCTTATGCCTTACTTCTTCTATCAATGTACTACTCTACAATCCAGTGAAACTGGTCACCTTACTGTTCCTCAAATATGTTTCCCTTCTCCTGACCTTGTGCTTTTTCTCTGGCTTTCCTTCATATTGGGAATGTTCTTGCATTTCACTTCCATTTACTGTCCTCTTTGCCTTTCTTGAAGACTCAGCTCAAATCCCAACTTCTGCAAGTAGCCTTCAAGGTTCCTTTTCTCATTCCACCACATGATTCTGTACCTTCCTTCTAGATTCTCTTCCTTTTATACTATATATGGCTTCTATGTATATGGTTGTTTGAATGTTCTCCTATTTGAATGTTACCTCCTTGAGGACAGGGACTATGAATTTGACTTTCTTTGTATTCCCATTACATAGCATAGTTTCTGGAAAATCATAGCTGCTTAATATATGCTTACTGATTAATCCTGGCAACATTTAGGGAAAAGTTCACCCCCAGAAATCTTTACCTTCAAGGAAGCTGTTCTACCAAATCTGTGTCAGCAACTTGTTTTTCTTCAGCTCATAGAATATTCATAGCAATAAATAAAAAAAAAAATAGCTTAGAGAGTCATTTGACAAGTTTTTGAAGCCCTAATAATATTTTTATGTATAGCTATCAGCATAGAATTCACATTTATTCAATTCTTTCCCCGGATAATTAAAAGTATCCTCCTTAAGGGGGAAAAGTGAAACCAAATGGAAATAAGGTGGAAAAATAAAACAGTTTGCTCAGATTTTCTAACCAAGGGCTCCATAAAAATCCAGAAAAAAAGCCTCTTTAAAGTAGTAATTTTTACGCAGCTGGACCTTTTTTTTTTTTTTTGTCATTGAAACATTGGCTATAGTAGGAGTTTTTGTGTGTTTGTTTGCCAAAGCCCATAGAAGGAAAGACTTATCTAATTTATTAGTTCTGCCATTCTTAGAAACATATCTACCCTCTATATTAGAATTATGAGTAAATGTATCGCATAATCTTTCAACAATGTATTTTTATTCATGCCTACAGCTTGGCAGTTTTGTGGATCCTCCATCCACATCATTTTTCAAATAAGAGAAACTCTTAATTTATCTTCTTAAAAATAAAGAGATATGTTTCATTTTAGAGACTAAAGAGTCTTCTTTCGAGCTCTTTATGTAAACTAAAATTTTCTTCATGATGGTCATTCAGTTATTGCTTGAAGATCTCTAGTGATGAGTCCAGATTATTCAAAGGATTTCATTACATGAAACTGAAATGTACCTTTCTGCAGTATTTTAAAAGGTTTTGAGTCCCCTGATAATCAGTCAGTTGGTTAATAAATGTTTATTAAGTACCTACTATGTGCTAGGCACTGTGCTAAATACTAAAGATGCAAAAAGAGGCAAAAAAATCAATCCCCATCTTCAGGGAGCTTACAGTCCAATGGAAGAGGGTACAAGCAAACACACATGTAAAAAATACTATATATAGAGGAAAATAACAAAAAAAATTAAAGATGAAATAGAATTCAGAAGGGTTGGAAAACATGCTTCTTGTAGAAGATGAGATTTTAGCTGAGATTTAAAGGAAGCCAAAGAAGCCATTAGGTAGAAATGAGGCAGGTCATTAGGGAGGAAATGAAGAAAGTAGGATAACATTTTAGGATGGACAACAGCCAGAGAAAATGCCAAGCTAAAAGATGGAGTTTCTTGTTTGAAGAACAGCAATGAGGCCAGTGTTACTTGATTGAAGAATACATAATAGAGAATAGGTGTGATATAGCGTGTTGGGTTAGGTTTAGTAGGGCTTTTAATACCAAATAGGATTTTCTTTTTGATTCTGGAGACTATAGCTCCCTATAATAGCCGAGAAGACTGACACAGTCTCAGCTGAGCCGTAGGAACATCACTTTGGTGACTGAATGGAGGATGGATTAAAGGGAAAATTTCGAGATAGGCAAACCCACCAGCAAGCTATTGCTATAGTCCAGGCATAAGGTGATAAGGGCTTATCAAGGAACAGAAAGGGGCATATTACAGAATTTATGGAAACACAAAATCTACAGGCCTTGGCAACAGATTAGATATGAGGCACTGGGAGGATGTTGATTCCCTATCCAGTAATAGGGAAATAAGGGAGGAGAATTTAATGAGTTCAGTTTTGGATGCTTTGAGTTTAAGATATCTGTTGCCTATTCAGTTGGAGATATATGACAATCAATTTGCAATAGAAGAATGGAGGTCAGCTTCGTTGTTGTTCAGTCATTCACTTGCATCTGACCCTTCATGACCCAATGGAACATAACACATTAGGCCCTGTCTATCCTCTACTATCTCCTGAAGTCTGTCAAAGTTCATGTTCATTGTTTCCATGACATTATCTATCCATCTCATCCTATGCTTTTCCTTTTGCCTTCAATCCCAGAATTAAGGTCTATTCCAGTGAACCCTGTCTTCTCATTATGTAGCCAAAGTCAATTTCCACTTCAGTATTTGACCTTCCAGTGAATACCCTGAATTAATTTCTTTACGTATTAACTGATTTGATCTCCTTGCTGTCCAAGGGACTCTCAAAAGCATTCTCTAGCACTACAACTCAAAAGCATAGATTCTATGATGCTCAACTTTATAGTCCAAGTCTCACATTGATCCTTGAAAAAACATAGCTTTTGACCATGCTGATCTTTGTTAGTTAGGTAATATCTCTTCTTTTTAGTATCTCCTTAGAATTTATTTTGCTTTGGACTGACTCATTCCTTCCTTAATCTTGTTCAGTCATTTCAGTCATTTTTGGAAAACATACTGCTCATTTTACAAATAAGGAACTGAAGCAAACAGGGCTAAATGACTTCCTCAGGATCATAGTTAGTAAGTATCTGATTCCATTTGTACTGAGAAAGCTAAATCTTCTGGACTTTGTGCCTGGCACTCTAACCACTGCACCATCTAGCTGACATGGAGGACAGCAGAGAAGTCTATTTGAGGGCTGGACAAGTAGATTTGAGAAGACTAGCTAGCATAGAAATGGTAATTAAATCCATGGAAACCCATAATACCACAAAGTTAAGTAGTAAAGAGGGAAAAGCGAAGAAGGCCTGGACAGAGCCTTTGTGAAACACCTATAGTTGGCATGCATGATCTGAATGAGCAAAATAGACTGAGAGGAGGTTCTGATAGGTAGGGGAAACAAGAGAAAAGAAAATATGAGAAGGGACATCCAAGAAAAGAAGTTGATCAACCATGTAAAAGACAAAACTGAGATTAAGAAGAATAAGAATTAGGGGCGGCTAGGTGGCGCAGTGGATAAAGCACCGGCCTTGGATTCAGGAGTACCTGGGTTCAAATCCGGCCTCAGACACTTGACACTTACTAGCTGTGTGACCCTGGGCAAGTCACTTAACCCCCATTGCCCCGCAAAAAAAAAAAAAAAGAAGAAGAAGAAGAATTGTAAAAAGGCCATTGGATTTGGCAAATGAAAGATCATTGGAAACTTGGAGAGAGAGCAGTTTCAGTGGATGTGTAAGATCTGACTGTAAGGGGTTAAGAAGTCAGTAAGAGGAAAGTGTTAACACCTATTGTGGAAAGCCTTTTCATCATGATTGCCCTTCTCTGAATGCACTCTAACTTAGCAATGCCATTTCTAATGCTTGGTCCCCAACATTGAATGCAGGATTATAGATGTGATCTTTCTAGGACTGAGTATAGAGACTCATTGGCCCACTTTGTTCTATATGCTTTTTCCTTAAATGTAGCTCTAAACTACTTTAGGTTTTTGGGGTATCACATCATACCCTTGAAATATCAAGCCTTATGAAAAATCTATCTCATGTGAAATATTTTCTAGCCATATATGCTTGTCAAACTGATGAATGAGTGAATCGATGCATGAAAAATCATATTAAAGCATTAACTATATTCTAAGAACTGTATGAAGTGCTGAGGATAAAAATACAAAGCAAAGACCTTGCCCTTAAGGAGCTTACATTTTAATGGGGGAAAGCAATATTTATAGGGGAGGGGTAGCTGGCCAGGAAGGAAGAGTTTCCTGTGTAAAGTTAACAGAGTGTCAAATGGCAAATGGAGCGATAAAGTAATATTGCTTAGATATTTCAGTCTGCTCTGACTCTTAGTGACCCCATTTGGGATTTTTTGGCAAAGATACTAGAATAGTTTGCCATTTCTTTCTCCAGCTCATTTTATGTATAAGAAAACTGAAGCAAAAAGGGTTATGTGACTTGCACAGGGTCATGCAGCTAGGAAGTGTTTGAGCTCATATTTGAATTCAGGTCTTCCTGACTCTAGGCCTGAAGCTCTATCCAGTGTGCCACCTAGATGCCCTAGGATAATGAATTGACACAAGCTTTCCAAGAGCAATGGCAGAAATTGATTTTATTATGTATTTAAAACTGGAAATAAAGTTCCCAAAGGGAAGTAAAGCATATCTGGAGCCATTCTAGGGATACTGCTTGATCAGGGAAACCATGGAATAACCCGATTCCCTTTGACAAGAGTTCTAGGCATGAAGTGTAGTAAATTATATACTGAGGTAATTAGGAATAGATAATCTTTAATACCCCTTCTAACTTGGATGTTCAGTGGTTCTGTAAATTTTCTTAATCTTTCTTTTATTTCCTTGGTGGGGTTTGGTGGTGGTATTCGTATACATATCATGCCTGTATGGAGTCCCAAGGAGGAAACTTCCTTTATCATTGTAAATCACCAAGTGAGAGGAGAATGACCCCTACATAATAATTTTCCTGAACTCAGCAGAGAAGCATCAAAGACTCTTTTATTTCTTTCTTGAGAGAAAGGGCCCCCACTGCAAGCAGTGATTCAATCATAACTTGTGGGGCTATTGATAAAATATCTAGACAGTATGAGAATTTGATCATTTCAGCATATGTTAAGTTCAGTTATTGTGTGGTCTCCCTATCAGCCTGCTGGGTCAGTCAGACCTGCTAGGTCTCCCTATAGCCCAATATGGAACTATTATAATTATAGCCATTCAGCTGCTACAAAAGTATGAGTTTTCTTATAGGTAGTCATTGAAATAGACTATAGTTTAACTGTATTTTATATTCCCTTACCTCCTTTATATCTCTGCTCTCTCATACATATTTTTGTTTGTTTGCACTCTCTACCTATGTAGTCTTATGTTGAAAAAGTGAAAAGTGAACAAAAAATAAAGAGAGACAATTTTGGCACAGAGTACACTGCAACAAAGAGGTGTAAGCAACAGTGACTTGACCTAATCAATTCCTTGCTGACCCTTCTCTCCTTTTTTTGTTGTTTCAAATATGGTTTCTGCTTCCAGTAGGGAACTTTTAACTATGTGGGGGGGGGAAACAAAACAAACAACCAAACAAACAAACAAAAAACCTTCTTAGCATTAATGAGTTACTAAGTCCCTATAAAGTTCACAAGCAAACACACACACACAAACACACACACACACACACACACACACACACAGCTTATTGCTGTCTGTCAATGATGGTGAAACTCCAAAGCCTTGTTTTTAACACTCTCCATTCTGGATAATTGGAGTGGGCAGAATGGGTGGATGTGAGACTTAGATTAAATGTTTTTAACTGCTTGCTTTATGCACTGAAGGTGTTAGAAAATCTAAATGTTATATAGATATGACACATACCCCTTCTTTTCCCCCCCTGACATCAGCAAGGTACTTACAGCATTTGTTGTGGTTCTTTTTGTTTGTTCGTTTTTTCCCTCTTTCCTCTATGATGGGATATTTTTTTTACTTCCCTACTCCTCAGGGTAATAGTCATAGGCTTAGTGATGAAAAGAGGATGGAAAGTAGAGAATGGCAAGAGTTGAAAAGGTCAATGAATTGAAAGAAGTGTGAATATTTTCTCCTAATAATAACAGTAACCCATATTTATAAAGTGCCTACCATATCCCAGGCACTATCACTTTTGATGTTTACAACATCCATGAGAGGTAGGTGCTATTACTATCCCCATTTTATTTGTTGAGCAAACTGATTCATGAGCACCTAGGTGATTCAGTGGACAGAGCACTAGGCCCAGAATCAGGAATAGTCATTTTCATGAGTTCAAATGTGACCTCAGATACTTCTGAGCTATGTGACCCTGTGTGACTCTGTTCCTTATGTACAAAATGAGCTGGGGAAGGAAATGGCAAAGCACGTCAGTGACTTTGCCAAGAAAACCCCTAATGGAGTCACAAGATGTCAGACATGATTGAAACTATGTAACAACAAAAACAAACTGATTCATACTGTTAAAAATGGGTAAAATGAGGCAGCACTCCCTGTTTGGTGCAAAGCAGTAAGGCCATTTTATTATAATCTTGCAAGAAAAGGCACATACTTCCAAGGAAGTTGTGCAAAGCATGCTTGTCACAGTGGGTCCTTATATTTTGTCCCTAATGCAAAGATTCCCTCCTTTGGCTACTCTTGATGCACATTCTTTGTTGCACTCCTACTTCACATTAACTCCTAAACACATATCCCCACCCTGATCATACAACACATGTCTAATTATAATGTTAAATATCCACACAGGGTTGTGTTAGATACGATGCATAAGGCGTACTAAACAACTGCAGTGCAATTTGGGGTTAACTGGTGGACACAGAGGGATTGGTTTGGGTTAGAATCCTAATCTCCCTGATTCTGAAGAGAAATCATCCTTGTGGGACAGCTTCTGACTGGATGGGGAGTTTATGATTTTCTTGTTATCTTCCCTATGCAACTGTAACTGCCAGCTCAGTGGAAGGGGGAAAAAGGAGAGGGAGGGTCCCTGGGACTTGAACAATGTGCCCTGACCTATCTAAGGGGAACAGAGTAGGCTTCTACCAGTTGCGGACGACCATGGATCAGCACCTTGAAGAGCCACAGGCCATAGTATGGCTGTGCAGTCTGATATGGGAGCCGTAGCTCCTGCCGCAACAAGGACATCAGAAAATTGCATTCTCTGTTGCCCATCGGTTCCTGCGTCTCATTCGTTTTTCTTCCTCCCAAGCTTGAAGGCCCATCTCAGCTGCGCGAAAGCTGCTCCTGAGTACTGAACTCCATCAGGCGAGGTCCTTGGCCATCTCCTCCCAACTGCAGTTATCTATTCCCAGAGCCCTCAAGTCTCGCTTGCATATATCTCTGTAGCGAAGCTGGGGGCGTCCAGCAGGTCTTTGGCCTGAGGCTAACAAGGGGAACCAAGCCAAGAGGAACATATACCACTGGTTTCTCTCAATTGTATTTGCTAGCTCAGCAGGAAAAGGAAGGGAATGGAGGGTCGTAGGGGAAGAAGAAGCCCCTGGGGACTTGAATAATGTATCCTGCCATCTGAGGAGGGCACATTTAATTCTCTCAATGCAGAGGTTGAGTGACTTGTCCAATGCTACTGAGCTAGTGAATGTCTGAGGCCAGATTTCAGCTCAGGTCTTTCTGACTCCAATCCTGATTAGTTTATTTTACTCAGATACATTTGTTACTAGACAATCTGCCTAGCTACTAATCTGGGCGGGGGGAGGGGGGTGGGCTCAAACCCTCCTACTTATTACAAATTTGTTTGAGCACATATTTTGACCAGGGCCTCTTTATATCAAAAAGTTCTATGACTTGCTCCCTTGGTATTTTCTTTTTCATTAGACCCCTTTCTCCCCCTACCCTTACCTCATATACTTGCATTTTGGTCTGTCCTGGGAGTCATTCTGGTTTTCCCTTAAGAGAGTTACATCTTAGGAGCCTATTCCTCGATAATGTCACACGAAGAAGAACAATACCTTGTAGATTGAGAAGGGTTTGTTGATGAATGTTTAACATCTGACTCCCCAGGAGGGAAAGGTACATACATCATTTTTTTTTTTAGGCTTAAACTGCATTAGTGACATTTTCTACATTACTTTCTTCTTTTTTTTTTAATATTTATTTTTTTTGGGGGGTGGGGCATTTGGGGTTAAGTGACTTGCCCAGGGTCACACAGCTAGTAAGTGTTAAGTGTCTGAGGCCGATTTTGAACTCAGATACTCCTGAATCCAGGGCCGGTGCTTTATCCACTGAGCCATCTAGCTGCCCCTATATTACTTTCTTAAGACTAAGCCATCAACAAAACAGTCAATCAAATTCCGATTTGAAACATTTGCCAATTTCTGAAGTGTAAATTCACACAGTGAATTCACAATCAGCTCTCACTAGCCAGTGTAAGCCAGCTTTAGAACACCTATGAACAGAAAGATCCTTTAAGATGATCTTGACCAGGAGTTTGTCCTGGACCCATTTGGAAGTCTGGTGAAAACTATGGGCCCTTTCTCAGAATAATGGTTTAAAATGAATATTAAACATCTGATTACAAATGGAACTAAAGGTTAATGAAAATAAAGATGTCATGTTGTTGGGTTTTTTTCCTCATCTAAGTTCATAAACATCCTGTAATCCATCTACAGATTCTTTAGGGTTGATGGGACCCTAGGATAAGCTCCACAGATCTACACAAATCCCCTTATTTTACATAAGAAGAAAATTCAATTCAGAGAGATTAAATGATCTGATCAATGTCAGAAAACAATAATAAGCAGAGCTGGTACTCAAATCCAAGTTCTTGATTTCAAATCTAATACCCTTTCCACTACATCTGTTATTATGTATTATTTTGTTTCCTATATTGGTGATTAATACATTGCATAGTGGACCAATTGATATATGTAGATAGTGTGTTGTTGTTTTTATCATAAGTACAACAGGAACTGTTTCTGGTCTTTTGTTTGTTATTACTTTCTTAAAATCCCCAACATTTTGTACAATACCTACCATAAAGCAGGTGAAAGGGGAAGGAACATACATTTATTAAGCACTTACTATGTTACTGTAAATGTGCGAAATGCTTTACAAATGTTATTTCATTTGGTATTCAGACAACCTTGCAAAATAGGTGCTATTACAATTCTTATTTTACATTTGAGAAAACTCAGGCAGGCAGCAGTTAAGGGACTTACCCAGGATCACAAGTTAGTAAGACTCCAAGTTCAGAACTCTATCCACTGTGCCACTTAGTGGTCTAGGAATTTAATAAATGCTTGTTGACTGACAGTTGTAATATCTCCATGCTTTTGATCATACAGACTGAATTGCTGTGGGACACTTCCATTCATTTAGTTAGTGGGAGGGCGGAGGCAGACTCTCATTATTGATCTTTCTATGTGAGTTTTGGTTAAATAAGCAGAGGTTTTCTGTGGCATTATTCAACACACCTTAATAGCAATGAGGAGTAAACTCTTTAAACTCAAAAGTAACAATGTTTTTAGAGTAAAAAACTATAAAAGTACATATTGATAGTGAACTATTCCTTTTGTGTCTTAAAAAGTCAGATTAAAAAAAAAACTGAGTGTAAAAAAGCAAAGCAAGCTTGCAGTTAAGTTTGTTTATGTCAGCTTGATTTGTTCTGCCCTTAATTTGAAGCAAAATGAGGAAAACAAATCGATCTTGTGCAAAGCTCAATAGTTACAAGAAACATTCCAGTCAAAATACAACTTGATAGACTGTGTGTCTTTTGCTTAACCTAATTATTGGCAAAGCACAGTGAATATTAAAGGTTAGACTGGGAAAATCATACATAGTAGTAGAGTATCTACTCACTGAATTAACACCGTGAATGTATAAGAATCCGTATCCATTTTATTTTATTTAATCTTGACAACTTCAAAAGAAAGTCTTGGTGATGTTTTCTAGATTTATTATACTGACTGGTATTGATATTAATGAGAGCAGGTTACTCTGTTATTTAGAATTTTTAAACTGTTTGGTTCAGTGTTTTCTTTTAATCCGTGTTCAATTGTGGGTTGTATTTTATGCTTTTTATCCTGGAAAATTGGCATTAAATAATAATACTCATTCCTTTATGTAACATAGTTTGATGTAGTTCTTATCAATATTCACCAAAACACCACCAGAACAAAAGTAGCAAACAGCTTTTAGCCCATTTATAAGGACTTATGTTATCTTGGTATACACATTCATGTAAGTATACTCTAATCAGACAGGTCATTAACTTAGAGCAGTAAGTGGCTTTTTAGTTCATTTAGACCAAGATATTATAAATCAACAAATCCAGAAATTCAGCTCATTAGATTTTTCACCAAATGCACTCATTTTCTGAACTCCCCTATCTCTCTTGAGGTTACCACCATAATTCCAGTTTGTCAACCTCAGTGCCATACTCTATCCCCATTACCCACATCACATGTCTAGTCATGACAAAGCTTATTTCTACCTACCTAATGTCTTTTACATACACACCCCTTTTCTCCACTCAACCACTTCTCTAGTTCTGGCCTTCATCACCTATTTTCTGAACTATTACAATAGCCTTACAATTGTTTTCCACGCCACAAGTCTTTCCCCACTCTAATCAATCATCCAAGGCAGCTGCCAAAGTTATTTTTCTAAGACACAAATATGGCCATGACTCTTACTCAATAAACTGTATTGGTTCTTTTGGATAAAATATAAATACATCTATTTAATACTTGAATCCCTTCATAACCTACCCTCAATTTAGCATTATAGTCTCATTTCACATTACTCCCATACATACTTTCTACATTCCAGTAAAACTGGCCTCATTTCTATTTTTCACACATAACACTCATGTTCTATTTATGTGTCTTTTTACAAGATGTTTCCCATGGTGTCCCTTCTCTTTCCCTTCTCACCTCCATTGCTCAAAATCCCTAGTTTCTTTTAGGCTCAGCTCAAGTATCGCTTTCTACAGGAAGCCTTTTATAATCTCACAGCATCTTGTGCCTCCTTCCTCAGACCCCATCACCTTGAAGCTATATTTTGTATATAACTTTATGTGAACACGTTGTGTCCCCTGGACAAAAATTCTCAGACTTTCTTTTATATCAGCAGCACATTGCATATTTTTGCTGCTTGATAATCTTTCCCAAGATTCTCAAGTGTTCATAGTAAGTAGCAAAAAAAAAAAAAAAAGGATGTAAATCCATATCTTCTGACTCCAAATAAATTGCACTTTCATGGTTTGTGGGACTCAGAGGGAGAGAGTAAAGGGGAAAAGTAAAAGTGGCATAGAGGAGCAGCTTTCTTTTTTACTTTTTTCTTTTTTTTCAGTGTAATGAGGGTTAAGTGACTTTCCCAGGGTCACACAGCCAGTAAGTGTCAAGTGTCTCAGGCCAGATTTCAACTCAGGTCCTCCTGAATCCAGGGCCGGTGCTTTATCCACTGTGCCAGCTAGCTGCCCCAGAGGAGCAGCTTTCAATAAAATGCTTAACTACTTTTGAAATAAGAACATTAGTTATATATTATTTTTATAAATTTTACACACATATTCATTTTATATGTAAAAGCTATCTCTCCATACACCCCATAAACACTTTGGTGTTTTAGAAATATGTATAAAAGCCAGAAAAAGTTAACTAAATTAAGATAATATCTTTGCCACCTATGTCTCTAATATTAATAGTCATTGAGTTATTAATTTCTACTAACCTTCTACTTACCATAACATTAATAACCAGAGTCACTGAACAATGTCATCACCATTGTTATATTTTTTGACGACTCATGTAATTTTGACCTTTGCAGGTGGCAACTATGAAAAAATCCTCAAGGGTTTTTGCTTGGTTGTTTTCATTTTGGGAAGAATAATGCTATTGTCAAAAATAATCATTTAAATAGTAAGTGGAGTTGCAATTTGGCTGTTTCCCCTCATCTGTTCTGGTAATTGTCTCCTGTTCTGTGCATGATAAGTGCAGTACAAATGGAACCTATAAGATCGGTAGTATTTCAAAAGGAAGCTATGGAGAAGAGTATTTCATGCACTGCAACTGGAATGCGAACGTCAGAAGTTATGTAAAAACGCCAACCATATATCACTTTTTGGTGCATGCAAAGTAGAAATCAAAGTATTACTGACTGCTACACTTTTATTTAAGCTCTTCTCTCTACCTATATAACTTAATATTAAACAGGGGAGAATATTATATATCTTGGACAAATTATTGTTAAGTATTTGAAAGTACCCTGTGTCATATTAGTTTTCTATAATTGTCTGAATTATAGCTGCATAGCTTAAGGCTAGACCTGTACAGTTTTAAATTGTACTGAAGAAGAAGAAAAAATACATAGCTCAATTCCATTTAGCTGTAGTTCTTTTTGATGTGGTATAAGCCTAGTGACCAGAACCTCTAAGTCACTCATTTGATAAATGAGATTAAAAACATTGAACTGGCCTTTTTTTCTTCTCACTTTTACTTACCAAGAGCCATGCAAAGGCAGTGCTTAACTTTAAATAGCTTCTTGGTTTCCTTAAGGTTTCAGAGTCTATTATTTTGTCAGTGTACCACTTCTTATTAATTTTTTTTATATTTGAGATGTTGCTCTGTTCACCTCTTGTATAACTAAATTGGAATTGCCTTTAATCAGTCTTTCTTTTCTAACTGTAAATTGAGAACTACCTGTACCTGTTCAATACTTATTAGTATAAATTGCTGTGCTAGGCATACTGAAGAATACAAAATTTAAGACCTATTATCTGTACTCAAAGTACTTAGTGTCTAACTGGGCATCAAATATATATAAAATAAAGTGATTAATATACAGCAGGATATATACAGTACAGACATGTTATAGGTAGGAGTCTAACCAAGGGGGGAAAAATCACTTTTAACCACAGATCAGGGATGTCTTTATAGAAGGGGTATGATCTAAGCTGAGCCTTAAAGGAAGGGTAAGGTTTCCATAGATAGATTGGGGAGGGGGGTAGATCAGGAGGGGATAGTGAAGGGCATGAACACTTCTCTGTATATGAAAAAGGTCAATAAGGCATAGAGGCTCTTGTGGAGGAAAAGAGAAATAGAAAAAAATCTGTTCTTTGAATTATATTAGTGAATTCCCATCTAGTGTTCCATGGAGTCCAATTCCCATTCCCTTTATAACTCTGAATCATGGCTTCTCAGTGGGTTTAGCACATTTCATGTGGCTATAATCTTCCTGTACCATTTCAAGTCAGCAGAGAATTGAATGGAATCAGAGGCTTAGTTCTGACTTCAGATGGTTGAATCAAAAATGTTTCTTTCTAAAATATTTGTTTTTGTTCTTGTCTACCCCCAAATAATAAACTAAATTAAAGTGACTTTGTTATTTGTGTTTTCATCATCCTTAAATTCTCCTTTAATTCAAGGAAATGTTTTTAAATAGAATAGAGGTTTGTTTCTATATGGCAGTACTATAAAGAAAAGACACAAAATGCCTATCGTTGACTTTTCCCAACTGTTATGAATCATGGGGAGACAGAAACATTCAAAAATAAGAAATTTGACCTATGAATAGACACTCTCTTCTAAAGAAAATAAGTGCTGGCATTTATGTAGTGTTTTAAGTTTTACAACATGCTTTGCATTCATTTTCTTATTATATCCTCAAAACAATGCTATGAAGGAGGCACTAAAGGGACTATTATGTACTGATTTTACAGATGTAGAAACTGGGGCTCAGAATAGTAAAATGACTTGCTCATAAATCTAGTAAGCAAGCTGGAGGGAGAGTTCAAACCAAGGGCATTCCTGATGTAAGGTTCAATGATTTGTTTATTGGTTGATTTTCAAATCATGTCCCCATATTAATTATCTTGAGAAAATGAGAAAGGCATTTTGTCTTCCACCATTTTCTAGGGAATGAATCTACCAAATCCTGGTCACCATCGGATTGTGTGTGTGTGTGTGTGTGTGTGTGTGTGTGTGTGTGTGTGTGTGTAGTTTTTATCCTACACCCACCTCTTCAGTTTGCATTATGGTGCTTTCCAAATCCAGTGGCAGAAAAGTGAGGTCATTATTTTTCCTGTGAGAATTCAGAACATTGCCTTATCTGTAATAAAAAAAACTGAAATCAATTTGCCCAGCAATTCCCAATGCCCATCCTTGCTATTAGGGATGTCTATTGAGAAATAAACATGATTCTTCTTCCTCTTTTTTTCTCTTTTCCTCTCTTTTTTTTTTCCTTCTCTCTCCCTCTCTTTTTTCCATTTTCCTTTAGCTGAAAAAAATCTCTCCCTCCTAAAGTGTTTGTGGGGTATGTTATGTTGATCTTTTTTCTTACCCTATTATAGAAGTTATTCCAAAAGACCTTTGGAATATCTGGTGTTCTCTCTTATATCACACTATTGTTTATTCCACATTTAGATCTAAACTCCTTGAGTGTAGGTAACATCCTTTTTCATCTTTGTATTCCCATCCCCAACATCTTACTTCACACAAAATAAAAACATAATAAACATTTGTTTGATTGAATTACATGAATCACCAGTACCACCATCACCATTATCTGTATTATCATTAAAAACAATAAATATTTATTAGGAACATTCAAGAAACTTTGGATTACAAAGACATGTTGCATAATATCTAGTTCTCAATATCTCCTCAAGGAACCTCTAGAATACATTTTTTAAAAATTTAATTCTATAATTACATGTTTATTATGTCTATAGAGGCAGCAAAGCAGGAAGAAGGAGGACAGCATTTCAAATTCTTGTAGGATCTTTGCTTCTCTAGCTATAGAAAATAGCACCCACCTTAGAAACATCAAACATGTCCATTTTTATTATCTTATATAATCAGGAAATTATAATTAAGGATTTTATTGAAGATAAGGGATAAGGGTCTGATAACTTACCAATTCCATCAAATCATTTGGAGATAACTTAGTTATACAATGTAAGCCCAACCCTAATAGGAATCATAATTGCAGTTGTGATTAATATCATGTATTATATAAATTATCATTTGCTACTTTCAAAAATTTTAATGAGATAGGTGGGGTAGGCAATATGGAAAGAGTATTGAAATTGAAACTACAGACCTTGAGTTCAAATCCCGACTCTATCACTTCTGGCTTGTATGACCTTGGGAAAACCACTCAATATCTGTACCTTAGTTTCTTCATCTGAAAAATTAATAGGTTGGATCAGATGACCTCTAAAGTCTAGACATTTTAGTTATAGAGGCTATTGTGAAGAAAAATTATTGTAAAATTTCATATAAATGTGAATTATTATTACGGAGGTGCAGAGAACTTATGCAATGTCCATTGTCACACAACAAATAAATTGCATATTCAGGATTCAAATTTAGGTCTTCTGATTATAAATCCTTTGTTTATGTTTGTGTTTCATTAGGCAACAAATTTTCTTCCCCTTTCCTTCTTGCTTTGGCATTGGTTGCTGAACATTCTTATTTTTCAAACAGTCAGATGCACACTTTATGATAGGTTATTACAAAAATCAAAATGTGACTAAATAATACATATACAAAACTAAAAATATGCATTTTCCACCTACATTTATTTTGATTACTAGATAAAATATCTGAAATCATTTGTCATTCACTGGTCTTACTGATGCTTAGCAATTGAAAGACTGTGCATTTCTAATATTGAATTCTGAAAAGGTCATATTGGTGATTTCCTTATTTATTCAAGTTATGAGGCAGTCTAGAGGAGAAACAATTTATTGAAAATAGATCAGCTGATTTATATATGACATTTTTGTAATATTTTCCAATATTTTGAGTTGAATTATTTGTTTATTATAGTATTTTGTTGCCTTATGTTAAGGTTTCAAATTCAGGTATGTAAGAAAACTATCCTGCTTTGTATTTCTTTCCCTGGATTGAAGTAACCATAGTATGAAATACCACCTTAAACTTTCCTATCTCAGTTTATAATCCCCAACAGTATGAACAAATCCATCAATATGTTAAATGCCCCCATGCTTATATTAGATTGCTGCTGAATCTTCCCTGCATTATTTTAGATGCTCCTAGATTTTTCTACCATGTCTGCTACCAGTTGCCTAGCAACTCTTTGCTGTCTTATAATATGACTGTTAGACACTATCAGGATAATTTTCTTTCATCAAAATTAATAGTAAGAAAATATCAAGGCTCCAAATTAGTCATTCCTCATTTCTGGTGGAGAACTAAGGTGCCGAATATAATAATTTGCACTCAAGTGAATTCATGCCAAAAAAAAAAAAAAAAAAAGGCTTCTTTCATCCTGCCTGTAATGTCAGCATGTTTTCAGATCAGAAGATGAGTCCCTTCACGCAAGTGTGAGGCTAAGATGAAAAGCTTTATTGAGGGATTCATAAGTATGTGAATTTTCCTAGGTGGTCATGATGGCACATTAGGTGCTAGGTGGCATGTCAATGATCAAAACAGCACTCTGAAATCCCATGGGTTTGCACACTATGTGAGAGTTTTAAATCATAAAAAAAATCTCTGATTACTTGTTTTAAAGGAAGTTGGAACAGCTTTTTGTAGTTAAGTAGGAAATTGGCCACTGCTTATGATTTATCTATAAAACAACAAAAGCATCTGCATGAGCCAGTTGAGTCTTGCATTTAAAATTGTATAAACCAATGACCTATGATTTCCTTAATTTTTTTTCATTGAAATGATCAGATACTTTAATACAGGGCATTATGTTCTCATTTACAATTCATGTTCAGTAAGCCAAGTGGAAAACAAGTATTTCAATACAACAGCAAACATGTAATTTCAAAGTGAAGAAGAAAGAACAGTTGCCTTTAGTACCAGTAGAGAGAAATCAAGGGACTTTGGCTAGAACCCTAGTCTAAAATTCAACAAACCTGGTTCTGAAGTCCAGATCAGCTCCTTATTTATTGTCTAACCCTGGAGTTATTTACTATGCCTTCAAGGGTTTCATTTATAAAAGGAGAGGTTTAGAATAAATAGCTGATAATATTCCTTTCTGATTAAATGATATGTAATTTCATGATCACTTAATTGGTTCTTTGGTTTTGTAAGTGGGCATTCTGATCCCAGTGAACCTTCCCTCTCTTTTAAGTCACATGTACAATTGGAACAGCAATTGCAGTGGCACCAGAAATACCTCTAACAGAGCAACAATAAAGAGCAAAGTATTCCTTTGCTGGAATCCTGTAAGTGAAGGATTATAGAGAGGCCTCTGTAAAGGGTGTGACTGCTTTACTGAGACTTTCTAGCATAACAGATTGAGACCTGGGTTTGAAGGTGGAAAGATCTGTGTTTATGTTGGCTATGTGACCAAGCAGGCTAACTGTATTTCCCTCCATCCTATTCCTTCCCCATGACATTTATTCAATTTTCTATCTTCTTTCACCCTGTCCCTCCTCGAAAATGTTATGCTTCTGACTGCCCCCTCCCCCAATCTGTCTTCCCTTCTATCACTCCCCCCCCCCACTTTGTATCCTTCCCCTCCTAATTTACTGCAGGGTAAAATAGATTACTATACCCAATTGAATATGTATGTTATTCCCACTTTGAGCCAATTCTGATGAAATTAAGGTTCACTCACTCCTCAGCACTTCCCTTATCTTCCCCTACATTGTATAAGCTTTTCTTGTTTTTTATATCTGAGATATTTTACCCTATTCCACCTCCTCATTTCCCTTTGTCCCAGGGAAATACTCTCATCTCTTAATTTTATTTTTTAAACATATCATCCCTTCATATTCAACTCATATCTGTGTCCTCTGTCTAAATATACTCCATCTAGCTGCCCTAATAATGAGAAACTTCTTATGAGTTAGAAGTATCAACTTCCAATGTAGGAATGTAAAAAAGTTTAACCTTTTAATATTCCTTATTATTTCTTTTTCCTGTTTACCTTTTTATGCTTCCCTAGGGTCTTGTATTTGAAATTCAAATTTTCTGTTTAGCTAAGGTTTTTTCATCAAGAATGTCTGAAAGTCCTCTCTTCCATTGAATTCCCATTTTTCCCCTGAAGTATTATACTTAGTTTGGCTTGGTAGGTGATTCTTGGTTGTAATCTCAATTCCGTTGCCCTCCAGAACACAATATTCCAAGAAGTCTGATCCTTTAATGTGGAAGCTAGATCTTGTGTTATCCTATGTGGCTCCACAATATGTGATTTTTTTCTTTCTGGCTAGTTGCAATATTTTCTCCTTTACCTGAGAGTTCTGGAACTTGGCTCTACTATTCCTGGAAGTTTTCATTTAGGGATCTCATTCAGGAAGTCAGTGGTGGGTTCTTTCAAATGTCTATTTTACCTTCTGCTTCTAGAATATCAGGGCTATTTCCTTGATAATTTCTTGGAAAATGATGTCTAGACTATTTTTTTCATCATGGCTTTCAGGTAGTCAATTAATTTTCACATTATTTCTCCTGGATCTATTTTTCAAGTCAGTTGTTTTTCCAATGAGATATTTCACATTGTCTTCTATTTTTTCATTCTTTTGGCTTTGCTTTATTGTGTTTTTTTTTTATTTCTCATAAAATCATTAGCTTCCATTTGCTCAATCCTAATTTTTAAAGAATTATTTTGTATCTCCTTTTATACCTCCTTTTCCACCTGGCCAATTATACTTTTCAAGGCATTCTGTTCCTCATTGGCTTTTTGTGACTCTTTTACCATTTGGCCAGTCTATTATTTAAGTTGTTATTTTCTTCAGTATTTTTTGCATCTCCTTTACCAAGATGTTGATTTTTTTTATGCCTTCTTCAATCACTCTCATTTCTCTTTCCATTTTTTCCTCTACCTCTCTTACTTTATTTTCAAAGTCCTTTTTGATCCCTTCTATGGCCTGATACAAAATTCATATTTTTCTTAGAAGCTGTGGATGTAGGAACTTTGGCTTTGTTATCTTCTGAGGGTGTATTTTGATCTTTCTTGTCACCATAGAAACTTTCTAGGGTCAGCATTTTTTTCTGTTTGCTCATTTCCCAGGCTATTTCTTGACTTTTAACTCTTTGTTAAAATGGGGCATTGCCTCCAGGGTTAAAGGTATACTGTCCCAAGCTTCAGGGGGTTTGAGCAGCGGTTCTCTGAGATACTTCTAGGAATTTTTAAATCCTTAATTCTTCCAAGGTGGAATGATTTAAGGAGAAGTATGTTTACTAGTCTCCTGGTCTGTGCTCTGGTCTGCAAGCAACCACAGGACTGCTTTTCTGCTGTAGAACTAAGAACAGAATCCTGCTCCACTGACTGAAAGCTCTTATGTGCTTGTGCTCCTTCCTAGCCTGGGACTGGCAGCCAAGACTGTGACCTCGATCTGAGTATGTACAAAACAACAAAGTCCTGCCTTAGTGCTAGCAAAAAGTCTCCTGTAATTTCCTTCTGGCCAATTGTTTGACCCCCTTACCACCTGTGGGATGATTTCCAGAAGCAGTAGGTGCCACTGCTGATTCAGAGTCTCCTGAGGCCTGCTCCTGGTTTGCTTGGGCTGGGGCTGCCCCGGGGCTGTGTCTGTACTGGCATAGCCTGTGCTACACTGTACTCCACTCTTACCATGGTACAAGAGACCTTTCCTGCTGATCTTCTAAGTTGTCTTTGCCTGGAGAATGATTTCACCCTGTCCTCTTGTGGGTTCTGATGCTCTAGTAATTGTCTTATGGCATTACTTGAAGGTATTTGGAGGGATCTTGCGGAGAGCTCAGAGAAGTCTCTACCTCTCCTCTGCCATCTTAACTCTGCCCCCCCAAGGTAATTGGTACTTCAAAAAGAGGTTTTTTTTTTCTGGAGATATTTTTCCCTATGCCCATTTATGAAGAAAAATATTATGAGTGGTTAGTTGTTAAGTACGACAGTATTGTCAATATATGTAGTGCAATGCAACTTTTAAATTCTGGGTCTTTATTTTTTCCTTACTGTACCAGGAATTTGAAGATCCAGCTGTAAAAACCTGTGTCCCTTTAGTTTGCCTTTTCAGACTTCAGTAAATCCTCATTTCTATAGGCATACAAAGGACTTACTGTAATCACATGGAAGTCTGAAGATTGTAGAATATTTAAGTGTGTTTTTGAAAAGTCGTTTAATACTTAATGTATCCAAAACTTTTTGAATGAAAACTTCTAAATCATAAACCATATTGTTTAACTCAATAAAAGGCAATGCACCAAAAGTGGAATGTACTCAATGATGACCCATTTTTTTTTACCAAACCAGCTGCCTGCTGACAGAACTAGCTGTGCTCCTTTCATATCAAACTCATTTTCTTTAGTGTTATGTCAGTGTATCCTGTATGCAGCATGAGTCTACTGACATATATAGTGACATTCAAATGACAGGGAAACTAGAATCATATATTTACTTGCTTTTCTCTGTATGTGTCTCCTTTCTTCCATATTTTATGGCAACTTGTTTAAATGATATCAGTGTGGCTTTAGCCCTGTACTTAGTTAGGAAGATGGTGGATTCTTCTATTTAGCCTCCAAAACATAGTAGTTATCAGACCCAAAGTGAGTTAATAGTGATAACAATCCCTGTAGTACATACATTATAGATAGTATTATGATGCAGATTGTAAGGGGCTAAAATTCTAGCTAGACTGTCTAAAATATCTAATGAGTGGTAGCCAATAAATTATAAGCTTTAGCAAGAGTTAGACTTTTAAGCATTTATTAAGGAGAATAAGAATTTGTTGAAAAGAAAGAGAAAGGCCTAGATTCATCTATCTATTAAGGGGAGAGCACATTTCTAGCTCCCTTCTCCACCCGAGTCTTGAGGAAAGAGAGCGAGTGCCAGCCTCGACCCCTATGCTTCCCACAAGCAAACTTCACTTCCTGACGCCAAAGAGCCAGATGTCTTGCCCTCAGACGCCTTCTCCTCATGGCAGAGTTTTGTTACAGTAAGTCTCCAGCAGATGGCATCATTCCAATCGTTACAAGATAAGATATATATATATATATTTTTGGCAGGGCAATTGGGGTTAACTGACTTGCCCAGGGTCATGCAGCTAGTAAGTGTCAAGTGTCTGAGGCCGGATTTGAACTCAGGTACTCCTGAATCCAGGGCCAGTGCTTTACCCACTGTGCCACCTAGCTGCCCCAAGATAAGATAATTTTTGTAAACTGTATTGTAACCTTTAAATACTATTTGTAGAAAATGAAAGCTATTATTAACTAAGTAATATATATCCTATGTTAAGTGTAAGGAAATAATTGTGATTTGGAGTTTTTATAAACCCATCTTTGCTTCATCATGGTCAGTCTGAAAAGATACAAGCTTTAAGAGAAGGTGGGGGCAGCTAGATGGCGCAGTGGTTAAAGCACTGGCCCTGGATTCAGGAGTACTTGAGTTCAAATCCGGCCTCAGACACTTGACACTTACTAGCTGTGTGACCCTGGGCAAGTCATTTAACCCCAATTGCCTCACTAAAAAAAAAAAAAAAAACAAACAAAAAAAGAGAAGATGGGTGTGTACTTTAAGAGATTATGGAACAAACAACACAAAGAACATTCATTGAGTCAAAGTATCAAACTAAGTACCTAACCCTCATGCCCACATGGGCCTGGCCAAATTATAATGGGGACAGCCCGGGGGCTATGTTAAACTAATTGGAGATTCAGCCTGGCTATAGAACTACCCTTCCTGTGAGAGAGGCATAAAGGGAAGAGAGTACTTGCAGAGAGGAATAGGGAAGGAAGGTGGAGAGAGAGAAAGAGAGAGGAGCTGGTGTGTTTTGATCTTCGGACCTAACCAGGAGAGACTGCAAAGCTGATTCTCCTTAGAACTGCAGATTCCAGGTGGTGGTGAGTTTGTGTTGTTGAAGCAAGGCTGGCTCACTAAGCCAGTTGAGCTGGAAACAAGTTTAGAATTCGAGTTAGTTTTTGCCAGACCCAAGCTGTTCTGAGTAGCTGAGGAAGTAGAGCTTATTTCAGGTAACTTGGGGCCTTTTTAACCTGGAGAATTAGATTCTAACTATCTGGGAAGTGGGACATATTTTTCCATTTCTCTATCCCCTTCTCATTGTACCTGGCTTTATTAACTCCACTTGAGTTGTAAACTTTGTTATCATTAATAAAACCTGATTTGTTTGTGGAAAAGAGGCTGTTAGTCTTCTTTCTTATTAGTCTGGGAGACATAACCAAAAAAGAGGCATATTGGAGAACAGGGAACTCTGGACCTAGAGGTTCCCCATTATTTTCTGAACCTCAGTATTACAGTTAGCCACCCAATTAACTCTCCCCACATTGAATTTGTCCCTAACATAAGTAAGGAATATATTGCCTATCCACAAATTAGATCCTCCTTATATATGGCAGGAGCACTAGAATTGGAATAAGATTTGTGTTTGTGACCCTTCTCTGCTGTTTATCAGGTGTGCATTGGGTCCTGGCTCTACAATCAAGGATCCTGGTTCAAATTATGGCACTGATTCTTACTACAAGAATGACCTATGGCAAATCATTTCACCCCAGCAGGCTTGGATGTCTTCTATTCTAAAATTAAAAGGATTTACATGGTATGACATATGGCATTATGTGTGTTTGTATGTATATTTGTATATATACACATAAACACATATTTGTTATACACTTTAGATTACATTTTAAAATGGATGTTACATGTCTATCCTTGTTAAAAACTTTCAAAGAGTTTTAACATAAATAAATGCCATATTTTGCTAAAAGTGTTTTTCACTTCTATAGGTGTAATTAGTCAGTTGTGCTAAATATTTTCCTTATGATGAAACTTGAGTTCATATCTGATATGAATCCAACCCAGATATAGTGAATTTTTTTCTGTTGTGTATGGCTGTAACCTCCTTATGGGGATTTTATTCAACATTTTTGCAACAGTAGAAGCAAAGGAATATATATTTCAAGAAAAAAGGGATTGTAAAGGACAGAGAGTTCAACCTCCCAACATTACAGATCAAGAAAGTGAGGCTAAAAAAGGTTGCTAGTGTAAAGATTGGAATGATGCCACCTGCTGGAGACTTACTGTAGAAAAGCTCCCCCATGATATGAAGGTCTTTGAGGGCAAGACCATGCGTCTTTTCTTTGGCGTCAGAAAGTGACATTTGCTTGTGGGAGGAAGAAGGGGAAGCTGGGCACTCTGACTCACGCTCTTTCCTGTGGACTCTGGCGGAGAGCGAAGCTAGAAATGCGCTCTCCCTTTAATAGATAGATGAATGTAGGCCTTTCTCTCTCTCTTTACCAAATTCTTATCCTCCTTAATAAATGCTTAAAAGTCTAACTCTTGCTAAAGCTTATAATTTATTGGTGACCACTCATTAGATATTTTAGACAGACTAGCTAGAATTTTAGCTTAACATTAGTTTACCAGTATCACACAGAAAATAACGCACTTTGGTAAATTTCTAACTCAAGTTTTACTGACTTCGGATTGAATGTTCTATCCACCATGTAATCCATTAATGAAATTGGTTGAATATTGAGGTCATCATCAACATCATCACTATATCATCATCAATCACATTTGCATAATGCTTCAAAGTATACAAAGTGAATTATCTACACTATGTTATTTGATCCTCAAAACTGTCTCAGGATGTATATATTACTATTATTTGCATATTTCATTGGAGCAACTGGTCTACAATTCTTTTTCCTGCATTTTCTCTCCCTGGTATTAGGACAGTGTTTGTCATATAAAAGAAATTTGGTCTAGTGTGTTCTAGTTCTTCTGTGTAGTATTTTGTGTAGGATAGTAATTAATTGCTATTAGTAAGTTTGACAAAATTAACCTGTAAATGCATTTGAACCAGGAGCTTCTTTCTTTGGAAATCAATTTACATGTGGCTAGTTTCTTTGTGTATGTGTGTGTGTGTGTGTGTGTTTGTGTGTGTTAGAGAAGGAGAGAGAGAATGAATTGTTTAATATTTTTATTTTGTATTATTTTGAAATTTTGTGTCCCTTCTGTTGAATTTTCAATTTTGATGAAATATAATCATAGTAATATGACATGTATGTATTAGTTTCATATGATTCTTATTTTACTCACCCCTTTTTTTTGAATTAACTGCCAATTAAGAGAGAGAGGGAGAGAGAGAGAGAGAGAGAGGGTATAACATTGAGACTTTCTATTGTAAAAGATGAGTTGGGATATGCACGTTTATACACACATGCATACATACATATTTATGCATATTTATGTGACATGTGTTTGTGCTCTGTCTTGGTGTGGCGACTGCTGACTGGGTGGCACATGCTGATTTTCGGTCTGGCAGGCTGTTCAGGTGTTTGGTGAGTTAATGATTGAAAACCCTAAATCCCTTTGAATTAGCTTAATAGAAAATGGTTTGAGTATTCTATAGGCTGTTAAGGGCTAAAATTCTAGCTAAACTGTCTGAAATATCTAATGAGTGGTCGCCAATAAATTATAAGCTTTAGCAAGAGTTAGACTTTTAAGCATTTATTAAGGAGAATAAGAATTTGGTAAAGAGAGAGAGAAAGGCCTACATTCATCTATCTATTAAAGGGAGAGTGCATTTCTAGCCCCGCTCTCCACCAGAGTCCAAAGGAAAGAGAGTGAGAGCGAGTGCCAGTCTCTTCCTTCCTCCTCCCACCAGCCCGCGTCACTTCCTGACGCCAAAGAAAAGACTCCTGGTCTTGCCCTCAAAGACCTTCACTTCATAGGCAGAACTCTTCTACAGTAAGTCTCCAGCAGGTGGCGTTATTCCAATCTTTACAAAGCTAAGTTTAGAGTTTAGAGCATTTATCTGTATTTCTATTTTCCTATTTCCTTATCTTTGATTTTTATGAGTTTCATCTTTGTTGTTTAATTAATTCCCAAGTAATAAAATCTGATGCTTTTGTAAATGAAAGCTTAGAGGCTCCTTTCTTATTGGCCTGGGAGAAATATCTAAAAAGGGCAGTTCAGAGGAGAGGGTTAAACCCAAAAGGTCCCTCATATTTCTGGGACCCCAGTATTAAGGTGAGTGACCCAAATAATACTCTGTATATCAAATTTTGGCCCTCGCACTATATATGTGTGTAATATATTATACATATATAGGTGCATGTAATATATACATATGTGTGTACACACATACACACAAAGGCTTACCTTAGCAAGAAGAATGGTCATTTCTTCATGTGACACAAAGGTAAAGGAGGATATAGCATAGGAATATGGAGTGAAATTAGATAAGGACTGGAGAAGAGAAAACAATTAAAAATTAATTTCATTTTAAAAAATTATACTTGAGGTAAGCAGAGGTGCTTAAATGGTAGGGGTAAGGGTTGCCATTTGAAGTTTGAAGAAGGATGAAAATGTATAACACACCTAGAGCATTAAGTGGGATAGTGAATCTATTAGGGTGGTATGAAAAGATTATTTTGCTACAGTGAAGGCTTAGTTATCCAATAGCTGAGGGTTGTAGGAGAAGGAAGAGATTACTCATATAGTACTTTTTATATTTATAGAAATGTAATGGGATAATCTGTATTGCACACCCATCAGCATCTGTTCCAAATTTTCCCTTCCTTCCCAAAGCTGCCTAAAACACCATTTCGTCACTCTTTTTTGGGGGCAGAGCACCTTGTTTCATAACTTATTGGAAAAAAAAAAGAGTTCATCCACCGAAAGTTACTGCTTCTATCTTCTATACTTTAAATCAGATGTGTATTATTACACCACACTTTAAATCTCTCTCACTCTAGTGTCTGACAAAGAGGATTTCTTTCTTCACAAAGATGAATCTCCCCTATTTGTACCCTAAATCTTACCCCTTCCTGTCTCCTCTTAAAACTTGAATTTCAAACATCCTTTTTTTTGTTAATTCCGGTATTTTTAATTTTTCCCAATTACATATAGAATTAATGCTTAACACCTATTTTTAAAACTTTGAGTTTCAAATTCTCTTTCTTCCTCCCTCTTCTCCCCACCAATTGATAAGGCAAGCAAATCAATATAGTTATATACATATAGTCATGTGAAACATTTCTATATTAGTCATGTTGTGAAAGAAAATGTAGACAAAAACTCATGAAAAGAAGTTGAAAAAAGTATTGTTCAATGTATATTCAGACACCATCAGTTCTTTGGGGATGAATAGCATTTTTCATCATGAGTGCTTCAAAGTTGTTTTGGATCATTGTGTTGCTGAGGATAGCTAAGTCCTTAATAGCTGATCATCTTACAATGTTGCTATTACTTTGTAAACCATACATTTCAATTTGTATCAGTACATGTAAGATTTTCCATGTTTTTTCAGGAAGCATCCTGCTCCTCATTGCTTATAGCACAATAGTCTTCCATCAAAAAACAACACAATTTGTTCAGCTTTTGGCTAACTTTTGGGCATCCCATCAATTTCTAAATCTTTCCCATGAGAAAAGAATTGTTATACATATTTTTGTACATATAGGTCCTTTCCCGTTTTTTTTTTTTTTTAATCTCTTTTTGGATACAGACCTAGTAGTGGAATTGCTAGGTCAAAGGCTATGCATGCTTTTATAGCCCTTTGGACATAGTCCCAAATTTTTCTACAGAATCAGTTCCTATTTCACCAACAGGCATTAATGTTTCATTTTCCCCACATGCTTTTGAATATTTGTCATTCTCTTTGTCCTATTAGTAAATCTAATAGGTATGAAGTATTAGCTCAGAATTGTACTGATTTGCATCTCTCCAATTAATAGTGAGTTAGAGCATTTTATATGGTAATATATCTCATTGCTGACTCCATCTAAAAATTCTTCATATCTGTTTTTGTGTGTGTGTGTGTGTGTGTGTGTGTGTGTGTGTGAGACAATTGGGGTTAAGTGACTTGCCCAGGGTCACACGGCTAGTAAGTGTAAAGTGTCTGAGGCCAGATTTGAACTCAGGTTCTCCTGAATCCAGGTCCGATGCTCTATCCACTGTGCCACCAGCTGCCCCCAAACTCTTCATATATTTGATCGTTATCATTTATCAATTGGAGAATGACTCATGTTTTTTAATTAATTTGACTCATTTCTCTATATGTTTGAAAAGTCAGGTCCTGTGTGTGGGTGTGTTTTTTTAGACCAATGAGGGTTAAGCGACTTGCCCAGGGTCACATAGCTAGTAAGTGGCAAGTATCAAAGGCTGGATTTGAACTCAGGTCTTCCTGAATCCAAGACTGATGCTTTAACACTGAGCCATCTAGCTGTCCCCTGGGGTCCTTTTCTATATAATAATTTTTGGTTTTGGTTTTGGTTTTTATTTTGTTGTTGTTTTTGCAAGGCAATGAGGGTTAAGTGACTTGCCCAGGGTCGCACAGCTAGTAAATGTTAAGTGTCTGAGTCTTGGTTTTGAACTCAGATACTCCTGAATCCAGGGCCAGTACTTTATCCACTGAGCCACGTAGCTGCCTCTGAGGTCCTTTTTTTAAGCTTTCATTCTCTTCCAGTCACATGTAAAGATTGTTTTCAAAATTGTTTTTTTTTGTTTTTATTTTGTTTTGTTTTTTGGGGGGTGAGGGAACTGGGGTTAAGTGACTTGCCCAGGGTCAGACAGCTAGTAAATGTTAAGTGTCTGAGGACAGATTTGAACTCAGGTCCTCCTGAATCCAGGCCCAGTGCTCTATCTACTGCGTCACCTAGCTACCCCTACATTTGTTTTTATAAGATTTTTAGTTCCAACTTTATCTCCCTCCCTCCCTTTCATACTTCATTCAAGACAGAAAGCAATATAATATGAGTTATATATGTACAATAACATTAAACACATTTCTGCATTAGTCATATTGCGATTGAAAAATTAGAACAAAAAAGTAAAACCTTAAAAAAGAAAAACAACAATAACAACAAAAAGAGAAACAGTATGGTTCAATTTGCATTAAGATTACATAATTCTTTTTTCTGGACATGGAGAACATTTTCCATCATGCATCCTTTGGAATTGTCTTGGATAATTGTGTTGCTGAGAAGAGCTAAGCCTATCACACTTGATCATCACACAATGTTGCTATTACTATGTATGATGTTCTCCTGGTTCTGCTCACTTCAGTCAGCATAAGTCCACTTAAGTCTTTCCAAGTTTTTCTGAAATCTGTCTGCCCATCATTTCTTTCCCCTGCGGGGCAATGAGGGTTAAATGACTTGCCCAGGATCACACAGCTAGTAAGTGTCAAGTGTCAAATGTGTGAGGCCGAATTTGAACTCAGGTCCTCTTGAATCCAGGAGTGGTGCTTTATCCACTTTGCCACCTAGCTGCCCCATCCTTTCTTATAGCACAACCATATTCCATTACATTCATATACCACAAGTTGTTCACCATTCCCCAATTGATGGGCATTCCCTTGATTTCCAATTCTTTCCCACTACAAAGAGAGCTAGTGTAAATATTTTTGTACATGTGTGACCTTTTCCCTTTTTTATGATGTCTTTGGGATAGAGACTTAGTAGTGGTATTAACAGGTTAAAGAGGATGCACAGTCCCATAGCCCTTTGGACATAGTTTCAAATTGCTGTCCAGAATGGTTGGATCAGTTCACAAATCCACCAACAATTCATTAGTGTTCCAAGTTTTCCACAGCTTTGCCAATATTTATTATTTTCCTTTTTTGTCATGTTAGTCAATCTGATAGGTGTGAGGTGGTATCTCAAAGTTGTTTTAATTTACATTTCTCTGATCAATAGTGATTTAGAGCATTTTTTCTTATGGCAATAGATAGCTTTGACTTCCTCATCAGAAAACAACCTGTTCATATCCTTTGATCATTACTCAATTGTGGAATAACTTACATTCTTATAAATTTGATTTAGTTCCCAATATATTTTAGAAATGAGGCCTTTATCAGAAATGCTGGCTGTAAAAATTGTTTCCCAGCTTTCTGTCTCCCTTCTAATTTTGGATGCATTGCTTCTGTTTGTACAAAAGCTTTTTGATGTAAGCAAAGTCTTCCATCTTGTTTTTCATAATATTCTCTATCTCTTGTTTGGACATAAATTGTTTTCCTCTCCATAGATCTGAGAGGTAAACTATTGCTTCCTCTCCTAATTTATCTATGGTAGCACCCTATATGTCTAAATTTTGAACCCATTTTTACCTTATTTTTGTATAAGTTATAAGATATTGGTCTATGCTTAGTTTCTGCCATACTATCTTCCAGTTTTCCCAGCAGGTTTTGTCAAATACTGAGTTCCTACCCCAGAAGCTGGAGTTTTTGCGTTTATCAAACTGTAGATTTCTAAAGTCATTTACTACTATGTCTCCCATGCCTAACCTATTCCATTGATCCACTACTCTATTTCTTAGCCAGTATCACAGAGTTTTGATGACTGCCACTTTACAGTATAGCTTCAAATATGGTACAGCTAACACACTTTCCTGTGTATTTTTTTCAGTAATTACCTTGATATTCTTGATTTTTTGTTTTTCCAGATGAATTTTGTTAATATTTTTCTAGCTCTATAAAATAATTTTTCATAGTCTGATTGGTATGGCACTGAATAGCAAAATTAATTTGGGTAGAATTGTAATTTTTATTATATTATTTTGGCCTATCCATGAGCAATTCATATTTTTCCAATTACGTAGATCTGATTTGATTTGTGTGAAAAGTGTTTTGTAATTGTGTTCATAGAGTTCCTGGGTTTGTCTTGGCAGGTAGACTCCCAAGTATTTTATATTGTCTACCATTACTTTAAATTGAATTTCTCTTTCTATCTCTTGGTGCTGGACTTTGTTGGTCATATATAGAAATGCTGATGATTTATGTGGGTTTATTTTATATCCTACGACTTTGCTAAAGTTGTTAATTGTTTCAAGTAATTTTTGACTTGATTCTCGAGGATTCCTTAAGTATACCATCATATCATCTGCAAAGAATGATAGTTTTGTTTTCTCCTTGCCTATTCTAATTCCTTTAATTCCTTTTTCTTCTCTTATTGTTATAGCTATCATTTCCAAAACAATATTAAATAATAGAGGTGATAATGGACATCCCTGTTTCACCCCTGACCTTATTGGGAAGGCCTCTAACTTATCTCCATTACATATAATGTTTGCTGATGCTTTTAGGTAGATACTGCTTATTATTTTAAGTAAAGCTCCACCTATTCTTATGCTTTCCTGTGTTTTTAATAGGAATTGGTGCTATATTTTGTCAAAAGCCGTTTCTACATATATTGAGAAATCATATGATTTTGGTTAGTTTTGTATTTATGTGGTTGATTATGTTGATAGTTTTCCTAATGTTGAACCAGCCCTGCATTCTTGGTATAAATCCCATCTGGTCATAGTATATTATGCTGGTGACTACTTGCTACAATCTCCTTGCTAATATTTTATTTAAGATTTTTACTTTGATATTCATTAGGAAAATTGGTCTATAATTTTCTTTCTCTGGTTTTCCTCTGCCTGGTTTAGATATCAGCACCATATTTGTGTCGTAAAAGGAATTTGTTAGAACTCCATCTTCACCTATTTTTCCAAATAATTTGTATACATAGTATTGAAATTAATTGTTCTCTAAATGTTTGTTAGAATTCACTTGTAAACCCATATGAATATGGCTCTGGAGATTTTTTCTTAGGAAATTCATTGATGGCTTGTTCAATTTCTTATTCAAAAATGGGATTATCCAAGTCTTTTATTTCTCTTTCAGTTAATCTGGACAATTTATATACATATACATATACATATACATATACATATACATATACATATACATATACATATACATATACATATACATATACATATACATATACATATACATATACATATACATGTTTTATATATATGCATATATATATATATATATATATATATATATATACACACACACATACACTCCCCATATGTGTGTGTATATATAATTTTGTTGGGTGGGGCAATGAGGGTTAAGTGACTTGTGCAGGGTCACACAGCTAGTAAGTGTCAAGTGTCTGAGGCCAGATTTGAACTCAGGTCCCTCTGAATCCAGGGCTGGTGCTTTATCCACTGTGCCATGTAGCTGGCCCCCTGTAATTTATATTTTTATAAATATTCAAAAATTTCCTTTATATTGTTAAATTTATTGGCACATTTGGGCAAGATCAATCCTAATAATTGTTTTAATTTCCACTTCATTAATGGTGAATTCACCAATTTAATTTTTCATACTGGTATTTTGGTTTTCTTCTATTTTTTTAATCATAGTAACCCAATGTCAATCTATTTTATTGATTTTTCATAAAACCAGCTCAGTTTTATTAATTAATTTTATAGTTTTCTCATTTTCAACTTTATTAATCTCTTCTCTCCAACATCTTGGCTCTGCCTCCACCATTATATTCTTCAGTAAGCTTTTATACCTCATTTTCCATTTGGCCAATTTTAGGAATTGTTTTCTTCAGTCAATTTTTCTGCTTCCTTTTCCAAGCTGACAGGTTTTTTTTTTTTCATAATTTACTTCCATAACTCTCATTTCTCTCATTTCTTTTCCTATTTTTTTCTACCTGTTTGAGCTCTTCCAAAAAGGCTTTTTGGTCTTAAGACCAATTCATCTTCCCCTTTGTAGCTTCACATGTAGACATTTTGACAGTATTCTCCTCATCTGAGTTTGTGTTTTGGTCTTCCCTGTGGACGTAGTACCTCTCAATGATAAGGTTCCTTTTCTTTCTCTTACTTTTATCGCAACCTATTTTTTGACTTTTAAAGTTGAGGTCTGCTCCTTGGACACATGGGTCACTCTTGCAAGCTTCTTGTTCTGGGGGATGTGGGACTGGTCTCTGGTTTCTGCTCTGAAGCCTCTGTGGCTTGTGGATTCCTCACTGCCCTGGGCTTGCTCCTTGTATTGTGATAGCCTGGCCTAGTTATGCCTGTCCTATGAGTGGTTCTCTAACTGGCAGTTTGCCCTCTCAGCCAGGATTGGCAAGTATCACAACTGGTATGCTCCAACACCATCCTGCTGAGCCAGATTCAAGGGGCCTCAGCTTTTAATCTTTGTTGTGGCAAAGAGCCTCATGCTGATTTCCCCAGATTCCCTCCATGCTTTGCTAAGGTGTGGTGCACTCCCCTTTTGCCCAAGTGAGACAGACCTTTGCTGAAGTCTTCTAAATTATCTCAAGTTTGGAAGATTGTGTCTTCTGTTTTTTGTAGGTTCTATAGTTCCAGAATCAATTTAGAGGCTTGATTTAATGTTATTTCTGAAGGAAACTTGGGAGGGCTCAGGCAACTTCCTAGCTTCTCTATGCTCTCTTGGCTTTACAGAAATGAGGTCTTTATCAGAGAAACTTGGTTCAATTTTTTTCCCACCGTTACTTTTGCTGACTAATTTTCACTCAATCATACCCCCGCACACACACTTTATCCTATTCTCTCTCTTCTTTCACCCTGTCCCTCCTCAGAAGTGTTTTGTTTCTGACAACTCAGTCCCATAATCTGCCCTCTCTTTTTTAACCCTGCCCTTATTCTCTTATTTTGATTAAGGGTAAGATAAATTTCTATGCCAAAATTAGTATGTATTTTATTTCTTCTTTGAGACAATTCTGATGAGAGTAAGGTTGACTTATTCCCCTCACCTCCTGCATCTTCCCCTTCCCTGTAAAAGTTTTTTCTTGCATCTTTTATTTGATACAATTTAGTTCATTCCATCTACCCCTTTCCCTTTCTCTCAATGCAATCTACTCTCAATCCTTAGTTTCACTGTTTTTAGATATCATTGTTTCATATTCAACTCATACATGTGGCCTCTGTCTATATATACTACTTCCACATACCCCATTAGTAAGAAATTTCTTATGAATCAAAGTATCATCTTCTCATGTAGGAATGTAAACAGTTTAACTTTATTAAATCTCTTATGATTTCCTTTTACTGTTTATCTTTTTATACTTCTCTCATCTTTATTTAAAAGTCAAATTTTCTATTCCATTCTGGTCATTTCATCAAGAATGCCTGAAATTCCTTTCTTTCATTGTATATCCATTTTTTTCCTGAAGGATTATACTGAGTTTTTCTGGGTATGTGATTCTTGGTTGTAATCCAAGTTCCTTTACTGTCTGCAATATCATGTTCAAAGCCTTCTGATCCTTTAAAGTGCTAAATCTTGTGTAGTCCTGACTATAGCTTCCTGATACTTTAATTGTTTCTTTCTGGCTATTTGCAAAATTTTCTTCTTGACCTGGGAGCTCTGCAATTTGGCTATAATATTCCTGGGAGTTTCATTTTGGTTTATCTTTTAGGAGGTGATCAGTAGATTCTTTCAATTTCTATTTTGCCTTCTGGTTCTAGAATATCAGGGAAATTTCCTTGATAATTTTTTGAACAGTGATGCCCAAGCTCTTTTTTTTCCTAAATCATTGCTTTCAGGCAGTTCAATAATTTTTAAATTATCACCTGTGAATGTATTTTCCAGGTTACTTTTTTATAGTTCCTTCCTTTTTTCCCATTCTTTTGGTTTTGTTTTATGGTGTTTATTATTTCTCATAAATTCATTAGCTTCCATTTGCTCAATTCTAATTTTTAAGGAATTTTTTTTTCAGTGAGCTTTTGTACCTCCTTTTCCATTTGGCCTATTCTACTTTTTCAGGAGTTTTCCTTTTCTTAAGTGAATTTGTTTGCCTCCTTGTGCCCCTCATTTGGCCACTTATGCTTTTCATGACATTCTTCTCCTCATTGGCTTTTTCTACCACTTTTAGTATTTGGCCTTTTCTGTTTTTTAAGATGTTATTTTCTTCAGTATCTTTTTGTGTCTCCTTTATGAAGCTGTTGACACATTTTTAATGATTTTCGTGCATCACTTCACTTATCTTCCCATTTTTTTCCTTTACCTCTCTTACTTGATTTTCAGAATCATTTTTGAGCCCTTCCATAGCCTGAGACCAATTCACATTTTTTTTCTTAATGGCTTTGGATGTAGGAGCTTTGACTTTATCTTCTTCTGAAAGAATGTCTTGATCTTCCTTATCACCATAGTAACTTTCACTGGTTATAATTTTTGTTTGCTCATTTTCCAAGCCTATTTCTTTACTTTTAACTCCTTATTAAAGTAAGGCTCTGCTTCCAGGGTGGAGGGTTCATGGTCCCAAGCTTAAGGGGATTTGTTCAGCTATTTTCAGAGATATTTATAGGGACCTCTAAGTTTTCAGTTCTTTCAAGGTGGTATGATCTAAGGATAGGTGTGGTTACTACTCTCCAGGTCTGTAAGTAACTGCAGGCCCTCTTTCCTGCCCTGGAAATGTGAGTAGGGTCCCTTCTTCATTGGGACTGTAAGCTCTAATGGGCTAGTGCTCCTCCTCACTCCAGGACTCTCACCAAGGACTGGGACCAAGATTTGAGTATGGGCAACAATGTCCTGCATCAGTGTTAGCAGAGAGATCCCAGTAATCTCCTTCTGGCCAGGTGTTCAACCCCCATACGGTTGGTGGGCTGAGAGTTCTGGAAGCACTGATGATTCACTGGTTCCAAACGTCTGCTCCTGGTTT
The DNA here is from genome assembly GCF_019393635.1 of Dromiciops gliroides. Taxonomy (NCBI): domain Eukaryota; kingdom Metazoa; phylum Chordata; class Mammalia; order Microbiotheria; family Microbiotheriidae; genus Dromiciops; species Dromiciops gliroides. The sequence continues at coordinate 282,589,220 of NC_057864.1, read as the reverse complement.
GTGGGGCCTGGACTATGCTGGCACAGCCTGCACTGGACTGTGATCCACTTTCACTCTGGTATGACAGACTTTTTCTGCCAACCCTCTAAATTGATTTTGCCTGGAAACTTTATTTTACCACATCCTTTTGTGTGTTCTTATATTATGGAATTATTTAAAAGTGTTTGGGTGGGTTTGGAGAGAGATTAGATCATTTGCTTCCTTTCCTCTGCCATCTTAGCTCTACCTATCCCTAAACATTTATTTCCAAATTTCATCTAACCATATTAAATTTTTCACAGGGGTTCCTTCAATACTTCTCAGAAACATGCCAGGTATTAGACCTAGCTCAGGCCACTGGCCTTATATTTTAGGTTTCATGTCCTAACAGAATGAAACACTCAAAGATAATTTGATAGCAAAAGGAGATTTACTTGGTCATAGCATGGAAGGAATATTCCAAAATGAATGAAGCTTCCTTTCCTGCATCACATTCTTTTCCATCAACCAGATTCAGAAAATTCCTGGAGTTAGTTTTTCATGACTGTTTTCTTTTTACCCATTTGACCAGCAAAACCTATCCTAAACTAATCAAGTCTCAAAGACAATTAATCCTTTTTTTTTTTTTTTTTTGGCAGGGCTTAAATGATTTGCCCACACACAGCTAGTAATTGTCAAGAGTCTGAGGCTGGATTTGAACTCAGTTCTTCCTGAATCCAGGGCCAGTGCTTTATCCTCTGTGCCACCTAGCTTCCCACAATTCATACCTGTTACAGAAACAAGCAAACAAACCTTGCCTTTCATGGGGAAAGAGTAGGATATTCGTCCTACCTACCAGGAATTACTTTAGTATCTAAAAAAACAAAAACAAAAACAGAACAAACAAAACAAAACAGAAGCCTCTTTACCCTACCTTATCTTCTTAGGCTTTTTTTCTATTTTTTACAATTACAAGAAAACTTTTTATACTCATAGAAAAGACTCCCTCAATACCTCCTTCCTAATTCCCACTTCTTTTTTAACTATTGGCAATGTGGCTTTAGACTTCAGCACTCAACTGTAATTACTCTTTACATGGGTATAAAATGATTTCTTAATCAGAAAATCTTTTCTAATTCCTTATACTTCTCATTTTATTTGATGCATTTAACATGGTTAACCACCTCATTTTCCTAGGCAATCCTTCCTGGGTTTTCTCTTCCATAAATTTTTGTGACACAACTCTTTCATGGTTTTCCTGTGTCCATGAGTTCCTTCTTAGCTGAAACATCATTCTGGTATGACCCCTCATGTCTCAGTGCATACCAGTGCTCTATCTTCTGCGTCCTCTAAAAATTATTGAAGGATTTAAAATACTAAGTTATATGTACTAGAATATATCTAGGCATATCTAAGTGTAATAATGTAAAAATATATACATCATATATGTCATATATGTGTGTACATGTATATCATATCTATATTTGATACATGTATATAATTTAATTATATATCATAAATAAATATGTCTTTCATTTCTTGTATCATAGCAGTACATATTCTTTTATATTCATAAACCACAATTTCTTTTTTCACTCAACAATATTTTCTCTCTGTTCTCTTTCCTGACCTCTTCAGTTATCATAAGTACAACTCTTGTATCTATGGTTATCATTACCAAATGCATAAATCCAGCTCTAATCTCTCTGCTGAATTTCAATCCTAAATCACCAGGTGCCTATTGGATATTTCTATCTGGATGTCCTATAGGCAGATCAAACTGAATATGTCCAAAATACAACTAATTTTCTCTTACCACATGTGTAAAATAAACCTTCCCTTGTCCCTAATTTATCTTGGTTTGTCAAGAGCATTATTGTTGTTCTTTGTCTTTCCTTCTCAAAGAGGACCATGACATTGGGGTGATGAGATGACATGCACTGAATCTGATTTAGTGAGAGAGGGATGTGCAAGATTACCAGTCTCATTTTCTCCTCCAGAGTCATCTGGGCCCAGTGGCAAGATATATATCAGGATGACTGGAGATGGCACAGTATATTTAAGGCAATTGGGGTTAAGTGACTTGCCCAGGGTCACATAGCTAGTGAGTGTCTGACATGAGATTTGAACTCAGGTGCCCTTGACTCCAAGGCCAGTGCTCTATCTACTGCATCGCCATTCTTTCACTCACCCAGATCTGCAACTTTAGTTTCATATTTTAATCTTTCCTCTCCCTAATTCCTCATATCCAGCCAGTCTTCCAGTCTCATTGATTCTACCTTCACAATATCTATCAAATCCAGACCCTTCTCCACTCATCTAGCTACCATCTTAGTTGAGGTCCTTATCACCTTCTTCCTAGATTATAGCAATAACCTTCTAACTATTTTCTCAGTACACACATTTTCTCTCTCTTCTCTGATATATCTTCCATATGACTGACAACTTGATGTTCCAAAAGCACAAATTTGCCCATGTCATTTACCTAATTAAGAATTTCCAAGGACTCCATTTTTTCTTTGATTAAAAAATCAACTTCTTTTGCTTTTAATCTCCTTTAAAACCTGGCTCCATCTAACTATCTAGGCATACTGCAATATAAAGCTCCTTCTCTACTACTTAGTACCCTCTCTGTAACACATGTCATCTCTTGTCTTTTGGCTTTGTACAGGTTATTCTCAGTTTCTGAAATAGATTCTCTTCTAACTCTTGATTCTTAGAATCTCTAACTTCCTTCAAGGATCAGCTCAAGTGCCATTGCTATAAGAAAGGTATCTTTATTCTCATCATTTGCTCTTTCCCTAGTGCAAGAAGTTACTTTGTATATTTTTTATATTTTATTTTCTATATTCATTTTTCTCCCATTAAGTATATGTACCTTGAGAGCAAATACTATTTCCTTTTTGTTTTTCTCTCCCTGATAGCTACTGCCTGTTAGCTAGTGCCTGACAATACAGTAGTAGATACTTAATAAATGTTTGTGGAATGTATAAATTAATAATTTAATAGTCTTCCCATTTCTCAAGCTAAAAATTAATGAACTAAACTTACTGAAACTACATGAGGTTCAAAATTTACTTGAGTATTGTGGGGGAAGAGGAAGGGAGACTATGGGTGTGCTCTTATGTACAAGGTAATCCTACATCCATTTAAGTTACAACAGGAGGGGTGGTCCATCATTCAGAAAGTCTCAGCTCTGGACGATGTGATGGCTTGGGGCCTGGGGGTGGTAGACATCCTGGGAGAGAGGTGGCATGGAGATAAGACCCTGGGGGTAGGGAACTAGGGACTGTTGCAACTTTTGCCTCTCAAATACCAAAAAACAAGATATATGGCAAAATCAGTATGGGTAAGAAGCACAGAAATGTCATCTCTCATAAACTGAAGTACCCTCCATTTCAGTAAGCCTCATTCCTCATAAGCTAGTAATGCCTAGAAAGGTAGTGTGGTGTAGTACATAGAGTATTCAACTTGAATTTAGTAAGACATGGACTCAAATCCTGCCTCTTTGTAGCTGGGTAATCTTGGACAAGTCACTTAAACTTTTTGTGCCTCATTTTATCATGTAGAGTAGACTGAACTTGATGTCCCTCAACTTCTCTTCTAGCTTTAAAGCTATGATCTATGACTGTTTCCTGGTAAATTCTATGGAGTAAGTGAATAAATTGCTTTCATTTTTTTCTCTCTCTCACGCCATAGAAGAATAAAAGAGAAATTGTTTGCTGATTTTTTTTAGGTACCAGAAATGTTAAATGTTTTTGCAAGAAAAATTCATCTAGAAAAGAATGATTATGCTTCATGACAATAGTTATTGTGATACCTGTAAAATTTCATTGGGGCATTGCCCAAAAATTTATTGACCATATTACAAATTGCTAAGGCAGGTTATCTGTCTACATAGCACAAGGGATATTGCTTCTACTAGCAACAGTAATACTCTTTCATGCTAGAGGTTAGAAACAAAATACATAACAAATTTGTCTTTAGATTTGTGGTAAAAAAAATACTTATATGCCAAGGTGTATTCTGGGCATCCAGTATATGCCCAATTATGTTTTTTTACCACCCTCTCCCCTCAAAAAAACCCAACATTGTGTGACCTGAATATTTAGTTTTAACCCCCTTTTTAATTCCAGCAATCCTATTACGCAGATATGGATTTGACAGATAAGTGAAGCCCTCATTCAAGGTTACATTTCAACAGTTTTACTATTCTTGATCTTCTGAATGGAAAATTGATTGTGGTCAAATATTATCAGGAAAATAAATACAAACACACTTTGATTTACATTGAATTTCTAGACATCTGAATGATCAACTCATGAGAAAGGGAGAACAAGAACAATTACCCTCTGCATTGTAGAAAGCAAAATGTGCTTCATAAACTAGTATATTCCCATGCCAGCATTTAATGCATCCATTTTCAAGTCTGTTGTTTGTGCTTTATTCCCAAAGAAGGTCATGACATCAGAAGGTGATGTCATGATTTACAGTGAATTGTATTTAAGTGAGGTAGGGCTATGCAAAGTCACCAGCCTCACTCTCCTCCAGAGCCATCTGGGTCCAGTGGCAAGAATATAAATCAGGATGACAGGAGATGGCCCTGAATATTTGAGGAGATTGGGGTTAAATGACTTGCCCAGGGTCACAAATGTGAGAAAATAATGGGATTTAGAAGATGCCCAGGGGACCCACCTGAATATTGATTTGGAATTGATTGAATTGGGTGAGACTGACTGAGAACCTACTTAAGGTGGATTAAATTGAGATCACACCTGGCCATCCCTGAGTGGGGTGTCGTTCTCACAGGCTGAGGACTATGACATCAAAAGGAGACCACCCTCAACCAATCAGCTTGAAGGACAACCCCTTCCGGGGAGGGAGACAGGAAGTAGGAAGGGATGCTCCCTACCTCTAGCCTATTTTCATTCCTGGACTTTGTGTTGGTTGCAGAGAGAGAGTAAAGAAAATAGGCTTTTCTTGCTTTACTCTCTGTAATCCATGTATTCTCTTTACTCTTTAATAAATGCTTAAACTCAAAAACTGGTGCTAAAATTTCTAGCTTATTAAGTAAATCTTAGCTAGTTCTCCCCCCACACTGGGGGTAGGAACAAGGTGACCACACATTAGATTTTAAACATCACATGAACTAGTGTCAAGTGGCTCATGCCAGCTATGAACTCAGGTCCTCCTGAGGGTCAGTACTTTATACACTGTGCCACTGAGCAACTGCTAAGGTCTCAGCTAAGAAAAAGATGCAAGGTTTTAAGGGAAACCAAGAGAGTGTGGAATCACTGAAGCCACAAAAGGAGAGAATAAATCATAGAAAGACAAGTTTATCAGTGTCAGATACTATAGGGAAAAAAAGAATTAGGGCTTTAAAAGGCCACTTGATTTAATGACTAGAAAGACTGATGAAATTTGAGAGAAGAGTTTCTACAGGTGGGAAAGGACATTGACTAAACTGAAAAGAGGATGAAGGGAGTTGGATAATCAGGAAGTGGAGGCATCTGGTATAAATAATATTGTCTTTTTTAAAAAAATGATACATTTTTATATTAATAATTTTCTTGTATGCTCCCCATATCCCACATGGACCCCTGTTGACAAAAAGGGAAAACAAATTAAGTAAAACCTACCAAATGCAGCAACACATCCTTGACAGCTTATGTAAGACCAGGAGGAGAGCAGCTAGGAAGATGACCATTAGACTGTGGTAAGGAAGAATGGAATCAAGCATATATTACATTCTCACTATGTGCCAAATGCTATATAAAGTACTTTACAAATATCTCGTGTAATCCTCACAACAAACGAGTGAGATGGATACAATTATTATCTAACATTTATAGTTAGGGAAACTGATACAAAGATTAAGTCACTTTCCTAAAGTCAAACAACAAATATGTTTGTGAGCCAAATTTTAATTCAGGTCTTCCTGATTCCAGGCCAAGTGCTCAACAACTCTGACACTGATGGGATATGGGATTGGTAGTGCAGACTTTATAGAAAAACAAACAAAATTTACTGTAGGGATTTCCTTTATGGGTTTTATATTCTTTATTCTCCTTAATTGTTATTCTCATTATTCCAATGAGATATTTAAAAAGTGCTTAGCACAGTGTCTGGCACATAGTTTGTATTAATAAATACTTTTTCTGTTCTTCCCTAATTCTTTCACTATTTTTGTTTAATACATATATTATATATATATATACATTTATATGCACATATATATCCATCCATCTATAAACATGTAAGTTTTTAATATGGAGGTAGAAATGAAGAGAGCTAGGTTTGACTAAAAGATTTCACTGTGCTATCTTGCTGGAAGAGACCCTGTGGATAATTTTTTTTCTCAGAAGTTTAATCTTGAAAAAGAGGAAAGAGAAAGTTGGTAGGTGGAGAGATCAAAGAAATATTTAGAGTTTTTTGCCTTGGCATTATATGAATTGCAAAATGTAAACATATGTGTAGGTAGATGGTGACACAATGGACATATTGAAATTAAAGGAATGAGAGGGGGCAGCTAGGTGGTTCAGTGGATAGAGTACTGGCCCTGGAGTCAGGAGGACCTGAGTTCAAATCACGCCTCAGACACTTAACACTTATTAGCTGTGTGACCCTGGGCAAGTCACGTAACCCCAATTGCCTCACCAAAAAACAAAGAAAGAAAGAAAGAAATGAGAGGAAGACAGAGAAAGACACAAAGAGAGAGAGAAACAGAGAGAGAGAAAGAGAAAAGAAAGGATATAGAAGAAAACATATAAATATATAATTGGATTGAATTTTTTAAAAAAAATTATAATCATATTTGGTATATATGGTATCTCTTTATTAACTATTATACCTGGTTCTTAAAGGAAATCATATAAAGGGCATATTATATCCAGATCAACTTCTTATACTGGTGGCAATTGAGTTTTTGATCCTTTGCTCACTTTTGTTCATAGTTTTAAGACAGAGACACAGACAACTTTGATAGTAGCAAACCTTGAAAAAGAATAGAAAATTATAGCTATGATAAATATATTATTGGGATATTAGTGTTTATTAATGGATAATTGGATTCAGTCTTTATTAAAGAACCTAGACAGCATTAATTTTTAATGGACTTTAGAATTCTTTTTAAGAAAACATTCAATTTTCCTCTATTCGTTATTACATTCTTTAGCAGCAAGAGTTGTGTATTGAATTTTTTTCTTTCTTAGTCATTCAGTTGCAAATATCTGTTTTAATTATTTCAGGATTACAGGACAGATTATGACTTTGGACCCATTTTCTCACTTCTCTTTGCCTCAGTTTCCTTGTCTGTTAAGTAAGGATAAGGTCCCTAATGGCCGTAAGGCTATTACCCTATGATCCTATTATATAGATCCAGAAGGCTCTTTACATGTAATCTAATCTAACACCCTCCTTTTATAGTTGTAGAAGAAACTGAGGCCCAGAAATGTGAACCATTTACAAACTCATACAAGCAAGAAGTCACAGAATGAAGACTTCAATCTCACTGTTCTATATCTAAATCCCTCCTGGCCCTAATTCCTGGACAAAGAGTAGGCACAAGACTGCTTCTTTGGAGAAAGTGCTTATCTTGATTTCAGATTTTTAACTAAAGGTGTGGTTTTTTTCTCTTATATTATGAAAACAAAGTTACCCCCCACACACATACACAATGATAGAGAAAAAAAAATTAGTGCTTTTTAGTGATTCGAAAGTTGGCTTCCATCATTACCTACTAAATAGATTACTTATAGTTGAAGCATGCAATTTTAGTTAATAAGTGGTAGTACTGTATCCCTGCACAAAGGACACTATCAACATTAAAAAGCAAAGTCCCCACGTTTCATAGAAGCACTGAGCTGTGGGATACTTGAACTTTCTGTCCCATGTCATTGACTTCAATAAAAGCATTTACAACTGCTGCTGCCAGAGGGGATTTCAAATGCTTTTTATCTCTCTTGCAGTGACAATGATTCCTTCCTTTTCTCCTAGATCTCATGTAGCTGCTGTGGTTTTGCTTTGTTTTTATGTTATGGAGATAAGAGCTAGTGCATAACTAAACTCATGTAGGTTGGACATGAATGAACATATGAAAGTCTTATTTCTTTATTGTAACTGTAAATAAATATATGATGGCAGTTTGAATAAAATCTAAAAGCTGATACCTTAAGAGATAATAACTAATCTGCTATTTAACTGAATTAAATTTAAAATACTTTGACATACATACATATGCACATGTATGTATATGTACACATTATTTTCTTTTAAAAAAAATAAACATTTTTATTTAAAGTTTTGAGTTCCAAATTTTATCCTTCCATCCCTTCTCCCCTCCCCTTCCCTGAGGCAGTAAACATTCAGATATAGCTTATATATGTACAATTACGTACGACATTACCATAATAGACATATTTGTGTTGTTTACAATCTAAATCTGTGGTGGCCTTAAATTAGAAGCTTTAGCACTAGTCTTTGGGCATTAAGCATTTATTAAAGCATACCAGGTATTCATGTGGAGTTCAGAAAGTTAAGAAAAGGCCTATCTATCCTAGAGTTCCAGACTTGTCTGGTTCTTCCTCAAGTCCTCTGCCACGAGCCTGCTTTCACTGGACTTGAAGGTGGTCTCTAGTTCAGTTCAAAGTCCTTAGCTTCTAAGAACAGTACCTCCTTAAGGGCCGGCCAGGTGTTGTTACAATGTAATTAACGTGAAGTAAACAAGTCAGCAAAGTCAATCACTCTCACTTAATTCAGTCAGTTTAGATTAATCTCCAGGTGAGCCTTTGAGTATATGCCAAATCCCATTATTTTCTCACACAGTGCATAAGAAAACTTGAATAAAAGAAAAAAATGAAAGAAAGTGAAAAGTAGCATGCTTCAGTCTGTATTCAATGAATATCAGTTCTTTTTTCTTGAGATGGATAGTATGCTTCATCATTAGTCCTTTGGGATTTTCTTATGGAATGATTGGAATGATGCCACCTGCTGGAGATTTACTGTAGAAAAACTGCACCATGAGGTGAATGTCTCTGAGGGAAAGACCATGCATCTTTTCTTTGGCGTCAGGAAGTGACGTTTGCTGGTGGGAGGAAGAAGGGGGAGCTGGGTGCTTTGACTCACGCTTTTTTCTGGAGGATTCCTGGTGGAGAAGGGAGCTAGAAATGTGCTCTCCCTTTAATAGATAGATGAATGTAGGCCTTTTCTTCTCTCTTTACCAAATTCCCATTCTCCTTAATAAATGCTTAAAAGTCTAACTCTTGCTAAAGCTTATAATTTATTGGCGACCACTCATTAGATATTTTAGACAGACTAGCTAAAATTTTAGCCTTAACACTTAGATCATTGTATTGCTGAGAATAGTTCTTCATCAGACAATATTGTTGTCTCTGTGCACAATGTTCTCTTGGTTCTGCTCATTTCACTATAGATCAGCTATATAAGTCTTTCTAGACCTTTCTGAAATCATCCTGCTTGTCATTTTTTATAGTACAATAATATTCTATCACCATCATATACCACAACTTGTTTAGCCATTCCCCAATTGATGGGCATTCCTTTGGTTTCTAATCCTTAGCCACCACAAAATGAACTGCTATAAATATTTTTGTACAAATAGGTCTTTTTCTGTTTTTTGGGATGTCTTTGGGATATAAACCCAGCAGTGGTATTGCTGGATCAAAGGGTATGCACAGCTCTATAGCCTTTTGGACATAGTTCCAAGTTGCTCTCCAGAATGGTTGGATCTTTTCACAACTCCATCCAGCACTGAATTAGTGTCCCAGTTTTCCCACATCTCCTTCACAATCCACCTTTTCCTTTTTTGTTATATTTGCCACTCTAACAGGTATGAAGTAATACCTCAGAGTTGTTTTAATTTGCATTGCTCTGATCAATAGTGATCTAGAGCATTTTTTCATACATATTATTTTCTTTCTATTTGGAGATGCAGTTTCTTGTTGAGTTTCAATACTACAAGAAATAAGTAATAGTGAGAATATAATAAAATACAATACTCATTTATATGTCTACAATGCTTTCATATATATAATTTCATTTGATCTTCATAATAACCCTGTAGCATAGGATGGACAATAATTATTTTCTCTGCTTCACCGATGTGAAAACCATGAGTTTAACTGTTTTAGCCAAAGTCATATGGTAAATAGGAGAGCTAAGACAAAAACCTTGGTTTTCTTATTTCTTAATATCTCTTATGTTTATGAAGTCTAGTTCCAATAACTTGTGAATCTTTATAGACTCAGTCCAAAAGACTGGGAAACTTTAATGGTGATTTTCACATCTTGTTTAATTTTCCCAACAAATGCAAAAACTGAAAACTCCAATGTGGACATCCTTGACATTGCTGTTTGCAAATTGTTTTCTTTCTACTAGTCATCATTCATATGACCATCCATGACTGCTCTTCTCCAGTTTAACTCCTGGTTTGGTTTTCTGTTCTGTTCCACTTACTAACAAGCCCATTAAATACATCATTATTATTCCATTATCTTCATAGATGAGGGAGGTGGGAGCTGGATATCTTATTTCTCCAGATATTTAATCAGAAGAATTAATAAGAGTAGTCTTCCTTGCCTTATCAATAGAAACCTGTTTCTCTGCCTACTGTGAATGCAAAGGATGCCTCACACCTTGGAAAACAAGAAGAGAGGCATGAGAAATTTTAGATGCCCTGACTCCATGCTCCAACCACCTACTATAAATAAGTCTGATTATGCCACATATATACTTAAAGCCTTTCAGTGACAATGAGGGAATCAAGTTTACATTCCTCATCATATAGTCAGAATCCCACATAATATAGTTCCATCTTACATATCCATGCTTTTCACTTATGTCTTTTCTCCATGTGCTCTATATTGTTTGAATAAAATTTTAAAAGGTTTTTAAAACACTTGAAATTTTTGAGGGAATGTAAACATGTCTCTGTGTTATTTCTTTTTATTTGTTTTATATTGGAACTTGCCATAAAGCATAATTCAATATTTTTCATATTTATTGAGGTGACAAAAAGATGTAATAATATCATCACATGGCCATGTATCTGAAGAACAGCATTATAGTGAAGCTGTGAGATTATTTACAGAATCTGGGTAAGCCTCCAAATGAGGTACAACATTAAAAGTCTCATTGTATTGAGTACAGTTTCCAATAAAGAAACTACTCTTACTTTTGTAGTAACACTGGAACAATAGCAGAAAAGTGGACAGAATATGCTGAAAATTACAGGGTTTTTTTTTCCCCTTTTCTATAAAGATTGACTTGCTTATTCGTACTCTGAATATGACGTGACCCACTCTAGAAGGAATTAAATCATATCAATATTGTCATTCTTGTTATAAAAGAAATGAAAGACAAAAATAAATTATAGTTAAATGGAAGGAGATCTCATATGATATCCTTGGAGTGGCCAGTAAAGAAGATGGTGAATATGGTTCTATTGTTTATGTGATGATAATAAAAAAGATAATTCTATGGGGCACTTGGTCATCCCAAATTTCAGTGCTTGTGATGACTATTTTTTTTTAATTTATTTTTTTTTAGTGAGGCAATTGGGGTTAAGTGACTTGCCCAGGGTCATACAGCTAGTAAGCGTTAAGTGTCTGAGGCTGGATTTGAAGTCAGGTAGTCCTGACTCCAGGGCCGGTGCTCTATGCACTGTACCACCTAGCTGCCCCTTGTGATGACTATTTATATAATATGTCATTCCTTATAATATATAATACAAAAATGTCTTTGTTAGAAGATAAGGCATGGGAAAGAGCCTGTGAAAAAGGTCTCGGTCCAATAATTATTACTGTGATATTGATCATCACATTCTAGTATGTTGTTTTTTTCATTCATAGTTAAGAAAGCTGATTATTTCTTCATGGATATTTTGCCTTAAGTGAACATAAATTGCCACCAGGAATAAGGCAGTGCCTTTTCTATCCCCTCGTTCTGGGGTACCAGAACATAGTTTTATGCCATATTTCCTAAGACTGCTCTTTAGTTTAACAAAAATTGTCTCTAGATGCAACTTCCCCAATTTTGAGGGAGCTGCTAAATGCTTTCACATGTTGTTCCCATGGTGTGAACTGCATTTCTTATATCCAAGAATACTAAGTATCACCTTTTATCTAAAGTTTCTCCAGTACCTTAAAATTTCACCCTGTGGCGTAGTAAATAGATAGCTTGGCTCAGAATCAGAAACACTGGATTTCAAGTTGTATCTCTCACATGTACCTAATGCACAGTCTGGTGAACTCACTTAAACTTCCCAAGGCAACTTGCTATATTGTAAGATTGACCTACATTGATAAAGGGATTTGCCCCATTGCAAGCTCCCTATAAGACTAAAATCATAGGTTCAGTCCCTATACTAGCACTTCTTTTCATTATCCTAGAGCTGTCTCTTTAATACATCTTTGGTGCTTATAATGGAGGTAAAACATATAGCATGTTTCACTTCCCATTTAGAGTATGACACACATTACTAGGACAGTTTATATAAAATGAGCACATGACAATATGTTCTGCTCAAAAAAAGAGGTCATAGAGAGAGGGCAATAGATGTAGTTTTTGAAATAGTTTAATATTATTCATGTGGAATTGAAATTACCTATGTTCTACTTTGGGGAGATTTTGGAGCTATAACCAGAAGTCATACAAATGTTTATTTTGGTTCAATATAAGGGGGGAACATCTTAACAACTGAGTTCTTCACAAAGGATTGCTGAGAGGAAATGAATGTTTTGTCACTAAAACGTTTAAAATAGAAGATAGATAACTAATTTAGGGGAATGCCATAAATGGCAATCATTCTTTTATTAATTATTGACATAGAGGCCATCTGAAGTCATTTTCAATTGTCTGTTTCTCTGATTCTATGCTTCTATCGTGAGTCACCTCTTCTTGCTATGGACAGTCATCTTTATTGTGAGGATAATTAGAGAATAGAATGTTTTCTCAGTCAATCATTCTATAAAAATAAAAATAGAATCCATCAAATCATTTAAGCAGAAGGGAGCCAAGATGCTAGAATATTGGGAAGAATTATAGTGAACTCTCACCCCTCAACTCTTCTAAGCAGACTTAGGAAATGCAATAGAATGAATATTGATCAGGAAATCCAAGAAAAAAAATCACAGTAAGTCATTATTCCAGCACAGATTGGAACAGAGAGCCTAACAGAGAGATCTGTAGATGCTAGAAACTGGATCTGGCCAGAAGCTCACTATATGGAGGATTATAATACAGGGATAGGCTATACACCATGGCAAGAGGTCCCAGACCAAGCACAGAGGAGTCCAGGAATAGGTGCCACTTGGTAGTTCTGTTTCTCACTCCTTAGCTCCAAGTTATAGATCCAGAATTGACTGAGAAGGGAACCTATGACTAGAGGTGACATTTCAAGGTAACATTGGGAGCCATAGCTCTGTAGTGAGCAAAGATCAAGTTCAGAAACAAGTATTAGCTGTGTAGCCTGGATGTCAGGAGTATAGCCAGGTCTCAGTTCAATCCTCCTTCATAGGCTGAAGCCTGCAGATAAATAAACAATGCAAGAATTCTAAAATAAAGAGCTGCCTACTAGTGTCTGAATCCCACAGCAATCTACAGGACTTCCAAATGGGCAACCCAACAAAGCTATTTTTCAGTTAGATCCATATCTCGGTCAAGATTTATGAAGCTCATATAATGGGATGGTTATCAAATATTTCTCTGGATCAGAACCTTCTAGGAATACTCAATGATTTCAAATTCCCTAATTGGGCCATTTCCGAGATCCTGAAATAACACAACACTTGGTAACCCAAGAAAGGAACAGCTAGAGAAGCACAGACACTCCCTCAATAAGTGCAGAGAACCTGTTTCTGACATAATATTTAAAGTCAATAAGTATGCTAGAAGAATAAGCAAACAACAAAAAAAAGAATTATTTTAAAAAGCTATTATGATGACAGGGGCACTCAACACACAAACCTAGAAAAACAGAATGACTCCAAGATATCTACAAGTAAAATCTCAAAGAAAAGCACAGCCTTGGCACAAATTCATGGAAGAGGTAAAGTAAGAGGGGTTTGTTTTTTGTTTTTTGTTGTTTTTGTTTTGTCCAGGATCACATAGCTAGTAAGTGTTAAATGTCTGAGGCCGGATCTGAACTCAGGTACACCTGACTCCAGGACTGGTGCTCTATCCACTGGGCCACCTAGCTGCCCCAAGTTTTTTTTTTTTTTAATGAAATGGAAGACACATAGGAAAGAATTAGAAAAAAATGAGAGCTATCAAAGAAAGCTGTAAGTGGAATTAACAGCTTGATACAAAAGATAAAAAACTTGCCCTAACAAAAACTCAATGAAAATTAGAAAGGCAAAAATAATTAAAACAAATCAAAAGACTGAATTTGAAAATTCTAAGCCATCTGATAGAAAGGACAACTGAGCTAGAGAAGAGATCAAGGGGAGATAATTTAACAATTATTAGACTACATAAAATCCATGTCCAAAAAAATAACTTGGACATCATATTTCAAAAACTCATTAAAGAAACTGCCCTGATCTCTTAGAACCTGAAGGCAAAGTAAAAATACAAATAATCTCCCAGGCAACTGCTAAAAAAAATCTCAAAATGCAAATGAAGAACATTTATAGCCAACATCCTGAGTTCCCAGGCCAAAGAAATGATATGGTAATTCTCAAAGCCAGAAAAAAAATAATTCAAGTACTGAGAAGACAAAGCTAGGATCAGAAATTATTTGGCAGCCACCACAACAAAGGAACCAGAGTTTGGAGTATGATAATCCAAAAGGCAAAGAATAAGAGCTTCCATCCAAGAATAACATGTAGTAAGATGGAAGCTAATCCTTTGGGGGTAAAAAGGACCTTTGATAAAATAGAAGATATTCTGGTGAAAAGACCAGAGCTTCATGGTAACTATGAAGTGCAAACACAGTAGTCAATATAAACATAAAAGATAAACATGAGTGAAAAACCATAGGGATTAAAGGATAAATTGCTCATGTTCTAATATGGGGAGAAAATACATGTGTATTGACTTTATCATCATTCAGGATCATAGAGAAAGTCTAATTAGTGGGCTTGACAATGGTTCCATTATGTTTTTTATGATCTTAAAACTGAATACAAAAAAAGGATTTTAGTTGGAATTTAAAAGAAACCAGCAAGGTCAGTAGTCAGAGGAGAGGAGGTAGAGTGTTCTAAGCATGGGTCACACCCAGAGAAAATGCCCAGAGTCAATAGATAGTGTTATTTGTGGAACAGCCAAGAGGCCAGTATCACTAGATTGAAATGTCAGGAAGTAAGGTATAAGAAGACTGGGAAAGGTAGGAAGGGGCTAGATTATGAAAGACTTTGAATGCAAACAGCATTTTGTATTTGCTCCTAGAGTCAATAGGAACCTACCAGAGTTTATTGACTGGGGAGGGGGAGGAGGAGAGGCAGGGACAACAAAACTGGACCTGTGCTTCAGGAAAATCAGTTTAAAGGCTGAATGGATTCAAATGGGAAGAGCTTTGAAGCAGGCAGGCTGACTCCAGCAAGCTATTGTAATAATCCTGGTATGAGGTAATGAAAGCCTGCACTAGACTGATGTCATCTAGATTACATGATGTCAGAGGAGAGAAGGGGGTGTAATTGAGAGGTGTTGTGAAGGTAAAAACAACAGGCCTTGGCAACAGATTGGATATAGCAGAAGAAAGATAATGAAGAATACAGGATGACTACTAGGTTATGAGCCTGAGGGACTGGGAAGATGGTGTCATTTACATTAATGGGGAACTTTGGGAGGGTTGGTTTTAAGGAGAAGATAGTTTTGAACATGTTGTATTGGGTTAAAGATATCTAATGGACATTAAATTCAACATTCTGAAAAGCATTTGGAGATGAGATTGGAGGTCAGTAGAGACTCTGGAGAAGGGTAGGTGTATTGGAGAATCATTAACATAAAGATGGTAATTAAATCCATGGGAGCTGTAGTTGAGGAATTGGGCTGGCAGCAGGAAGTGGAAGTTGACACAATGCATGAAAGTGATTGCTTTGGGGTAGATTGAAGATGCCTACTGTGGCTTCTTGCACCCTTTACTTTTACTCAGAGGAAATACTGTGCACAGTATTTGGAAGGCTCAAGGCCATAGAATTTCTGAGTCCAAGCCTAATTTTGCCCCTCTGCTACCTTTACTCGTTGTTCCTATTTCTTCACCTTGTAAATTGTAATACTGTAAATTATGCCCCAATATATGATCTTAATTAGTGGGGGACAAACATTTCTCTACAGTGGTCAAGGAAAGGAAGCAGTAGTGAAATGAGTCCTAAGAAATTCTTCTTAGTAATGTAGCTGTCTGGGGATATTGCACAATCATTATTATAAATATTTATTTAATATTGGTGAAGATAACAATGTAAATAGAAAGAACAACAAAAAGAAAAAAGACAGAATTCTTCATAATTTTAATAAACAGTTTTGTCCTAGAGAAGAGGTATATGTGATATATTGATGTAGTTATATATACATATTCATACATATGTATTTATGGTATTGATATGTATAGAATATGTATCTTTGCCTCTTATTCTCTTTTTCTTCTTTTTTTGGAGAGGTAGAGGGCTCTGAATGTGAAACATTACATATACTATTAGACTAGATTAATGACTTGATTAATTTTATGAGCTGATTTTTTTCCTGTTTCCATTTTTGTTCTTTATTTCAAGGGAGTTCTGGATGTATAAGGGATTAGGGAGGGATTTATTCAGAAATGAAAGTAATGTAAAATTAAAAGATACCAATTGTTAAAAAATAAGAATAAAAAATTTTGTATAAACACAAATATTTAAGTTTAAATTATTATTCAAGTTAATCACTGTTGAAGATATACATTTGTCTGCATGGACATATATATTTAGATATTTCATACTCCCACTACAAGGTACATTCCTTTAAAATTAGTCACTTTGTTGTTCATATAAAGGATGTCTCTTTTTATTTCAACTGTAGGGTACCAATCATTTGATCAATAAACAAAATCATATGAAATACTATGTACTAGAATCTTAGAGTATAACAGCAAAAGTAAAGCAGTCTCTGTCCTCAAGGAGCTTACATTGGTTAAAATATACATATATAAGTATATTAAAATAAATATTTACCAAATAAATACAATTTATTTATAAATTGCTCAAAGGAATGTCTTATAATCTCCCTAATTCAGAGCCTGTCTTTGTTTCTAGACAGATTTGAGCCTGTGTGGGAGACAGATGAAAGGATATGTCCAGATAAACAAAGCAGTGGTCCTGAGCTAATAATAATAATTAAAAAAACAGCTTTAACCAGGAAAAAAAATGTTAGACCCATTAAAAATGGTAGTGGGGCAACTAGGTGGTGCAGTGGATAGAGCACCGGCCCTAGAGTCATATGTGTGTGTGTGTGTACATATATATAAATATAAAAACATAAAAACATACCTGAATGCATATATATATATACATATACATGCATTTGTGTGTATGTATATATGTGTTTTAATAATATGTAAAAGAGAAATATGAATAACCACAGGAAGCAACTGCAAATAGGATAAGAAAAAGTAGGAGAAAAACAAGCATAGGTGTAGACTGCAGAGGGTGAATTGGAATATGGACCCAGATATTTTGGCACTTTTTTTTTTTGCTATAGTTCATTGACTCCCACTCATTGCTTCCTTGAAGCAAGAGGTCATTTCCTTGAGGTCCCAGTTCCCTTTTCACTTATAGATCTTCTTTGTGTCTCCTTGTCTACCCATTCAACCATGAAGTTCCTGAAAAATATCATTATTCTGTATATTTTATATTCAGCAGTGGGAAAAGGCATAATTGTCTTTTTCCCAATCATAAAAAAGCTTCTTCAACCACTTTATAAAATCTCCATCTGAACTCCCCTTCTAATCATATATTTGCTTGACATTTATTGTAATGCTCATTCATTAAAGACTTTAGCAGCGCTGCTGCTTTCCTGCAACATTTATAGCCAGACTTCATAGAAAGGATCTCTGTGTCTTAACTATTCTAAAATCTGATCATACAAGAGGATAACTAAAGCATACTCATTTAAATAAACTATAATCCCTTTTTTAAGGGAAAGTGGTGATGGATTTTTTCTTGCACTTTTATTGTCATTGAATTTGGAGTTACTCATAATTTTTAACAGGTTATCAAAAATTTTAATCTTAAACAATGGGCTTTTGTCCTATTGGTGCAAAGAGGACTTGCTAAGCACATGAATATTATCTGCTAGTATATCTACTTATATGAAGAAGCGTGCCATGATGGAAAAAGAATGAGACTTGAAGAAGTAAGATGACTTGGATCTGAGCCCTGATTAGTCCCCATTAGTTCTGTCATAACCTCTTTGAACCTCAGTTTTTTTCTTGTATAAAATGTAGATAATGGATTACCTCTTTGCCCTTTCACAGCTGTTTTATAAAGATAAAATAAGATCATCTACATTAGATAGATTATAGGTTATATTATATAACAGCTAGCTATTATTATTATTAAACTATTTCAGGAAACATTTGTTCCCTTTATTCACGTCCAAAGGAGAACATTGTTTTGACTCCTGGTTTGTTATGTTAGTTATACCCCATTTTTATTGGTATATAGCAAAACTACTTCATTACAATTGACCTAGTTCTGGTTACTCTCCATGCTTAGGCATAAAATTCTATTAGTTGAATGCTATTCTACCTCATACAATATTCAATGAGGCATATGGACTCCTCCAAATATTAAAAATTAACCAGTTATTTTTTGTTTATAATGTCTATAAAGCATATCAGCAACTTGTAATTATAGATACATAGAATGACAGAACTTAAAGAGATTTGAAAGGTCATGAAGTGCAAACCTCTTATTGTCCAAATGAGGCTTAGAAAGACCAAATGACTTACTCATCGTCCCAAAGCTAGGTGGTGGTAGAACCAGGACTAAGGACTCAGGTCCCTTGTTTCTCAAACTCCAAAATAAAATCCCACCTTCTAAAGGAAGCCTTCACTAACCTGTCTTAATTCCAGTTCTTTCCCTCTTTCACTTATTTCCTATTTATCCTATATATAGCTTAGTTTTTGTATATATTTGTTAGCATGTTGTCTCCCCATTAAATTTTAAGCTCCATGAGGGCAGGAACTGTCTTTTTTCTATTTTTGTATTCCCAGAATTTAGCACAGTATTAGCAGGTGCTTA
Organism: Dromiciops gliroides; assembly: GCF_019393635.1. Lineage (NCBI taxonomy): Eukaryota > Metazoa > Chordata > Mammalia > Microbiotheria > Microbiotheriidae > Dromiciops > Dromiciops gliroides. The sequence continues at coordinate 282,570,030 of NC_057864.1, read as the reverse complement.
ATAAATGTTTATTGAATTGGATTGATTCTAGTGGTACTTCCTATATAAATCACTGCTGAATCCTAATAGATACAAGTAACAAATCTCCTAAAAGTGATTAGATGGTTGAAATTTTTCTATTTGAAATTGTAATTATTTAAAATATGGTAATTGGCTGTTGCCTAAAGCATATGAACTGTGAATTCAAATATATGGCCACATAAGTGATTCATTATTCACAAGAAAAGTTACTCACATATATTACAGTATTTCCTTTATGAGTAGCATAGCATCAAAATAATTATCTTTTCCTATGAAAGTCAATAGATACTTCTTTTGAATAACCTATTTTGATTTCCCAGTAGAGTAATAGCAGGACAGAAGAAATGAAATAAAAGTAATTTTTTTGTATCTCAGTGAAACTAATGCTATTTGAAACCTTACACTTTAGAGAGAGCCTCCAGAGAGTAACAGATAATCACTCAATCTCCATTCCTATTTAAGCCTTGGTATTCCTTTGGAATAATTATGGTGGTATTTCAGTGATATTGACAATAACTTAATATAAATTGGACTGAAATCATATATCTACTTTATTTTAGCTATCCAAAACCCATTAAATATCAGTCTAGAAGGGGAATCCTCTACTTCAGTTGTCTTCTAATTCACCAATCTAACTCATATTTATTCTTACTGTAGATTTAATTTACAGAGAACTCACAGAAATGTCTGTGTTCTCTGGAAATAGCTATAATTATTTATTCTTTTGTTTAGTATTTTAATTTAATGTTAGTCAAAAGTCATAAACTATAGCTTATAATATACTTTGTTTTCCCCTTCTGGAATCTTTACTTTTTTAAATACATAGATGTATTTTCCATGTAATTATTGTCTATATTGTATGAAGGAACTCCAGATATTATAACTATTCATTCTCTTTTAAATGTACATATTCTGTTATATTCCTATTAGTATATTTTTAACACTGCCTACATAATCAATGCCTTTAAAATGAAAACAAACAATGTCTTGGTCTGATATTTACGTTTCTATTCAAATATTTTCCACCTTTCCAGGTGGGTTACTAATTCCTTTGTTTTCCTTTGAAATAACTGTTCAGAGGATCATAAATGTAGATCTAGAGCCCTCAAAGTACATCAGGCACTTAAAGCCCATTAAGTACAACTCCTTAATTTTACAGATGATTAAAATGAGGCACAGAGGTCAAGTGACTTTTCCAAGGTAACACAAGAACTTTTTATAAAGCTAAAATTCAAAATGTCATTCCAATATCATTCCAATCCCAATACTCTTTATACACTCTTATTCCAAATGATATTTCTACTAACCTTCTACTCTCAAAAACATTTCAGATTTGTTTGTAAATGACAAGTAATTCAAACATGTTGGTTAAAATATTTTAGCATATAATCACATTGAAAGAAAAATTTTAAGTTGTTTTAAGTAAAATGAATCATGTATTGTGTGGGTCCGTTTATGCACTATGGAGACAATCATCTTGATTAGGTTTATCTGATTGGATTAGAGAGAGTTTAAGGCTAGATTCTGCCAACATTATAAACATGTTTATTCTTTCCCATATAGTTTTAAATCCCAAATGATTTGGGGCAGTAGAACAAGAAACTAATATTTTGACTATATAAATATGATTTTTTTTTTCATTTTAGTGGAGGGGTTGAAGAATTGTCAATGGATATCATAAAGGCTTAAATTCTGCATTCAGGAATCCTAAACACCACTAAAACCCTGAACCCTTTTTCTTTTTTAAATTTCATTTTCAAATAATTTTAGTGTCGTCATATAGACTGTCTTAAACTGGGGTCTAGGGCATAGGTTTCTTTAATTTATCATTGCCATTTACCTTCAGAATCTAGTGTAGATGCACCTAAGTTATTGGGCAATGGGTAAAATGGTGTTAAAAGGAAGGAATTGATATTGGAACTCAAATTCATCTCTACAAAAACCTTGTTGTTATCTGTGCCCAAGGCTTTTGGAAGCCAGTAGCATGGCTAAGCACACAGGATTTCCTTCAGCATATAAAATATGACAGGGGCATGGTGAAAGTAAACAACAGCAGCAGTTACAGCATAAGAAAAGCCACCCAAGTACAATAGATACCCAGCTTTTCACTGCTCTATCTTAAAGAGATTGTATTTGGCTCACCATGTTCCCCCTTTCCCATTTCTTAACAGAAAAGCACTACAAGAGCAGAAAAAAGGGGCCTTTGGACCAAATAAAGAGTTCAAGGTCTTGGTTTTTTATACTTTTGTCTCCACATACTTTCCATATAGAAAAGAGCCTGATGCTCTTGTCAATGTTAACAGCTACAACTGCTGACTTCCAATCCTCACAGCTCAACTATCTTTCCTTCCTTACTCTATAAGAAATTTGGAAGAATCTTTGGGAAATCCCAGTTCCTAAAACTTTCCATATCTACTAATTGGGGAAGTTTTTTCCACTGGAACACATTGGTATTAATCAAATGCTTCCCACTGATTTATCTTGTCATTACTACCCATAATAAAGTGTAGTGATCACATAATATTTGAAGAAACAGCTTATTAGGCAAAGGCAACATGACTTTTGTAAAGATAAATCATTCCTACTAATTCTGTTAGAATGACTTTTGAAGATAAGGAAATTCATGATGAGAAAGATATGTTTTTAAGCTACTGAAATTTTTACAAATGGTAGAGTTTGGTATAGCATAAAGAACTCTGTACAATGATCTAGTCTCTAACATGATTACCCCATAATAGCTGTATGTCCTTGGTTGAGTCATTTAAGGTCTCTGAGATTTTCATGTCATCTTTCCCAAAGAGATTAAGAAATTACAAGGTTTCCACCATCACTTTGGATAGAGAATTAGTAAACTGAGTTCTTTAATAACCCACTTCTGTATGTCTGTAATATATACCATTTAATTGGTTCTCTACTCAATTTATAAATAAATTTCTGTGATTAGCAGCCCAGTCATTCCTAAAATCAAGGTAAATGATATTTCAGTGTTTACTTATTGGTAATTTATTCAGGGTAATTAATAGGCTCTCTCTTTTTGCCAGATAGTGGACAGGACAGTGGGCATGGTGAAAGACACATCCTTGTGTATGCAAATAGAACGGCAATGGAGGATGTCCTGGAATGCTATCTGCTTGGAAGACACATAATATTCACTACCTGTGCCTCTTTTCAGATCCTCATGGAACATGATGACCAGTGGTTACCATTTCCTGAACATGAATGGGGGATAGCTGGACATCAAAATTTCAGGGAAGATAAAGATAGGATATATAGATAAAAATTTTGTAAGGCCTGTGATCCTACTGGGAGGGACATGAAAACTTCTAACCAGGTGGAAATATCTAGTTCTATATATGTCATTTTCTTTTGTTCTCCCATAAATACATTGTTATGTAGTTTGAAGAATAAAAAACCCATGTTGATCTTGAATCTTTAACATATTTCCCTAGGAAGCAGAGTTCTAAAGGTTTAAAAATGCATAAGAATGTTTAGGACTCACAAATTTCACTTGAAATCAGCCTGGTTGTGAGGCCGTCTATTGGGAAAGATACCAGGTATTTTCCTATAGATGATCTCTCATTGCTTTAGATTCACTGCACAGAAGGAGTGTTGGATTAAGTTTCATGGTACCTCATTCTGTCTTTCATCTGAAGAATGAAAGAGAAAATATAACAAAGAAACAGCAGGGATTTCTTTGCTATTATCTTCTATTTCTAATACATAAAGGAAAAATGTGCAATTGAGGACATTTCATTATGTAAAGTTCAGAGAATATTTTCTTGTCAATTATTTCCTTTTATTAGGGAACTTGAAGCAACTATATTTAATCTTAAAATCCCTCATCCCTCTCATATTAAATGTGTTATGGTTTAGAGATTAGAGTCCTATAACTCGAATCAGATAAACATGAGTTCAAATTCTACCTATTTAACCAATTCTGTGACCATGGGCAATTTATTTATACAAGAATTAGAGTGCTACCAACCTGGTGAGAACGATACTACAGGGAAGCTCCACCATGAAAACAACACATGTGACTTAGTGTCTGGAAGTGACCTTTCTGGGGTTTCAAAAGTCAGATTGGTGTCAGGAAGTTGCGTCTGCCGCCTGTTAGTCATGTCAATCAGTGCTACCAACCAATTAGCTTAGAGCTGTGTGTGAGGATGCCAATTCTTAGAGATAGAAAAAGGCTTTTTTACCTCTCTCTCTTCACTAACTTCTAATGCACTTTAATAAATACTTATAAGGCTAAACTCTTACTAAAGCTTCTAATTTAAGGTGATCACTCATTTGATTTTAGACATCACAGCTAGAATTTTAGACCTTACAGTTAATCTCTCTTTTCTATCTAGTTTTTCTCCTGACTGTCCTCCAACTTTACTGGCCACTCTTCTCAGGCTCTTTTAATGAATGTTCAAAGAGTCCATGCACACTTTTCATGGGTACCCCCAATTATTTGTCCCAAGAACACTTTTTCTCCTATATACTATCTCAATTGCTTATCTTATCAGTGTCCATGTATTCAATTATCAATTCTATATAGATAATTCTCAGATTTCTTTATGCAGCTTCAATCTCTCTTTCCTGACCTCCAGATCACATCTCCAAGTGCCTATTGGACACCATGACTTAGATGTCCCAGAAATGTTTTAAACTCAACTTGTTCCATAATGGATTTATTCTCTTTTCCCCAAAACCCTGCCCTCTTTCCAAATTCCCTGTCATTGTCAAGTTAAGCACCATCCTCTTGGAGAACCCAGGTTCACAACTTAGGTGTCATCTTTCATTGTCTCCCACCACCTCATTTAATCTGTTGCCAAGTCCTGTTGATTCAGTCTTCACAACATCTCTGGTATGAAATTCCTTTTCTCCTTTGATATGGCTGCTACCTTAACACAGGCCCTTCTTACCCCACCCTTGGACTATTGTAATTTATTTCTGGGTGCCCTTCTTGGTTCAAGTCTCTCCCCATTCCATTCCATCTTCCACTCAACTACCAAAGTGATCTTCCTAAAACTAAGGTCTCACCATGTTGCTCTCTGTTCAGTAAACCTGGGTGACTCCCTATTGTTTCCATGATCAAATATAAAAGCTTCTGTTTTGGCTTCAAAGTCCACTATAAACTGGTCCCTTCCTATTTTTAAGTATTATTACACTTTACTCTTCTCTACATAATCTATGATTTAGACACTCTGACCTCCCTGATGTTCCTTGCACAACACACTCCATCTCTTGCCACCCATGCATTTGTGCAGACTATCCCTCAAGCCTGGAATGTCTCCCTCTTCATCACTGCCCCCTGGCTTTTCTGGCTGCCTTCAAATATCATTAAAATCCAACCTTCTACAAAGAAGTCTTTCCCAGTCTATTTTCAATGTTAATGTATTCCCTCTAAGATTATCTCCAATTTTATCCTGTACATATCTTATTTGTACTTATTTTTTGTATGTTATCACCACCCATTAGATTGTGAGTGCTTTGCCTTATATGCCCAGCATTTAACACAGTTCCTAACACTTAGTAGGCATTTAATATATGGTTGTTGATTTGATATGACTATGTGAGTATCAGTTTCCTCATTTGTTTTGTAAATGTGGGTAATAATTCCAGCAGGAATTAACTCCCAAGATTTTATGAGGTTCTCATGATCCAACAGGAATATGAAATTATGCCACCATTCTGCATCCACTACATGCCTACGAGAAATAAGATACATGATTTATTCTTATGTCATTTATAGACCAAATAAATGTAAATTGTTGTTGTTTTACAATTAGCTTCCAGGTATTACATTATTAATCATGACAATCATATGTGTAAGTATTTCTGGAAGGTCAAATTACTTCTTAGAGTAAAATCATGAAACTTTGATTAGAATCAGTGTTTGCTTTCTGTTCTTTACTATTTTCCTGGAAAATCAGGTCACTTAAAAGTAAATGTACTAGATAAGAATCAAACACCTGAGTTTTAGTACTGATTTATTTTCACACATAATAATGCATCTAGCCTGGCACCTGTGGCTGAGGCCACAGGGGTTGGTGACCTTCACCATTCAAGGCCTTTCTCCCCTTTTGGTTGCCTTGGGTTCATTGTTTTTTTTTGTTTGTTTGTTTTTGCTTTTTTAGTGAGGCAATTGGGGTTAAGTGACTTGCCCAGGGTCACACAGCTAGTAAGTGTGTGTTAAGTGTCTGAGGCCGGATTTGAACTCAGGTACTCCTGACTCCAGGGCCGGTGCTCTATCCACTGCGCCACCTAGCTGCCCCCGGGTTCATTGTTTTGAAGTTATGTGTCTTCTCAATATGAGACCCAGAATCCTCAGTTACTTTACATTCTCCCCTCCCTCCAAACTCCACCTCAGATTCCTAAGGAACAATTATATTTTTGGTTCTAGTCTAAGAGGAGTGTTGGGAAGTAAAAATGTACGCAGAATATAAATATGAACCATTATAGGATGAATAACTTTATTCTCACACAGAAAAGAGAGCACTAACCAAAATAGAATCATAGCATTCTTATATTCAATTGACGGGCACTATTTTTACATTTTCAGACTGTTTCATTTACAGGGATACTACTTAGTCATTTTACATTATGCCTCTACAGAGTACACTTAGTCATTGCTAAGTGGGCTCTTCTTTTTGGTGGGTCTTCTCTGTGGGTAACTCATTTTAATTGTCATGCCTCTGATACTGTTACTATCACAACTACTCTAGCAGTAGTTTTGATACCTGGGTAAAGGAAGAGTCTAGTTTCCTTTCAAGATCTTGAAAAAGCTATACAAAAGTTTAAAAAAAAGTAATCAATGAGAGACAATCTCACACCAGACCCAGTCTTGTGTAAGCGGCTATGAGCTCAGGGACATGTCTGGGAAGGGTATATCCCCTCAGGTGACATTTTTGAGCCCAGAGACTTATCCTTTTACTTCAAGGATAGTAGAGAGAAGTGAATGGATTTGGGGTTGTCCATAGACTTCTAAGTTAATAGCCAATAAAAACACATCTAGTCACCTTTAGTTATCATGGTTGACAGGAAGCAGTCCGAGTATATATGTGCCTGATCTGAAATGGGAAGGAAGGGCCACTGAATCACACACATGCCCAGAAGTGGACTGCCCTCACCATCCCCACTCTCCAAAAAATGCTTTCAAGTGCTTAACTGCAATGCTGACTGGAGAGAGGAGGGTAGGGCACTTCAAGGGATTGGTATGCAAACCATTGGCAAATCATTTATCCTCTATTTTATTGATTTGCAAATTCTGTAGTCTTAGGACACTTTTATACTCTTAAAAATTCCTGAGGACCAACCTGAAGACCTTTATTTAATTGTGTTTCTGTTGTATTTAATTATTATATTTATATTGATATTAGCTGTATTAGAAATTAAAATGCCTTATAATCATGAAAAATAGTTTTACCTTACTGATCCCCTGAAAAAGTCTGGGAAGCCTCAGAAATATCCTGATCATACTTTGAGAATGATTGTCCTATCCCTTTATCTGTTAAGTAGGGATGAAATCTTGCTTTAGGCATGTAAGAACTGAGAAAGCATGATGTGACCTCTCTGAGATTTTGAAGTTCAAATTGGCATCCAGAAGTCACCTCTATTCATAGACCACCTTTAGGTCATGTCAATCAATGGACTGGAAGGCAACCAGCCAATTAGCTTGGGGCTGTGTGTGGGGACCTCCCCTTTTATGTCAGGCAGGGAGCATCTGCTACAGAAGACTCAGGATCTGTCTCTTTTGTTCGGAAACAAGCTTGCGGTGGCAGAAGAAGCAGGCCAGGGTAGACAGGTTTCCTATCTTTCTGAATCTCCCATGTTCTCTCTTTACTCTTTAATAAATGCTTAATGCCCAAAGACTGGTGCTAAAGCTTCTAATTTAAGACAGTAATAGAATGAGTTTTACTAGTCACAGGAGACTTCTAGTAGTCATCCTAAACCCAGGAATCAAAATGATGTGGACTTATTGGATATGTGCGAAAGATATCAAATGAAGGGTCATTTAGTTTATGACTATAGAGTTGTCAAAGACAAGTCAAGAATATGTACTGCTTCTCTTAGCTCTTGTTCTGGAGAATGGTAAACTTCCCATTGTCTCCTTCATTTTGATGATGATCGTGCTAGTGGTGATGATGATGATGATCCTTTATATTAGTGCTTTAAGTTCACAGAGCATTTTACAACTATTTCTTCCAATGGATGGGTGAAAGAGTCCGCCAGGGTTCAAGGAGGTCTAAAGTTCTCCTGCCAAACAATTTCTATATCTCTACCAAGAACTATATCCCTTGTGCTTCTAATGTTTATGCTCTTCTATCTCTTCTGTACCCAGGGACATCTTCTTGAAATTCTTTTTGCTCCACAGGCCTGTTCCCTCTCTTGTAATGGGTATGAACTTGGTCATATTCTATTACAACCAATCTTCCTGTTTAACAGGGTTGTTGTGAAGATTAAATGGGAAAAAGCATGTAAACCTCTACATAAATTGGGAAAAACACTTTAAAATATAGGATATTACTTGAAGCCTTTGATTAAAAAAAAAAGAACTCCATTCCTTTTAGCTTCCCACTAGGGTAGTCTGTTCATGCCAGCTATTTCCCAATCTACATAAATACATACATATATAAATACATACATATATAAATACATAGATAAACATAATTTGTTCCTTTAAGTCATATTACTCATAATTACAGCATTTCTTTTTCTTTTCCTGTCCTGCTTCATTGTCCTACTGTGTCTATTCTTTATGAATTTTTGGCCCAGAATAATTGAGTTTTGAAGATAATTTCTTTCGATGTAGACTCATAGAACATTAAAACCAGAAGGGCTCTTTGAATCATCTTCTCTAACTATCATTGTTTTAGGGAAGAAACTTAGGCTTAGAGAGGGTTAGTGACTTTGTCTCTGCAATTTCTGAACTTCCAACCTCAAATCCAGTGTTCTCTCCCCTGTAATTCTAAAGTCTTCTCACTGTAACTCTTATCCTACTATTCCAAGAGTTTGTCAGTGAAAGAAATTAGTCTATTATCACCCAAAAGAACTTCATGTTACTGTGATCATGGAAAAAGGGCAGGTGATTTGCTGTGAGGGAAAGTTGAGACTGTTACCAATATATCTAAGAGGCTACCAGCTTTTCCTCCATTATGAGAGAAACTGTGAGGCAACCTTTAAAAATAAGAATCTGAACCTCTAGACTAGTGTTAGGATTATATATTATGATGTGGTGTCTGAGTTAGTCATATGTTTTAAGATAATAAGGAAGAGGGTGAAATATGACTTCTGTGGAGGGCAGTTGAACTCTCAGAAGTTTGCTTACGAGTGTGGCTATATGTCTGAAATTGTGTTACCTTATAATGTATATGTTACTGTGAAGTCTTGTTCCTTGGGCTATGCTATTATTTGCTTGAGATCTTATGCATGGAGTATGTCAAAGGGCTAAGCAGCAATACCTTTGTGCCATTAGGTCAGCAATACCTTCATATTTGGCAATATCTCTCAGCTTTTCCTTATTCTTTAAGGTGTGTGTGTGTGTGTGTGTGTGTGTGTGTGTGTGTGTGTGTGTGTGTGTGTAAGAGAGAGGGAGGCCATGGCACTCACAGTGACCGAGTGGATGTATAAAGAGATACATCCTTAAGCCCTTTCAGTAGCAACTTTATTGTTGTTCCCAGAACAATAGGTAAAAAATAGATTTGGGAGTGGTACACAGAAGGACAAGGAATGTAGCAAAATTTTCATGCTGGGTAAGCCTGGATCTCTTGATGGATATCTGGTTGAGATATGGAATAATGGAGGAACCATGAAAGGGTCTCTTTCATTCCCAATTCTCACCAGCAAGTAGGGACTAGTTGCTGGAAATTAATTTACAAATCATTCCTAAAGGCTAAATCATGCCTAATGTCCTGCCTAACAATAAAGCAGAACACTTAGATAATTCATTAGTAAACATATTTTCTACTTCTATGTTAAAGAAAAAATTACCTGTGGTATTATCAGAGACTTCAGTTGTTATTACATATGTCACTTTATGAAAATATTGGCTAATACTAGGTCACTAGTGTGAAAAGATATATCAAATTCAAGTCTATTCCACTTTGGGCCACTCAGTGCTCAATAAGGCGAGAACAGACCATTTAAAACAAACACATAATTAGACTTCATATTGGAAGAATAAAGAATCTGTCAGTTCATAAATTTGATGACTGCTCTTTCCTGCAGTCACTAGCTGATATTCTATCTTTAGTTATGAGCAATTGAATAATGGGATGGAAAAGGATCTTCAGGAATCAGTTAGTCCCTCCCTTGGCTTTTAAATAAGAGCATACTTAAATGATCTCAGGCAGGTGAGTATAAATGCTATTTTTTAAAAATGATCATTAAAGAGGTACATTTGACAACCTCCCTTGTTAATCCATTTCACTATTCAACAGCCTTCATTGGCAGAAAATGTGTCCTTGTCCCTAATCTAATTCTGTCACACTGCTGTTTGAGTCTATGTCCTTTTCTTCTCTTCCCAGTTTGTATGGAGAGCAACTTGTCATCCTTCTGTGAATGAACCTGTCACAATCTTGAAAACCATTATTTAATCATTCTTTAGATCATTCTCTTCTCCAGTCTCTTGCAAAGGTCTTAAACCACTTTCCCATTTATTGGTTAACATATCCCTTCTAACTGGAGCCATCCCATGCTTATTAAGAAGTAGGAAGAAGCTTCAAAAGCTATTTCAATTCACTTTTATGATGCATGTGATTGAACATTCTGTGCAAAATGGGCATGTGATAGAGAAGTCAGTGTTCATCTTGCAGAAATTTCTGGACTTCTCTTAGCTCTATAAAATAATGATTAATATTATCAACTCCATGGGACTTGTTAATTAAATAAATCCAAATTAATTCAGAAGATTGCACAAAGGCATTACTCAATTAAAAATAAAAATGATGACAGTCCGTGTATATACTCCAGTATCAGGGTAATTGTTGCTCTATTTAGCATTTGTCAAAGTTAGTGTGAAAATAGATAAGAAAATTTTCTTTAAAAAATAGTATATTTTGCTTTTATATTTAATTTTAAAATGATAGAATGCAATAATTACATAAATATGAATGCTGACCTCCTCACATTGGTTCATGACTATACCTTACTATATAAAGCAGAGTTGGTCTTTTACTTTTGTATTCTCAATGCTTAGCACAATGTCTGGCATATTATAGATATTTAATAAATTCGTAGTTACTGACTGACAGATTGACAAAGTCCAGTTGATAGATTACCACTGATTAAGAATGAGAGAAGTAAAAAGGTTTATTCAGTTCGTTCTTCCAATTATTCTATCCCTTGCTTGAAAATCTCATTGGACTATAATGGAAAAAAAAATTCCAAACAATTATCATAGTCTATAGTTAGACTTTATTAGTACCTGCAGAATATGAGCTCCTTGAGGGCAGGGAAATTTTGCCTTTCTTTTAACCCCAACACACATCACAGTACCTGGCACATAAATGTTTGCTGACTGACTGGATGAAGGGAAAGTTCAAGCACTGGGAAACAAAGTATTAGCACCTTAAGATCTGGGGTTGCAGGGGGCAGCTAGGTGGCACAGTGGATAAAGCACCGGCCCTGGATTCAGGAGTACCTGAGTTCAAATCTGGCCTCAGACATTTGACACTTACTAGCTGTGTGACCCTGGGCAAGTCACTTATCCCCCCTTGCCCCACAAAAAAAAAAAAAAGGTTGAGGGTAGAATTGAGGGGATAATTATCTTTACCAAGGTCAAAAATGTCATAAGGATCAGAGGTTGAATTTGAGCACAAGTTATCTGATTCCAGAGATAATGCACTTTTTACTGTACCATACTGTCTCGCATTAGTTCCTGAGTAAAAGTATGGCTGAAACATGTTATCAAAATCCTGAGAATCAGAATCAGAACAGAATGTTTTAATCATAAGGTTCTCTTCTATAATGGTAGCATTGAGAGATTTCATCAAAGCAAGAGAGTTCAGGTGATTCTCCCCCCACCCCTTGGAAAGAAATTCTTGAAAAGCAGGAGATACATGGATATCAAGGACAGTGTAGATATATTGTGCATGTATACACACATAAAGACACTCAATTGTACTATACAATTAGGAAACTCCTCCTATCAATGACAACTGCTAATCTTAAAGACATGTTTGTGGTGCGTCAAGAAGTTATCTAGTATGTATCTATGGTGAGACATAAACCTTGGACTTTCTGACTCCAATATCAGATTATCTGATTTGCCCAGGTTTAATTTTGACCCTCATATGAGAGGGTCATAAATTTAGAGGTGAAAAGAACCTTAGACATCATTAAGTGCAATCCCCTCAGTTTAGAGATGAGGAGACTGAATTTAAGTGAATTGACCAAAGTTACACAAATGGGAAATGTGTGAGGCATGATTTAAATCCAGGTTTTCCTAAGTGAAAGTCCCTTTGTGTCTCTGTCTCTCTGTATTTCCCTGTCTTTTTTTTCTGTCTCAATGCCCATACATACATACATACATACATACACACACACACACACACACACACACACACACACACATATTTCATCTTCATAACATTCCTGTGAGGAAGGTATTCCCTTTCCATTTTAGGGATGATGGAACTAATGCTTAGGGTGAGTAAGTGTTTCGTTCAAAGTCATAACAAAATAAGTGTCAGAGCTGGAACTGGAACAATGACTCAGATTCTAAATCTCATTTCATTCTTATCATCTGTTCAGGGCTTGCCTGAATTAAGAACAAAGTGTCCTGATACCTTCATTCAGCATTCCTTTGACACATCCTGGGGCTTCTGATTCTATCAGGAATCCATTTCTCTAGTATTTTGTTCTAAGCTAGAAAACATTTAGGAAAACACTGGTTTTAGAGTCAAAATACACCAAAATTATCAAATCTAAAATTTTGATTTTGTAGATGAACATACTTAGCAGAAAGCTCCTACATAAGAAAAACAGTGGGTGCTTAATAAATGTTTGTTGAACTTACTTGAATTTAAGGAACTTGAGTATGACCTTACTGTTGCTTTTTCAGGACTTCAGACTTGTTGCAGGTTCACCAAGCTTAAATCAGCTTATGCCCTTTCTGTATTTCACATATTAATTCCACTCAAGAGAAGTTTCTGTCCTTATGATGGGTTACCCCCACTTCCTCCCTCCCTTTCTTTCAACTTGATTAATAGTTTATCTTTATGTACAATAAAATAACTTTTGCATTCAGTAATCTCCATGACAACCATCACAAAGAGCATTAAATAACTATTCTCTGATCTGTTAAAGGGCATGTGTCTCCTTTTCATAAGTCAAGGCTTACAAGAAATAAACTTTTTAAACATAAGAAATGAGAAGTGTTTTCACGACACTTCACCAAATAAATCCTACACAAACTATAAAGAGTTAGCTTCCATGAGCATCTGTTCTAAAAAATGTCATCTCCTTATTAGGTTCTGGCAGTGACTCTCAATTTCTCAAACCCTATTTAATATTTTGATGCTGGGTTTCAAAGCTTTACTGCATGTTACATCTTCATATACTTGAAGCATGAACCAGCAACCTTTGGGGTCCCTGAAACCCTTTAGTGGGTTTGTGAGTTCAAAACTATTTTCATAATAATATGAAGATGTTTTATTTTCTACTGATAGATATAACATATATTTAAAAAAAAAAAAAGCTCTTGAGGGGCAGCTAGGTGGCGCAGTGGATAGAGCACCGGCCCTGGAGTCAGGAGTACCTGGGTTCAAATCTGGCCTCAGACACTTAACACTTACTAGCTGTGTGACCCTGGGCAGGTCACTTAACCCCAATTGTCTCACTAAAAAAAAAAAAATGCTCTTGAGGGAGGGGGGCCCTCAGTCTTCAATCCAAGTTCAAGAATATAAAAGGGGACCTGAGACAAAACCGTTTGAAAAATATAATGCTCCACAAAGCTCCTTTTATCTCCTGACATATTTACAATTTTTATTCCTTCCTCACCCCTAAAAGAATAACTCTTTCCTCCACATTTGAGGAAATAATAGGTACCCACCCTTTCACCCTATCATCCTCTTTTCTTTTGATTTAATCATGTTCTTCCACTCCTTTATCACTCTAGATAGCTTCCCACTATTAAATTCTTTTTTTCCTTCCTCAGTGTTTCATGAGGGTAAATCCCCACCCCCTTCTGTAGAAAAATTATGGAAAAACATGGACACAAATAGAATATGGTGGGTTGATATTGGAGGTTGAAAGAATACCCACATTGATGAGATCACAAATCATTTGGAGTATTAAATACATCTTTGGATGTGTATGTATCTTAATATAGTTGTAGGGGTTTTTTGCTTGTTTTGCCATTGGGTTATTTATATTATCCCTTATTACATTAGACAAAAGGTAATAATATAAATAAGTCCTGTTTAGGTGAGAAACACTATATATTTTTTTTTTGTACAGAAACTAGCTTTTTTTTTTAGTTGAATCTCCATGTGTTGTTGTTATTTTTGTTGTTGTTTTTGGCCAGGCTATGAGGGTTAAGTGACTTGCCCAGGGTCACACAGCTAGTAAATGTCAAGTGTTTGAGGCCAGATTTGAACTCAGGTCTTCCTGAATACGGGTCCCGTGATTTGTCCACTGATCCACCTAGCTGCCCCCTTATATCTATTTCTAGTTCAGCTTCATAAAGTATCTTAGTCAAAAGAGACTTGTGACTTTAAGAAACATTAACAATGTTTACATACATGACCACTTTGATAGTCAAGATGCTAAGGCCAATCAGTAAAATAATTTGTGTCCATCAGCAACACAAAACTATTATGTTAGTTATTAGGGATGATAGCCATTGAATAGCAGTTCTGCCCTTTTTAAAAAGTTGTTTGAGAGATCCAAATCTGCTTCATTCTTTTGCCAAGAGGTGAGAAATGTTTCTGTGCTGAGATGTTTTGTGTTTTTTAATATATACAATTCTCAGACAAACTTTATTTGATTCAAGGAGTATATATTAAATTTTTTCAATGTGCTTATAACACTGCTTGACAATAGTAATACAAAGACAAAAATAACCTTAGATATTATAAATATTGTGTTTGTTTCCATCCATAATCTACTCATGTTTTCAATGAAATATATGATTCTACCTAGCTTTATCTTGAAGGCCGATGTTCAAACTACAATTAAAACTAAATTGTTATTTAATTGTCAATTAAATTCAATTGTCATTAATTCAATTGTCATTAAATGTCCATCTTTTCCCCTGAAAGAAAATGCACATTTTTGCTGGGTAATAGATTCTCGGCTGCAATCCAATCTCCTTTGCCTTCCGGAATATCAT
This sequence comes from Dromiciops gliroides, assembly GCF_019393635.1. NCBI lineage: Eukaryota > Metazoa > Chordata > Mammalia > Microbiotheria > Microbiotheriidae > Dromiciops > Dromiciops gliroides. The sequence continues at coordinate 282,554,687 of NC_057864.1, read as the reverse complement.
ATTCCAAGCCTTGCGGTCCTTTAATGTTGAAGCTGCCAGGTCCTGAGCAATCCTGACTGTGACTCCATGATATTTAAGTTGCTTCTTTCTGGCTGCTTGGAGTATTTTCTCCTTCACCTGATAATTCTGGAATTTGACTACAATATTCCTTGGAGTTTTCCTTTTGGGGTCTCTTTCAGGAGGTGATCGGTGGATTCTTTCAATGTTGATTTTATCCTCTGATTCTGTGATATCAGGGCAGTTCTCCTTAATAATTTCCTGGAATATGGTGTCTAGATTCTTTTTCTGGTCATGGCTTTCAGGCAGTCCAATGATTCTCAAATTGTCTCTCCTCGATCTGTTTTCCAGATCAGTTGTCTTTCCAATGAGGTATTTCACATTTTCTTCTATTTTTTCATTTTTTTGATTCTGCTTGACTGATTCCTGGTGTCTCATGGATTCCTTATCTTCCAACTGTCCCACTTTTATTTTTAAAGCATTGTTTTCTTCAGTGAGATTATGCAGCTTTTTTTTCCATTTCGCCAAATGAATTTTTCAGGCTTTGTTTTCTTCAGCTTCCTTTTCCAAGCTGCTGATTCTTTTTTTCATAGTTCTCTTGTTTTGTTTTCATTTCTCTCCCCATTTTTTCTTCTACCTCTTGCAATTGATTTTTAAAATCCTTTTTGAGCTCTTCCAGGAAGGCTTTTTGTTCTTGCGACCAATTCACCTTCCCTTGTGAGGCTTCAGATGTAGCCAATTTGAGGCTATTGTCCTCATCTGTGTTTGTGTTGGCTTCTTCCCTATTGATACAGAAGCTCTCAATGGAGAGGGCTCTTTTTTGCTTCTTACTCATTATTGCAGCTTATTTATTTATTCTTTAAGTTGAGGTCTGCTCTGGGGGCCCAGGGTCCCTGTTTTGGGCTTCTTGTGCAGGTGTATAGGTGCTGTGTGACTGGGCTTTTACTCTGAGGCCTTTATGGTGTGTGGAGATCCCCCGCCCTGTACTTCCTGTCTGATTGTGCTCGGCCAGCCAGGCGCAGACCCCAGCGTCTCTTTGCAGGTTCTGTAGTTTCAGAATCCATCCAGAGGCTTGATTTAATGTTTGTTTTGAGGGAACAGAAGGAGAGCTCAGGCAGCTTGCTGCTTCCTCTCTGCCATCTTCGGCATCACTGAATCTTAATGGTCTGAACTTATCTTTGTCAAAACCTAAAGAGGTAGATGTCAGTGAAAGATCCCTAGTGACCCAACTTGACACCAAGAAATACCAAACACTGCACCTCAAAGTTCAAGATAGAGCCAATCCCTGGTATTAAGTCCCATTTATAGAACTAAGGACTGAGAGAAGAGGAAAGAGCAGAAAGTACTAACCACTACAAAAAGTAGATCCAGAGGTACCCAAAATCCAGCCGATAAGAAGTTACTGATCTCATCAGTTGTAAATAGGAGTAAAAAGAAAAATTAGTTTTCCATAAGGAATTGACTTCATAAAAGAAATTAAGCAAGATTTTTTTTTAAAAAAAGGAATAAATACACTAAAGAAAAGGATTCTAAGGAGAATAAAAAGCTTTGAAGTAAAAGTAGAAAAAAAATTTAAGTAACAGACTACTACAAAATTAGAAAAGGTCAAATGGAAATCAATGACTTCATGACAACAAAAAATACTAGAACAAAATCAAATAATTGAAAAATAGGTGGTGGATGGGGGTATGATTGATTTTCTCCCAGGAAAAACTGACCTGGAAAACTGTTCAAGAGAAATATTTCAAGGATTATAATTCCTTTAAAACCATGATTACAAATTAAAAACAATTTTTTGCAATTTTTTTTCAAAAAGTAACAAATTAAAATTGTCCAAGTCTACTAGAATCAGAGGGCAAAGCAAAAATAAGAAGAATCTACCAGTCACCTCCTGAAAGAGAGTCAATATTTACTGGCAAAAGACCCAGGAATATCATCACCAAAATAAAGAAATTGTACATGAAAGAAAAAATACTTTAAAAAGAAAAGACATGTGGTTTAAGTACCAAGGAAACACAGTCAAGATCACATAACCCGAGGGGCGGAGCCAAGATGGCGGAGAGGAAGCAGCAAGCTGCCTGAGCTCTCCTTCTGTTCCCTCAAAATGAACATTAAATCAAGCCTCTGGATGGATTCTGAAACTACAGAACCTGCAAAGAGACAGAGAGACACAGTCCTCCAACCAGAGATAATTTAGAAGACTTCAGGAAAAGGTCGGTCTGACTCGGGCAAAAGGGAGGCCCAGCGCAGGGCAGCAACCCAGCGCCAAGGGGGTCGGGGCAAGTCAGCAGGAGCTGCGGGCCACAGCCGAACAACTGAGGCTCCCGGAACCTGGTTCAAAAATCTGGTGGCCAAGAAGGACAGTGGAAAAACTTACCTGCACCAGCCGAGAGGGCCACGAACAGCAGGATCAGACGCCGGGGTCTGGCGCCTGGCTGGCTGATCCCAATCAGACAGGAAGTGCAGGGCGGGGGATCTCCACACACCATAAAGGCCTCAGAGTAAAAGCCCGGTCACACAGCACCTATACACCTGCACGAGAAGCCCAAAACAGGGACCCTGGTGCCCCCAGAGCAGACCTCAAATTAAAGAATAAATAAATAAGCTGCAATAATGAGTAAGAAGCAAAAAAGAGCCCTCTCCATTGAGAGCTTCTGTATCAATAGGGAAGAAGCCAACACAAACTCAGATGAGGACAATAGCCTCAAATTGTCTACATCTGAAGCCTCACAAGGGAAGGTGAATTGGTTGCAAGAACAAAAAGCCTTCCTGGAAGAGCTCAAAAAGGATTTTAAAAATCAATTGAAAGAGGTAGAAGAAAAAATGGGGAGAGAAATGAAAGCAAAACAAAAAAACTATGAAAAAAGAATCAGCAGCTTAGAAAAGGAAGCTGAAGAAAACAAAGCCTTAAAAAATTCATTTGGCCAAATGGAAAAAAAGGTGCATAATCTCACTGAAGAAAACAGTACCTTAAAAAATTCACTTAGCCAAATGGAAAAAAAGGTGCATAATCTCACTGAAGAAAACAATGCCTTAAAAATTAAAGTGGGACAGTTGGAAGATAAGGAATCCATGAGACACCAAGAATCAGTCAAGCAGAATAAAAAAAATGAAAAAATAGAAGAAAATGTGAAATACCTCATTGGAAAGACAACTGATCTGCAAAACAGATCCAGGAGAGACAATTTGAGAATCATTGGACTGCCTGAAAGCCATGACCAGAAACAGAATCTAGATACCATATTCCAGGAAATTATTAAGGAGAACTGCCCTGATGTCATAGAATCAGAGGATAAAATCATCATTGAAAGAATCCATCAATCACCTCCTGAAAGAGACCCCAAAAGGAAAACTCCAAGGAATATTGTAGCCAAATTCCAGAATTATCAGGTGAAGGAGAAAATACTCCAAGCAGCCAGAAAGAAGCAATTTAAATATCATGGAGCCACAGTCAGGATTGCTCAGGACCTGGCAGCTTCAACATTAAAGGACCGCAAGGCTTGGAATATGATATTCCGGAAGCAAAGGAGATTGGATTGCAGCCGAGAATCTATTACCCAGCAAAAATGTGCATTTTCTTTCAGGGGAAAAGATGGACAAGAGAAGTTTAAAAAGGAAAACAGAGGGGGAAAAAAAAAGTTACCCTATTAGGTTAAACTGTTTATATCCCTACACAGGAAGATAATACTCATAACTCTTAAGAACTGTCAATGTATTTGGGCAGAGAGAAGGACTTTATATAGAGGGTATAAATATAAATTGTCTTTGATGTGATGATACAAAAGAATTAAGGGGATAAAAAGGGAGTCTATGGGGAGGAGAGGAAAGGGGAGGTGGAATGGGATGAATTATATCATATGAAGAGGTAGAAAAAAACCTATTATAATAGAGGGAAAGAAAGGAGGGGGGAACATGGTTTCAACCCTATTCTCATTAGATTTGACTCAAAGAGGGAATAACATATACATTCATTGGGATAAAGAAACTTAACTCATTCTTTAGGGAAACAAAAGGGGAAGGGAAAGGGGGGGACTGATAGAAGGGAGGACAAAAGCAAGGGAGAAAAGGGTAAAGAAAAGAGAGGGGGGTGATAAAAAGGGAGGGCAGATTGGGGGAGGCAGGGGTAAGAAGTAAAACGTCGGTGAGGAGGAATAGGGTGAAAGAAGGGGGGAAAAGTACAAAGGGGGTAAATAGAATGGAGGGGAATAGACAGTCAGTAGTAATAACTGTGAATGTGAATGGGATGAACTCTGCTATAAAACGGAAGCGAATTGCAGAGTGGATTAAAAACCAGAACCCTACAATATGCTGTTTACAAGAAACACATTTGAAGCAGAGAGATACACACAGAGTAAAGGTAAAAGGCTGGAGCAGAATATATTATGCCTCAGCTAAAGTAAAAAAGGCAGGGGTAGCAATCCTTATCTCAGACAAAGTGCAGGCAAAAATAGATCTCATTAAAAGAGATAAGGAAGGAAATTACATCTTACTTAAAGGTACTATAGATAATGAAGTAATATCAATATTAAATATGTATGCGCCAAGTGGTATAGCATCCAAGTTCTTAGAGGAGAAGTTAAATGAGTTACAAGAGGAATTAGACAGGAATACTATACTAGTGGGGGATCTGAATCTCCCCCTCTCAGAATTACATAAATCTAGCGAAAAAATAAATAAGAAAGAAGTGAAAGAGGTGAATAGATTACTAGAAAAGTTAGACATGATAGATGTCTGGAGAAAATTGAATGGGGATAGAAAGGAATATACCTTTTTCTCAGCAGTACATGGCACATTTTCAAAAATTGACCATGTATTAGGGCACAAAAACATCATAGTCAAATGTAGAAAGGCAGAAATAGTAAATGCATCCTTCTCAGATCATGATGCAATAAAAATTACATGTAAGAAAGAGCCAGGGAAAAGTAGAATGAAAATCAATTGGAAACTAAATAATTTCATTCTAAAGAATGTATGGGCCAAACAAGAAATCATAGAAACAATCAATAACTTTATCCAAGAGAATGACAACAATGAGACAACATACCAAAATCTATGGGATGCAGCCAAAGCAGTGCTTAGGGGAAAATTTATAGCTCTAAATGCTTACATGAATAAAAAAGAGAAAGAGGAGATTAATGAATTGGGCATGCAACTTAAAAAGCTAGAAAAAGAACAAATTAGAAATCCCCAATTAGACACTAAATTAGAGATCCTGAAAATTAAAGGAGAAATCAATAAGATTGAAAGCAAAAAAACTATAGAATTAATCAATAAAACTAAGAGCTGGTTTTATGAAAAAACCAATAAAATAGATAAAATATTGGTTAATTTGATTAAAAAAAAGAAAGAAGAAAACCAAATTACCAGTATCAAAAATGAAAAGGGTGATGTTACCACCAAAGAAGTGGAAATTAAAGCAATAATTAGGAAATATTTTGCCCAACTGTATGCCAATAAATTTGACAATCTAAATGAAATGGATGAATATTTACAAAAATACAAACTGCCCAGGTTAACAGAAGAGGAAATAAAATCCTTAAATAAACCCATATTAGAAAAAGAAATTGAACAAGCTATTAATGAACTCCCTAAGAAAAAATCCCCAGGGCCAGATGGGTTTACGGGTGAATTTTACCAAACATTTAAAAAACAATTAATTCCAATATTATACAAATTATTTGGAAAAATAGGTGAAGAAGGAGTTCTACCAAATTCGTCTTATGACACAAATATGGTGGTGATACCAAAACCAGGCAAAGCAAAAACAGAGAAAGAAAATTATAGACCAATTTCCCTAATGAATATTGATGCTAAAATCTTAAATAAGATATTAGCAAGGAGATTACAGCAAGTGATCACCAGGATAATACACTATGACCAGGTGGGATTTATACCAGGAATGCAGGGCTGGTTCAACATTAGGAAAACTATTAACATAATCAACCACATCAATAAGAATACCAACCAAAATCATATGATTATCTCAATAGATGCAGAGAAAGCTTTTGACAAAGTACAGCACCCATTCCTAATAAAAACACTAGAGAGTTTAGGAATAGGGGGAGCTTTCCTTAGAATAATAAACAGTATCTACCTAAAGCCATCAGCAAGTATTATATGCAATGGAGATAAATTAGAGGCTTTCCCAATAAGATCAGGGGTGAAACAGGGATGTCCATTATCACCCCTATTATTTAATATTGTTCTAGAAATGTTAGCTTTAGCAATCAGAGAAGAGAAAGGAATTAAAGGAATTAGAATAGGCAAGGAGGAAACAAAACTATCACTCTTTGCAGATGATATGATGGTATACTTAAGGAATCCTCGAGAATCAAGTCAAAAATTACTTGAAACAATTAACAACTTTAGCAAAGTAGCAGGATATAAAATAAATCCACATAAATCATCAGCATTTCTATACATGACCAACAAAGTCCAGCAGCAAGAGATAGAAAGAGAAATTCCATTTAAAGTAACGGTAGGTAATATAAAATACTTGGGAGTCTACTTGCCAAGACAAACCCAGGAACTCTATGAACACAACTACCAAACACTCTTCATACAAATCAAATCAGATCTAAATAATTGGAAAGATATCAATTGCTCATGGATAGGCAGAGCTAATATAGTAAAAATGACAATACTGCCTAAATTAATTTACTTATTCAGTGCCATACCAATCAGGCTACCTAAAAATTATTTTATACAGCTAGAAAAAATAATAACAAAATTCATCTGGAAAAACAAAAAATCAAGAATATCCAGGGAAATAATGAAAAAAAATTCACAGGAAGGTGGGTTAGCGGTACCAAACCTGGAGTTTACTATAAAGCGGCAGTCATCAAAACTATCTGGTACTGGCTAAAAAATAGAGTGGTAGATCAATGGAATAGGCTAGGCTCAAATGCAGTAGTAAATGACACTAGTAATGGAGTGTTTGATAAACCCAAGGACTCCAGCATCTGGGATAGGAACTCAGTATTTGACAAAAACTGCTGGGAAAACTGGAAGATAGTATGGCAGAAATTAGGCATAGACCAACATCTTACACCTTATACTAAAATAAGGTCAAAATGGATACATGATTTAGACATAAGAGGTGATACCATAGGTAAATTAGGAGAGAAAGGAATAGTGTACCTATCAGATCTTTGGAAAAGAGAACAGTTTTTGACCAAACATGAGATAGAGTATATTATAAAATGCAAAGTGGATGATTTTGATTATATTAAATTAAAAAATTTTTGTACAAACAGAAGCAATGCATCCAAAATTGGAAGGGAGGCAGAAAGTTGGGAAACAATTTTTGAGGCCAGTGCTTCTGATAAAGGCCTCATCTCTAAAATATATAGGGAATTAAATCAAATTTATAAGAATCCAAGCCATTCCCCAATTGAGAAATGGTCAAAGGATATGAACAGGCTGTTTTCTGATGAAGAAACCAAAGCTATCTATTCCCATATGAAAAAATGCTCTAAATCTCTAATGATTAGAGAGATGCAAATTAAAACAACTCTGAGGTACCACCTGACACCTATCAGATTGACTAAAATGACAAAAAAGGAAGATAATAAATGTTGGAGAGGCTGTGGGAAAATTGGAACGCTAATGCATTGTTGGTGGAGCTGTGAGCTGATCCAACCATTCTGGAGAGCAATTTGGAATTATGCCCAAAGGGCGATAAAGCTGTGCATACCCTTTGACCCAGCAATCACACTTTTAGGTCTTTTGCCCAAAGAAATCATGGAAGGGGGAAAGGGACCCACATGTACAAAAATATTTATAGCTGCTCTTTACGTGGTAGCAAGGAATTGGAAGTTGAGGGGGTGCCCATCAATTGGGGAATGGCTGGACAAGTTGTGGTATATGAATACAATTTAATACTATTGTGCTGTAAGAAATGATGAGCAGGAAGAGTTCAGAGAAACCTGGAGGGTCTTAAGTGAGCTGATGATGAGTGAGATGAGCAGAACCAGAAGAACATTGTACACAGTATCATCAACATTGAGTGTTGACCTACTGTGATGGACTATATTCTTCTCACCAATGCAATGGCACAGAAGAGTTCCAGGGAACTCATGATAGAAGAGGATCTCCAAATCCAAGAAAGAAAAAAGAAAGAAAGAACTGTGGACTATAGATGCTGATTGAACCATATTATTTCTTTTGTTTTGGGTGCTGTTGTTTTTTTTTTTCTATTTTGAGGTTTTGCATCACTGCTCTGATTCTTTCTCTTGTAACAGGATTAATGCAGAAATAGGATTAATGTTATTATGTGTATATATATATGTGTGTGTATATATATATATATATATATATATATATATATATGTATATGTATAGAGATATATAGATATAACCTATATCAGATTTCCTGCTGTCTAGGGGAGGGGGAGGGAGGGGAGGGAGGAAGAAAAATCTGAAATTGTAAAGCATGTATAAACAAAAGTTGAGAACTATCTTTACATGTAACGGAAAAAATAAAATATCTCAAAAAAAAAAAAAAGATCACATAACCCTTGGCACCTTTTGTTACACATGAGAAGATACATTGGAACAATATATTCCAAAAGGCAAAAAATAAAGGCTGCTAACTTAGAATAATTTTTCCTGCAAAAATGAATATTCTATTCTTAACTCTTTGTAGTCTTATCACTGACTTTATAGTTCAGTTGAAACCAGTCTCTTCAAAATTACCACTAGTATCTTAATTTCCAAATCTTATAGTCTCTTCTCAATTTACATTGTCCCTGACTTCTCAGCATCCTCTGGCATAATAAGTCACCATATTTTCATGTAAACTCTCTCTAGGCTTTCATGATAATACTCCCTTCTGATTCTCCTAATTAACTGATGACACCTCAGTTTGGATTTTGGGACAAGGCTTGAGATCAATGTAGGATCTTGGGACCGGCTATGCCCATTATCTGAGAGCTTCTCCCAAGGCTCTGTCCTAGGCCTTCTTGCTCAGTGATATAATCAGCTGCCATTTATTCAGTTATCATTATTTTGTAGATGACTCTCAGATTTATTCAGTCATAACCTTACTCCTGATTCTAGTCTCACATCTCCATCTTCCTACTGGATGTGCTCAGGACATCTCGATCTCTCCATGATTGAAACAGAACTCATTTTCCCCAAAAATATCTCTCATTTTCCCTGTTACTGCCAAATATATCATTATTCTCCTAGTAACCCATATCCATAACCTAAATGTCAACTTTGACACCTCAATTTTACCTATTTCATCCAGCCATTGGAAACTCCTATTGATTGTACTATCAAAACATCTCACATATATGCCACATCTCTTCTCTTAGACTGTTGTCTCATCACATCAAGCCATTGTAGTAGCCTTATAGTTGGTCCTTTCACTGTCCACTCAGTGGCCAAAGATATTTTCTTAAAGAACAGGTCTGAGGATGTCACCTCTCTACTCAATAAATTTAAGTGGCTCCAGATTAGCTCTAGGATCAAATATAAAATCTTCTCTCTGGCTTTTAAAGGTCTTTACTCCCTAGCTGTTTTCTACCATTCCAATCTTCTCACCCTTTCCTTCTCTCCACATACTCTTTTTTTTCTTCCTTTCTTTTTTATTTTTGGGGGGGTGGGTGGGACAATGAGGGTTAAGTGACTTGCCCAGGGTCACATAGCTAGTGTCACGTGTCTGAGGCCAGATTTGAACTCAGGTACTCCTGAATCCGGGGCCAGTGCTTCATCCACTGTGCCACCTAGCTGCCCATTCCAATACTCTTAAGTTTCAGTGATACTTTTCCTCAACTAGAACAATCTCTCTCCAGATACATTTTTACTGAAGTCCCCCAGACCTAGAATATTCTACATTCTGCCATACATCTCCTGGCTTCACTGGGTTTTATTAAATCTCAGTTAAAATCTCACTTTCTCTAAGATTTTCCAGGTCACCTTCAATGCAAAGGCATTATTTCTTCAATCAGCTCCAATTTACATCATATTATGTTAAACTATATTATACCATATTGTACATCACTGTATTTTACTATATTATATTGCATCATATCATATGATACCATATGTTATATCATCATAATTATATCTTGTATGGACATAGTTTTTTTTGTTGTCTATCCCATTTGAATATGGGCTCCTTGAGAACATTGTGTGGTTTGACTTTTATTGTATCTCTAGCACTTAGCACAGTGCCTAGAACATAGTTACTACTAAAGAAAGGTTGTTGATTTGATATTATATGTAGAGGTGGAAGACTAGTGGGTATGGAACACTACATACATTTTCATACTAAATTGATATCTTGGTTAGTATTATTGAGTTTTCCCCTTTTATACTTTTATGATAAGTGTATCAGTAATTACTATCAGTAATGGAAGAGGGAATATGTAAATGAAGTTCATATCAACAAAATGTTGAAAAGATATATTGCTTTGAGCTTTGACAAATTATCTCTTTAGAATTTAATATAAACTCTCTGTGAATTTCAAAATAATTGCTTGAAATTTCATATTGGAAAGTCCTTGTACTTAGAATGGATACTGATAGGTTATACATTCTAGTTTTTAAATGGACTTTCCTAAGTTAGGTATTCTACAAAATATATTCATGCATTGTCATCACATTCATATATTATAATTTTATTATAGATACATTTTATATATATATATATATATATATATATAAAATTCATTCCTGTTTTTTGTTAGGAGCAAGTTTGGGTGTTGGAGCATCTAGCTTTCAAGAGATATTCAAGGGGCAGCTAGGTGGCACAGTGATAGAGCACTGGCCCTGGAGTCAGGAGTACCTGAGTTCAAATCCGGCCTCAGACACTTAACACTTACTAGCTGTGTGGCCCTAAGCAAGTCACTTAACCCCAATTGCCTCACCAAAAAAAAAAGAGATATTCAAATGCCAGTGCCATAGATCATCAACAACATCATCAGAAGCAGGTCAAAGAAAGAGAGATACACAAATTTAATATACTATCCTTAATGTCATATACAAAGGGCAGATAAGCCAAATAGGTTTTAGTCATTATGAAGATTAATAAAGTTTTTAAAAAGGAGCTAACAACAACATTTACTCAGAATGATACCTCAAACATTATTGGATAAACTATGACTAATTTCCAGTGAATTATGGTGATCAGCGCTTCCAGAGGAGGAAAAAAAGATTTTTGCTGGTGTGGATTATACATTTCTATGCTAAGAGAAAATAACAACGTATTTATGAATAGTTAAACAGGGAAAAATGACACTCCCCATATGATTGAAAGCTAAGTTATTTTGCCACTATCAAAGTAACACATTGAGTTAACAAGTATGCTAGGTGGAAAACCCAGCAATTGAGTATACAGTTATGAATAAAATTAAATTTCCTTTTCTGTCTGTCTCCACAGATTTCAGCTATGTGCACTACTTTGGGGATTCCTATCTAAAATTTCAGGGGGTGCTTCTCCAGCTACAAAATTCCTTCTTTATTGAATTTCAGACATATATCTCTCATGGACTCCTTCTTTTCATCAAATTTGACACAGCATCAATTGGAAATTTTTTTATTCAATTATCTATTGCAAATGGCATTTTAAAGGTAAGATTTTAATTTGTCTAAATGAATAACAATGAATACTGAAAATTCCAAAGCCTTCTTTTTCAATTTTATTTTTAATATGTGGGATAAAATAGGCATTTTCATAGCATAGTACAAAAAAGATGATTGCATATGAAACTGCAAATCTACTATCCACAAATTGCTATTCCTTTCAAATATACAACTTTATTTTTCCTTTTCTTCCTTCCCCTCTCTCCTAGAGATGGCTATAATTAGACGCAAATAGATGTTTCATTTCCTTTTTTCCTTAATCACATTTGGAAATAGACATAGTAGTGATATTTCTGGGTCAATGGGTATAGGTAGTTTAATAACTTTGGGAGCATAATTCCATATTGCTCTCTACAATGTTTAAATCAGTTCATAATTCCACCAACAAATAATTAGTGTCCAAATTTTTCCACGTCCCCTCCAAAATTTGCTGCTTTCCCCTTTTAATCATTGTATCTAATCTGGTAGGTATAAAATGATTTCTCTGATGTTCTCTCTTTTTTTTTTTTTTTTTTTTAGTGAGGCAATTGGGGCTAAGTGACTTGCCCAGGGTCACACAGGTAGTAAGTGTTAAGTGTCTGAGGCCAGATTTCAACTCAGGTACTCCTGACTCCTGGGCTGGTGCTCTATCCACTGTGCCACCTAGCTGCCCTTCTGATGTCCTCTTAATGTTTTTTCCAGTATTTTTTATTCCATAAGAAAATTAAACTTTGCTTTGCTTTTAGTGCTACTCACCAGCCAGCCTTTCTTTCAGTTAAGCACAATGTATGGTGAGCCACCTCATATCCTTTTTGTATCTATGCTTTCAGTATTTATGATCTAATATCTCACTGGCTATTCAAAGAGCTACTTTGTGATCTTTCTCTAGTTCTCCTTTCTTCAAAGAACTACCATGTTTCATCTTGTAAAATAATTGAACACATCCTGATGATTGACACTTGTGTCTCATGATGATACTAATTTCCTCCTACTTCCATGGCTCAGCCAATGTCAGATGATGCTGGTTTTAATATCCAGAGGATCATGGATTTAGAGCTGGAAGGAACCTCATAGACTAATTAATATAAGTCCTTCATTTTACAATTAAGGAACTTGAGAGATAGATTATGTGATTTATCTGACTTACTTGGGTAGTAAGCAGCAAAGCTGGGATTTGAAGCCATGTCTTCACAATCTAAATCTATCATTCTTTCTACTATTTCAGCTGAGATAATGGGCAGAATGTTTATTTCTATAGTACACATGAATCAAGCAATTTCTAAGAATGCACAGAAACTAAGGCTTCTCTGAGGTTCCTTAAATATATATATGATAACTATTTTTTACTTTCCAAAATTCTTTTTGGACTTTGGTCATCCTATTTCTAGAAATATTTTGTCAGTAGAGTTTTATTGGATGTGGGTGAGAATCATTTGAGAAGCAAAGGATTGTGATTACCATTGATCATATGTCTACATCCCTATTGATAGGGATAAAGACAGAGAAAAATGTACAGGAATGAGTTCAGATAAGAAAAAGATCTAATTTTAAGGATTACTAGCATTGGGTTGAGTTAAGGGGGGATCTTTGGTTTTTTCCTTGGGATTCAATAGCCCATTAGCCTGAGATAGATTAGTTGTAGTTCTTCTTCTTCTTTTTTTTGGGGGGTTGTTTTTTTTTGCAGGTCAGTGAGGGTTAAGTGACTTGCCCAGGGTCACACAGCTAGAACGTGTAAAGTGTCTGAAGCTGGATTTGAACTCAGGTCCTCCTGAATCCAAGGCCAATGCCTTATCCACTGCGCCACCTAGCTGCCCCCAGTTGTAGTTCTTCTTAAAGATATGATAAACAAGATGGTATCTAAGGTTTCTTTCTAGTCTCCTGATCCTTTAATATTCCTGACAGTTTCACTTATTTCCCTAATTCACCCTTACTTCTTCATATATTGGAGGAGGATGCAGTGAATAAATCTCCATCATAATTTTCACATAAATGCATATTCATGATTGATCTGCATATAGTGTTCCTATTTTCAAGTCCTAGGCAAGGACTTGAAAGGGCACTGGTATCTTTCAAATGACCTTTAAGTAAGCTCATATCCCTAAAAAGAATGTTCATCATTAAATTTCCAATCTTGAACCTCCAATATTGTGTCTGACATTTACTAGTCGTAGGCAAATGGGCAAATTATTTAATTACTGTGAGGCTCACTTTGCTAATTTGTAAAATGAGGATAATACCTGTAATACCTACCTTTCAGGCTTGTTTTGAGACGTGAATGAGATAATACAGGGTATCCACAAAGTCTCAGAGCAGTAAAATTGCACTAAGAATTTGAGCGTACCCAGATGTATATAATTTGTAATTTTAAATTGCTATTCAAGTTAGACAATCATTGTTTTTGTTCCTGTTAAAATTCAATGAAATGTCCCTGAAATTTCACTGATAAAAGGAACTGCCAATGAGTAAATTTAATCTATCTATGAAGATTTGTACCCATTCTGAATTTATAATGTTAGATTCTATTCAAGAAGAGTATTGTGCTATAAGAAATGACAAACAGGATGCTTTCAGAATGGCCTGGAAAAACTTGTATGAACTGTTGTATAGTGAAGTAAGCAGAACCAAGAGAGCAGTGTGTACAGTGACAGCAATGTTGTTTAATGAAGAAGTGTGTTAACTCTTCTCAGCAATACAATGATCCAAGATAATCCCAAAGGACTAATGATGAGGCATACTATACACCTCAAGAGAAATAACTGATATTGATTGAACACAGACTAAACCATGCTATTTTTTACTTTCTTTATATTTTTCTTTTATTCATAAGTTATTATTTATATGTTTTCTTATACAAAATTACATGGTAATATTTGACATAATTTTACATGTATAACTTATATCTGATTACTTACCACCTCAAAGTGTGGGGAGCGGAGGGAAGGAAGGAGGGATACAATTTGGAACTCATAACTTCAAATAAAAGTGTTTATTATTAAAAAAACATACTATCCAATACATCTTGCTGCGTCTCCCATTGCTATTATTGTTATTATTATTAATAGCATATATATGAAAATGTCAAAGTATTATTTTTGTGCCAATATCATGGTAAAGAAAAAAATTTTAAAGTTACATTTGTACAAAACATTAGAATTTCCAGTTTATTGTGACTTATGCAAATTCTACACTGAAGATAATTTTCAAACTATAGTAAATGAAATTTCTGAAAGTATTGTTTTTTCCTTTGTAATAAGTGTCAGAAAAAGGACCTATCCACACAACAACAATAGCAAAAATGAAGTTCAAAATTTCTAGACTGAAAAATCAGAAAAATACATTTAGTCCATATTATTTGACTATAAACTACCAAATTAGGTTACTGTGTAGAAGCTGGCATCCTTAAAAGACCAGTGTAGTTATAGATATACTTTAGCACTGTCAATGATCAAGTACTAAGTGATCTAATCAAATGCTATAAGGATATACTCAGCAAAATTTTCATAAGCACTAAAAGTAGGATTGACAATAATTTCTTCATATGTCTCCCTGTTCTATAATCCAAGATTTTCCCTTCTTTGCTGGGGAAAAATAAATCAGTTACTATGGAAGACTATCATTCTCATGTTATGAGGATGAGTCAGAGAAGCACATTATTTTAAGATTTTTTTTTTTTTTGCTGAGACATCTCCTTTAGGATATTCTCCCTGATTCAATCCCATTAAAGAACTTTCCTTTAGTATTCAGGCGGTAGACACAAATGGAGTGGCTAGATGGCATAGTAGATAGAGCACCAGTGCCAGAATCAGGAAGACCTTGGTTCACATCTGGTTTCAGACATATCACCTGTGTGACCCTGGGCAAGTAACTCAATGCTGCTTGCCTCAGTTTCCTCATCTGTAAAATAATCTGGAGAAAGAAATGACAAATCACCCTAATATTTTGCCAAGAAAATGCCAAAGTGGGTCATGAAGAGTTAGGCATGACTAAAAATTAACTAACAAGATGACACAATTAACTCTAATGAGCAGTGTCTAGAAAACATCCCCTCTCTCACAAACCTGTAGTACACTCTCTACATAAAATACATAACTCATATGGCAAGAGTGGGCACAAAATTAGAGTACAATGAAATGAGGCAGATATGTGTTGAGGGAAACTCATACAACTGTTACTATTGGACTTTGGTGCCTTTTTCTCCTTGTGGAATCTTCATGTAGCTGCCCCCTGGTTCACTTTCTCTCTTGGGCACATTGCTCAGCTGGATTCCCTCGGTCTTTTATATTCCACATCTTTATTTTTGTTTGCCATGGCTAGTTCACCCTTGAAGTCATATTCAATTCTTTTCCCTGCTGCCATGTCATGTTCTTTGAAGCTGCTTCTTCATCTTCTCCTTATGTTGGGCTAGAGGATATGTTTCCTTGCTCCCTCTTGGGTTTGTTTTCTATTTACAAATGCTTTTTCCAATGGAGAATAGGTAAAAGGATAAAGAAGAGATCATACTTTTTCTACATTGCCTTCTTGTAGAGACTCAATGATCTGCTCCACAAAGTTTCTAAAATCCTAAATTCAATTTAGCACTGAGTTTAGATTTTTCAGGTTCAATAAACATGACTAATCTTGTCTTTTTTCCAATTCACTAAAAGAAAAAAACTCATTGAAACTTCCTAAAGAGATGTAGAATATTAGCACATCATCAGAATGTATCAATACATATCTGTTAATATATTAACAGATCATTATACATCCATAACATGGGTGTCCTCATTATTCTTTCCTCCTGATCTTCTCTTCTAGGTGTTTAACTATTCAAATGGCATTTTTTTTTTTACCAAAAAGAAAAAAAGAATCAGTTATTGGTGTGGATATGGCACACTCCCAAAAGAATATGTTCCCTGAGCATACATTTCACTTTGTCTTAGTATTCCCAGTGCCTAACACAGTACTTGGAAAACAGTAGGGTGTTTTTGTTGTTGTTGTTTTTGGGGGCAGGGAAGTGAGGATGAAGTGACTTGCCCAGGGTCCCACAGCTAGTAAGTGTTAAGTGTCTGAGCTCGGATTTGAACTCAGGAACTCCTGAATCCAAGGCTGGTGCTTTATCCACTGCGCCACCTAGCCACCCCCCAACAATAGGTTTTTAATATGTATATATTGAATTGAATTGAATCTAAGGTCCCTTTGAAGTCTGAATCCTATGATGCTATATACTAGCACAATCTTCTGACTCTAGATCCACTATATTTTTTCTGGCATTAACATTTATTTTATCATTTTATTCCACCACTCAAAAACCTTCAATGGCTACAATTTCCCTCTGGGTTTAAACATAAATGTCTTGTTTTTTTTTCTTTATTTCTTTTAGGTCTTTATTGAATTTTATCCCCCCCCCCATTACATGTTAAACACAGTTTTAACATCCATTTTTAAAACTGTGTTCCAAATTGTCTTCCTCACTCCCTGCCCACCACCCCCACCCTTAAGAATGCAAGAAATTCAATATAAATTATACATGTGTAGTCATGCAAAACATTTGCACAATAGTCAGGTTGTGAAAGAAAATGCAAAAAAAAAAAACTTAAGAAGAAACTAAAAATATGCTTCAATCTGTATTCAGACACCATTAGTTCTTTCTTTGGAGATGGATTGCATTTCAGAGTTTTCTTCGATCATTTGCATTGCCAAGAATAGCCAAGCCATTCATAGCAGATCATATTTCAATATTGCTATTACTTTGTATATAGTACATCTCACTTTGCATTAGCTCATGTAAGTCTTTCCAGGTTTTTCTGAGAGCATCCTTCTCATCATTTCTTAGAGAAAAATAGTGTTCCATCATAATTTTATCCCACAGTTTGTTTAGCCATTCCCCAAATGATGTGGATCTCCTCATTTTGAATTCTTTGCATGAGAAAAGGGCTGCCATTAAAATATTTTTTTTTTGGTGAGGCAATTGTGGTTAAGTGACTTGCCAAGGGTTACATACGTAGTAAGTATCAAGTGTCTGAGACTGGATTTGAACTCAGGTCTTCCTGAATCCAGGGCCGGTGCTCTATCCACTGTGCCACCTAGCTGGCTCCCATTAATATTTTTGTACATAGGTACTTTAACTTTTTCTTTTTTATCTGTTTTTGGAAAAGAGTATGTAGGGTTTTATAGCCCTTTGACCATTGTTCCAAATTGCTCTACATAATGTTTGAATCAGTTTACAACTCCACCTATAGTACATTAATGTCTCATTTCCCCCATATTCCCTATATTTGTCATTTTCCTCTATTGTCTTATTATCTAATCCAATAGGTATGAGGTAGTACCCCAGAATTGTTTTGACTTAAATCTTTCTAATAAATATTGAGTTAGAGCTTTTTTTTTTTTAATAAGGCTTTTTTTCTATATGAAAACTGTTCATATCTTTTGATCACTTATCAATCGGGGAATGACTCTTCTGTTACTAAATTTGACTCAGATCTCTATGTGTTTAAGAAATGGGCCCTTTATCAGACAAACTTGATATATTTTTTTTCACACTTAATTTTGCTAACAGAATTTCCCTCAATCCTACTCCCTGCCAATGTCGTTTACTCTATTCTCTATCTCCTTTCACTCTTTCCCTCCTCAAAGGTGTTTTGCTTCTGACTTCTGCCTCCCCCAATCTTCCCTCCCTTCTTTCACCCCTCCCCCTTATCCCCTTCCCTCCTATTTTCCTTCAGGGTAAGATAGGTTAATATACCCAATTGACTGTATATATTATTTCTTCTTTGAGCTAATTCTAATGAAAGTAAGGTTCCCTCACTCCCCAGAATTACCCACGTCTTCCCCTCCACTGTATAAGCTCTTTCTTGCTGCTGAAAGTCATTTTCTATTCTGCTCAAGTCTTTTCATCAAAAATGTCTGAAAGTCCTCTCTTTCACTGAATTCCATTATCCCCTATAGAATTATAATCAGTTTTGCTGGTGACTTTTGGTTGTAATCTGAGTTCCTTTGCCATTTGAAAAATAACCTTTTGATCCCTTTGATCCTTTATTGGAGAAGCTGTGAAATCTTGTGTTAGCCTGACTGTGGTTCAACAATACTTGAATTGTTTCTTTCTAGCTGTTTGCAGGATATTCTCCTTGATCCATGTACTCTGGAATTTGGCTATAATATTCCTGGAAGTTTTCATTTTGGAATCTCTTTCAGGAGTTAATTAGTGGATTCTTTCAATTACTATTTTGCCTCCTGTTTCCAGAATATCAGGGCAATTTCTGTTGACTTTTTCTTGGAAGATGATGGCTAGGCTCTTTTTTTGAATCACAGATTTCAGGTAGTCCAAAAATTTTAAAATTATCTCTCATGGATCTATTTTCCAAGTCATTTTTTTCCAATGAAATATTTCACATTGCCTTCTATTTTTTTCATTCTTTTGGTTTTGATTTATTGTTTCTTCATCTCTCATAAAATCATTAGCTTCCATTTTCTCAATCCTAACTTTTGAGGAGTTATCTTCTTTTGTTTGTCCCTTATTTTTTATTTACTTTTTAATATTTTCAATACTTAGAATTTTATTTTCCCAAATGATGTGTAAAATACAAATTTTGACATTAACTTTTTCAAACTTTGTGTTCCAAATTCTCTTCCTCCCTCCATCTCCACCCCCCCACTCCCTGCAAGAACTCAAGCAATTCATCATAAGCTATACATGAGCAGTCATGCCAAACATTTCCACATTAGCCAGGGTGTAAAATAAAACAGATGAAAACAAAACTTCAGATAAAGGAACTAACAAAAAATTATGCTTCAATCTGTATTAAGATACCATCAGTTCAGGGGCAGCTAGGTGGCTCAGTGGAGACAGCACTGGCCCTGGATGCAGGAGGTCCTGAATTCAAATCTAGCCTCAGACACTTGATAATTACTAGCTGTGTGATCCTGGGCAAGTCACTTAACCCCAATTGCCACCACCCCCCCCACACACACACACAAAGATGCCATCAATTCTCTCTCTGTGGATGGATTGCATTTTTCATAAGAACTTCAGAGTTGTCTTGGATCATTGCATTGCTGAAAATAACCAAGTCATTCACTGCAGATCATCTTACAATATTGCTGTTAATTTGTATACAGTACATTTCACTTTGCATCAGCTCATGGAGGTCTTCCCAGGTTTTCTGATAGCAGCCTGATCATAATTTTTTTGTTTGTTGTTTTTTTAAATAGTAAACTACATATATATAGTACTTTATATGAGGTTGGTTATTGCAACAACAGTAATAGATAACATTTATATAGTACCTTATACCTGACAAAGAATTTTCTTCACAATAACCCAGCAAAGTGCCATACATTTTGTCATCATCATTCAATCATCAATTATCATCCATCAGTCCTCATCATCATCCTCAATCAATACTCCTTAACATCAATCAATCCTCATCTTCATCAATCAATCCTCCTCATCATCAGTCTTTTTCATCAATAAATCCTCATCAATCAACCCTCATCTTCATCCAATCATCATAAATCCATTAATCAATCAATCATCATCATTTTACATTGTTCTTGTCTCTGCTTCAAATTTTTCCCCCATTACTATTGTTAACTGTTTCCCTCCATCCTATTTCCTTCCCATGGTATTTCCTCTATTTTCTATTGGCTTTCACCCTATCCCTGCTCAAAAGTATTTTGATTCTGACTGCCTCCTCCCCCATTCTGCTCTCCCTTCTTTCACTCCACCCTTCTTATCCCCTTCCCCTCCTACTTTCCTGCAGGGTTAGATAGATTACTTCACCAAATCCAGTGTTATTGTTGTTCCCTCCTTTAGCCAACTCTGATGAGAGTAAGGTCTTTGAACCAATTCTGATGAGTGTAAGGATCATTCACTGCCACACTCCTCCCCCATATCTCCCCCCTCTACATAAGCCCTTTCCTGCTTCTTTCATGTAAGATTTAACCCCATTCTACCTCTCCCCTTCCCCTCCCCCAGTGCAGTCCACCCCCACTTAATTTTACCCTAAATATATCATCATGGGGTAACTAGGGGAAACAGTGGGCAAAGCACCTGCCCTGGACCCAGAAGGATCCAAGCCCCAATCCAGCCTCAGATACAAGAAACTCACCAACTCTATGACCCCAGGCATGCCACCCAACCCTGACCAACCCAGAAAAAAATAAACAAAAAATAAATACTTTATAGATATCATCTCTTCATAATCAATTCCTACCTGTGCTCTCTGTCTAAATTTATTCCTATTATCTACCCTAATACTGAGAAATTCCTTATGAGTTATACATATCATCTTCCCATATCGGAATGTAAAGAATTTAGCCTTTTAACATTCCTCCTGTTTACCATTTTATGCTTCTCTAGGGTCTTGTTGTATTTAAAAGTCAAATTTTCTATTCAATTCAGGTCTTTTCATCACAAATACCTGAAAGTCCTCTTTTTCATTGAAGTCCCATTTTTTTCCCTGAAAGATTATACAATTTTCTTTGGTAGGCAGTTCTTGGTTGTAATCCCAATTCTTTGTCCTCCAGAATATCATATCCCATGCCTTCTGGTCCTTAATGTAGAAGCTTATAGATTTTGTGCTATCCTGACCATGGCTCCACAGTACTTAAATTGTTTCTTTCTGGCTCCTGTCCAACTTTTTCTATTAATTTTCCCAGTGCTTAGAACATAATAAGGATTCAATAAATATTTTTGTATTAGTTGGTCCACTCTCTACCACTTTCTTTCCTGAATGACTGTCAGATTTTCTTATATTCCTTTCCTTTGATTGTATAGGTGGATTTAATTTAACTTACAATAATAGGATTTTTGCATTTTTCTGAAGTTTGACAATGTCACAACACTGAATGTATTGATTAATATAAATACAATCTTTTTAAATGGTGTTATGGTTTATTTTTATATTTAGATTTAATATATAAATTGTATTAGAATATTTCTAGATTAAAAAGTAGAACAATAATTAAACTTTAAGCCTATGTTATATAAAATGATGTAAATTTTTATTTTAAGAACATTAATTTATATTCAGCCTTACAAATAAAAAAGACAGTCCCAAAGTCATAGTGTCCATGAGGTTTAATTTACCATCTGAAATAAGATTTTAAAATTTTGCCTTCCATATTTAAGTAAAGCACCCAAATTATATTCTACTACCATGTAACTTTCATTCCTGTTTTTGTATATTCCCTATTTAGAGTAGGTTTATTCTAACTAATACTTATTCTAAGCAGACTAAAAAGACTTTCCAGCTAAATGTGTGTTTGAATAAAAATTATCCATCAATAAACATTTATTAAGTGCCTGCTATGTTCTAGGTAGTGTGCTAAGTGCTAGGGATAGAAAAAAAAAGGCAAATGCAGCCTCTGCCCTCAGAGAACCCATAATCTAGTGGAATATAAATTAATAGGTTTTGACATATTTTTAGGTTTGTAAAGCACTTTACATATGATCCTTTCTATCCTTACAAGAGTCCTATATTGCAGGTACCTCTGATATGACTAAAATGAGAATACTGAAGCTTAGAACAATTAAATGACTTGTCAATAGTTGCATGTTAGTGAATATCATTGTTGGAATTTGAACCCAAATCTCTCCTAATGAGAATTTCAGAATTAATTAATCAGAAGACTCTATTAAGTTACAGATGTGCTCTGGGCACTATGCTAGGTCCTGGGATAACAAAGACAAAAGTTCCTGACCTTAAGGACTTTACATCCTACTGAGAGAGAGAAACAAAATGTACACATAGAAGTTTTTGAAATAGATAAATATGTATATACATCTAAAGAAAATCTATATTTTATATATATTTATAAACTGATATGTAGATATTTATATCTATATACAGTTGTTTGCGGTAAAACACTACGAAACGAGGAATCAAGATGCTTTTTTGTATATGGCAAAGTGCTATAAAATAACTTATTTATAACAGCCAATATTTCTATAAAAATCCAAAAGTGATCTTTTGCATTTATATAAAAGTGTAACATTGTGATCTCTACCCTTACCATCTTTGTTGACCAAGAATATAATTCAAGTTTTTAATCTTTTATTCTACATTTCACTTTTCACTCACGTAAGTCCTATCTAAAACTACTCCAAATTTATATATCAAATTCATGTTTTTAATGATGGAGAAGAAAATATTTCATGTAAATTGTTTGTTTCTCCCTTAGTACCATTTCTTATGTGATGGAGATGGAGATGTAAAGACCATTAATACAACTGTTAGAGTGGATGATGGACAAAAGTATTCTGTTCTTATCAGGTAGGATTTATTTCCCATTTATATTCATAACATAAAGAAAATCACTGTGTAAATTTTCATTATTTTAGAAACTAGGAAATCTTAACCATGATTCATAGACTTCTTTTTTTGGTCTGACTACAGACTGACAAATCAGCATTCATCATAAAGCTAGGCATTCTAGGCTTCCTAAAAGATCCACAATATAAATTCATAGAAAGAATATTTTCCTGGGCTTGGTTTATTCCAAATGCACTCACATAAGCAGATTGATAACATAATCAATGTACAAGTTAAGATCATGTTAAAGTCAAGAATAGATATCCACAACAAACAAAGCCTATAAATGAATAAACTGGCATATGAACAAATTCAAACCAAGAAGTCAACTTGAAAGGGATTATTGGTTTTGTCACTTGGAATTATAAGGTCACAATGGATGATTACCCAAATAGCAGTAGCTACAAGAAGAGGGAAGAGGACAAATGAAGAGTACAGAAAAAATAAAATGGAATGCCAATGGTACCAAAGTAAAACAAGGATTGTGAAGAGCACCAGGAAAAAGTGGAAATGGAGAGAATATAGGGAAAAAAGGGCAAAAGGCATTCCATGTATTTGGAAAGAAAGGGATGGGAAAGATCTGTGAAAGTGGTATATACAATAGTAATTCAGAGCCATATTTTGGAAACTTTTCAAGTAATGCCATGACTATTAAGTGAATAAGAAGGGAGAGGAGGAACAAACATAGTTTAACAAGAAATTTGAGGGGGCAGCTAGATGGCATAGTGGATAAAGCAGCAGCCCTGGATTCAGGAAGACCTGAATTCAAATCCAGCCTCAGACATTTGACACCTACTAGCCGTATGACCCTGGGCAAGTCACTTAAATCTCATTACCCCATAAAACAAACTAACAAAAACAAAACAAGGAATTTGAGTAAAAATATTCCTTGTTATTAGCTATTTTCAGAGAAATTTTGGCATGGAGGAATAATAAATATTTTAATATTTTTTGTTTTCTCTTAGGATGAGAAAATGGGGGGATGAGATAGATGCTCCCTTTATTCTTTTATTTGTGTGTGTGCGTGTGTGTGTGTGTGTGTGTGTGTGTGTGTGTGTGTGTGTGTGTGTGAGACACAGCTAGGAAGTGTTAAGTGTCTGAGGCCGGATTTGAATTCAGCTCCTCCTGACTCCAGGGCCAGTGCTATATCCACTGTAACACCTAGCTGCCCCATCTCTTTATTCTTTATTGTATATGGAAGAAGATGAGGAGGAGGAAAGAAGGAAGACTTTTAGTCCTTTTGGGAGGAGTTAAGTGAGCAAGTTCAATCCTTTCTGAATGTTTCTTATTATTGTCAGGTATCTAAAGAAATCTATGGTAGGACACAGAAAAAGGAGTTAATGATAATGCTTGTTTAAAGTGCTAGTATACTGATAGGCTGCTTACTAATGTAATTAAGGTTGATTCTGGGTTTTCTTACTCTACCTTTGACACAGATATTAAATAATGATTCAGGAGACATATTCAAATGGGAAGGAGTAAGTGTTCCATATATAAAAAGTGGAAATCTTGGGATTGTACCAGTAATAAAAGTGAAAAAAAAAGAGGTCAAACATTATGCATCCATAATTATCAGTTTTGCTCCAAAAAGGGATGCAGTGGCATTATAGTCTCCCTGGTGAAGCCAGCAAGAAAGATGAGGCATATTCATTAAATCAACAGCTTTGTTTAATAAAACTTGAGACTTGTAATGCAAGAGGACTTGTAAGTCTAGAGACCTATGGGGAAATGTCTTTACTAGCATAAATGAAAATCTCTGGAAAATAAATTCTACACAATGAAGATTTAATTGGAAACAATAAAACTAAAGATACAAAATATTTGTCTGAAGGACTCATTCTCTTTCTCTCTCTCTCTCTCTTTGCTTTTCTTTTTAGTGAGGCAACTGGGGTTAAGTGACTTGCCCAGGGTCACACAGCTAGTAACTGTTAAGTGTCTGAGGCCAGGTACTCAGGTACTCCTGACTCCAGGGCCAGTGCTCTATCTTCTGCACCACCTAGCTGCCCCCCTATTCTCTTTTAATTATCTGACAAATCAATACCTGTCCTGGGTATTAAAGGGAGTATCCCTTCCATCCAGAATGGGACAGAGTACTCTGCAAAGGTGAGAAACCAGCATTCTTCCTCTTATTCAGGCACTAGAGAAATGAGGAAGATGAAAGGGAGTTTAAAACAGTAATTCTTGGAGCAGCTAGGTGGTACAGTGGATAAAGCACCAGCCCTGGATTCAGTATGACCTCAGTTCAAATCCAGCCTCAGACACTTGATGCTTACTAGCTGTGTGACCCTGGGCAAGTCACTTAACCCTCATTGCTCCACAGAAAAGAAAAAAAAAAGTAATTCTTGCTTCTTTTCCACCTTCCACAGTTCTTCCCACTATTTTCAGTATTTTGTGAAATTATGTGAAATTAATTTTAGTTATTTCTTACCACACTTTCTATAGCTTACTCATCAGCCAAACCTAAGGAATTAAAGCAAAGCCACTTTTCAATCAGTCAGCATGTATTTATTAAGCTGCTACTATTTACCAGGTGTACCAGGTACCGTGCTGATAGCACAAAAGAAATGAAAAAACCTTCCCTCTTAAAGAGCCAACTTTCTACTAGAATTTACAATAAAATTATAATCACTTCAACCAAAAACTCTAAAAAGTTTGAGATTATTTTTTAAACATTAGACCCTGCCCTGTTTGCAAAAGAAAACTATCTCCACAGTCAGGATATATGATTTATTGTTGTCCCCCTTTCCTTTGTATTATAAACAACAGCAACAGACATAAAATTTTAATATACAAAGTACAAAAAATGAGAATATGTATTCAATTTTGAATTTCTGTTATATATAGTTTGTTTTTAAAGTATGTGGGTTTTTTTTTACCCATTCTTTTTTATCATAAAAGTGTTTTATTATTTTCCAGTTACATGTAGAGACAGTTTTCAACATTTATTTTTACAAGATTTCTAGCTCGAAATCTTTCCCCCTCCATTCACTCCACCCTCCCTCCCCAAGACAACAAGCAATCTGAAATAGATTATATTTGTACAATCACATTAAACATATTTCTTTATTAGTTATGTTGTGAAATAAGAATCAGAACAAAAAGGGAAAAACCTCAAAAAACCTCAAAAAACAAAAAAGAAAAAAAAAGGAGAAACAGTATGGTTCAATCTGCATCAAGATTCCACAGTTCTTTTTCTGGATTTGGAGAGCATTTCCTATCATGAGTCCTTTGGAATTATCTTGGACTATTGTATTGCTGAGAAGAGTTAAGTCTTTCACAGTTGATCATCACACAATGTTGTTGATACTGTGTATAATTTCCTCCTGGTTCTGCTCCTCTCAGTCAGCATCAGTTCATGTAAACCCTTCTAAGTTTCTCTGAAATCTACCTTCTCACTGTTTTTTACAGTACAATGGTATCCTGTTACATTCATATACCATGACTTGTTTAGCCATTCCCCACTTGATGGGCATCCCCTCAATTTCCAATTCTTTACCACTACAAAAAGAACAGTTGTAAATATTTTTGTACATGTGGGTCCTTTTTCCTTTAATAGTATGTGTTAAATTCAATATGGCAACAACACAACTACCCTACTTTGTTCCCTTCTAATCTTCCTTCTGCTTTCTTGTGTATTTGGGGGGGGGTAGAGGCAACGAGGGTTAAGTGACTTTCCCAGGGTCACACAGCTAGTAAGTGTCAAGTGTCTGAGGCAGATTTGAACTCAGGTCCTCTTGAATCCAGGGCCAGTACTTTATCCACTGCTCAACCTAGCTACTCTCTTTCTTGTGTATTTTTTAATATCTCAATTTTTGGTTGGAAGGGGAAGAAAGGCACAATATTATGTACCACCCTCAATATAGCCAGAAAGCAATAAGATTAGTTAAAATTAATATATCATCAAAATTATCTAAACAGTATCTTTACCCTATTGAAGAAGATATTGCGCAGTAGTAGAAGAGCACTACTTCAATCAGTCTTAAAATGATCTGAGGATAAAGGAAGAAACATTAAGAAATAAAAACTTAGTAGCAGCAATAGCATTTCCTTTACAGTGGAAATGATTTTCTCTGTATATGTTATCTTTATTTTGTTTTTATTTTTAATTTTTGGTCCAGACCTGCATTTTCATAATCATATGGAAAATGACCCCTCCAATGCAAATTGACACCTCCTCTCTTACTTATAGTCTTAGAAAATTGGGTAGGTCAGTGGAACATTAAATTACTTGACCATGTTCCCATATCTCCTATGTTTCACAGATAATACTTGAACCCAGGTTTTTCTGACCCTAAGGATCTTTCTTACTACTACTCTACACTGGTTCCTGATGATTTATTTAGAGAAAAATTAATTTAATTTAGTTGCTTATTTGCAAAAATATTATTTTTATATTATCAACTATAAAAGTTCCCCAAATGTGGTTGCATAAAATCAGCATGACTGAAGAATCAGTATATTTTATTTTATTTGATCTAATTTTTCCCACACCATTCCAGATGAAATTAATAATTAAGTGTTATGTCTGTCTTGGATGTGATATAGTCATTGTAAATAACTGTCTTGGAATGGAAATAAAAGAGAACAAGGCAACAACAAAAACCTATTTTGAAGAAATTTAAAATATTTTAATCTATCCCCAACCAGTTGCATATTTGGGGTAAACAAGAGTTATAATTCTGATGCAAAAAAGGATAGAATAATGATCAAAGTCATCCCTGTCAATAGATTGATAAAAGTTTGCTTTAGACGACTCTGACCCAAAAGTAAGTCCCCCAAATATTTCATCAGGGCCCAGGAGTTCTACCTCTAAAGCTCTAACATTTAGTATCTTATAAGTTTTGGGATCTTCAGGACTTCCTCTTTCTTTTGTTTTTTTTAATGTTGTTTACATCTTTTTCTGATGATAGCTTTTGTTTTCTTCATTTCCCTTGATGCTTTTATTTCCACACCCAAGAAGAGATGTGTCTCTTTTTTTTAGTGCCCAACTTGATCATTATGATTATACAACATTTATGTTCATTGTTGTTGTTACTGTTTTCTATTTACATTTGTTTTCCTGCTTCTGCTTACTTCAATTTGCAGCAGTTCATTTTAGTTTTCCCATGTTTCTCTTTATTTCTCCTCTTCAATGTTGTTATGCCATATTTGTACATTCATGTACCATAATTCATTGAGTCTTTTCTCTAATCTTTGAGGAAATGTTATTTCAAGTTCTTTTTTACCACCAGAAACAAACAAAAAAAGTATTTATAGAAATCCTTTGTTGTATACTAAAAGTTACTTTCTGTCTTTAATCTCCAATGGTGCATATGTTTAGAATAGGCAATTCTACACCAAATGGTATGAACATTTAAAAGACTTCTTTAAATACCCAAGTACCTCATGGTCTTCAGAGGGCTAAGAATGGTGAGCTCCATATGATGTTATTAGTGTTAAAATGTATCAACCATCATTGCATAGTATTGAGGAAAATACAAATTGTTAATATCTAACCCCAGAGGAGGACCTTGACAATACATTGAGACTTCCCAATACAATAGCAGCTTTCTTCCTTGCTCCCCCCAAATATAACAGTAACAAAAAATTTTTATGCTTCTATTTATGCTCCTGATCCTCTTAGTAGACTAATATTTCCATGAGCAATACCTTGCAGTGTTTGAAAATGGGAGGATACTATTTAAAGCATTACTAAATTAAATGTTTATTAGCATAGAGGAAACATAACAAGGTCCCATGAAACTGTTTTGTTTTTCTTTATTGCTGTATCATGTTGACTCTGCTAGGTCATGTCAGGAGGCATCATGATGTAGTGAAAGAATCTGACACTTCCTCTCCTATCCTCTCAGCTGAAGACTTTGCCTCATAAATGACCAAAAACAAAACAAAATAAAAAGGAGGCCATTTACAGAGGCCACTACTCTGTCATTTCTCATCATTCAGACATCTTCTTCCAATGTCTCTGACTGCACTCCATTATTGGGTGAATGGGTAGCCATTCTTTTTGCCAAAGCTAACTCCCATATATGTAGCCTTTATCCTTTCCCTCTGACTTCTTGAGCAGATTGCCCCTGCTATCATTGTCATTTTCCCTTATCAAGCTTTCTGCATCTACTTGTTCTTTTAGGGCTGTATGCAGATATATCCATGTCTCTCCACATCTTTAAAATAAAGTAATATCTCCCCATAGCTATTAGCTATCTCCACCCCACCCCATCACTAAACTCATTGAAAAAGTTACCTACAATTTTTCATCCACTTTCTCTCCTCTTTATCTCTATTAAACCCTCTAAAATTTGACTTTAGAAAATATTATACAACTGAAACTGTTCTCTCCAAAGCTTCCAATTATATTTTAATTGTCAAATCTGATGGCCTTTTCCACAATCTTACTCCTTTTTTTTTTTCCTCTTGTCAGTTTTGATACAGTTAATCACGTGCTTCTGGACACTGTCTCACCATTAGACTTTTATGATACTGCTCTGTTTTGGTTCTTCTCTTATTTGACTTTCTTTTAATTTTTCTTTGTTCTTCCTCTATATCAATTCCACTGACTGTAGGTATCTCCCTAGGCTCTTGACTAAGCCCCATTCTCTTCTACCTCTTATACTACCTTACTTAGATATTGATAGATTTGATTATCACCTCTATAAAGATGATTTCTAGATTTATGTATCTAACCTTAAGCCTGAACTCCATATCACCAACATTTTTTTTGGACATCTTGAATTGGATGTCCTATAGACATCTCAAACTCAGCACATCCAAAAAGGAACTTATTTTCCTTCCCCCAAAACCCACACCTCTTTCCAATTTCCTTATTATTGTTGAGGGCAACATTAGTATTCAAGACAGTAATCAAGGCAATGACCCATAAAAACATGATCATCTTTGACTTTGCAATCTCACTCATCCCACATCTATGTCCCTTGACAAATCTTTTTTCTTCTTTCACAACATCTCCTATAAGCACAGCCACAACTCTCATTTAGACCTTCATTACTTCTCAGTTAAACAACCGAACTGACCTTCTAACTAATCTCCCTGTGTGCCAAAGTAATTTTTCTAGAGTATAGGTCAAAATCTGCTCAATGTGTGCCAGTGATTCCCTATTCCCTCAAAAAAAGAGTGGAGATTCTTTTCCTTAGTATTTAAAACTATTGGGAAGCTAGGTGGTACAGTATATAAAGCACCAGCCCTGGATTCAGGGGGACCTGAGTTAAAATCTGGCTAATGTCTTCTCTTTTCAGACTGCCTTAGATCCACTCTGTATATTTCTTATACATGTTTTCTCCACCTCCTTGAATGTGAACTTCTTGAGGGAAGGGAAAATTGTGTGTGTGTGTGTGTGTGTGTGTGTGTGTGTGTGTGTGTATTTTTTAAACTATATCCAATCTGAAAAATTTACTGGACTTGTATGAAAAATTATACGTTTAGAAAAAGTCCTGCTGTGATTACCATTCAAATGTAAAATATTTTAACTAACTTGGACCAAATTTAACTGTGGGCCTAATCTGGGGACTTTTGACTGGCTGGCTATCTGACTGCTATTAACTTAGTATGGGCTGTTTAAAAATTTCTCCACACTGCTTTGCTCCCAAATTGATAAGCAAACAATTAAGAAGCCTCTTAACTAAATAATCAAAGCAGGGTATATTTATAAAAATAAATGTAAGAGATAAGAGTAAAGAAATGCAGTTTTATGACCTTCCAGCACGTCTCTCTCTTGCCCCTACATCTCCTTAGCTTTCTCTCTCTCATGGACCTCTCCGTGTCTCTTACTCTGTCCCTTTCCTGCCCTGTTTCATAGCCACCTCTCTTTACCCTTTTGAATCTCCTTAGAGTCCTTGTAGCAGCCTCCTTGTCTGTCTTTTCCAATCTCTCTTTCTCCAACCTACCTGTGCTGAATGCCCCCTAGTATATCTCTTCCTTCTCTCCCCTCAAACCTCGGACTCCCCTCACCCCTGCACATGCCAAGTTAATCTGCTGGCCGCTCTAGGATTGTGGCTGGGTGGGGGCTCGGGTGTCCTGTGTATACCACACCCAGGGCTCTAGGGGACCGTGCCCCCTGCTGTGTGCCCAGGACCTCTGCACAGGCTTTGGGCCCGAATCTCTGTGATAGATACCCTCAGGGTGGAAGGTGCTGGGGCTTTTCCCCCAGCTTTCTGTCCTGGCTTCCCATAAAGCCCACAGGGCTTTTTGGCTCAGTTAAAGTGGAGGGGGAGGCCACCAGCCCCTCTTACACAGAAAAAAACCCTGAGGGCCTAAGGCTTTTTAATCTCAGCCCAAAGGCAGGGTCCAAAAATCAAAATAAATTTCCACATATATATATGACCAGATGATTCTTAGATTTGTATTTCCATAAATCACACATGAGTACTTAATGAATAATGATTGAGTTATTTGTTGATTCAGAGTTCATATTTAGATTAAAATTTAGCAATTTATAGTTTCCAGAGAATTTTTCTCAAAATAAACTTGTGATGTAGGTTACATAGATGGATTATCCCCTTTTAACAGAACACAAGACTGGTTTTTCATCTGGGTATTACCTATAGTGATGTAACTTTAGGCCTGCCCCTTAATCTCCCTGACTATCACTTTCTTCATTTGTAAAATAATAGAGTTAAAAATTATGACTAATTTTCATGAAACACTAAGTTTTAAGAAACACCTTCCACATCACCCCTTGAGATAGGTATTATTATCATTAATTTATAAATAAGGGACTTGAATGTCATGGAGTTTAGGAGACTTGTCTAGTTTTTGCCTAGGTAGTATGCCAAAACTTAATCCATGTATTTTGGCTTTAATACCAATTTTCTTTCCATTGTATCATCCTGTCTTAGATCCATTGGAGCTTTTAGAGTCCATGATTGTATTTGTTTCTTTGTTATCATTGTTTATTTCATTTCATCAAAAAGTTCTGGACTAGTATTAGTCATGTGCTTACTGCAATATACTTTTGCAAGTACATTTATTCCTATATCCTTATTTTTTTATGTTAAGGTAAAAAAAAAGACTGATTTTCTCATTACTATCAACATAAAATATCAAAAAATGATACCAGTCCCATAATATATTTTTCTATATCTTTAAAATGCCTTCCACAAAGGTGGGGAGATGAATAGAGGGGAGAACATTTCTATTTTAAGATGAACCCAAATAACCAAGGCATTGTCATAATCCTATTTTGTCCTAGTCAATGACACATACCTTTAAATGAAAGAAAATGCCACGGACACATTTCATTCCTAACTCTGCATTCATTCATCTCTATCATGTTCGAAGATGACATTTTTCTTTGAATATGAATTAAGGAAAGAGTCCTCATTCCATCCTTCAATGTACATGTAAGGACAAAGGAACAGAAGAATCAATGGAAGCATACAATCTGTTTTTAATAGCTAACTCAAAAAGTGAAAAACAAATATACTTTTTGAGAAGGAAAGACATTATTTATAATAGCACATCCCTTATTTTTGTTGTGTAAATAATACTGGATGATGACTGAACAAGTTCTGGTGGACTGTGATGGTATACTATTGTGCTGGATAGTTTCAGG
This sequence comes from Dromiciops gliroides, assembly GCF_019393635.1. NCBI lineage: Eukaryota > Metazoa > Chordata > Mammalia > Microbiotheria > Microbiotheriidae > Dromiciops > Dromiciops gliroides. The sequence goes on along the minus strand of NC_057864.1, from coordinate 282,522,260 downwards.
AAAAAACAAACATGGTAAGACTTGCATCAAGCCATGCAAAATGAAGTGAGCAGAACTAGGAGAACACTGTAAACAGGAACAACTATATCATAATGATTATTAACTGTTAAAGACTTCTGTGATCCAGACATTGATCTAAGACAATTCTAAAGGACCTGTGATGAAAAATGCTATCTACCTGAAGAGAACTGATAAACTCTGAATATAGATTGAAGCGTTTAATTTTTTATTTTTTGTCTCATAAACATGTCTTTTTCAACATGACTAATATGTTTGCATGAGCACATGTATAAATGATATCAAATTGCTTATCTTTTCAAGGATAGCAGAGAGGTAGGAGAAAGGTAGCTAATGTGGAATTCATTTAAAAATGATTATTAAAATATTTTATATGTAATTGGGAAATATTTAATGAAATAAATAAAATTGTATTAAAAGCATTAGCTATTCTGATTTTTAAAGAAGAAAAACAAATTGTCAGTATCTAAAAGGAAAAATGCAAAATCACAAAAGAAGAAGAAATGAAGGGAATTATTAGAAAGTATTTTTTCAGTCATATGCTAACAAAACTGGCAATAATTAAAATGGATGAATACTTAAAATATTAAATAAACACATTAAAAGAAGATTAAATAGATAATTTAAATAATCCAGTAACAGAACATAAAGATTAATGAGTTATAAATTAAATCCTAAAGATAAAAATAAAACCAAAACCAGATTTTCAGAAAAAAAAATTTACCAAATATTTTAGATGAATTTCAGTATTATATAGGATGTAAAAATCATTAAAGAATAATTTCCACCTAATTCCTTTTATGATACCTATTTAATTGTATTATTTAAACAAGTGAGAGATAAAATAGAGAATGATAATTGATAGAATAATGAATGTATTGAAAGCCAATACAAAATTTTTAAATGGTGTATCAAGAAGAAACATACCACAACAACATATCAAAAATAGTGTACTTTATGAGCAGATTGAAGTTATACTACCAATGAAGTATTGTTTCAATTTTAGGAAAAATATGAATATATGAAATTATATTAATAATTAAACTTTATAAATTACCAGATTTTATCAACAGATTCTGAGAAATCTTTTGTTAAAATTCCATATCTATCCCTATTTTTAAAACACAGTAAAAGACATAGAAATAAATGTATATTTTCTATGGTCAATCATATCTAGATAAAACCAGGCCTTATATGTAATTGAGATGAACTATAGGCTTTTAAAATAGTTATCACCATTTATATATTATGTAATGATGGTAAATGCTATCACAATGATATGAAGACAAATTTGAAAGAATAAGGGCAATATTTGGCACTCCCTTCTCAGAAAACTGAAAAGCAGTTTAGTAGAAATAAGCTGAGTCCATAATCTTTCACTATTTAGCAAGATAATCTCCAAATGGATGTGATCTGGACCTAAAAGATAGCAATACAAATGAATTAGTGGAAGAAAGAAAGGAATATATTTTTGTAAACATGAATGAAAGATGAACTCATGACCAAACCAGAGATGGAGAAGATCATGAAAGATAAACCAGACAACTGAATTATATAAATCTGATAGGATTTTGCACAAACAAATTCAACACAGTTAAAATTGGAAAGGAAATAGTAAAATATTTTCAGCAAATTTCACTAATATAGATCTCATATCTTAGATAGTTAACAATCTAATTCACATATGTATAAATGACAGCCATAACATAACACGTAAATGATGGAAGAATATATACAGACAGTTCTCAAAGACAGTAGTCCACACTCACAATAGTTTTATGAAAAAAAAAATGCTCCAAATCATCAATACTCAAAGAAATATACATTAAAACAACTATCAGGTTTTGCTGCATGCCCATTAGATTGGAACAGAGTAAAAAGGAGGAAGGGAAAGATAGGAGAAGGGGAAAAGGAAGGGGAAGAGATAAAAATGAAAGATAAGGGAAGTTGGTAGAAGACACTGAAAAAAAAAACCCAGCAAAATGAAAACTCTGTTGATAGAGCTAGAATTTTGGAATTTACCCACTTTTTCTGGAAAGCAGTTTTGAACGGTGCCCCAAAAGTCATCTAACTCTGTATACCTTTTAATCCACTGATATTATTGGCTTCCAACAGTTTACATCTTTCCACATACTTTGTGACATACTGATGACAAAGCAAGTTACCCACTTCCTCAGAGAAAGATGATGAAAATAAATTGTAGAATGAAACATACATTTTGGGACATGCAAAATGTGACTGTTTTGATTGACTATATTTATTCAAGAAAAATGTGTGTGTGTATTTTTTTTTTAATTCAGTGGTATAGGGGTTGGGAAGAAAGAGGGAGGCTAATTATAGTGTCTCCAAAAAAGAATTTAAACATTTAAAATCAAATGTACAGAAGTAAACATAAAGGAATTCATAAACAAACACAATCAAGAACATTTTGAAAATAACATAAGACTATGTCCTTAAAAGAAAGATTAAGCTCTATATTAATTTAGTGCTTATGATATTATTTCTTTTTTTGTTTTTTGGGGGGTGAGGCAGTTGGGGTTAAGTGATTTGCCCACAGTCACACAGCTAGTAAGTGTTAAGTGTCTGAGGTCGGATTTGAACTCAGGTCCTCCTGAATCCAGGGACGGTGCTCTATCCACTGCGCCACCTAGCTGCCCTGCTATTTTTTCTTAATTGGAGATTTTACAGATTATATAAATATATTTAGGGAGACATGCATACCACGCCAAGGGCTCAAGGGAGCCGTGCCCCCTGCTGCACGCCCAGGGCCTCCCCACTGGCCATGCTAGGTGCCAGCCTGGGTGGAGCCGGGGATCTCCAGGGTATATCCCCTCAGGGCAGAGGGAACTGGGGCTGGCTGCCCTGGAAGACTCCAAGGCTCACATGGCTTCTCAGTTTGGCTGCTGAAGCTGGGGAGGGGCACCAGCTCTGCTCACTCAGAGAAAAAACCTGAGAGCCCAAGGCTAATTTTAGTGGCCCACAGCCAGAAAGCAGAGATGGGGATGGATTGTATTCCAGGCAAGGGGAACAGGCAGTGAAAATTCCTGTAGTCAGGGAGTGTCTTGTGAAAATTCAGGTCAGTATCACTGGATCCTAGAGTAGAGGAAGGAATAAGATTTAAGAAAAGGTTGGAGGGAGAAAAGTAATGAAAGTCTTTACATCCCAAACAGGATTTTATATTTCATTCTATATGTGATAGATAACCACTGAAATTTATTAAATAAGTAAAATGGTCAGATATATACTTGAGAAAGGTTAATTTGATAGTGGGGGAGGATGTAATAGAATAAAACTTAATGAAGAAAAAACCAGTCAGCAAGCTCTTGGAATAGTGTAGGTATGGCATGATTAAAGGCTTATACCAGACTGGGGCAGTGTCAGAGGATAAAAGAGAGTAGACTCAAAAGATTTCAAAGAGGTAAAATTGATATGATCTGACAGCACATTAGATATGGTAACAGGTGAAAGGTAGAGAGAGAATGAATAGAAGAGAATGGTATCTAGTTTACTACCCTAAGAAATTAGGGGGATGATAGTACCCTCAACAGTATTCAATAATCAGGTTTGACAAATGTTGAGAGGTGCCCCATTATATAATAATACATGCACCCAGGAAGATAGTAAAAGAGAACAATAGATACTTCTGAAAGACTTCACTTCTCTTAAGCTCTAGGGAGAGTTGAAGTACAATACGTCAAACTGAATCTCTGTTCCAATAAGGTCGAACCTCTCACCAGTCAATTGAGAATCATGTAATGTAAGCCTTCTGTCATATAACTGTAACTCTGCTCTTGTTCTCTTAAAACAGTTCCAACAGAGTAGCTTTTTACTTTTAGATTTGTGGTGGTGGTGGTTACTATTTATTCCTGACAGGTTCATCATTTTCTTCAGCCTCAGGCTCAAATGTCTATCCCTTCTTATTTATTCTTTTTAGTGGCTTAAGTCAGAAACACAACAAGTTTTCCATAAAGAAAAAGAAACAGTCCATATTTCATTCTCTAAAATATGTGTTTCTCTCTCTCTCTCTTTCTCTCTCTTTCCCCTCAAACTCAAATACAAATGCAAGTGACTAATCACTACATAACTATACTTGTGAGGTGAATATTGGCTTAGTTTTAAAATATATTTTCTATGTTTATTTGTATTTTTTGTTAATTATTTCCAATTATAATTTAATCTGGTACTGGTCATGCTTATGTAGGATGTGTCATATGCATTTCACACCAATGATCTAAGGTCTTAAAACCTATATGAAAAATGAGTAAAATGGTCATGATACCTTGCAACACCAAGTTCCCATTCAGAGTGTGTAGTGTCGTCATCCTTTTCATTCTGTGTCCTTGAAACTATTTCTTCATACTCACATTCCCCCAGTTGTTAATAAATAAAAGTTATTTCTCTGTTCCTTGAGACCATCAGATTATTCACAGTTAAATGAAGCATCATGATCCTACATTTTTATAAGATGACTTAAATATATTTACTTCACAGTTCATTTTCTTTTCTTTTTTTTTAATGTATGAGGTATTTTATTTTTTCTGTTACATGTAAAGATAGTTCTCAACTTTTGCTTATACATGCTTTACAATTTCAGATTTTTCTCCCTCCCTCCCCTCCCTCCCCCCTCCCCTAGACAGCAGGTAATCTGATATAGGTTATATCTATATATCTCTATACATATACATATATATATATACACACACACACACATATATATATATATATACACATAATAACATTAATCCTATTTCTGCATGAATCCTGTTAAAAGAGAAAGAATCAGAGCAGTGATGCAAAACCTCAAAATAGAAAAAAAAAACAAACAACAGCACCCAAAACAAAAGAAATAATATGGTTCAATCAGCATCTATACTCCACAGTTCTTTCTTTCTTTTTTTTTTCTTGGATTTGGAGATCCTCTTCTATCATGAGTTCCCTGGAACTCTTCTGTACCATTGCATTGGTGAGAAGAATATAGTCCATCACAGTAGGTCAACACTCAATGTTGATGATACTGTGTACAATGTTCTTCTGGTTCTGCTCATCTCACTCATCATCAGCTCACTTAAGACCCTCCAGGTTTCTCTGAACTCTTCCTGCTCATCATTTCTTACAGCACAATAGTATTCCATTGTATTCATATACCACAACTTGTCCAGCCATTCCCCAATTGATGGGCACCCCCTCAACTTCCAATTCCTTGCTACCACATAAAGAGCAGCTATAAATATTTTTGTACATGTGGGTCCCTTTCCCCCTTCCATGATTTCTTTGGGCAAAAGACCTAAAAGTGTGATTGCTGGGTCAAAGGGTATGCACAGCTTTATCGCCCTTTGGGCATAATTCCAAATTGCTCTCCAGAATGGTTGGATCAGCTCACAGCTCCACCAACAATGCATTAGTGTTCCAATTTTCCCACAGCCTCTCCAACATTTATTATCTTCCTTTTTTGTCATTTTAGTCAATCTGATAGGTGTCAGGTGGTACCTCAGAGTTGTTTTAATTTGCATCTCTCTAATCATTAGAGATTTAGAGCATTTTTTCATATGGGAAAAGATAGCTTTGGTTTCTTCATCAGAAAACTGCCTGTTCATATCCTTTGACCATTTCTCAATTGGGGAATGGCTTGGATTCTTATAAATTTGATTTAATTCCCTATATATTTTAGAGATGAGGCCTTTATCAGAAGCACTGGCCTCAAAAATTGTTTCCCAGCTTTCTGCCTCCCTTCCAATTTTGGATGCATTGCTTCTGTTTGTACAAAAATTTTTTAATTTAATGTAATCAAAATCATCCATTTTGCATTTTATAATATACTCTATCTCTTGTTTGGTCAAAAACTGTTTTCCTTTCCAAAGATCTGATAGGTACACTATTCCTTTCTCTCCTAATTTACCTATGGTATCACCTCTTATGTCTAAATCATGTATCCATTTTGACCTTATTTTAGAATAAAGTGTAAGATGTTGGTCTATGCCTAATTTCTGCCATACTATCTTCCAGTTTTCCCAGCAGTTTTTGTCAAATACTGAGTTCCTATCCCAGATGCTGGAGTCTTTGGGTTTATCAAACACTACATTACTAGTGTCATTTACTACTGCATTTCCTGAGCCTAGCCTATTCCACTGATCTACCACTCTATTTTTTAGCCAGTACCAGATAGTTTTGATGACTGCCGCTTTATAGTAAACTCCAGGTTTGGTACCGCTAACCCACCTTCCTGTGAATTTTTTTTCATTATTTCCCTGGATATTCTTGATTTTTTGTTTTTCCAGATGAATTTTGTTATTATTTTTTCTAGCTGTATAAAATAATTTTTAGGTAGTCTGATTGGTATGGCACTGAATAAGTAAATTAATTTAGGCAGTATTGTCATTTTTACTATATTAGCTCTGCCTATCCATGAGCAATTGATATCTTTCCAATTATTTAGATCTGATTTGATTTGTGTGAAGAGTGTTTGGTAGTTGTGTTCATAGAGTTCCTCGGTTTGTCTTGGCAAGTAGACTCCCAAGTATTTTATATTACCTACCGTTACTTTAAATGGAATTTCTCTTTCTATCTCTTGCTGCTGGACTTTGTTGGTCATGTATAGAAATGCTGATGATTTATGTGGATTTATTTTATATCCTGCTACTTTGCTAAAGTTGTTAATTGTTTCAAGTAATTTTTGACTTGATTCTCGAGGATTCCTTAAGTATACCATCATATCATCTGCAAAGAGTGATAGTTTTGTTTCTTCCTCGCCTGTTCTAATTCTTTTAATTGCTTTCTCTTCTCTGATTGCTAAAGCTAACATTTCTAGGACAATATTAAATAATAGGGGTGATAATGGACATCCCTGTTTCACCCCTGATCTTATTGGGAAGGCCTCTAATTTATCTCCATTGCATATAATACTTGCTGATGGCCTTAGGTAGATACTGTTTATTATTCTAAGGAAAGCTCCCCCTATTCCTAAACTCTCTAGTGTTTTTATTAGGAATGGGTGCTGTACTTTGTCAAAAGCTTTCTCTGCATCTATTGAGATAATCATATGATTTTGGTTGGTTTTCTTATTGATGTGGTTGATTATGTTAATAGTTTTCCTAATGTTGAACCAGCCCTGTATTCCTGGTATAAATCCCACCTGGTCATGGTGTATTTATTATCCTGGTGATCACTTGCTGTAATCTCCTTGCTAGTATCTTATTTAAGATTTTAGCATCAATATTCATTAGGGAGATTGGTCTATAATTTTCTTTCTCTGTTTTTGCTTTGCCTGGTTTTGGTATCACCACCATATTTGTGTCATAAGACGAATTTGGTAGAACTCCTTCTTCACCTATTTTTCCAAATAATTTGTATAATATTGGAATTAATTGTTTTTTAAATGTTTGGTAAAATTCACCGGTAAACCCATCTGGCCCTGGGGATTTTTTCTTAGGGAGTTCATTAATAGCTTGTTCAATTTCTTTTTTCTAATATGGGTTTATTTAAGGATTTTATTTCCTCTTCAGTTAACCTGGGCAATTTGTATTTTTGTAAATATTCATCCATTTCATTTAGATTGTCAAATTTATTGGCATACAGTTGGGCAAAATATTTCCTAATTATTGCTTTAATTTCCACTTCTTTGGTGGTAACATCACCCTTTTTGTTTTTGATACTGGTAATTTGGTTTTCTTCTTTCTTTTTTTTAATCAAATTAACCAATATTTTATCTATTTTATTGGTTTTTTCATAAAACCAGCTCTTAGTTTTATTGATTAATTCTATAGGGTTTTTTTGCTTTCAATCTTATTGATTTCTCCTTTAATTTTCAGGATCTCTAATTTAGTGTCTAATTGGGGATTTCTAATTTGTTCTTTTTCTAGCTTTTTAAGTTGCATGCCCAATTCATTAATCTCCTCTTTCTCTTTTTTATTCATGTAAGCATTTAGAGCTATAAATTTTCCCCTAAGCACTGCTTTGGCTGCATCCCATAGATTTTGGTATGTTGTCTCATTGTTGTCATTCTCTTGGATAAAGTTATTGATTGTTTCTATGATTTCTTGTTTGGCCCATACATTCTTTAGAATGAAATTATTTAGTTTCCAATTGATTTTCATTCTACTTTTCCCTGGCTCTTTCTTACATGTAATTTTTATTGTATCATGATCTGAGAAGGATGCATTTACTATTTCTGCCTTTCTACATTTGACTATGATGTTTTTGTGCCCTAATACATGGTCAATTTTTGAAAATGTGCCATGTACTGCTGAGAAAAAAGGTATATTCCTTTCTATCCCCATTCAATTTTCTCCAGACATCTATCATGTCTAACTTTTCTAGTAATCTATTCACCTCTTTCACTTCTTTCTTATTTATTTTTTGGCTAGATTTATGTAATTCTGAGAGGGGGAGATTCAGATCCCCCACTAGTATAGTATTACTATCTAATTCTTCTTGTAACTCATTTAACTTCTCCTCTAAGAACTTGGATGCTATACCACTTGGCGCATACATATTCAATATTGATAATACTTCATTATCTATAGTACCTTTAAGTAAGATGTAATTTCCTTCCTTATCTCTTTTAATGAGATCTATTTTTGCCTGCACTTTGTCTGAGATAAGGATTGCTACCCCTGCCTTTTTTACTTTAGCTGAGGCATAATATATTCTGCTCCAGCCTTTTACCTTTACTCTGTATGTATCTCTCTGCTTCAAATGTGTTTCTTGTAAACAGCATATTGTAGGGTTCTGGTTTTTAATCCACTCTGCAATTCACTTCCATTTTATAGCAGAGTTCATCCCATTCACATTCACAGTTATTATTACTGACTGTCTATTCCCCTCCATTCTATTTCCCCCCTTTGTACTTTTCCCCCCTTCTTTCACCCTATTCCTCCTCATCAATGTTTTGCTTCTTACCCCTGCCTCCCCAATCTACCCTCCATTTTTATCACCCCCCTCTGTTTTCTTTACCCTTTTCTCCCGTTTCTGCCCTCCCTTCTATCAGTCCCCCCCTTTCCCTTCCCCTTTTGTTTCCCTAAAGAATGAGTTAAGTTTCTTTATCCCAATGAATGTATATGTTATTCCCTCTTTGAGTCAAATCTAATGAGAATAGGGTTGAAACCATGTTCCCCCCTCCTTTCTTTCCCTCTATTGTAATAGGTTTTTTTCCACCTCTTCATATGATATAATTCATCCCATTCCACCTCCCCTTTCCTCTCCTCCCCATAGACTCCCTTTTTATCCCCTTAATTCTTTTGTATCATCACATCAAAGACAATTTATATTTTTACCCTTTATATAAAGTCCTTCTCTCTGCCCAAATACATTTACAGTTCTTAAGAGTTATGAGCATTATCTTCCTGTGTAGGGATATAAACAGTTTAACCTAATAGGGTAACTTTTTTTTCCCCTCTGTTTACCTTTTTAAACTTCTCTTGAGTCTTGTATGTTGAGATTGAATTTTCTATTCAGTTCTGGTTTTTTCACCAGGAAAGATTGAAAGTCCCCAATGTCATTAAATGTCCATCTTTTCCCCTGAAAGAAAATGCACATTTTTGCTGGGTAATAGACTGTTGGCTGCAATCCAAGCTCCTTTGCCTTCCAGAATATCATATTCCAAGCCTTGCGGTCCTTTAATGTTGAAGCTGCCAGGTCCTGCGCAATCCTGACTGTGGCTCCATGATATTTAAATTGCTTCTTTCTGGCTGCTTGGAGTATTTTCTCCTTCACCTGATAATTCTGGAATTTGGCTACAATATTCCTTGGAGTTTTCCTTTTGGGGTCTCTTTCAGGAGGTGATCGGTGGATTCTTTCAGTGATGATTTTATCCTCTGATTCTATGATATCAGGGTAGTTCTCCTTAATAATTTCCTGGAATATGGTGTCTAGATTCTTTTTCTGGTCATGGCTTTCAGACAGTCCAATGATTCTCAAATTGTCTCTCCTCGATCTGTTTTCCAGATCAGTTGTCTTTCCAAAGAGGTATTTCACATTTTCTTCTATTTTTTCATTTTTTTTATTCTGCTTGACTGATTCTTGGTGTCTCATGGATTCCTTATCTTCCAGCTCTCCCACTTTAATTTTTAAGTCATTGTTTTCTTCAGTGAGATTATGCACCTTTTTTTCCATTTGGCCAAATGAATTTTTTAAGGCTTTGTTTTCTTCAGCTTCCTTTTCCAAGCTGCTGATTCTTTTTTCATAGTTTTTTTGTTTTGCTTTCATTTCTCTCCCCATTTTTTCTTCTACCTCTTGCAATTGATTTTTAAAATCCTTTTTGAGCTCTTCCAGGAAGGCCTTTTGTTCTTGAGACCAATTCATCTTCCCTCGTGAGGCTTCAGATGTAGGCAATTTGAGGCTATTGTCCTCATCTGAGTTTGTGTTGGCTTCTTCCCTATTGATACAGAAGCTCTTAATGGAGAGGGCTCTTTTTTGCTTCTTACTCATTATTGCAGCTTATTTATTTATTCTTTAAGTTGAGGTCTACTCTGGGGGCACCAGGGTCCCTGTTTTGGGCTTCTTGTGCAGGGGTATAGGTGCTGTGTGACCGGGCTTTTACTCTGAGGCCTTTATGGTGTGTTTGAGATCCCCTGCCCTGCACTTCCTGTCTGATTGTGGTCGGCCAGCCAGGCGCAAGACCCCGGCATCTGATCCCGCCGTTCGTGGCCCTCTTGGCCGTTGCAGGTAGGTTTTTCCACTGTCCTCCTAGGCCACCAGATTTTTGAGCCTGGTTCCGGGAGCCTCAGTTGTTCGGCTGTGGCCCGCAGCTCCTGCTGACTTGCCCCGACCCCCCTCGGCGCTGAGTTGCTGCCCTGCGCTGGACCTCCCTTTTGCCCCAGTCAGTCTGACCTTTTCCTGAAGTCTTCTAAATTATCTGTGGTTGGAGGACTGTGTCTCTCTGTCTCTTTGCAGGTTCTTTAGTTTCAGAATCCATCCAGAGGCTTGATTTAATGTTCGTTTTGAGGGAACAGAAGGAGAGCTCAGGCAGCTTGCTGTTTCCTCTCCGCCATCTTGGCTCCTCCCCACAGTTCATTTTCTACTCTCACAATTTTAAATCGCATCCAAAAATTATCTTTGTACATATATTTTATAAGTTTAATGAAACCAAAGTTCTTTTCCTACACCTTTAAGATATAAAAATATTCACCCTGCAAGAGAGATAATAACTTACATCCTTAACCAGTTGACAAAATTCTTTTTTTTTCTTGAAAAACACTCCCCCCCCCTTTTCTTTTCAGCAGTGTTATTTAATGCTACTAGGTTAGAGCATTCTAATCAATTCAGTGACTGACCAAAGCCTTCTTTTCCGGGCAAAAACGAAATCTTTGAAATGTTTACTTCATTCTCCATTTCCTTCTACCTCCTCTCTATGACAATGGGCCTAACCATTGTCCATTCCTTTGAATAGTAATGTAATGATGGTAACAATCCAAAATGTCACAACCTGCATGCTGCCAAGAAGATACAACCCCAGAGCCAACCAGCTAGTGATTTTTTATTTTTTGGGTGAGGCTATTGGGGTTAAGTGACTTGCTCAAGGTCACACAGCTAGTAAGTGTCAAGTGTCTGAGGCCGGATTTGAACTTAGGTCCTCCTGACTCCAGGGACAGTGCTCTATCCACTGTGCCACCTAGCTGACCGCAGCTAGTGATGTTTTTAACTTGGACTTTGGGGGCTATTTTATGGAGATTTTTGAAAGGAAAAACAATTGAAAGGGTTGAGAACTAAGAATGAAAATTTGGGGCTTGTCCACTTTCTTGAGATTTAAGACCATGTGGGCATGCACCATTGGGTCTTGGTGTTTTGTACCGACTTTCCCTTCCTAAGAGACTTATATGAGTCACTTATCACTGTTGTTGTTTCTGGTGATGAGTGTGTTTACAATACTGAGCAAACAGAAACAGTATCTGAAGAAAACAAACAAACAAATAAACACTGCAACAATGAGAGCAATGATTGGTAAAATCTCCTATTCTTCTGATCCTGCAGCATGGAAAGGAATTTCTGCTGTTTCCTTTCTTCCTAGTTTTTGTTTCACAGTTTTTATATTGTGAAGGAAGTTTTCTAAATCAGAAAAGGTTGATTTCTGATGCAGAAAGTGGCTCTCAGTAGTAGTTACATGTATCCATGAAGTGTATTCTTCCCCCTTTGTCCTCTACTCTTTCATTGGCATTATTTCACTCATATATATTCATCTAGTCACTGATAATCCTTGTAACACCATTGCTACTAGAAGTTTAGACTAAGGTTTGGGAAAATGGATGTGTTTGCATAGAGAGCAGAGATACTGGTTTCAGTATAAGGCAAAGGGAGGTGGCAGAGGTAACAATTCCCAAAATAGGTCAGAAACACTTTAGAGGCAATTTGAACTAATATTTCCAAGTTGGTTAAGGTTTTTAAAAAAGGAAAATTGGTAAGCAGAATGATAAATTAAAAACAACAACAACCTGAATCAAAAACCTCTTGACTATTGCAAATAAGCACCTTGAGTTAGAAGAGAGCCAAGGAAGCAGAGGCAGGGGATTCATTTCATGTGTGCCCTATTGATCCCTCCTTTGTACTCTGTGCTGGTAATTAGGAAAAAATCTCCCCTTTTCTATTCAGTATTCACTTTTTTATCTTCCATGTAGGGGAAGATTCATAAAGTGAGGAATTCCTCTGTAAATCAGCATATCCTATACATATAAAACAAAGTGTTGCTCCTCTCAGGTAAAAATCCTTATATTTTTAGAAGTTATTTTTGTAAATGGTGGCTTTAACCTAAAATAATGGGACCTTCAGGTATCACCAAAATATCATTATTATCAATTTGGAAATGAAGAAATGAAAACTATATCTATTATTTCAGTTCAGGAACAATTCAATTTAGATATCAAATGGTGGTCATTCTTAAGAGCACTAACAATGTTTGCATCAGTCCAATAACAGAAAATTATTATTATTCTACCATGTATATATGTTATGCTAATCATTTGTTAAACATTATGGTTATAATCATTCTACCATCATGAATGACAGCTTTAGCATTTCTAACAGTTTTCCTATTCACAGATTCCTTTATAGTTGAGTCACCCAGAGAGGGATCAGTAAAATTGTTTAGTCATTTAATTGTTAACAGTGATAAAAGAGCAATGTGCAATCCCTTGTCTGTACAATGCTCAACCCATGGGAAGACATTTAATAAACATCACAATAGAAGATTTGGTGTGAAGCAAGTTCAACAAAATAAGTATACACATATTGCCTATAAACACAAAAGGAAAACAAAATACCAACAAAGGCAAAAAGCCTTATTTTTAAAAATGAAAGAGCAAATTCTCAATGACATAATAGTTATCTTGTTTAAACTTCTATTATTATTTTAATACATCATAAATAGTTTTAAAATCAGTGTCTCATTTTGAGATCTACCTCATATTTAGATGTTTATTTCATATTTTGTCCCAACGTATATTTCTTGCAAGCATTAATACATTTGTTTCTGTCCTTCAAAGTGCTTATTCCTTCCAAGGAGATATGTTTCCACCTATCTATGCCTCTCTTTCAGTTCAAATGTCCTACTTGCTCTATTGTAAATATGTCCCCTCCTGCCAATGTTGCTCCAATGTTCTTTATAACTTTCTCTCATTCCTTTGATGTGGCATGGATAATAAAGTACTTTCTCCTCTGATTTTATCATCAAGGCAATGATACCTGTCTTTAAAAGGTTCTGAATTTCTATCCAAACACATAGAAAATGAAGGGGCTAGACTAGATAATCTCTAAGATCCTTTCCTTTCTCATATTTTATGCTTTCATAGTTCTCTCATCACAAAATACTCACCTCCTTTTTTAAGCTTCACACTGTAGACATAATGCAAATATTAGGGTTGTTTAAATCTTTTAACTATTGGGGAATTTCAGAGTTGTCTGTCTGCCTTTTATATCACCATTAACATCTGATTTGTGTGAGTCCCTAGAAGACAGGAAGAGCATGCTTTGAACTGATGCAGCCATACTCTGGACATTTACAAATCATTTCTGATAAATGATGTCACCACTTTGACCTCAGATTGATTCAGACTACCTTTCACATGTCTCACAGTGGAAGAATTCGTTATAATAATGAGAAAAATACTTATACATCTGAAATAGGAATTGAGTTCGATTGGAAGGTATATAAAGGAAAGCAGTTTTCCAAAATGAGTGTGAGAATGAGCACTAATATTAAAGTTACTGATTCATTCTTTCCCAAATACAATAACAATTTTGACAACCAAAAGTAATAAAAGCATTTTGTTGAACCTGAAACCATGTTGAGCTACATTCTAAGCATAGAGAAAATTTCATACAATCATATGAGTATAGATTTAGAATGGGAAGATAGTTTAGAAACTAAGTAATTCACCCCATTCATTTAGAAAGAAATTGAGGAATAGAGAGCTAAATTGGCTTAAATTAAGTCACTTAGGTAGTATCTGAGTCTACATTGGAAGTAAGTCTTCCTACTGACTCCAAGTCTGGTATGGTATTTATTCTGCCATAGTGAATCACCATAGTCAATCAATAAGTCAACAATTATTATTCATTATATCTTAACAGGCAGCAAGGTGGGCCAGTGGGGGGAATGCTAGATTTGGAATCAAGAAGACCTCAGTTCAAACCCAGCCTCAGACACTTATTTGACTGTATGTTGCTGAATAAATATGTTTGCCTCAGTTTTCTTATCTATAAAATAGGGATAAAAATAACAGTTAACTCTTTGTGTTATTGTGAGGTTCAAATGAGAAAATATTTGTAAAACACTTAGCATAATACATGACACATAGTTGGTACTTAATAAACACCTGTTTCTTTCCTTTTTGTGTATCAGGCACTGTACCACTCTCTGAGGATAGAAAGACATAAAATAAACTCTTCCCTTGCCTAAAAAAAAAAACCAAATGTGCATGTTTGGCATGTATCAGCAGGTGAGAAGACCAGGAAAGCACTTATAAAGGAGTTGGCACTTGAATTGTACTTCAAAGACAGCTAGAGATTGTATAAAAGGTTGAGGGGAAGAGGGAGTATATTCCAGACATGGGTGGGGGGAGAGTTTGTACAAAGGCAAGGAGGGGGGAAATAAGACATTAAGGACTAAGAACAGGAAGAAGACAAATTTGACTTGACTTTCTAGTATGTGAAGTATAGTGATATGCAATAAGCTCAGAAAGCTAAGCTGGAGTCCAACTGTGATGGACTTCAAATACCCACACAGAAAATTTTGCATTTGATGCTATCAGAAATCAGTAGTCACTGTAGCTTTTTGAGAAGAGTAACACATTCAAAATCACGCTTTAAAAATATCACTTTGGCAGCTGTGTGGAAGGTGGATTTGAGAGGTAAGAGATGAGTTAGAGAGCAAATTGTAATTCTAGAAGTACCTATAGTTTCCTGGACATTCTATTTATTTTCAAGGATGAAGATTCTGCATGTAAGACCTTCAGTACTATATACTCAATAGTGATACTATGTTATAATATTAGAAGAAAATAGCTTAAATGTTTGCACAGTGGCCTTAGAATGATGAATGATTTAGGATTTACCAGTGTGTTTGTGTGTCTGTCACAAAAGCAAAGCTTATTAAGACTCAAAGATGCCTTAGAAATCATCTAATCCAATCTTTTTTTTTAACACATGAAGAAACTGAGGCCTAGATAAATAATATGTCTCGCCCAAGGCCAAGTTAGTGGCAAATCTGGGGCTCTTGTTTCACATTTAGTTTTCAGAATTGTGGCCAGAAATCGATTCAAACAACTGAGTATAATTGCTAGAAACCTTGTATTTGATTTTTTTCCCCTTCAAATTGATATTTAGGGCATCTGACAGGTTCCTTGAAATGAAAACTATAATACAATTGAATTGACTTCTTTGCCAGTAAGCCCCCATATCAGTATCGATTAATCCAAACCAGGGAAGCAGGCAGATATGTAAAGCATTTACAAAGTAGCAATTTGGCACTGTCAGAAAGCTGAAATTAAGAATTTTACAAAGCTTTCCCTAGCAATAGTTAGTTGTCTGGGTTGCAGTTTAGAATTCAGTTGTAGAATTGATACATTCTGACAAAGTGTAGACCTACCTTTCAAGTAGAATATGAACTATTACGTAGTACATGCTATTATACCAGGGTGGTGGCGGGGGTGGGGGGGGTGGGGGGTGGGGGGGGGAGCAGGTTGGATGGTGCAGAGGGGAAGTGAGGTCTTTTACAAATGAAAAATAATGGATTCCCTAGATGCAAGAGAGAAATAACATGTGTTAAGGTCAAAATGCAAGGCAAAACTAGATACTGCCTTCCAAGTAATTACACTCTTTTTCTAGAGCTATGAGTATGATTAGAATTCAGTGTGGAAAAAAGGAAAGAGACTTGATTTTGAAGCCAAAGGATTTTAGGTTTGAATCCTAGCTCTGCCACTTCAGAAGAG
The DNA here is from genome assembly GCF_019393635.1 of Dromiciops gliroides. Lineage (NCBI taxonomy): Eukaryota > Metazoa > Chordata > Mammalia > Microbiotheria > Microbiotheriidae > Dromiciops > Dromiciops gliroides. Next base: position 282,505,827 of record NC_057864.1, on the reverse strand, counting down.
TCACATTCCCTTTCTGGGCCTCAGTTTTCTCATCTGTAAAAAGAGGAAGTCAAAATAGTTCATCTCTCAAGTCAACAAGTATTTGAAGTCCTGAGAATATAAATATAATTAGAAGGAAAATCTTTGCCTTCAAATAACATATGTTTTGGGTGGAAGACAGAGCATAAAAGGAAGCTGAAAAACAGTGGAGAGAAGAGACAAAAGTATCCAGTAGTGTAAGAACATTGTGTAGAGAGCCAAAAGTGCAGCCTCGAAAAGGAAGGAAAACAAGGCTAGCCTGGGTCTCTTCCATAAAATGAAGGTACTGGAAGGAGCTAGCTAATCACAGGGAGAGGCCATAGGGGAATCAGGGTGTGTCCACTTTAATGAGAAGAAGTTTCTGGAACATTATTAAAAAATTCTGGGAGAATCAGGAGTATATCCCAGAGAACAATTTAGAATTTCTAGCTCTAAATACTATTAACCATAGTCATTATTAGTAAATTAGCAAAGGCACAAATAACATGATTATCACATGACGTTCAGATCCAGGAACCCTAAAATTGTTTTGAAAAATAAAAATAAAGCAGTGATAAATCAAAGGGATTTTTAAGAATAACAAAGCTGAAGCCTCTTAGGTTATATATTACTATTTTAGATGTTTCTACAAGATTGTACTTTTTTGTGATTTACTTACTTAGTATTCAGGTACATTTTTTTGAGATGATGGGGCAATCTGGGAAAAATTCTCTTAGTATCAGATAAACAGAAACCATATTTGATCACAATAGGCTTAGTTTGGTCAGAAAGGGTACATCTCAAAAACACTTAGGTCAAGGACAGCCTTGCCTAATACTTTGTATATTCTATTCTACTTTATAAATTTAGGATTATACTATAGTTAATATAATATATAATACATTAATATTGTAGTTATTACATATCTGATATATAATATTATAGTTTTTTACTAGGTCAAGGCAACGAGATAGAGTGTAGTCTCCATGAAGGCAAAACATGTTTCTTCTTTTGCACATGATAGGTCCTTAAATGGACAGCTAGGTGGTGCAGTGGATAGAGTGCTAGGCCTGAAGCCAGAAAGGCTCATTTTCTTCTGTTGAAATCTGACCTCAGACACTTACTAATTGTGTGACCCTATGCACGTCAGTTAACCCCATTTGCCTCAATTCCTCAACTGTAAAATAACCTGGAGAAGGAAATGTCAAATCATTCTAGCATGTTTGCCAAGAAAACCCCAAATGGGGTCACAGAGTCAGACAGGACTGAGCAATTGAACAAAAAGTCCTTTAAAAATCTGTAGAAGCTACATAGTAAAGCAGGAGTACTGGACTTGGAATCACAGAATATGGGTTGAAATCCTGCTTCTGTCACTTTTACCTTGTAAGGAATTAATTGTTATTTGAGGTTTTTATGCCTTGGTGCTCACTGGCCTGGGGCTCCACAAACTGCAGGGTGCTCCACTCGTTGTAGCCATTGCCATGGTGCTGGCACCTCACATCATCACCACTCGCTGACGCCTACATAGGCCTGGCAAAATTATAATGATTGGAAGTCATGTGACTGTCAGAGCAGCCATTCCATTGGCTGGGGCTGTGTGGGGTTTTTCTGGGATCAGGGGAGGAGAATTGGACATTCTAGTTGGAGGCCGGAAGGCAACAGGAGCTCTGCTGTATATTCTCAGCTGATTCCTGGGCAGTGGTATTTTTTCAGGTTGTATAATTTCCCTTTCCCCATTTTATTTCTTTTCCCTTGATCCTACTGATCCTGTTTGTGTTTTTTTAAGTTAGTTTTTGTTAAAATAAATCCTGTTCTGTTTTGAGGGAGGCAGCCAGTCTCCGTCCTTGTCCCAGTATTGTGGCGAGCCACTTGGCTAACACTCCCAAAACTGTTACCTTAGACAAATTATGTAACAACCCTGGCCCTCAGTTTCTTCATCTCTAAAGTAATGGCATTTTCCCACTCTGTCCATCAGTTGGTAGAGAACACAGATGAGACCTATTCCATCAACAATGAAGCTCTCTATGACATTTGCTTTAGAACCCTGAAGCTGACCACACCCACTTATGGTGACCTGAACCACTTGGTGTCTGCCACCATGAGTGGAGTCACCACCTGTCTGAGGTTCTCAGGCCAGCTGAATGCTGATCTGTGCAAACTGGCAGTGAACATGGTGCCATTCCCCTGCCTGTACTTCTTCATGCCAGGGTTTGAACCTCTAACCAGCCATGGTAGCCAGAAGTACCATGCTCTGACGGTACCTGAACTCACTGAGCAGATGTTTGATTCTAAAAACATGATGGCTGCCTGTGACCCCTGCCATGGCCTCTACCTGACTGTGGCTGCCATCTTCAGGGGCCACATGTCTATGAAGGAGGTGGATAAGCAGATGCTCTATGTGCAGAACAAAAACAACAGCTACTTTGTGGAGTGGATCACCAACAATGTGAAGATAGCCATGTGTGACATTCCACCCCGTGGCCTCAAGATGTTTGCCACCTTCAATGGCAATAACATGGCTATTCAGGAGCTGTTCAAGTGTATTTCAGAGCAGTTCATGGCCATGTTCTGTCATAAGGCTTTCTTGCACTCGTACACATGTGAAGGCATGGATGAGATGGCGTTCACTGAAGCAGAGAGAAACATGAATGACCTGGTGTCTGAGTATCAGCAGTACCAAGATGCCACTGCTGATGAACAAGGGAAATTTGAGGAGGAAGAAGGGGAGGATGAGGCTTAGGGACATCTGAATACATGATACATCTTAAATGGACTGTTGTGCTTATGCATGGTCTTTCTACTTGTATACTATATGGTGCTCAGTTTTGCCACTGTCAAAAGTTAACTGTTGATATAACAATGCGGAACACTTTAAAATTATGATAATATCTATGTTAAAATACCTATACTCATAAAAGGCATGTATCTGAAAAAAAAAGATAATGCCATTTTTACTGGCTGTCCCACATACTTTTAATAAACTCCCTCCTCATCTCTGTTTCCTTTCTTCCATCAAGTGTCTGGTAAAATCCTATCTTCTACTGATAGCATTTTCTGGTCTCTTTTTATTGTGGTGCCTTCTTTCTGAGATTACCCTCATTTTGTTGTTGTTGTTTGTTTTGTTTTGTTCTCTCTCTACATAGCATGTTCATAAGTTTTTATTGTTTGACCTTAGTTTTTGAAGAGTACCAATGACATTACAGGATGATGTCTTCATATGGGCATTCAGCCTCAATCTCTCTTCCTGAGTCATTGAAGACCAATGGCAGAACAAAAGTGAAGGTGTTGCTTCCCTCATTAAACTCTGAGCTCTTTGAGAGTCCAGACTCCTTACCTTTCTTTGTACCTCTGCCCTTAGCACAATGCTCAGCATATAGTAAACACTTAGTAAATGTTTATTAATAAATTGATTGACTCATGAAGTCTAAGATCCCTTCTTGTCCTTAATCTATGAGTGATAATGTATAGACCTTGACCTGGGAAATGTATTGTGAGGTATCCTTGAAAGTCGGGGTTCTGAAAACTTAAAAGTATTGAAAAACTTGGTACAAAAAGGCATAAGTGAAAACTGGCAGACACACAATAGGCAGGCCTATAATTCCAATTCCCAAGGAAGCCTGTTTCAATGTGCACTTTAATATATATATATATATATTTTATTCTGAAACTCAGAAATAAAACATGCATTTCTATCACATAGTAGAATATGTACTTTTATAATATAATTAGATCCTAAGTAATTTTGTTATTATTTATAAGACACTGAATGTGAAAAAGAAGCATTTGTGATTTCATCAGTGTGTGAGAACTTCCCCCCAAAACTCAGATCAAAACCAATACAAGTTTTAGGAGATAATTCCTAGGGAATTCCTTGAGTAACTAAGAGATTTAATAACTTTACCCAAGGTCACAAGCCCAATAAGTATGAGAAGTATGGTTATTGTGCTGATGCTATTTTAAATTTAAATGTTGAAATGTTGTCATGTTAGTCTGATTCCAGAGAAGGAGGATTTTATTTTGTCCTGAGACAGGGAAGAGAAGTACTCTAAACATCAGAATTTTGACATGGTTTGGGTTCTTATTCCTTGTGATTAGAAATGTGAAAGCAGAGATTTGACTTTGAAAGTGCTTTCTCTGGAATGATCAGACAAGTGCACAGTTGAAACCAGGAAGTAAGCCAGTTTCTGAGTTCCTCCATCCCTGGAGTGCCATATAAAAAAAAAAAAAAAAAGAAAAAGAAAAAAAGAAAGAAAGGTTTCTTCCACACTGCTAGAACTATTCCAGGCCAAAGACAGCCAAAAATCTGCCTCTCTTTCTGTTTCCTGGGGCTCCATCCAAAGGGAGATCAACTCCTTTTGGGTTAGTACCAGGTAGTCTTGCCAAGAATTGACTCCTGTTGTTCTTTAAGCTCACATTATGAAAACAAGCATTCATAAAACAACAGTAACAAAAAAGTATTGTGAACTCTTATGAACAACAGACAATTTTAGCTTGCTTCTTAAGTCTTCAGGAAAGGGGAAAATAGGCTACTGTAATAAAATGGAATTTCTGCAAAGGTATTTTTTAACGGTTTACATATTAGCCTGAGTTTCTATTCTAGGTGTTTCCTTTTGAGATAATAAAGTCCAATTTATACACACACACACACACACACATATATATATATATATATATATGTATGTATATGTGTATGTATATTCTGGCTCTCAGTGGTTTTCATGAAAGCTTCAGGGAGGTTGTTTTCAATATTAATATTTAAAATGGTGGATAAACAGATTTTTAACAACATCAGGAATTATATATATTTTATGTTTAAAAGTAATGAACACTGATATGTTTTGATGTTTGTTTGCCACTTTTTATTTCTTACTATTGTGTAGATAGGACATCATATTCCCAGAATTGTCCTCAGAGTAATACATAAAACATTGGAAATCTGTGCAACACGTGCAGAGTGGCCTAGTGTTCTTTGCCAACAGTCGTTCTACATTAGACAGGAAGAAAAAGGAAGCATGATGACATTTGATCTTATTCTTATTGGGACAATGAGCTATGCTATTATTCTGGGTGATTAAGGTTTACAAAATGTCCTATATGTATTATCTCATGTACTAGATCTTTATCCTTTGAGATAAGTACTGGTGATAGCCTGAAGGTTTGCCCTATAATTTTTCTATCCAACAAGAGGGCTACTCCATGGACATAACCTACTTTCTGTCTGCTATTCCCTTTCTTCTGTCTCATTGCTTTTCTAGAATTTCCCCAAGTAGCAGCTAGGTGGTGCAGCTATGTGGTGGGAGGACCTGAATTCAAATCTCATCCCAGAAACTTATTAACTGTGTGACTCTGGGAAAGTCACTTAACCAAACTTGCCTTAAATGACCGGGGTGATCTCCAGTTGTCATAATATATATCTCACCACTGGACCTAGATTGCTCTGGATGAGAGAGTGAGGTTGGTGACTTGCACACACACACCCCACCCCTCACTTAAATCCAATTGATTGTAAGTCATGACCTCACACTGATGTCATGGTCCTCTTTGAGATCAGAAGACAAACAACTATAATGTGTTGTCTTCCTCCTGTAGAATGTTAAATGCCTTGAGGGAAGAGACTCTCTTTCCTTTTACTTGTATTTGTATTCCTAGCAAGGATGCTTGCAAAAGACACCACATAAAAGGAAGCTGGAAGAAGAGTTGGGGACAAAATACCTCTAAATATGAGAGGCAGGATTTGAATTCAGGACCTAATGCCTCCCCTTTTCTACTGTGCTTACTAAATAAATGACAGAGGCTATGTTTTCTTTCCTTTTTGTATTCCTAGTGCTTTGTACAGTATCTTGCATTTAGTTAATGAATTGTTGAACTGTATTAACTCAAAAGGCACTTTTTATTGATATTAAGACATTAAGAAGGCAGGTGCAATGGGTATGAATGCTAGACAAAGTCAAGAAGACATGAGTTCAAATCTTTCCTCACAATTATTAGCTTAGTGACACTGAGCAAGACTTGACTTAAAAGCCTCCCTTAGGTAATTACTAGGTGGATGACTGAGCAAATCACTCAACCTCCCTCAATATCTTCAGTTTTCTTATCAGTTAAATGTAGATAATAGCACCTACCTAATAATGTTCTGTATCAAATGAGTTATCATATTTATACTAGTTTGTAACTTTTAATAGGTTATATGTGTTAACTATTATATAAATTAGTCATAGCATTTCCATACAGAGACACATTTTAGTTCAAAAGTTTTATTTTGTTATATTGTGCAAAGTGTTAAGAAACATTTCCTAGTATGATAAAGCTCATGCACAGAAATCAGGTAATTTTATATAGGTACACAGGTCAGTTCATTAGTCATAGAACTAGAACTGGAAAGGGACCTTAAACATCATCTACTCCACCTCGCTGCTATTTTGCAGAAGAAGAAACTGAGGACCAAAGAGAATAAATGAATTACTCATGACTGTGCAATATGTAATAAAGTTAGAATTTTAATCCAAATACTTTAATTCTCAAACCAGTGTTCTTCCTACTGCATCATACTTTTTGTAGAAGGGTCATAGGACTTCCTATGATGAATATAATCTTGGTTTCAGTGCTAGATAAGACTTAGGAGAAGATCAAGCCTAACTCTTTCCTTTTGCACAAAAGAAAGTACATCTAGAATAGAAATTAAGAGCTCTGCCCAAGGTCACAGAGCTGTTTTCATGACAGAACTGCTACAAAAATTCTAAGGCAAGTACTCTAGCCCTGTACCTATAAGTGAAAGTTTCTAGGACTAAAATATTAAATTGGGAGTTATTGGTCTTATTCTTTTCCCTCCTGGATTTTATTATCATTATTGATACTTATGTTTAAGTAAAACTTTAAGATTTAAAAAATATTTTCCTAGGGACCTATTATGTTTAATATCTATGTGACCTTGGTCAAAACACAATCTTTGGGCTCAGTTTCTTTATCTATTAAATAAAGAAGTTGTGCTGGGTAGCCCCTGAGCCTTTCAGCCAGTCATTCAACTAGCATTTGCGTGTCTACTAGGTGCCAGATATTGCACTAAGTGCTGGAGATACAAAGAAAGGACAAAAACAACAAAACAGACAGATAGACCCTACCTTCAGGGAGCTCCGGATCAGCTTTAGGTCTAAGAAAATATAGTCCTATGACAGACACTAGCCCAATGAGTTAGGTACTGTCAGTATTTTCATTTTCATTTTGTATATGGAGAAATAGAGTTTCAAAAGAAATTTAGTGACTTGCCCATTGTTGCAAGGCCAGCAGAGCCTTGGACTTAAAGCCAACTCTTCTGAATCATGGTTTTACACTACACTGTATCCATATATGGGAAGTCACTCAATTTGTTCAACTTTAGAATGAATTCTTCTTTAGTTCCAAGCTTTTTAAACAAGAGAATGACATGTTCTTCATCACCATGTGGGATAATAAATGTTAATTTATTCTATGACCAAAGATTATACAGATCCATAAGTAGAATCACAGAGAAGAATATGAATGAATATTGAGATATTTTCATGGGGGCGGCTAGGTGATGCAGTGGATAAAGCACTGGTCTTAGATAAAGGAGGACCTGAATTCAAATCTATCCTCAGACACTTGACACTTACTAGCTGTGTGACTCTGAGCAAGTCACTTAACCCTCATTTGCCCTGAAAAAAAAAAGATATTTTCTCACTATTGAAACAGCAATGCTAATGGCCTGGAATCCTGATGGTGGGTCACTAGGTTATTTCAGTATTCAAATAAAATGTAAGTGAACTCAATTTGAGAGAAGATAGGATCTTTTTTGATATCTTACTACACTACAAAGTTTATTTATATGTTTATGCATTTATTTAGATAGTTCATATTCCATCACAAACAGTGTGAGTATTTGGATTGAACTTTTAGACTGTACATTACTTTTGATATAACCTTCAGTTAAGTTGTTATTTGATTTGTGTGTTGTTGGGTTTTTTTTTTCCCTCTTTCAGATGATCTTGTGAAATTCACATTTAGTTATTCAATTATTATTTAGTTGTTTTTCAATTGTTTCTGATTCTTCATGACCCCATTTGGGGTTTTCTTGGCAAAGATGCTGGAGCAGTTTGTCATTTACTTCTCCAGATCATTTTATAGATGAGGAGACTTAGAGAAACAGGGTTAAATGATTTACTCAGGGTCACACAGATAGTAAATGTCTACGACTAAATTCGAACTCAGATCCTCCTGACTCCAGTGCTGAGGCTCCATTCACTTCCACCTAACACTAACACACACACATACGATCTCTCTCTCTCTCTCTCTCTCTCTTTCTCTTGCTCTGTGTGTGTGTGTGTGTATACACATATATATACACATGTATATGTATATACATATATGTAGTTATCTTATTTGATCCTCAGAATAACCCTATCACATAATTGATATGAGTATTATTATCACCATGTTACAAACAGTAAACTGAAACATAGAGCTTAATTGGCTTGCCCAAGTTCACACAACCAGGCAATATCAGACATAGTACTAGTACTCAGGTTTTTCTGACTCCACATACTGACTCTATATCCTCATGTTATTATTTTATCAATTCATTTTAATTTTTTCCTTTCTATTGTGTATTCCATGGTGTATGGTTTTCACCTTTAAAAGCTTCAAAAATCTACTCATTTTTAATATATTAGTAATCCAAGTCTGTAAACCAAAGTGAAAGAAAAGAGACAACTTAAGTGTGACTAGTGAATACTGACAATCTTCAGTATCCACTTGGATATATTGACCTGAATATTGATTGCTCTAAAACTGAACAGGTCCACAACTTAGTGGGAAGTTGTTGTTGTTTTCTTGTTTTATTATTTAGGGGGCAAGATTGGGTTTTCTAAATTATTTGCTATTTATATGTTAGTGGCTATTTATATAAGAATGGCTATTGCACCCATTTTGGCAGTAAGTATTTATTATTAAAGTATTTATGGCATGGCATTTAACATAAGCAGAAAAACTCCAGTGCTATGTCTCTAACAGAGAGAGCACATGGTTTACAAGTAGGGTTCAGAAGCTCAACATTACCTACTCTGTCCTAAGAGTAGAGTCCTCACCAACCAATAGCCTTCCTGAGCCGAGAGTGTGATCCAAGATGGCAATAGCATGGAGCCTTGCATGGTCTTGGCTTTTATCTTCTTTTGATAGAGGCACTGATCAAAGGTTATTGGCTAGCATCACTCAATTCCATTGGTTGACATGACTTGAGGGTGGTCCAAATTAAAATAATCTCTATAGATGACATGGGGGAAGACTCTCCTCCAAGGTGCTCAAGGCAAAGTCCATTATCTAGGTGTGGTATAATCCTATTAGTTCACTGAACTAGACAGAAGAGCCTACCTCCATTCTTTGGATTCTCCCTGTACAGGATTGAAACTTCTTCCTAAGACTAGACTTCTCTTAAGCAGATGGGGGGGGGTGGATAAAAGGCTAAAACTGACCAGGGTTCCCCCCCAGCCAAGACACTTATTATTAATAACTATTTTCTCCCATGAGTTTATTATATTTTCCCATGAATGGCTTCTCTTTCATCTTATACTTCTGAAATTTATTTTGTGAACCAAATGTAAGATTTTATTTTATTCCTATTAAATTTTATTTTATTCAGTGAAATAGACCTGGGTCATGTAATTCCTCTGCTCAAAAATTCTAGAGATGGGGCAGCTAGGTGGTTCAGTGGATAAAGCACCAGCCTTAGATTCAGGAGGACCTTAATTCAAATCCAGCCTCAGCCACTTGACACTTACTAGCTATGTGACCCTGGGCAAGTCACTTAAACCTCATTGCCCCACCAAAAAAAAAACAAAACAAAACCAAAACAACAGTATAGACACTTTTAAGTTAAGTTCAGATTTCATTTCCTGGCATTCAAAGCTATTCTTGGTCTGGAATAATTATACCCTTGAGTCAGCAATGGATAGCCCTCAGGGGCAAATTCCATTGGTGACCTGTTTTTATATGAATCATGAATTTGCTAATCCCTGTCTTATCCCTGTTTAGGAATAAATGTAAGGCTAAATGTATTGGATTTATGATTTGTAAGAATAGAGATTGCAAGTGAATGCATGGAAGAATATAAAATCATTAAGGGAAGAATGAGAAGGAAGAATAGAAGACAGAGCAAAGGAGGAGGAAGAAGAAGAGGAAGAAGAGGAAGAGGAGGAGACCAGCAAAAGAAAAAGGAAAGCTCAGGAAGAAAGAGATGGAATAGAAAGTAGTCTTCTTGCTAATCTTTTATTTAAGATTTTTGCATCGATATCCATTAGGGAAATTGGTCTGTAATTTACTTTCTCTGTTTTGGCTCTGCCTGGTTGAGGTATCAATACCATATTAGTGTCATAAAAATAATTTGGTAGAACTCCTTCACCTATTTTTCAAAATAATTTGTACAGTATTGGAATTAATTGTTCTTTATATGTTTGGTAGAATTCACTTGTAAACCCATCTGAAACTGTAAATTTTTTCTTAGGGAGTTCATTGATTGCTTGTTCAATTTCTTTTTCTCAAATGGGCTTATTTAAGAATTATATTTCCTCTTCAGTTAACCTAGCCAATTTGTATTTTTGTAAATAAGAGATAGAATAGAAAGTAGGAACAAAGAAATAAGTGATTAATGGAAATGAGGTTAAGGAAAAGCTAATTTCTAATAAAAGTAATTTCTGTAAGTTTTTTTTTATAAACAGCAAAGAATATGCTAAAATTATTTAGAAAAATTAGCAAAACTTAGAGAATAGGAAGCAAGAAATCCTTTCATGAAAGTTAGGTCTTTTATGGATGGCCTAAGCAAAGTGGGAATAGAATTCAGGAGAACAACCAGCACCAAGTGTCAATTAACTAGAAAGTTTGATATGAACCAAGAAAAGAGGGAAAGGAAAGATGGGTGACCAATCAGGGTAAAGGTCAGCGCTCTCAAATTAGCTACTCTGGAATGCTCTTGACCAATCAGTACTGGTAGAAAAAGAAGTAAAAGCAAAGCCCTAATAACAATCTGCAAAGTTTACCAAATGACTTAAAAAGGGCCTAAGTAGGCCCAAGATGGCTACCTCTAAATTTTTTGGATGAGTTTCCTACTGCCGCAATGTGAAGTCATAAGGTTATGTAACCTAGCAATGGTGACAGGAAGAACCAATAGATGAGAAGACATTACTATATATTTGCTTATTGCAGAAATAACTAATAGCATTTGTGCTGTTTTACTTCTATGGACTCTCTGAGTATAAATACCATCTTGTGGCTCTGCTTGGGGTCTTTGGGTCCTAGACATGAGACTGGCTTTATTGTGAGACAAGATCCCTCTCTCAGTAAACCTATTTTCTATGACTTGGAGACTTTGTTTTTTCTTCATGAGACCCTGCAACTTAGAAATTTTCCTGACATGAGTTAATACCAACAGGCCCCTTTAGAGAAGCCCTTATCCAACCCCCACATATTGTAAATGAGTGTGTTGTAAGTGGACTGTGAAGTGGAACAAAGTATGTAGAGAGCTGGAGGACCTGGAGTCGGGAGGGATTGAATTCAAATGGGGTCTCAAACACTTAATTGTGAGACACTGGAAAAGTTATTTAACTTTCATCTGCCTCAGGTTCTTCATTTATAAAATGAGGATAATAAAAATAACTACTTCTCTGGGTTGTTGTGAGGATAAAATGACATAATGTTTCTAAAGAACTTTATAATCCTTAAAGTATTACATAAATGCTAGCTTTTGTTTGGTGTGATTTTTTCTTATTGTAAAAGGGAAAAATGAGAACAAGAGGAGTTATAACTTGCCCATGATTGTGCAAGTAGTAAATAAGCAGGGAGCCAGGAGCTGAATCCATGTCCTTTGTTTTCAAATCCACTTCTCTTTGGGAGTGAAACAGGTTAAGTCTTAAAGCCAGAGATATATAGATAAAAACAGAGGTAATTTAGACTTATACAAGTTTTACTATCATATACTTCACACTGTCATGAATGTATATTTTTCATATTATGAGCTTGAGTTATCATGTAAGTTGCCAGTAACTGTCTATGAAGGTGGGGTATGAAGTGAAATGATCAGAAAAGCATTTGCTTTCATCTATTTGCAGTGGAAGTGACATAGGGATGGTTATAATTGATTAAATCAATGATATCCCAAAGAATTACAAGACTCAGTGACTTAGTTTCCCAAGTTTTATTGAAAGGTTGATTACCACAGGGAGAACACCAGGGAGGTGCCTCAGTTTGGGAGATGGAAATGGTTATATTTATGGTAAGAAAAGTAGGTTATCTCCTCATTATCTCCTCCTTAAGGAGGTTCATAGAAAGTTTATATCCTGTATTGGATTTCCTGGGGTCTTAAGAGATCCTCCAAGGCAGGTACCTTTTTCCCTAGGGGTGTGTTTTTGGGGTTTAAATGTCATAAGGTGAACCTAAGTATATATCTTGGTCCTTCCTGCACATGTTCATAAAAAACCATGTTCAAACTTGTCAGAGTAAGAAAGTCTGTTTATGGTATCTCTTTACTTTAAGATCTGGTTTCTAGGTATCCTGTCATCTAGGAATATTAATGGCTATTAATGATTAATGGTCCCTGGTTACTGTTTCTGTTGATGGTATTGGTTGATAGAGACTCAAACCCTTTTGGCTACTGTTGATAAAAACTTAGATCTTAGTTTCTCTATTAACCCTTTTAGGTACTATTGATAACTCAAGTCTTAGGTTATCTGTAAACCCTTTTAAGCTACAGTTGATAGATTATCTGTTAACTTTTTTAGCCTGCTCCATCAGAAGGGACCAGCATTGACTTCAAGAGAACTTCTACTTGATGATTCACTGGATGATTATATCATTTAGTGTTCTGTTTATGATACAGTGTATATTTTTAACTTAATGGTTATCACTGTCTCTTCTGACATTCTCTCCCCACCCCCTCTAATTTCGTGGAAAAATCAAGACCTTCAGAAATTAGAGTCAATCTACCTTTTCAGGCTTATTACATATGACTCCTATTTACTATTTACTATTAACTGTATACAACACTACATCTCTCATCTCCCAGCCTTTGCACAAGTTGACTTTCATGTATGGAATGCATTCCCTCCTCCTATTTGATACTTAAGGTCATGTGTCAACTTCTGTATGAGATTTTTCCTTACCTCCTTAGGTTCTACATCCCTACTAAAATTTATATTTAATTTAATATGTTTGGATATATTAATCAATCAATAAGCATTTAATTACTGCCCACTATGTGCCAGACTCTGTGCTAATTTATATGTATGTTTGTTCACTTATTATTTTACCTATGTAATATAAGTTCCTTAAAGCCAGGGATTTTTTAAAATTTTCACCTTTTTATTTTCAGTGCCTAGCACTATACCTGATATTTAGTACAAATTTAATAAATACTTATGATTAGTTGATTATTTAGACTGAGTCCATCAAATCATTCAATTTATCAATTATTTTAAAAGTACCTTAGTAGCAGGCACTATGATAGCTGAGAGGATTATAAAAATAAAATGAAATTCAACCTGACTTAAGGAACTTCATGTCTTTCCTTCTGATTTGCTTAGTATTGTCAGCAGGAAATAGGTTGTGGGAGTCCTTAGGTATTCCTCTGTAAAGAATTATACTCTACCACAAAGTTCAATTAGAATAAAATGGTCTTGCATTTGGGTGCTAGAGAAAGTGACCAAGAGGGAAGTCTAACACTTTGTCTCAAGGGGAGGAGATGACTTAGAGACATCTTTCTCCAGAAGAGAAGAAAGGTCAGAGCTTTTATAGAAGATAGATGGGGTGACCACCTGACAATGGAAAATTATATTTTGTGGGTGGGGAAAGCTTGAATGAGGGGTGGTGGTCCTGACTCCTGGAACTATTTTTGCCCTGGGAACCTCTTATCTCCCCCTACCTCTTTAGTTTATCTTCTCAAGAAGAAAACCTCTAAGTTACCCTAGACCCATATCAGTATCTTTGGAGAAAGTCAAGGAATCATTCGTGTTTCTAAGGATTTGTCTATGGTAAGAACTAAGATAGCTGCATCAAATTTTCCACAGTAAATTATGGATTTCCAGTTTTGTTTTGTTTTAGTGACAGAATTCAAAATACTATTTTCATTGCAAAATAATGGGTTCTTGGATTTTTAAATACCTAAACATAAAAACATAATTATAACTAATCAATAGACCTAAATTTAATGAATTTTGTATTTTCACCATTGTTAGTTGGTATTTGCCAAATGAGATTATTTAAAATGTAAAAATGCTTAATAAATATGCTTGTTAACTTGACTTGCAAAATGTTTTTTAATGGTAAATTACCTTAATTTGTAGTGTTGCTGGAAGATATGCTATTATGAAAAATTGTCATTTTTTAGAATAGCATATAACTAGGGTGATACTTCAATTAAAATGATTAATTATAGTTTCTAATATTAGACTCAAATAATTAATTTTCAATTATTTGGATACCAGAAATCATTTTATAGCCTTCAAAGTATTTATTTACTATAAATTAATTTAGTTATATGTATATTTATCAAATATTCTCTATGTGTAGGGCACAAGGCTAGCTACTGAGGACATGAACACAGTAGTTTCTGCATCAAGGTATTTATATTCTAATGGAGGAGGAAAGATAAATAACATATACACATGCATGATTGAATAAGGGAATGAATGAATGAAAAGTATTTATTAAGAATTAGTTTATGACAGGCATTACACCAAGCTCCTGGACCTAAATACAAATTTGAGACAACCCTAGATCTCAAAAGAAACTACGTTCTAATCAATGGAGACAACATGTAAATGAGAAATGTGGCTGGAGTAAGTGTTTTGGCTAAGGATAGCAAGTAGAACCATAGGAAAGTTCATTGGTATGGCATGGGTTTTCAGAGCAAATGTTGGATAGAAAGGAGAGGTACATATTAAAGGGATGGACACCAAGGTTAGATATTGTATGCTATATAAATTTATATTGTCTCCTTTAGTACTCAAAACAAAAGCCCCAAAATGTGAGTTCTCAGAATAAGTGCATTAATACTCATAGGCCATGGTCTATAGAGATCCCAATGCTCTGAAGCCACAATCACAGCGCAGTCTACAAGAAGATAGCTGGAATATATGGCTAGATAATGCGATATAAATATAATTATATAAAAAGTAAATACAAAGTTATTTCAGGAGGGAAACAAAAGTATTAACAAGGGAGATGAAAAAACCAGAGGATTGTCTTTGATTCTAGAGGCAATACAATCTTTTTTTCTCTGCCTGATCATTCATATGTACTGTCTATCTCCATCAGAATGTGAGTTCCTTGAGAGCAGGTACTTACAGTCTTCATTTTCTTTTTTTTTATTATCATTACTATTGCTTAACACAGTGATTTGCACATAAGAAACACTTTAATAAATATTTATTCATTCATAAGTTCAATAATGAAGTTCATATTAGTCAGGTTGTGAAAGAAAATAGACAAATTTACTTTAGAAAGGTGAGCTAACACATAAAACTATACTTCAATCTGTATTCAGATACCATCAATTCTTCCTCTCTTGATGGTGTGCATTTTTCATGTCCTCTGATCCTTTGATGGAGATGTTACTAGACCTTGTGTTTTCCTTACTGTAGCTCCACAGTGTTTGAATTCCTTTTTTTCTAGCTTCTTGCAATATTTTTTCCTTGACCTGGGACCTCTGGAATTTGGCTATAATATTCCTGGAATTTTTCCTTTTCAGATCTCTTTCAGGAGGTGATTGGTGGATTCTTTCAATTTCTATTTTACCTTCTGCTTCTAGAATATCAGGGCAATTTCCCCTGACAATTTCTTGGAAGATGATGTCTAAGCTCTTATTTTGTTCATGGTTTTCAGATGGTCCAGTGATTTTCAAATTAGCTCTCCTGGATCTATCTATTTTCCAGGTCAGCTGTTTTACCAAAGAGATATTTCATATTGCCCTCTATTTTTTTATTCATTTGGATTTGCTTTATTCTGTCTTGGATTTTCATAAAGTCACTAGCTTCCATTTGTTCAATCCTAATTCTTAGGCAATTATTTTCTTCAGAGAACTTTTGTATCTCCTTTCCCATTTGGCTTTTGAAGCTCTTGACTTTTTTCTCATGAGTCTCCTGCATTGTTCTCATTTTTCTTTCCATTCTTTTCTCCATCTAAATCTTCCTTTTATCTCTCTACTTTCTCTTCAAAGTACCTTTTTAGTGTTTCCATGGCCTGACACCAATTGATATTTTTCTTGGAAGTTTTGGATATTGGAGCTTTGAATTAGTTATTATCTTCTTCTGAGGTTATATTCTGGTCTACTTTGACACCCCCCCCCCAAAAAAATAAAAAGCTTTGTATAGTCTTCTGCTTTCTTTGCCTGTGCATCTCAACCTGAAAGTAGATGTCTGATTGAAATCTGATTCTCTGTGGTCAGAAGCTTGGTGTGCCTGTGCCCCTCCCCCACTGGTCTGCCACCACTAGAATCCACACACTGGATCAGAACCTGGGCACATTGCCCCAACTCCAGAGAAGGGCACAGCCACTTCACCCTGGCCAACCTCCAAACCCCTTCACCAGTCCAGAAAAAGTCACTGGCACTGAAGACTCAGAGGCCCTGGAAGTGCTGTTTGTTCCAGGCTGGGTCCACAATGAGTGCTCAGCTCCTCTCTGCATCCGTGGGCTGAGTTCCTGAAGCAGCTGCTGCCACAGTTGAGTTTTCCAAGGCCTGGTTCTCTGGGGCTAGGACTGGGTTTGCTCAGCTTGCTCCACTCTCACCCTGGTACAACAGATCTGTCCTGATGATGCTCTAAGCTGTCTTTGGAAAATTATTTCAGCCTGTCATTTCTTGGGTTCTGCTGCTCCAACAATTGTCCTATGGCATTATTTGAAGGGGTTTTAGGGACAGGTCAGGGAATTCACTGCCTTTCCTCCACCATCTCAGCTCCAACCCCCTTAGTACTTCATTTTTTAAATAAATATTATCTCATATTATTCTTACAACAACCCTAATGAGTAGGTACTATTATTATCCCTATTTTACATTTGAAGGAAATTGAGGGAAACAGAGTGTTAAATGATTAGCACATGTAAGTTATAAGATAAATTTATACTCAGGTCTTCTAACTCCTGGTCAAGCATTCTATACACTATACCAGAGCTTCTTAAACTTTTCCCACTTGCAACCCCTTTTCACCCAATAAATTTTTACATGATCACAGTTTTATATGTATACAATAGATATACAATTCAAAAATTTAGTGCCATTTTTCTCTGTGTGTGTGATCCCCAAATTTAGTTATGTGAACCCATATGGAGTCATGACCCACAGTTTAAGAAGCTTTCTACTATACTACCAGATGCCCCAGTGAAGGCAGAGCAGGGTACTAATGATAGCAAGTTGTTTAAGTAGAAATTACAAGAGAATGCAGAATAATCCTGGACTAGGATATAACCCATGTAAAAAACATGAAAACAGGAGATAAAATGTTGTTTGTAATGAATGAACAGCAAAATAAGGACAATTTACCTAGATTGTAGAGTATATAAAAGAGGAACCTTGTAATATGACTGGAAAGATAAGTTGGGATTATATTATAAAAGACTGTATATAATAAAACAGCATTTGCGTTTGATTCTAGAAATAGCCAGGTATAGGGAAGAAAGAAGAAAAATACATAATCCTATGCACTAGAAGTTTAAATCTCAATCGGAACACAAAACACACCCAGGAAATAGCTAAAAATGTAAGACAATATGAGCCAGCCTCAAGATGAGTGGTAAACTGAAATAGTTTTGAATATCCAATTGAAAAGGGGCATCTCTTTCTGAATCCAAAGGGATCTCCCTCCCCCACCCCCACCCCCCTGCCAAAACCTGCCTGAGTGGAACACAATGGGTGATAATACACCTTACATTAAATTCTTTGTGAGATTTTTTTTTTAGTTTGGTGGGGCAACAGTTTTACCTAGATAAGATAGTTTAGGTGGAGCAAAATTTTGGGAAATGTCAAGGATCTTCCCAATAAGGGATTTCTAGCTGCTTGCACTATTTTCTCCTTGACTTGGAATCTCTGGAATTTGGCTGTAATATTCCTGGAATTTTTCCTTTTGGGATCTCTTTCAGGAGGATTTGTGTTTGAAATCCCTTCTGGTAATTATCACCTTTGTGATCCTAGACATGTCACATAGTCTCTTTATATCAATTTTCTCATGAAATGAGAGGTTTGACTAGGTAACCTCTGGGGTTCATTCAAGCTCTTGATATGATACCTTGTGGCTTTAAAATAGTATTTAGTAGAGAATTTATAATATGTTTGATTTCAAAACAGCAGGAGGTTAGAACAATAAAGTCTGTATGTAGCCACATGTGAATTTATATAACTTCACTTAGAGTTAATCCAAGGATAATGGTATTCTTGAAGTCAATGAGATCTCTGTTCTCTGTTTATGGAAATGGTTAGAGGAAAACTAATGTTGAATAAGCCTTGGAAAGTCCAAGGAAAATCTCCAATTTCAAGGAAACTTTAAGCATAATTTTCAACCATAATATTGTAATGAGCCTCCATTTGTCCAGAATATGTTTTTTTTTTCCTAATGGGGAAGTGCCAATTGTGTTCTATGTCTATATTTTAGAGTTAGGAATGAATGGAATTTTTGTTATGCATGGAAATAAGTCGATGGGTGCTTGGTGCATGGTAGAACATTTCAGGGGATAAGAGGTAGTATCCCTTTTAAACATATTCCTTTATAACAGCCAGTTCAGTATAAAAGAACTAATGCCATGTTCCAGATGCTAGTCCATGTGAATATTCCTTCACTGACGAGGGTACAATGAAACAGAGCTTCTATGTAGCCGATGTATTCATAAATGATTTTCCCATTAATTTTCCATCCATTTACTAGTCAATCTATTCAATCAAATTTTCATTTCATACTTAAATGCATGTATAATAACTACATTAAAAAACTTATGTAATGATGAATGTTTGAATTAAAATTTGACTTTTAAAAGAATGTTGCTGAATTAGGGAACATTTCATTCTATCTGTCTAACTGCCAATTATTGCAATCAAGGAGGAAGAGCGTTGATCTATAGGGCTGGAAGGAAGATTTTTTTTTATAATAGCCTTAATGAGTATTCAAACTTTGTCCCACTATAAGACTACCTAGATATTGTATCACAATGAGGAGAATCTGAAGCTTTAGCACAGTGGTTAAATTATATTACTAGTTGTAATTTGCATAACTCCCTATGTTGGTAATATACTATTGCCCCAGGGGTCCTGTGTTTCTAGACAGATTTCCCTGTGTGCCAGTGTCTGTGCTTCTCTGGGTTCTGTGTGTCTTCAGAAGAGTCTTTGTACACTTGGGTGGGTTACAAACTGACTATATTTGATGAACATTTATGCACACTCTTGGAAAAGCTTGTTCCAGAGGTCATGGGATTTTGGTTGACTATTAGTGAACAAATGAATAAAAACAATATTTATCACTCATAATGTGTGAAACACAGTGCTTAGTGTTGCAAATGAAAAGAGAAAAACATTTAAATCCCTTCCTCACAGAACTTACATTTTAATGTGGGGAAGCCAAAACATAAGGCAGATGAAAAGTCTACAGGTGCTTATAGTGCAGCAGCAAAAACATGTTAATATCTCTACTTTAATGCCATTTCAACTTATCAGATCATTTATGTTTCTGATATTAAACCATTTGATTGCACCAATATTATGGAATGGTTGCAGCCTCTTAGACTTCCCTGCCCTTCAGTGGTAGTTAGTCAGGAGTTGGTTTTCATGGTGGCAAGAAGGTATGCCCAATCTCAATATTGATCAATGTCCTCAATGATGGTTTCAGAACTTGACATTGAGGATACTGCTAACCCTATCATCCTCAGAGATTTGGTGGTGACAATACGTTGCCTGGATGAACATTTCTGTCATCTAAAAGCTATGATAGTTCATTGATTTGTAGAGTAATAGTAGTACCCTCATATAAGTCATGGAGATACCACTACCAGTAATTCGAGCTTCAGAAATATTATGTATGCCTCAGTTTTTCAAATTTTTCTTCTCATATTTCAAAGTTCCATGATTTGACATTATCCATCTTAGACCAATGTGAACTGGTCTTTAAGGTCCAGTAATGATTATTTTTTACCAGATTTGGGTAGTCAACTATGGGAAGCCTGGATTGGCCAAATCTTTTGATGGAAGAATGTTGTCCTAAGTAGTAGCCATCAACAATTTAGAGTTCTAGAAATCTTGTGGTATCTTGTTATATTCAGGAATTCTAGGACTCTGATAAGTTATGATTTTATAATATACATACACACATATATGTATGTGTGTATGTATATGTATGTGTGTATGTATATGTATGTGTGTATATATATGTATGTATGTATGTATGTATATATATGGGTGTATTTTCTGTTTTTCTTATAGCCAAAGTTAGCATAATTCATCTAGAATTAGATGATAGACAGATAGATGATAGATATATTGATAGACAGAGAGATAGATAGATACATAGATAGATAGATAGATGATAGATAGGTAGGTAGATAGATTCATAGATAGATACATAGATTAGATAGATGACTTCTACTACCTTGGCTTAGAAGGAAGTAGTAATGAGATAACTAGGTGATATACTGGGTGAACTCCCAAACTTGGAATCTGGATGACCTGAGTTTGAATCCTGCTTCAAATACTTATTATCTATGTGACCTTGGTCTAGTTAATTATCCTTCCTTGGGTTTAGTTTCCTCATGTGTATGAGGAAAATGGGGAAAAGAGCAACATCTACTTCAAGGGTTGTTGTGAGGATTAAAGATAATATATGTAAAATTATTTTTAAACATAAAGTATTAGTTAAATAAAAGTTATAATTATCATTAATATAATTATTGGTCAAAGTTAAATTACTCAATCTATAACCATTTAGTGGCACTACAGCAGAGTGCAAATTGTGCTGCATTGGGAATCAGGAATATCCCAACACTAAAACCTGCCTGCTTTGTGACCCTGCATAGACTACCTTTTTTTTTTTTTATTCTTAGTTTCCTCATTTTAAAATAAATAGAATCATTTTACCTGCTTCATGGGGTTGTTATGAAGATCAAATGAGACAATGTATATATGTTACCTTTTAAAATTTAAAAGAGCTATTAAAACATAAGCTCTCTATACCATCATTATTGATGCTATTAATACTGGGGAATCAAGTTATTGATATTAAAGAATCCATCCCCAATTTTCCAATAAAAAGCAACATGTTCACTTCCTCCTTTTTGCTTGCACTTATGCTTTTTACCTTCACCCTGGAATAGTCACCTTATTCTCTGTAGCCTATCTATTTCCTACCCAATATATTTAAGTAAGCTCAATTCTCATCTTACCTTTGAAATTTTCCCTGAATACTTCAAATATTTCCCTTTCCTCCGTACTTTGCATCATAAAACACCTGTACATCTATTTATACTATTTTCTATTGCTGGGAGTTATTCTTGCTTCCACAATCAAATTATAATATATTGCTTCTATATTTCCCTGGTGCCTGAATACAATGTCAGCCATTTGATAGGTACTTGACAAATAACTGATTGATGGATGTCAAAGTGTTCTTACTGTAAACTAATTGGGAATCATAGATTTAGAGCTGGAAGGGACCTGATAAGCTATTTAGCCCAGTCCCTTCAATTTATAGATGAGGAGGCTGGGACATAGAAAGTTCCTACCAAAGATCACATAGTGTGTAAATAGTAAGTTTTCCAATTGCTACAGAATACACCCCTTAGGATCATACATATTTTACATTTTAAGTTATTCCATTTAGTTTTTATTGACCAAATATGAAATTTCAGCAATAATAACAGTAATACAAACAGTAGCTAAAAGTGTTAGAATTTTGGAGTTCACAAAATGCTTTGCAAAAATTACTTTATTTGAGCTTCACAACAGTGCTGTGATATAGATATTATCAGTGCTATTAAGGAAATTGAGGCTGAGAAAAATTAAGTGAATTCACCAAGTCACACAATTAATAAGCTTGAGAGGAGAAAGTTGAACATAGGACTCACTGACTCCAATTCTAGCATTCTATACACTATGCCATGTTAGATCAAATAAAATACTAACTTTTATTATTTATGACAGGAGAAGATTGATCTTTACAAATTATTAGCAAATGATTACAATTCACACAATTATTCAATGGTTAATTATTAGGGATTAAGCAAAACAAACCATCTCCATTCTCCTTTGGTTTTTAGTCACTGAATGGATTGCTTCCTGAAAACTACACCCCATTCAAGATATGTTTAAACATATAATTTTAAGAACTAATTTAACTTCTAGACTGGTCCTAATTGTAGAGCCTTAGAATTTTATGTTGGTTCTAAAAATGTCTAAACATATACTCCTTAGAAAATAAAATAAAGATTCCCAATGAATATTTTCATAGAAGTTTCAGGCTTCTCTACAAACAAAAAAGTTTTCATTGGGTTACACCTGGTGCAATTTTTGCATCCTCTGTAATTCAATGTACATAAGATTCTAAGAAGGGTGGAAAGTCTTGAGGAATCTTTTCTCAGAAAAAAGGTTGTTAATAGTAATAATAATAATTGTAGGGGCGGCTAGGTGGTGCAGTGGATAAAGCACTGGCCCTGGATTCAGGAGTTCTTGAGTTCAAATCCGACCTCAGACACTTGACACTTACAGGCTTTGTGACCCTGGGCAAGTCACTTAACCCCATTGCCCCATAAAAAATAACTAAAAAAAAATTATAATTGTTGTTGTTGTGAAATATTATGAATATTCCATCTCAATAGCCTGTTTTAAATTCAGTGCATATATGGTTAAATCACTGAAGACTTTACAAAGGGCAATGCTTTGGAATGATAGACTTACGTGCTGATGGTTCTTTTTCTCCTCAATTACAGTTCTACCATATTAGATAAAATAAAGTGCTTACTTTCGTTTATTTTTATATGATATAAGAACTGAGTTAAGTACTATTAAGGAAAGTTTATAGTTCAAACTACTCTTTAGTGGTTAGATATTAAAGAAGTCACTAGTGCTCCACCACTCTTTGGTTTTTATAGTTTAATAGATTTGCTGGCTGAAAGTTGTATATGTTATTTGAGGTATATTTAAATTTGTAATTGTAAGAAGTAATTAAACTTCTAGGTTTGCTCTAAATGTGGATTCAGTCTTAGATTTTCCTAAGTTCTAAAAATGACCAAACATCATTCCAACATTAGTAAAAAATAGTCTTACACATACTCTTTAGAGCTGATTGTCGATTTTTACTATGAGCATTTATACCTCAGAAATTGATAAATATTACAAATGTTGATTGTATAGAGTTTTATAGAATTAATAGTGTTATGTAGAAATTTTTAACAAAGCAGAAAAAATGTAAAGTGTGTTGCAGGAACTTTTTTTTTCAGAGAGCTAATTAGTAAACATTTGCCAGAATACCTCCATATATCTATATCTATATCTATATCTATATCTATATCTATATCTATATCTATATCTATATCTATATCTATATCTATATCTATATCTATATCTATATCTATATCTATATCTATATCTACATCTACATCTACATCTACATCTACATCTACATCTACATCTACATCTACATCTACATCTACATCTACATCTACATCTACATCTACATCTACATTTACATCTATATCTATATCTACACACATAAACACACTTATATATGTGTGTTTTTATGTATACATGTATATATTTTATGTATGTGTGTATGTATATACACATATACATATATACATATGTATATGTAGAATGAAAATTTAGGCATATTATAACATGATCATACAAATGTATATGATATATATATTTAATTATGTTATCATAAATTTGGAATTGATTGTGAGACATGGAGATAGTGTCATAGAAGTGCCTAGCATGGCATGCCCCAATCAAAGTAGGTGCTATGCTTTATGAACAAAGCAGCATTGCATTAGATGATCCAAAGAAACACAAGATGTTCAAATTTAGAGATATCTCCATTCCAAATGTTCATATGGGATATTTGTGCCTTAACTGTGTTCGTATTGATCTGATCAACCACAGTCAAACACACTGTGTGCTGACTCTAATATAGTGTTGTTACTTTGGTATTTTTTCCAGACCAAAGCACAACAACCATACAACCAACTATACATATATATATATATATATATATATATATATATATATATATATACACACACACACACATATACATATATACATACATACATACATACATACATACATACATATATATGTGTGTGTGTGTGTGTATGTATAATAGTCATGTGCTAAGATGGATAGCTATAACAATAGTCTCCCACAGATACTACATATACACATATGTGCATGTATGCGCATGCATGTATATATACTCACATGTGTCTGGATACACACTTGCATATATTCACAAACATGCATGTACATATTCATATATATGGATATGAGGGAAACAAGACAACCATTTCATGGGAATGACAATATTTAATGTATTCCATAATGTATATTTACAGCATATATGTAATCATGCTCATTAGATAATTGTCTGCCGCTTCTCTATGCAATATATGTTAATGTGCACATGTGTGTATAGATATGAGTGTATATAATATATGCATATATGCATGCATATGTGTGTGTGTATATATATATTCTGTGTGCATTTGTGAGATAATTTTTTACACAGGTGGAATGATTCATTTTGCCATTTTTGGAAACCATGTGAAATGTTAAAGCTCCACATTTAGAACTAATTTAGAAGTTTAATTACTTCTTACAATTATGCATTTAAAAATATCTTTAATAGGATACAGCTTTCAGGAAGCAATTCATTAAATGATTAAAAAAAAAAAACAAAGGAGAACATTTATTTTGTTTAATCCTTGATAGGCAACCACTGAATAATAATCTGAACTATAAACATTCCCAAATTCCATTTACAGGATCTCAGTTATAATATTTTATAAGAATAAATGAAAAGGATTTTTAAAAATCTAACATGGAAATATGAATGGAGTATTAGAAATGGAGCCAGAGAGATATATATTCAAATACTTATACCTAATAACTTAACCTCTCATTGTGTATGTATATATATATATATAGTATATATGTGTATATTTAGTATATGTGTGTATATTTAGTATATGTGTAGTATAGGTGTACTATAGTATAATATAATGTACATATATGTATATATATACATACACATACATATATATGTGCATATATAAATGTATCTGTGTATACATAAGTATATATCACCTATACATATGTATGTGTACATTTTCATTGAGACAAATGAAAAGTCCTAGAAAGAAAGTTTCTGGGTAATTATTAATCAATTTATTAATTAGGCTAGATAATAATCAATAAATTGATGATCAGTAGTTTCTCTAGGTAAGCAAAAATGAAACCATGGAGAACACCAAAAGTTTAATACCTTTGGAAAAGCAGGTGCCCCTGACAGGTGGAAATCAACTTTGATTGGCAAATAATTAATGAGGGGATGGACTTTCAAATGAGGAGGTAGACTAAAAGCCTTTAGCTTCTCCTTCTGAGAATGTGGCTTGATCATGAGACTCAGCATCTCCAGCCATCTCAACAAAGGAAACAATCTCTACCTAGACTACTGTGGTTGGTTTTCTCCTTTACCAGCTGGATTACACAAAACCACAATGCTGGAACTGGGGGTAGTGGTAGGGTGGTATTGGTGGTGGGTTGGTGGTGATAGTGGTGAGAGGGATACACTTACTTCCTAAGAACAAGAATCCACCTAGATTAGACGGTTTTTACACTTTAAACAAGTAAGCTTTCCTATTTGGGTGGGGTACTGACCAAAATTGAGGAATATATTCCTGGAGGATTTGAGCAATCTTAATTATCAGCAATGTACTTAAGAGACTGCCTGACTGACTGTCCTACAGGATCTGTTCCCTAAATGAGAACATAGCAAGAAGAGAAATTTATCTTAATTTAATAATTGGTTATTAATATAACAGAAACTTAACAATTTCTCTCATCATAAAAATATGCAAAGTATACATTGTGTGTATGTTGTATGCAGCCTGAAACTCCAGGTAAGCAAACATTAAAAAAGTTATTTTAGGGGCAGCTAGGTGGTGCAGTGGATAGAGCATTGGCCCTGGATTCAGGAGTACCTGAGTTCAGATCCGACCTCAGACTTAACACTTACTAGCTGTGTGACCCTGGGCAAGTCACTTAACCCCAATTGCCTCACTAAAAAAACCAAAAGTTATTTTAATTCCTATACAATGGAATTATTAATCCAGGATCAAAATTTAGCATTTTAGCACAGATTTAGCACAGGCCATCATAAAGGATGTGTACTAGCCATTTGTCTAGATAGTAAATACATTTGAATGTTATAGCATATGGATGCTAGAAAAAGAAAATCTAGATCTTTCTTTTCATCTGTATTTTTCCTGATTTTCTTATCAGTAAAGAATATGTATATGGTTTACTCTGGAAACTCCAATGGCATTTAAAAAATCATTAACCTAGATTCTTAATAAAACATTAATGTCCATTACATTTTAGAATCATATAATGATATTATTATTCATTACATTTCCCCCCCAACTTTGATCTCATGTAAAGTCTTCATGGTGAATATCTATATTTAAACAAATGGAAAAGTAAAACATTTTTAAAAGGTGAATCCATTCAGAAGTTTTTCACCTACAGAGAGAAGTCACTGCTTTAAATGACTGCTTTGTGAAGATAACATTTTTTACCCTACACTTATTTTTTTCTTTCTATTGTTAAAAAATGCCTTTGTGTGTGTTTACTTATTCATCTCATTAGGTGACTGTCACAATTTATATTGCCCTGGCTTAGAATGCAGCTTCATTTTCATGGGCTAAGGGTCTAAAATATGCAAACATAGACATATTAATCAACAGTTGTGCTTATTGGTTTTATTGGAAAATAAGCTATTTATTTTCTTTCTTGTTTCAGTAATGGCTTAATTAATTCTTCAGACAAATATTTATGCAGCATATCCAATAGCAATAAATATTCTTTTTCTTAATCAACACAGGCAAACAATGGAGCCTTGTGAAGCTGAAATGACTTTTTTGGGGAGATCCATGAAAGCAAGTGAACCCAGCAAATTTTGGTCAAAGAAATCCCTGACTGAAACAAGCACTATGTTTCTTGGAGGCTTTCCATTTCATTTTGGCAAGAATCAGGTATTGATTGGTTTGGTTATTTTATTTAATAGTTAGAAAAATGGCCTTACCTTTTAGGGGGAGAGGAAAAAGAAAATTGGATCTGCCAGTTACCCTTGGTCATTATGGTTGTCCATATACCATCTTCCAAAAGATTAATGAAAAGTCAGCCAAGTGGTAGTTTTGTCTACGATACTAAAGATCCACTTGAACTATGTCTTTTCAAAAATTGACTGTGTTAATGGATTTGCCTGACATCTCATGGACCTAGAATTTGTATAGAGTATCTGTAACTCTCATGGTTGGCATTGAGCCTTTAAACTGACCTTTTTTCCATAATTGATAGCATTTTTATTTCACTATACAGTTTGAAAAATGCATTATAAATTTAAGCTAATTTTAAGCTCACAAAAATCCTGGGAGGTGGGAGCTATCAGTCTCTCCATCTTATAAATGAAGAAATTGAAGCAGACAAAGATGTTATATGACTTGGCTAGGGTCATGCTGCTACTGTTTGAGGTCAGATTTTAAATCAGTTATTGTTGTTTCTGGTTCAAGATCTCTATCCACTGAAAAGATACCTATACTCAAGGCAAGGCAAGCATAAGCAGCACCAGGAGAGAATTTAAATTATTATAAAATATGTTTATTTAACTTAGAAAAAATATTCTTAGGAATTTATAGGCTTATTGCAGGGCCATCTGCTATGAATAGGTAAGATAATTGAACTCCCCAACCAAGGTACATTCAGATGTATCTCAAAGTAGTGAGTTGCATGTTGGCTTTCTTTTCTTTTTTGAAATCTAAGTTATTCTGCTGATTTTTTTTTGTGGGGCAATGAGGGTTAAGTGACTTGCCCAGGGTCACACAGCTAGTCAGTGTCAAATGTCTGAGGGTAGATTTGAACTCAGGTCCTCCTAAATCCAGTGACAGTGCTTTATCCACTGTGCCACCGAGCTGCCCCCGGGCTGAAATTTTTGAATGGATACACTGGAAAGGGCATGTAAGGAGATTATTACATCATTACAACAACTAGTAGTTTTAAATGTTCTTTTAGTGTTACTTTGTTTATTATTTTAATTTATGTGTATCATTCATATTACTATAATATCAAAGATAACACATGTCTTATTTGAAGTGCCTCTTCAGCATATACATTTATTTTGGACACTTTCTACATATATTTCACTTTATAATACATCAGCTGTGGGGCAGCTAGGTGGCACAGTGGATAAAGCACCTGCCCTGGATTCAGGAGGACCTGAGTTCAGATCTGGCCTCAGACACTTGACACTTACTAGCTGTGTGACCCTGGGTAAGTCACTTAACCCTAATTGCCCCACAAAAATAAATAAATAACAAAGATATATCAGTTTGATAACTCTAAACTGAAATAAAGCAAAATATAATGAGGCATTTAGAACATTTAATGTGACTTTTTTGGTGGTTGGGACATTCCAAAGAATTTTTAAAACCATTGCTTTATAAACATAGTTCTTATATAACAAAGGTCACTCTATCCTTTAGGAGTATATTTTAGAATTATCAAACAAGAAGTTGGAATTTTTGTTTTAATTGAAATTAGGTTTTATTGAGAGGATATGTCCATGCTTCAGTGGATCTACATTTTCATTTGTGTGAATGCTTATTCCTTGAGAACAAATCACGACTTATCCTGCCTTTTCTGATTTTTGTTCCTATGCTCCCAGAAATCCAACATGGAAGGTCTATCTTATGAATGGGATGTCTTTTTCTAGGTCTTTTAACTCCCTGGATAATCTCTTTATACTTACATCAATTATTATTTCAACATTGGTACTTGATTTAAATATATTTTATTTGATTACTTATTTATGTATTTTCATAATCCAGTGTTGGGTTCTTATAAGTAATGAGATTATCCTAAGTTGATTTATAAAGGTTTTCAAAAATGAATAGTATTCCCCTGAGTATGCCCACGTGTTGTGGATTGATAATAAAAGGTAATGGATAATTGAAGCAAATGCTGTCTAACAACACCACCAACAAAAAATTAATGAAACAAGTCACCGCAAAAACAAGGACTTTGTAAAAAAAAAATTATTTTTTTGCAAGGCAAAAATTTACAAATATGAGACACCAGACGGTTAAAGTTGCCACAGACCCCTATCCTTCTTGTGCAAATCATTGTTATTTATTAAGGATGCATCTTATTAAATGTTTTTCTTTTCTGGTGTGCTCTGGACAGATGATGGTATCAAGACTATAGTAGGAAGACTTTAAATACAGTTCAATTCTAAACTCATGCTTTAGGCAGTTACTGTATTTGGTATTATGATAGGTACTGGGTTTATAAAGACAAGAAAAGTCACTTGTGTCAAGCAGTTTATCTTCTGTGAAAGAGAAACAACATACTTAGGGATAAGCAAATACAAATTTTAATAAAATAGTATACCATTTTTTCCACCTGTGCATGGTGCCTCTACAAAAATTGACTATTTATTAGGGCATAAAGACCTCACAAACAAATGCAAAAGAGACATTAAATGTGCCCTTCTTCTTAAACCAAAATGAAATGAACATTGTATTCAATAAAATACCATGGAAGCACAGAATAATAATTGATTGAAAACCAAATAATCTAATCTTAAAGAATGACTGGCTCAAAGAACAAATCATAGAAACAACACTTTCTTTAAGGAGAATGATGACAATGAAGAAACATTCCAAATTTTGTGGGATGCAGCTAAGGCAGTATTTAGGAGTAAATTCATATCACTAAGTGAATAAAATGATAAAGGAGAGAATAAGCAGATCACTGAATTGGGCAAGCAAAAAAATTAATAAAAGAACAAATTTAAAATACCCAATATAACCAAAATAACAATCTTAAAAATAAAAGAAGAGCATAATAAAAGTCAAAGTGAGAAAGAACACAGCATGAACTAATATAAAATTTGAAAATGATTTTTATGGGGAAAACAATAAAGATAATAGAATATTTGTTAATTTGATTTTTAAAAAAAAGAAAATCAAATTACCACTATTTTTATTTTTATTTTTTTTAGTGAGGCAATTGGGATTGTGACTTGCCGAGGGTCACACAGCTAGGAAGTGTAAAGTGTCTGAGGCCAGATTTGAACTCAGGTACTTCTGACTCCAGGGCCAGTGCTCTATCCACTGCACCACCTAGCTGCCCCAAATTACCACTATTAAAAAATTAAAAGGGTGAATTCACCACTAAAGCAGATGAAATTAAAACTGTTAGTAGCTCTTTATGCTATTTACACTAACAATCCAAGTGAAATGGACTATTTGAAAAAAATAAATTGTCAAGATTAACAGAAGAAAAGAACACAACCCTGTTTAAGAGAAAAGAAAGCAAATAAGCCTTAAAAAAGTTAAACTTATTTAATAACTTAAATAAGAAGAAAAAAATACCAGGACCAGATGGATTTACAAATGAATTCCACCAAACATTTAAGGAACAATTAATCCCAATAGTACATAAACTTTTTGGAAAATTAGGTAAAGAAGGAATCCTATAAAATCCCTCTTATGACACAGATATGGTTTTGATGCCTAAGCCAGGGAGAGCAAAATAAGAGAAAGAAAAGTTAGGCCAATTTCACTAATAAATTTTGATAGAAAATAATTGAAATAAGATACTAACAAAGAGATTATAGCAATATATTACAGGTATCATATAGTATGACCAGGTGTAATTTATGCCAGGAATGCAAGGCTACTTCAATATCAGGAGAATGATAAGCAAAATTTACCAAGTCAATAACAAAAATCATATGATTATATTATATTGGATGCAGAAAATGCTTTTTCTGCAAAAGATACAAGTCACTCCTATTAAAAATACTACAAAACATGGGAATAAATTGATCATTTCCTTACATATTAGGTAGTATCTTTCTGTAGTGGGGCTAAACTAGAAGATTTTCTAATAAGAGTGAGCGATATCTGTTTTTGTTTTTGTTTTTTGTGAGACCATTGGGGTTAAGTGACTTGCTCAGTGTGACACAGCTAGTGTTAAGTGTCTGAGGCCACATTTGAACTCAGGTACTCCTGACTCCAGGGCCGGTGCTCTATCCACTGTACCACCTAGCTGCCCCTGAGTGAGCAATATCTGTAAAGGAGATAAACTAGAAGATTTTCTTTTTCTTTTTTATAAGAAACATTTTTATTTATAGTTTTGAGTTCCAAATTTTGTCCCTCCTTCCATTCCTCACCCCCCCCCGCCCCGAGGTGGTAAAAAAATCAGTTCTTTATTTGTAGGTGGATAGGATGCTTCATCATTATTCCTTTGGGATTGTCTTGGATCATTGTGACAGTTTTGTTCCATCATTGCTTATTTTCTCTTCAATTTTTTTTCT
Source organism: Dromiciops gliroides (assembly GCF_019393635.1). Classification (NCBI taxonomy): domain Eukaryota; kingdom Metazoa; phylum Chordata; class Mammalia; order Microbiotheria; family Microbiotheriidae; genus Dromiciops; species Dromiciops gliroides. Next base: position 282,474,208 of record NC_057864.1, on the reverse strand, counting down.
TGTCATTACTATAGCTACCATCTTAAATTTAGTATTTAAAAATAATGAAAATAATAGATATCAATGCTTCACTCCTTATTAGAAAGGCTTCTATATACCCAACAAAGTCCTGCAACAACAGATAGAAAAATAAATTCCATTTAAAATAAGTATGGATAATATAAAATATTGGGTGTCTAACTCCAAGACAAACCCAGGAACTATATGAGCAGAGCTATAAAATGCTTTTCACACAAATAAAGTAAGATCTAAACAATTAGAAAAATATTAATTGCTCATGGGTAGGGCAAGCCAATATAATAAAAATCACAATCCTACCTGTTAATTAATTAATATTTTTAATTTGTTTATTTAGTGCTATGCCAATCAAACTATCAAAAATATTTTATATATCTAGAAAAACTAATAAAATTTATCTGGAAAAACAAAAGATCAAGGATATCAAGGGAATCTATGGATGTGAACAGGCAGTGTTCAGATGAAATTTAATCTATCCATAGTCACATGAAAAATTATCCAAATGATTATTTGTTAGAAAAATCCAGAATGAAACAACTCTGAGATGTCACCTTACACCAATCAGATTGTCTAACATGATAGAAAAGAAACATGACGAATGCTGGAGGGAATGTGGAAAAATAGGTATACTAGTGTATTGTTGGTAGAATTATAAATTGGTCCAACCATTCTGCAGAACATTTTAAAACTATGTCCAAAGGGCTATAAAAGTGTGCATATCCTTGGTATCAGAAATAACAAGACTAGGCCTGTATTACAAAGAGACCAAAATAAAGGGGAATGATCTATATGTACAAAAATATTTATAGCAGCACTTTTTGTGGTGGGAAAGAATTTGAAATTGTGAGGATGCCCATCAATTAGGGAATGGCTAAGAAGTTGTAGTATATGATTGTGATGGAATGCTGTTGTGCAATAAGATATGGTAAGCAGGATGGTTTCAGAAAAACCTGGGAAGATTTATATAAACTGATGCAAAGTGAAGTAAAAAGAACCAGGAATATATTGTATACAGTAAAAAATATTGTAAATATTACCAACTATAGAAAGACTTAGAGGGAAGGAAGCTAGTGGGCACAGTGGATAAAGCACCAGCACTGGATTCAGGAGGACCTGAGTTCAAATGTGGCCTCAGACACTTGACACTTACTAGCTGTGTGACCCTGGGCAAGTCACTTAACCCCGATTGCCCTGCAAAAAAAAAAAAAAAAGACTTAGTTAAATGCTCAATGGAATGATCCAAGACATTTACAGAAGACACATGATATAAAATGATATCCATCTCCTGAGAGAGAATTGAAGAACTCTATGTACATATTGAGGCATATTTTCCCACTTTCCTTATTTTTATCTTTTATTTTGAAACATGGACAATATTTAAATAAATTTTCCTGACAACATGTATAATTGATATCAAATTGCTTGCCTTCTCAAGGAGCAGGAAGGTGCAGAAGGAAGGGAAAGAATTTGGAACTTGACAATTTTTAAAATAAATAAATGATGATTTTTTAAAAGAGTACAGCATTACTACAAAGTAATTAGGGGAGGAGCTAATAATTGAAGAGAAAATGAGAAATGGCCTCCTATCAGAGGTAAAACCAACTCAATATTGAATAGAGATAAGGATTCTTAATGATGAAAGACAGGAAAAAAAAAGCCAGACATGAGGGATGACCAATAAAAAGGCATGGAGGAGGGAGACATAATGTTCCACATAGGAAAGAACATTTAGGCCATTTAGGCTGACACACAGGATGTCTTTATCTTTATTGCTTGAACTTTCCTAATAATCAAAAAGGTAGGCTACATTAATTTTTTTCCAACTAAATGTCCCCTATTTAAAGATTATACTGCAATTATTTATTGATTTTCAAGTAACTTTCAATGCAACTGGAATAACTAACTTTATCCACATATGTCTCTGGATTCTAATATTTTAGAGATAAAAGATATCATGAAAATATACACACAGATGTATGTACAAATATATGTGTGTATGATATGTAATATTACTGGTAAATTTGGGGATATGCTTATATATTACTTAATATAATACTTAAGAGTTTTATATTTAGTATAATATAATACTTATATATACTTAATATAATATAATTCTTATATATTTAATACTAATATAATACTTAATATAAAATAATATTTTCAATAATAAAATAAAATAGCAACCTAAAATATACAACTTCAGGTTGCATATTAAATATTAAAGGGCCTTATTAATATTAATGCATTTTTTCTTAATTATCCTCAAAGGTAGATTCAATTATTATACCTATTTAACAAGTGAGGAAACTGAGGCTGAGAAAGGTTATATAATTTGCCTAGCATCAAATAGCTAGTAAGTGTCTGAGTCTGCAGTTGAACTTAGGTCTTCAAATTTTCAGGTTAAATGTTTAATAGGTCTGAAATAAGGTACTCTTTTTTGACTAATGTCTGTACCTTGTAAAACTTTTGAAATTCATGGTGCTATTTGAGTCTTCAGGCTTCTCTAGATATTATCATGAAGAGTTCCCATTTAAACAGGCTGTGCATTCAAAGTTATAACCAGATTTGCATTTTCAACCACAAAGTGAAAGTTGATTTCCTTAAGTCAAGACTTGCTAATTCATTCTCTTCCTCTGACTTTTATTATTATTATTTTTGGTTTTTGTTTTTTTTGCAACAAACATTTATTTTATTTTTCCAGTGATATGTAAGGGTAGTTTTCAACCTTCATTTTCATAAGATTAGAGTTCAGAATTTTTCTCCCAATGAAATAAATGAAATACCTGGGATTGTCTTGGACCATTGTATTGCTGAGAGTAGTTAAGTCATTCACAATTGCTCATCTAACAATACTGCTGCCACTATGTACAATGTCCTCCAAGTTCTGATCACTTCACTGTACATCAGTTCACATGCATCTTTCAAGGTTTTTCTGGTATCAACCTGTGTGTCATTTCCTGTAGCACAATACCACTCCACTACAATCATATACCACAGCTTCTTCAGTCATTTCTCAATTGATGGACATTCCCTTGGTTCCCAATTCTGATGAGTATAAATCTCATTTACTTCCCTGCTCTGCTCCCATCTCTTTCCCCACTCCATAAGCCTTTTCCTGTTTCTTTCATGTAGGATTTCACCTCTGCCCTTCCTCCTCCCCCAGTGCATTCCCCTTACCCCTCAATTTAATCATAAATATATCATCTAGACTCAAGTATCTAGCAAAATTGTTCATAACCTTTCAGAGGAAAAAATGGGCCTTTAAAGTAAAAGAGGACTTTAAGGTATTCATGATGAAAAGACCTGAACTGAATGCCAAATTTGACTTTCAAATATAAGACCCTAGAGAACCATAAAAAATTGGAGTTTTGCTAGATACATGATTCTTGGTTGTAATTCCAATTCCTTTGCCTTCTGAAAGATCATATTCAATGCTCTCTGGTCCTTTAATGTAGAAGCTACTAGATCTTGTGCTATCCTGACTGGGGCTCCACTGTACTTGAATTCTTTCTTTTTGGCAACTTGCAATATTTGGATACTTTCAATTTCTATTTTACCTTCTGCTTCTAGAATATCAGGGCAATTTCCCCTGACAATTTCTTGGAAGATAATGTCTAAGCTCTTTCTTTGATAATGGTTTTCAGGTACACCAATCATTTTCAAATTATTTCTCCTGGACCTATTTTCCAGATCAGCAGTTTTTCCAAGAAGATATTTCACTTTGCCCTCTATTTTTTATTCATTTGTATTTGCTTTATTGTGTTTTGGTTTCTCATTTCTTTAATCCTCATTCTTAGGCAATTATTTTCATCATAGAGCTATTGTACCTTCTTTTCCATTTGGCCAATTTGATTTTCTAAGCTGTTGACTATTTTTTTTTCATCTTTCCTACATCACCCTCATTTCTCTTTCCATTTTTTCCTCTACCTCTCTAACTTTATCTTCAAAATCCTTTTGAGCACATCTATGGGCTGAGACAAATTCATGTTTTCCTTGGAAGCTTTAGATATGGGGCCCTGACATTGACATCTTACTCTGAAGGTGCACCTCAATCTTCCTTGTCACTAAAGAAACTTTCTATGGTCCTCACCTTTCTCTGTCTGCTTATCTTGCCTTTCTTTTACTTGACTTTTGGTTCCTTAAAGTGGGGCACCATTTCCAGGCTGTACTATCTGAAGCTTCAGAAGATCCCAGGTTCCTGTCCCCTGGTCCACAGATGAACCCAGACCAACTTGTTAATCAACCAACTTTGGGTGTAGTGGTTGTCAGCTCTGACAAGCCTGTGCCCCTCCCCCACCTGGGCCAATGATACTAAAGCCTACCTCCTGGTTCCCAGTAGGGGTGAAAAACCCAAGTTCTCCACCCCTTCCAAGGGCTTAGCCCTCTCAGCTGACTGTGAGCTTAGTTCCAGAAACTGGTGCTGAAGGTTATTCAGAGACCCTAGGGGGTCTCTTTCTTTGGTGAGGCATTCCTGGAACTGGATCTGTGTCAGGGTGACCAGGGGTTAGGTTCCATTCCTGTCTCAGCACAGCAGCTCCCTCCTTCCAACCTTCCAAGCCATCCTTGGTTGGAAGATGATTTGAGTACAGTCTTCTGTGGGTTTTGCTGCTCCAGGAATTGTCTCATGGAATTATTTAGATGTTTTTTGGAGTGATAGTGTCATGAGTTTTAGAGCTCACTGCCTTTCCTCCACCCTCTTGGCTCTGCCCTGGAAGTCCTTCTCTGACTTTTTAGATCCCAGTCTGTCTTCCTGCACTAGCTACAGCAAATTCCCCAGGACAATGAACCTTAATTATTTAACAAGTAACTTCATGTCTTTATATGATTTTTGTTTTTTAGTGAGGCAATTGGGGTTAAGTGACTTGCCCAGGATCACACAGTTAGTAAGTGTTAAGTGTCTGAGGCCGCATTTGAACTCAGGTACTCCTGACTCCAGGGCCGGTGCTCTATCCACTGCACCACCTAGATACCTCTTTATATGATTTTTATATTTTATTACCCGTAGTTACCTGTTAAAATAATTTTAACATTTTTTTTTAAGTTTTGAGTTCCAGATTTTATCCTTCCTTCTCTCCATCCCTCCTCCCTCCCTGACACAAGAAGCAATCAGATATAGGTCATATATGTGCATGATGCAACACATTTCCATATGAGTCAATTTATGCAAGAAGAAGAAGAAAACAAAATGAATGAAAGAACGTGAAAAATATCATTCTTCAATCTGTAATCAAATAATATCAGTTCTTTCCCTGGAGGTAGACATTTGATCATTTCATAAGATTTTTACTAAAAATATCCACAAGAATGAACAACAAACATACTCAGATAAATAAATGAAAAGAGTAAAGAGTTATTTTCACACCTGAACAAGAATCAGAAAGTTCCTGGATCCCCTCTTGATTATAAACCATGATAACTTCTAATGCCCTGGCTCACTTTTTGGATGGAAATATTTTTTTCCCTTAAATATGATGTTAATGACTTCTTAATTTTGTGTGCATGAACTCTTGGTTTTATGTGCAAGTTGCTCATGGTCACCCTGAATTTTATTAAGAAAGCCAGAATATGAGGTAGAGGGAAAAATTATTTTATTTGAGGTCAGCTAGGTGCTTGTGGTTTTGTTTTTGGTATTTCTTCAAATTTAGAATCACTTCAAGAAGAGAATATTCTCATAGAAACTTGCGTTGTACTAAAAGTAGGAGAGGGAATGAATAGTAGCTTTATTTGGAAGTGTTTCATAAAGAAAATAAAAGGGGGTATGATGTAAAGATATATATATATATATACATATATATATATACATAATAACATTAAACATATTTCTGCATTAGTCATGTTATAAGAGAAAAATCAGAGCAAAAACCTCAAAATAGAAAAACAACAGCACCAAAGACAAAAGAAATAGTATGGTTCATTCAGCATCCATACTTCACAGTTCTTTTTTTTTCCTGGATTTGGAAATCCTCTTCTACCATGAGTTCCCTGGAACTCTTCTGTACAAGTGCATTGGTGAGAAGAATATAGTCCATCACAGTAGATCAACACACAATGATCATGATACTGTGTACAGTGTTCTTCTGGTTCTGCTCATCTCACTCATCATCAGCTCACTTAAGACCCTCCAGGTTTCTCTGAACTCCTCCTGCTCATCATTTCTTACAGTACAATAGTATTCCATTGTATTCATATACCACAACTTGTCCAGCCATTCCCCAATTGATGGGCACGCCCTCAACTTCCAATTCCTTGCTATCACTTAAAAAGCAGCTATAAATATTTTTGTACATGTGAGTCCCTTTACCCCTTCCATGATTTCTTTGGGCAAAAAACCCAAAAGTGGAATTGCTGGGTCAAAGGGAATGCACAGCTTCATTGCCCTTTGGGCATAATTCCAAATTGCTCTCCAGAATGGTTGGATCAGCTCGCAGCTCCACTAACAATGCATTAGTGTTCCAATTTTCCCACAGCCTCTCCAACATTTATTATCTTCCTTTTTTGTCATTTTAGCCAATCTGATAGGTGTCAGGTGGTACCTCAGAGTTGTTTTAATTTGCATCTCTCTAATCATTAGAGATTTAGAGCATTTTTTCATATGGGAAAAGATAGCTTTGGTTTCTTCATCAGAAAACAGCCTGTTCATATCCTTTGACCATTTCTCAATTGGGGAATGACTTGGATTCATATAAATTTGATTTAAAGAATTCAATTCCCTATATATTTTAGAGATGAGGCCTTTATCAGAAGCACTGGCCTCAAAAATTGTTTCCCAGCGTTCTGCCTCCCTTCCAATTTTGGATGCATTGCTTCTGTTTGTACAAAAATTTTTTAATTTAATATAATCAAAATCATCCATTTTGCATTTTATAATATACTCTATCTCTTGTTTGGTCAAAAACTGTTCTCCTTTCCAAAGATCTGATAGGTACACTATTCCTTTCTCTCCTAATTTACCTATGGTATCACCTCTTACGTCTAAATCATGTATCCATTTTGACCTTATTTTAGTATAAGGTGTAAGATGTTGGTCTATGCCTAATTTCTGCCATACTATCTTCCAGTTTTCCCAGCAGTTTTTGTCAAATACTGAGTTCCTATCCCAGAAGCTGGAGTCTTTGGGTTTATCAAACACTACATTACTAGTGTCATTTACTACTGCATTTCCTGAGCCTAGCCTATTCCATTGATCTACCACTCTATTTTTTAGCCAGTACCTGATAGTTTTGATGACTGCCGCTTTATAGTAAACTCCAGGTTTGGTACCGCTAACCCACCTTGCTGTGAGTTTTTTTTCATTATTTCCCTGGATATTCTTGATTTTTTGTTTTTCCAGATGAATTTTGTTATTATTTTTTCTAGCTGTATAAAATAATTTTTAGGTAGTGTGATTGGTATGGCACTGAATAAGTAAATTAATTTAGGCAGTATTGTCATTTTTACTATATTAGCTCTGCCTATCCATGAGCAATTGATATCTTTCCAATTATTTAGATCTGATTTGATTTGTGTGAAGAGTGTTTGGTAGTTGTGTTCATAGAGTTCCTGGGTTTGTCTTGGCAAGTAGACTCCCAAGTATTTTATATTATCTACCGTTGCTTTAAATGGAATTTCTCTTTCTACCTCCTGCTGCTGGACTTTGTTGGTCATGTATAGAAATGCTGATGATTTATGTGGATTTATTTGATATCCTGCTACTTTGCTAAAGTTGTTAATTGTTTCAAGTAATTTTTGAGTTGATTCTCTAGGATTCTTTAAGTATACCATCATATCATCTTCAAAGAGTGATAGTTTTGTTTCCTCCTTGCCTATTCTAATTTCTTTAATTCCTTTCTCTTCTCTGATTGCTAAAGCTAACATTTCTAGGACAATATTAAATAATAGGGGTGATAATGGACATCTCTGTTTCACCCCTGATCTTATTGGGAAGGCCTCTAATTTATCTCCATTGCATATAATACTTGCTGATGGCTTTAGGTAGATACTGTTTTTTATTCTAAGGAAAGCTCCCCCTATTCCTAAACTCTCTAGTGTTTTTATTAGGAATGGGTGTTGTACTTTGTCAAAAGCTTTCTCTGCATCTATTGAGATAATCAAATGATTTTGATTGGTTTTCTTATTGATGTGGTTGATTATATTAATAGTTTTCCTAATGTTGAACCAGCCCTGTATTCCTAGTATAAATCCCACCTGGTCATGGTGTATTTATTATCCTGGTGATCACTTGCTGTAATCTCCTTGCTAATATCTTATTTAAGATTTTAGCATCAATATTCATTAGGGAAATTGGTCTATAATTTTCTTTCTCTGTTTTTGCTTTGCCTGGTTTTGGTATCACCACCATATTTGTGTCATAAAACGAATTTGGTAGAACTCCTTCTTCACCTATTTTTCCAAATAATTTGTATAATATTGGAATTAATTGTTCTTTAAATGTTTGGTAAAATTCACCCGTAAACCCATCTGGCCCTGGGGATTTTTTCTTAGGGAGTTCATTAATAGCTTGTTCAATTTCTTTTTCTAATATGGGTTTATTTAAGGATTTTATTTCTTCTTCTGTTAACCTGGGCAGTTTGTATTTTTGTAAATATTCATCCATTTCATTTAGATTGTCAAATTTATTGGCATACAGTAGGGCAAAATAATTCCTAATTGTTGACTTAATTTCCACTTCATTGGTGGTAACATCACCCTTTTCATTTTTGATACTGGTAATTTTGTTTTCTTCTTTCTTTTTTTTAATCAAATTAACCAATATTTTATCTATTTTATTGGTTTTTTCATAAAACCAGCTCTTAGTTTTATTGATTAATTCTATAGTTTTTTTTTTTGCTTTCAATCTTATTAATTTCTCCTTTAATTTTCAGGATCTCTAATTTAGTGTCTAATTGGGGATTTCTAATTTGTTCTTTTTCTAGCTTTTGAAGTTGCATGCCCAATTCATTAATCTCCTCTTTCTCTTTCTTATTCATGTAAGCATTTAGAGCTATAAATTTTCCCCTAAGCACTGCTTTGGCTGCATCCCATAGATTTTGGTATGTTGTCTCATTGTTGTCATTCTCTTGGATAAAGTTATTGATTGTTTCTATGATTTCTTGTTTGGCCCATTCATTCTTTAGAATGAAATTATTTAGTTTCCAATTGATTTTCATTCTACTTTTCCCTGGCTCTTTCTTACATGTAATTTTTATTGCATCATGATCTGAGAAGGATGCATTTACTATTTCTGCCTTTCTACACTTGACTATTATATTTTTGTGCCCTAATACATGGTCAGTTTTTGAAAATGTGCCATGTACTGCTGAGAAAAAAGGTATATTCCTTTCTATCCCCATTCAATTTTCTCCAGACATCTATCATGTCTAACTTTTCTAGGAATCTATTCACCTCTTTCACTTCTTTCTTATTTATTTTTTGGCTAGATTTATCTAATTCTGAGAGGGGGAGATTCAGATCCCCCACTAGTATAGTATTCCTGTCTAATTCCTCTTGTAACTCATTTAACTTCTCTTCTAAGAACTTGGATGCTATACCACTTGGCGCATACATATTTAATATTGATATTACTTCATTATCTATAGTACCTTTAAGTAAGATGTAATTTCCTTCCTTATCTAATCCTCTTCTAATGAGATCTATTTTTGCCTGCACTTTGTCTGAGATAAGGATTGCTACCCCTGCCTTTTTTACTTTAGCTGAGGCATAATATATTCTGCTCCAGCCTTTTACCTTTACTCTGTGTGTATCTCTCTGCTTCAAATGTGTTTCTTGTAAACAGCATATTGTAGGGTTCTGTTTTTTAATCCACTCTGCAATTCGCTTCCGTTTTATAGCAGAGTTCATCCCATTCACATTCACAGTTATTATTACTGACTGTCTACTCCCCTCCATTCTATTTACCCCCTTTGTACTTTTCCCCCCTTCTTTCACCCTATTCCTCCTCACCGACGTTTTACTTCTTACCCCTGCCTCCCCCGATCTGCCCTCCCTTTTTATCACCCCTCTCGCTTTTCTTTACCCTTTTCTCCCTTGCTTTTGTCCTCCCTTCTATCAGTTCCCCCTTTCCCTTCTCCTTTTGTTTCCCTAAAGAATGAGTTAAGTTTCTTTATCCCAATGAATGTATATGTTATTCTCTCTTTGAGTCAGATCTAATGAGAATAGGGTTGAAACCATGTTCCCCCCTCCTTTCTTTCCCTCTATTATAATAGGTTTTTTTCCACCTCTTCATATGATATAATTCATCCCATTCCACCTCCCCTTTCCTCTCCTTCCCATAGACTCCCTTTTTAACCCCTTAATTCTTTTGTATCATCACATCAAAGACAATTTGTATTTATACCCTCTATGTAAAGTCCTTCTCTCTGCCCAAATACACTTACAGTTCTTAAGAGTTATGAGTATTATCTTCCTGTGTAGGGATATAAACAGTTTAACCTAATAGGGTAACTTTTTTTTTTTCCCCTCTGTTTACCTTTTTAATCTTCTCTTGAGTCTTGTATGTTGAGATCAAATTTTTTATTCAGTTCTGGTCTTTTCACCAGGAAAGATTGAAAGTCCCCAATGTCATTAAATGTCCATCTTTTCCCCTGAAAGAAAATGCACATTTTTGCTGGGTAATAGATTCTCAGCTGCAATCCAACTCCTTTGCCTTCCGGAATATCATATTCCAAGCCTTGCGGTCCTTTAATGTTGAAGCTGCCAGGTCCTGAGCAATCCTGACTGTGGCTCCATGATATTTAAATTGCTTCTTTCTGGCTGCTTGGAGTATTTTCTCCTTCACCTGATAATTCTGGAATTTGGCTACAATATTCCTTGGAGTTTTCCTTTGGGGGTCTCTTTCAGGAGGTGATTGGTGGATTCTTTCAGTGATGATTTTATCCTCTGATTCTATGTTATCAGGGCAGTTCTCCTTAATAATTTCCTGGAATATGGTGTCTAGATTCTTTTTCTGGTCATGGTTTTCAGGCAGTCCAATGATTCTCAAATTGTCTCTCCTGGATCTGTTTTCCAGATCAGTTGTCTTTCCAATGAGGTATTTCACATTTTCTTCTATTTTTTTCATTTTTTTGATTCTGCTTGACTGATTCCTGGTGTCTCATGGATTCCTTATCTTCCAGCTGTCCCACTTTAATTTTTAAGGCATTGTTTTCTTCAGTGAGATTATGCACCTTTTTTTCCATTTGGCCAGATGAATTTTTTAAGGTATTGTTTTCTTTAGTGAGATTATGCACCTTTTTTTCCATTTGGCCAAATGAATTTTTTAAGGCTTTGTTTTCTTCAGTGAAATTACGTGCTTCCTTTTCCAAGCTGCTGATTCTTTTTTCATAGTTTTCTTGTTTTGCTTTCATTTTTCTCCCCATTTTTTCTTCTACCTCTCGCAATTGATTTTTAAAATACTTTTTGAGCTCTTCCAGGAAGGCTTTTTGGTCTTACGACCAATTCACCTTCCCTTGGGAGGCTTCAGATGTAGGCAATTTGAGGCTATTGTCCTCATCTGAGTTTGTGTTGGCTTCTTCCCTATTGATACAGAAGCTCTCACTGGACAGGGCTCTTTTTTGCTTCTTACTCATTATTGCAGCTTATTTATTTATTCTTTAAGTTGAGGTCTGCTCTGGGGACACCAGGGTCCCTGTTTTGGGCTTCTTGTGCAGGGGTATAGGTGCTGTGTGACTGGGTTTTTACTCTGAGGCCTTTATGGTGTGTAGAGATCCCCTGCCCTGCACTTCCTGTCTGATGGTGCTTGGCCAGCCAGTCACTGGACCCCAGTGTCTGATCCTGCCTGACCCGTTCATGGCCCTCCGCGCCAGTGCAGGTAGGTTTTTCCACTGTCCTTCTTGGCCACCAGATTTTTGAATGAGGTTCCAGGGGCCTCAGTTGTTCGGCTGTGGCCCGCAGCTCCTGCTGACTTGCCCCGACCCCCTCGGCGCTGGGCTGCTGCCCTGCACTGGGCCTCCCTTTTGCCCAAGTCAGACCAACCTTTTCCTGAAGTCTTCTAAATTATCTGTGGTTGGAGGACTGTGTCTCTCTGTCTCTTTGCAGGTTCTGTAGTTTCAGAATCCGTCCAGAGGCTTGATTTAATGTTCGTTTTGAGGAAACAGAAGGAGAGCTCAGGCAGCTTGCTGCTTCCTGTCAGCCATCTTGGCTCTGCCCCCAAAACTGACAATCTTAATGAAATGGATAAACATTTACAAAAATATAAACTACCCCTATTAACCAAAGTGTAAATAAAATACTCAACCCTATCTTAGAAAAAATAAATTGAAGAAGCCATCAATGTGCTCCCTAATAAAAGAATCTGCCCAAACCAGATTAATTTATTAGTGAATTTTACCAAATATTTAAAGAACAATTATTCCCAGTACAATAAAAGCTATTTGAAAAAAATCGGTAAAAAAGGAATACTGGCAATTACTTTTATGATACATATATTTTGATACCTAACTGGGGAGAATAAAAACAGAGAATAAAACTATAGACCAGTTTTCTTAATGAATACCAGCATAAAAATATTTAATAAAATAATAGCAAGGAGATTACAGTAACATGTCACAACGATTTTAAAGTATGACTAGGTGGCATTTGTACCAGTGATGTAGGGCTGTTTAAATGTTAGAAAAACTATCAGCATAATTGACTGTGTACATAAAAAATATGATTATATCAACAATAGTAGAAAAAGATCAACAAATACAACACCCATTCCTATTAAAAATTGTAGGAAGGGGGCAGCTAGGTGGCGCAATGGATAAAGCACCAGCCCTGGATTCAGGGGTGCCTGAATTCAAGTCCGGCCTCAGATACTTGACACTTTCTAGCTGTGTGACCCTGGGCAAGTCACTTAAGCCCCATTGCCCCCCACAAAAAATAGTAGGAAGCATAGGAATCAATAGCACTTTTCTCAAAATAAATAGTGTCCATCTAAAACCAAGAGCAAATATTATGTGTAATGGGGATCAACTTGAAGCCTCACCAATAAGATCATGAGTGAAGCAAGGATGCCTACTATCAACACTATTATACAATTTTGTACTAAAAATGCTAGCTATAGCAATAAAAGAAAATAAAGACTGAAGGAATAAGAATAGGCAATGAGGAAACAAAACTATCACTCTTTGCTGATGATATCATGATATATTTAAAGAAGCCTAGAGAATCTACTAAAATTGGTTGAAATAATGATTTCAATAAATTTGCAGGATATAAAAAATCCACATAAATCATCACTATTTCTATATATTACCAGAAAAACCTAACAACAAAAAAGAAGTTAGTGGCAGAAGGCATATGAATGATATCAGATAAGGAAGAAGGGGAAAGAAGCTCACAGAGAATGGCTTCAATTTTAGATTTGGCAATGAAGAGATCATTGGTAACTTTGGAGAGAACAGTTTTAGTTGAATGATTAGGTCAAAAGCTGGATTTTAGAGAATTAAAAAGAAAATGAGAGAAAAGGATGCAGAAGTACCTGTTGTAGATAATCTCAAGGAGATTAGCCAAAGAGGTAGAAGCTACATGAGATGATAGATAGTAGGAATGGATGTATCAAGTGAAGGCTAATGATGGGGAGACATGAGCATGTTTGTAGGCATTTGGGAAGCAATAGGTAGACAATGAGAGATTGAAGATAAGTGATAAATTGGGCATAATGTAGGGGAACATTCTTTTGGATAAGATGGGAAGGAATTACCATATATATGTAGAGGGGTTTGCATTAATAAGAAAGACTTCCTTATGTGAGGGTGAAGAAGAAAAACATAGAAGTCATTTTGGTGATATTAGATGAGAAGGAGGAGAATACTCTTGAGCAATGACTTCAATTTCTTTTCAGCAAAATTTGAGGAAAAGTTCTCAGATGAAAGGATGGAAGGAGGGGGGATTCATAGGCAGTTTGAGATGAATGGGATAGTGAATTGATTTGGAAGGTATAAAAAGAGGTCCTTGCAAAAAAAGAAAAAAAAGAGTTCCTTGCCATGGGAACGGCCAAGTTGTGGTTATGTAATATAAATTTGTTGTGGACCCAGTTACCATGGTTTTGTAATTTTCTCCAGATTTGTTTAAGAGCAACACTGTAGGAGCCAAGGCAAGCAACAGTGGGAACAATCCAAACTAAGGTTTGTCTGGGCAAGGTCATCAACACAAAGGGAATAAGGGACTCAAGAGAAAATGAAAATGTAGAGTTGAACTGATTTACCAGTGGGCCATAAGAGAAAAGAAGTAATTATAAATAGTCTAGGGGTGATAAGCTGGAAAAGAACTATGGAATCAAGATATTGGAGATTATAGTGAGGAGGGAGAACAGAGTTAATGATTTCAAGACTGAGTGAGAGGTGGAATAACAACAAATTGTGATCAGATAAGGGAATTTCAGAGTTTGTGAACATGGAAATGTTTGCCATTACTATTTGTTGATAATGGCAGGATTAAGGATTTGGATACCTTGGTGTGTGGTTAAAGGAAGCTAGTATGCCATGCAAAATGTATAAGTTAAGGAACTATGAGGTTAGGGTGTCTGAAGAATTATCAGTATGAATGCTACAGAATATTCCAAGGTTGCTATGTTATATGCCTTTTTCTTCTCTCTCCTATCTCTAAACCATCACTACTTCCACAGCTGTGACTCAGTATTGTTATAAATCTCCTCACTGACCATTTCCACTTTCAAACTCTGTCACTACTTCTGATAAATGTGGCTGTTGCTCTCTTTCCTTCCACTTTTCTTTTTCTCTCCAGTTCCTCTTACCTGTTCCATTAGACTATTACTTCTCTTGAGGGAAGAAAGAAATTAGTTTTAACCCTTGTAGTCTGATTCTAAATACAGACAATTTTTACTTCACTAATATCTCTGGTCTTCCCGACTCTATATACTACATCTGATTAGAAATTTATACTTGTGAAAAGTTAGCAAGGAGAAAAATTCAACATTTAATATGTTAACCGTCTCCCTTTTATCTTTATGTCACCAAGTAAGTCTAATTTATTATTTCATAGTTCTATGAATCAAATATTTACTTTTAATTTCTCAGTAACCTTTAAGTGCTTCTTATTTCAATATCAACAAAATCCTAGCTTATCATCTTAGAAATGCCAATGATTTTGTTATTGCTCATCAAACTAACACAGTTAGACATTAAGCATCAAATTATCTTGAACGTTTCCTTCTCTTCTGTCCTTGAACTTACTCATCTGACCATGTGGAATATATACTCATGTTTTCAAAGTTCCTTTAGGAATGAGTAGTGTCATTAAAGAAATTACTCTGGAACTTTTCTTTGTTTGGCCATTCTTTTGCTACATTTCTCTTCATGTGGTACTTAGTGATCTTCAGCACCAATCTCTTTGGGTAATGAAAATAGATTTTATATATCTCAACTGCTGCAAATCCTAGCTAATACCTACTGTTTGGAAGTAGAGGATGTGAAAGCTGAAGCTTGGAAATAATGTTACTGGGAGATTTAGAACAACAATAAACTCAAGCAAACACACCCTCCAGTTCTCCTTCAGTGTTGTTTGTTCAATAGCCTCATTCTAAATTGAGTGTACAAATAACCCCATGCAGTGATGATAGAAAATTAGCCTGAAAAAATGTATCAAATACCAAGTTCCAAACAGGGAATAAAAAACCCAACTGACCTTATGGGGCACAAGCCAAAGATGCTGCTAAAGAAGAATTTTGTGAATGAAGGTATAAAAATATAGCAAAGATCTGAATGATGTTTTGTTGTATGCCTCTGTGTTATATATTTTTTTAAATTACCACTGTTAAAGTAAAAGATTACAGAGCAAGGAACTTGGGAATCTAAAGCAATGATTAACACTTTTATATTAGATTCTGTAAGCCTTAAGACCCTGGGTAAATTAGAGGAAGTGAAAAAAAGAAATATAAAAGAAATCTTAAAATGGTACCTTTATATTCAATTTTCCCCAAAATAAGGGAGACTTTGAAGAATTTTGTTTATTTTTATCTGTTCACCAATCTCTAAATGTGGATCAGTTGTTTCATTGGCATAGAGATAGAAATTCACTCCATTGATAAAACTGGTCTATAAAATAGTCTTAAAGAATAGTTTTATGCTTTCTCTGATCTCTAAGTATGGATCTATGATTTATTTGGTATGTCAAAATAATAGAGAGGAATTTTCCTACTTTAATGAACTAATCTATAACATCATCTTTGGAATTTCCTTAGATACTGTGTAATTAAGTGAATGAAAAGGATCACATAGCTAGAAAGTGAGAGAAGCAGGAGTGAAATTCATGTCTTCCTGATTCAGTACTAGCCCTCTATCCATTACACCATGCTATCTTTATTGTTTTCAGCAAAGAATTTTTTTTTTAAATTGAGGGAGAGAGGAAGAAAGGAAGGAAGGAAGGAAAAAAGGAAGGGAGGGAGGGAGGGATGGAGGGAGGAAGGCAGGAAGCTGTGAAAATCAACCAAAATAAGATTGAATGGGAAGAATCAGATTGAATTTAGTCCTTTACCATTCTGGTAGTATCACAAATTATGCAGTCCTAATGGAAGATTTTGGGGAAGTTTCTTCTTATCATTTATTTATGAGTCCCAATAACAATGCCAAGTGAAGATGACTGTTCTTTTTCATTTATGTATTTATTTTTACCTTTCTTTTCCATTTAAATTTTGACTTTCATATTCTCTCTCTCTTCTACCATTGACTGGGAAGGCAAACAAGATGAAATTAATTATACATTTGAAATAATAGAAACACATATTTCCATTTTAGCCATATCATAGAGAGAAAGAAACAAAGAAAAAAGGAAAGAAGCAAAGAAGGAAGGAAGGAAGGAAGGAAGGAAGGAAGGAAGGAAGGAAGGAAGGAAGGAAGGAAGGAAGGAAGGAAGGAAGGAAAGAAAGAAACTGTGAAAATCAGCCAATATAAGATTGAGTGGGAAGAATTAGATTGAATTTAGTCCTTCTTCACCATTCTGGTAAAATCCCAAATTATGCTGTCCTGATGGAAGATTCTAGGGAAGGATTTTTAACTTATTGTTTATTTATGAGTTACAATAACAATGAAAACTGAAGATGTCTATTCTTTTTTTATTTATGTATTTATTTTACCATTCTTTTCTTTTTGAATTTTTAATTTCAAATTCTCTCTCTCTCTTCCACCACTGACAGAGAAGGCAAACAACATGATATTAATGATACATGTGAAATCATACAAAATATATTTCCATTTTAGCCATGTGAAAGAAAGACAGAAAAAAACAAAGAGGGAGGGAGGGAAGGAAGGAAGGAAGCAAGCAAGCAAGCAAGCAAGCAAGCAAGCAATATTTTCCATTTTTGTCATATTAGCCAATCTGATAGGTGTCAGGTGGTATCTCAGAGTTGTTTGAATTTGCATCTCTCTAATAAATAGTGATATAGAGCATTTTCTATTCAATTCTGGTCTTTTCCTCAGGAAACCTTGAATGTCCCCAGTGTCATTGAATCTACATCTTTTCCCCTGAAAGAGAATGCTCAATTTTTCTGGGTAATAGATTCTTGGCTGCAGTCCAAGCTCCTTTGCCTTCCAGAAAATCATATTCCAAGCCTTGTGATCCTTTAATGCTGAAGCTGCTAGGTCCTGAGAAATCCTGACTGTGGCTCCATGATATTTAAATTGCTTCTTTCTGGCTGCTTAGAGTATTTTCTCCTTCACCTGATAATTCTGGAATTTGGCTACAATATTCCTTGGAGTTCTCCTTTTGGGGTCTCTTTCGGGAGGTGTTCAGTGGATTCTTTCAATGACAATTTTATCCTCTGATTCTATAATATCAGGGCAGTTCTCCTTAATAATTTCCTGGAATATGTTGTCTAGATTCTTTTTCTGATCATGGCTTCCAGGCAGCCCCATCATTCTCAAATTGTCTCTCCTGAGATATTTCACATTTTCTTCTATTTTTTTTTCATTCTTTTGTTTTTTATTTCTTGATGCCTCATGGAGTCATTAATTTCCAGTTTCCTAATTCTACTTTTTGAGGAATAATTTTCTTCAGTGAGTTTTTGTATCTCTCTTTTTTTTCCATTTGGCCAATGCTCCTTTTAAAGTACTTCTTTTTAGCATTAAGCTGATTCTGTTTTATTATGTGTTTTTTCCTTCTCTATTTTTCCTTTTTACTTCATTATCTTTTCATAATTTTCTTGCATCATTCTTTTGTATTTTCTAAAATTTTCCTGTACCACTAATCACATTCTTCAACTCTTTTAGTGTCTATTTTTATTTATTTTTTTATTTTTAAGCATCCTTTTAAAATTTTTTCCTATTATTTAGAATTTTATTTTCCCTAAATTACATGTAAAAACACTTTTAACATTGATTTTTAAAACTTTGTGTTCCAAATTATCTTCCTCCTTCCCTCCCTCCCCACCCCCCCAAAACACAAGCAATTCAATATGTTATATATGGGTAATCATTTAATTCTTTAGCTCCTTTAGGAATTCTTATTGCTCTTTGGCCCAATTAGACTTTTTCTTTGGGGGCATTGCTTGTAGCTGGCTTCACATTGTTGGTTTATTCTGTGTTCATATATTGATTTTCCCTGCCACTATAGCAGCTTCTTATGGTCTAGTTATTTTTGCCCTTGTTTGCTCATTTGCCCAGCCTATTTTTGACTTTGAACTTTATATTGAAATTGGGCTTTGCTAACCTCAGAGAGGAGAGACACTGTATCAAACTTCAGACTTTTTAGTGCTGCTGTTTTCAAACCAATTTCTAGGGTTCTAAAAGTTTTTTGGTGATTCTATGGTGGTCATATGGGAAAAGGTGCAGTCCCTGCTCTCCTAGACTCAGTCTACTCTTTAACCAGTAAGATCCACTTATAACCTACAGCCATAAGTACTAGCACTTCCCTTTGTCTTGGAACTGTGACCATGAGCTTTGCTCCCTTGTGACGAACTCCACCATTACTTTCTACTCTATAATTGCAACCCAGAATTGCATATGAACAGTGGAGTTGCCAATCAGTTTCAGTACTTAGTGCAAAGAGTTCCCCACAATCTCTTTCTGACAGGTTGTCCCACCACCCTACTGTTTCTGGGCTGAGATCTTCTAAAGATGGTAGTGGTAGTAGTGGTGGTGGTGATGCTGTTGGTGCTGTTGCTACTGCATCTGCTGTTATTGCTGTTGCTGCTTCCTTTTCTGCTTTTGCTCTGGAACTGTGCCTAACATGTTTTTTCACACCTTTCCTACTGACCTCCTAAGTTGTCTAAGGCTAGAAAAATATCTCCTTATGAAATTTTGTTGATTCTGCCTCTCCAAAGTATGAATTGAGGCATTATTTTTAAATTGTTAAAAGGGGGATAGTGGAAGAGTTCATCTCAGTCTACATCTGTACTCTTCCTCCTTGGTTCTGCTTTAAAATGTCTATTCTTAAATTTAAAATTATTCATCATTAGCTTCAACTTCTGATGCACTAGGTTTTTCAGGAAGCATAAGTTTGAGTTTATTATTTTGTTTGAGAAAATTCACAACACATTTAGCTTTTTCTAAGATTTATTTTCCCTTTCTGAATAATTCCTAGTTTTTCTGGGTAAAACATTCCTAAACCACTTGTTATAAATTATGAATAAACTGAACCTCCCACTTTTACCTGCTTCACATCCATGTACACATATAACAAGAGTTCTGAATTTTATGTGCATTGAAAATTAAATCTCTGTAAAACTTTTCTCTTTTAAGAAATGGCCAACTTTATTGGCATCCCTCAGTACATTTCATTTAGTCAAAGGAATTGGTGTTCTATTTGGCATTCAGTGGGCCCTTGTAAAATTGATCTCTTCTTTTATCACCACTGTGTATTTCATTTCTAATAAAAAGAGAGTAAAATAATTTGAGGGTGGAAATTTTCCCATATAAGGTTGTACACTTAGCTTCTTAGAATCTATAAATATATCAATTGAATTTATAATTTCATCCTTCTAGGAAATTTACTCTTGAATTTTAAAAACACAACTGCAAACTAACCTCTGATTCCTAAATGTCAGCATCAGGCCATATGTGGCCATGAGACAAGGTGTGCTTCAGAGAAAAAAAAAAAAGGATCTGTTCTAAGGAACCAGGTTTGAAAGGTGGTAAATTAAGGTGTAAGAAGACTGGAAAGGTAGATTGGGAGGGAAAGGTTATGAAAAGCTTTGAATGTCAATATGAGGATTCTAAATTTTATGGAGATGAAAGGGAGTTTATGGAATATATTTTCTAGGGGAGTGAAATGTTCAAATCTTCAGTTTAATAAAATTAATTTAACAGCTTAGTGGAGGGTAAACTAAATTTTGAGAGTTGAGGCAGGAACACCAATGAGCAGGCCATAGCAATAAAGGCATACACCAAAGTTGTGGCAGTGTTAGTCCAGGATTCTTGATAAATGCAATTGGACTGTCTGCCCCACGTCATAATTTCAAGCAACTTGGCTCAAGTCAGTGTATATTGGCAAATGTATGCTGCACACGAGTAAAGTTGGATCTGCTATAGCTGATTTTTTAAAGTATTTTATTATTTTCCAGTTACATAGAAGGATAGTTTTCAACATTTGTTTTTACAGGATTTTTAGTTCCAATTTTTTTCTTGCCCCCTCTCTTCCCTCCCTCCACCCCAAGATAGAAAGAAGTCTGATATAAGTTGTATACACACGAGCACATTAAACATATTTCTACATTAGTCATCTTGTGAAAGAAGAATCAGAGCACAAGGGAAAACCTCAAAAAAGAAGGAAAAATACAGTCCAAAAGTAGAAACAGTATGGTTCAATCTGCATTCATAATTCACAGTTCTTTTATCTAGATTTTGAGAACATTTTCTATCATGAGTTCTTTGAACTTGTTTTGGATCATTGCACTGATGAGAAGAGCAAAGTCTATCACTATTGTTCATCACACAATGTTGCTGTTAATGTGTAAAATGTTTTCCTGGTTCTGCTCCTCTCACTCAGCATCAGTTCATGTAAGTCCTCCCAGGTTTCTCTGAACTCCTCCTGCTCCTTGTTTCTTATAGCACAATAGTATTCCATTACATTCATATATCACAACTTGTTTAGCCATTCCCCTATTGATGGGCATTCCCTCGATTTCCAATTCTTTGCCACCACAAAGAGAGCTAGTGTAAAGATTTTTGTACATGTGGGTCCATTTCCCTTTTCTATAGTCTCTTTGGGATACAGACCTAACAATGGTACCACTGGGTCAAAGGCTATGAACAGTCCCAAAGCCCTTTGGGCATAGTTCCAAATTGCTCTCCAGAATGGTTGGATCAGTTCACAGCTCCACCAACAATGCATTAGTGTTCCAATTTTTTCACAGCTTCTCCAACATTTATTATTTTCCTTTTTTGTCATATGAGCCAATCTGATAGGTGACAGGTGGTACCTCAGAGTTGTTTTAATTTGCATATCTATGATCAATAGTGATTTAGAACATTTCTTTCATATGGTAATAGATAGCTTTGACTTCTTCATCAGAAAACTGCCTGTTCATATCCTTTGACCATTTCTCAATTGGGGAATAATTTACATTCTTATAAAATTGATTTAGTTCCCTACATATTTTAGAAACGAGGCCTGTATCAGAAATGCTGGCTGTAAAAATTGTTTCCCAGCTTTGTGCCTCCCTTCCAATTATGGCTGCATTGCTTCTGTTTGTACAAAAACTTTTTAATTTAATGTAATCAACGTCTTCCATCTTGCATTTCATAATATTCTCTAACTCTTGTTTGGATATAAATTATTTTCCTCTCCATAGATCTCAGAGGTAAACCCTTCCTCTCCTAATTTATCTATCGTATCACATTTTATGTCTAAATCTTGAACCCATTTTGACGTTACTTTTGTATAAGTTGTAAGATGTTGGTCTATGCCTACTTTTTGCCATACTATCTCCAGTTTTCCCAGCAGTTTTTGTCAAATACTGAGTTCCTATCCCAGAAGCTGGAGTCTTTGCATTTATCAAACAGTATATTACTATGTTATTTACCACTGTGTCTCCTGTACCTAACCTCTTCCAGTGACCTTCCACTCTATTTCTTAGCCAGTACCAAATACTTTTGATGACTGCCACTTTATAGTATAGCTTCAAATTTGGTTTGGCTAGCCCACCTTCCTGTGCATTTTTTTTTCATTATTTCCCTTGATATTCTTGACCTTTTGTTCTTTCAGATGAATTTTGTTATTATTTTTGCTAGCATTATAAAATAATTTTAGGTAGTCTGATTGATGTGGTACTGAATAAGTAAATTAGATAGAATTGTCATTTTTATTATATTAACTTGGCCTATCCATGAGAAATTTTTTCCAATTATTTAGCTCTTATTTTATTTGTGTGAAAAGTGTTTTGTAATTGTGTTCATTTAGTTACTGGGTTTGACTTGACAGGTAGACTCCCAAGTATTTTATATTGTCTGCAGTTACTTTATTTTTTGTTTGTTTGTGTGTGTGTGTGTGTGTGTGTGTGTTGTTTTGTTTCTATTGTGATGCAATTGGGATTAAGTGACTTGCTCAGGTTCAAACAGCTTGTAGGTGTTAACTGTCTTAGGCTGGATTTGAACTTAGGTCCTCCTGAATCCAGGACCAAAGCTCTATCTACTGTGCTACCTAGCTGTACCCTACAGTTATTTTAAATGGCATTTCTCTTTCTATCTCTTACTGCTGAGGTTTGTTGATCATGTATAGAAATGCTGATGGTTTATGTGAATTTATTTTATATCGTGCAACTTTGCTAAAGTTGTTCATTATTTCAAGTATTTTTGTTGATTCTCTAGGATTCTCTAAGTATACCATCATATCATCTGCAAAGAGTGATAGTTTTGTTTCCTCCTTGCCTATACTAATTCCTTTGATTCCTTTTTCTTCTCTTATTGTGCTATAGCTGATTTTAAAGTAGTTCTTTTCTTCAAGTCCTCTCAATCTCTCAATACAGTTAAGTATTCATATTTGGCTTCCTCTGTGTGCTTTAGTTGCCCATGCTTTGTAGGCAAGTAAAGATTGGAGAAGTAAACTTGGAACCTTTGACCCAGTATCCAGTTTCCTTCTCTGTGTCCAGACTAAATACACATTATTACTATTCATTTGTTTTTCGATCCAGCCAAAATGATTATGAGCTGCTTCTCATATGTAGCATTTGATTTCCTACCTGTCCACTTTCCATCAGTACTTTGAGTCTGGAAGACATTCTATCCTGACCTTGGAACCATGATCTCCATTTAAGGCTCAGTTGTGTTCCTACCTGTTTCAAATTCTCCTTCAATAGGACTTTCCTAATTTCTTCAGTTGTTAATGATGTGACACATGCAATTGCTTTGTATTCATTTTGTACATATTCTGTGTAACACACAGCCCATTTGATTGGAACTCTGCATTAGTGAAAGATAATTACTCCTAGCTTGCATGAAAAGTAAAATTGACAAGAACTTGGGAGAAAAGAAAAAAAAAGTTCTTCATGCCTTCAGCTTCAAAAGAAGGCAAGTGGTCATAGACTTTCTTAAGGTTTTTGAAGGAAGAAAAAGACTATTTGAAGAACTCAGCATAATCGAGCAACTGGCTCCTCTACATATCAGCTTTTTCACAGTCTTCTTCCTCTTTAGTGACCTAACAGGATTCTTTATCTTCTTATTTTCTCTCAAGCTAGAAGCTCGAGCACTAGAATCTCTTTTCTCTATCCAAATTTCACCAACTCCCCTCTCACAGGATTAAAATAAAATAATCAATCTCTACTAATAAAGAGAGTCCCATTCACTTCTATGAACATTTTGTAAGGGAATGGAGATGGTACATTAGTGAGCAGTGATAAAATTGAAAGAATGAAAAGAACATTAGCAAAATGTTATTTTGCTGTCTGCTGTTGTGTGTCTTTCATTTTTGAAGAGGACCATGACATTACAGTAAATTGGATTTAAATGAGGCAGGGCTTTGCAAAGTCACCAAACTCACTTTCTCCTCCAGAGCAGTCTGGGTCCAGTGGCAAAATATATATCTGGATGACTAGTGATGGCCCAGAATGTTCAAGGCCCTGGGGTTAAGTGACTTGCCCAGGGTCACACAACTAGTAAAGTTTATGACATCTGATTTGAACTAAGATACTCCTAACTTTGAGGCCAGCACTTTATCTACTGTGTCACCTAGCTGTTATTTTAAAACTGTGGTGTTTAAAAGCTAAATGTGGGTTCTAATCTGCCCCCACCCAGTTTTGGGGGAAGCTGGCTAAAATCACTGATAAATTCAGCAAGAGTTTAGGCTTTTAGGTATTTATTAAAGAGTAGAGACAACACAGGGGATCCATAACATCACAAAAGTCTATCTACTTTCTTTCTGCTTTCCTCTCTTTCTCTGTCCACCTTTTCTCCCACCAAACCAAAGTCCCAAATGACAAGAGGTCCCCTCCTTTTTTTCTGTCTCCCTCCATGCTGGTTCCTCCATGAAAAAGAGAGACCACTTCAGCGAGCCAGCCTCCACTTCCTAGTTCCTGTCTCCTTCCCTCTCCAAAGAGGAAGGTCCTTCAAGCCAATTGGTTGAAAGTGGTCTCCTTCTGACATCAGTAGTCCATAGCCTCTGAGAACAACACATCAGTCAGGGCCAGCCACGTGTGGTCTCCATCCAATCACCCTTAAGGAGGTACTCAGTCAGTTTCTCAGTCTCACCCAATTCAAACAATTCTAAATCAATTTTCAGGTGAGACCCCTGGGCATCTGCCAAATCCCATTATTTTATCACAATACATAGAAGGAGAGATAAAGACGTTTGTTATCATCATGCTAAATTTAATATATTTATATTATATACATTATTAAAAAAACTATATGTGTGTGCACATATGTGTATATATACACATATGCACACAGATATATATGCTGTATATAAGCTATATATAAATAACTTCTTATACACATAAACTTATAAACATGCATATACATATACATATATATGTGTGTGTGTATATATATATACACATATATATGTGTGTGTGTATATATATACATATATATATATATATATATTCTCATACAAATTTCTTTCTTCTGGTTATTCAAAGTTGCATTTTTCTTTTTTAAATTAAAAAGAAAGAAAGCCTGCAGAGAATTTGGTGGTATGTTGTCTAGAAAAACTTTATGTTACAGAGGACATATTAGATGAGACTGGAAGAATACTAAAGAGATATGAAATGGGGAGAGTCATGATGAGCCATTTCCCCACTCTGGTACAATGTAAGCTTCTTGAAAGCAAAGACTTGTGCATTTCTGTATTTGTTTTTTCAGTGCCTAACTAGTTGGAGGTACTTAATGTTTGTTCATTGATTTATTCTTTTAGCTGTTGGAATTCACATCTTTTGCTCAAACCCCCTGCCTAGTTCCTGACCTGTTGCTATCAAGACACTTTGGTCTGAGTTTCTAACTCTACATTGCTAGAGTTGCTTAAAATGTTGCTGCTGTATGACTCCTTTTCTTCTGGGATACTCTTAATTTGAGAAAGCTTTTCTTCTCTTATGATGCTGTAACTCTGTGTACTGTTTTATTGTCATTGAGAGTTAACCATTCATCACTTAAGGATGATTCATTCCAGCTCCTGGTGCTACTTAAGCCTTTCACAAAGCTGAGACAAAAACTTGTTCAGACAAAACATTTAGTTACTTTCATGAGGCTCAATCAAATAGATTGGTTGGAAACCCCTCCATGTTTGATAGAATACAATAGCTTTTCCAATACAGTTTAATAAAATGTTATGTTGGGTGGATACAGGTCAATGGTTAAGACATTCTGTCTGAAATCGTGGACACGATTTTATAGAGTTCAAACTGGTTGTTCATAGTCATGAAGAAACATTCTGGAAACAAGAATTTGCCTTTTTTCTAGGGAATAAGAGGAGATCAGGATATTATCCTACCTCAAAATTAGCATTTGAGCAATTTATTAGGGTTTGGTGGGTTTAGGATTAAGGACAATAGACAAAAAGTTTAAACTTGACCTTTTATGGAACTAATCTCATCATCTTAAATCTCTGTATCCTCTGCCATTTTTACTTTATTCTAATCTCTCCTGAAGAGGTGCCCTTTCTCTTCATGAAGGCAAATCACTCTACATGTACCTTTGTTCTATCTATCCCTCTTCTCTAGAATAATTCCATTCTTACCTATCTTTTCTCTCTCTAATATATCCTAATGTACAATTTCCTTCCCTGCGACTTCAGTTGGCTGGCCACAAACCTGTAGATTTTTAGTTATTCCCAATTTGGGGGAATAATATTTAGTTAAATATTTATTAAATCCCTACCCTGGCCCAGAAGAAAGTGAGGAGAGATCAGCCATCTTACAAAGAGAGGCTAGAGGGTTATTTTTGTTGTTATTTTCCAAAGATAGGAACAGGGGTTATTTGGGGATATTTGAAGAGAATGAGAGAAGTGAGAAGTGACATTTATCTCACAGGAGGACAATCTGGGACAACAGCAGGTGGTACCTACCACATCCGTACTTTCCTTCTTTAAGATGACCTCCATCTAAAAGGACAAGCTGGAAGATGCATGTGACTGTATGTGTTTTATCACCCAATAGTAGGATGTTCACCCCCAGGAGCCTGGAACATGGAGAAAAATAAGATATTAGAGGAAAAAAATGAGCATGCCCTACCCTGTTTGCCTTTCTTTTTGTGTTATCTTAAGTTTATTATGTTAAAATATATATGCCAAATCTTATATAATTTTTCATAAATACCTGTGGTAAAACATGTCTTTATATTGTTAAATGTGTGGTGTTTGTTTGTGGCATATGCCTTCAAGGGGAGTCAAATAGAAGAACGAGATATTTTCCTAGTTCAGGGCTGGAAGTTCAAACCCTAACCCATGAGAACTGTTCTCTAACTAGTGGAATAAGCATGAAGTATTTCATAACTACCCTTCTACAGGCAGATTTGTTTTGAATATTGTCCCTGTTTTATAAATCTCCCACATAAACAAAAGTCAAGTCATACCAATCCCTCCATGACTGCTGGCTCATTCCCTATTGATTACAAACATGCCCCTGTCTTCCCCAACCTCAAAAAAAATCTTCACTTGAACCTTCTATCCCCACTATCATCCTTTATCTCTTCTGCCTTTTGTGGCAAAAGGCTATCTACAATAAGTGCTTCTGCCTCCACTTTCTGCCCTCTCACTCTCTTCTTAGCTGCTTACAGTCTAGCTTCATACCTCATCTTTTCGCTGAAACTGCTCTGTCTGTAGTAACTAATGCTCTCTTAATTGCAGACCAATGGTCTTTTCTTCATCCTCACTCTACTTGACCATCTCTGAAGCCTTACAGCATCAATCATGCTCTTCTTGCAACTTTCTTTACTTTTTTTTGGATGCTACTTTATCCTAGTTCTTCTCTTTCCCTTCCAATCACTCTTTATTCTCCTTCACTGGTCCCTCATTCAGCTCATTCCATCTAACACAGTTATGTCTTGGTTCCTCTTATCTTCCCCCTCTATATTACTTCATTTGGTGATTTCATAAGTTCCCATGTATTTAACCACCATTTCTATCCTAACTATTCTCAAATCTGCTCTACTCTCTCTGCTAACCTCTAATGTGGTATGTCCAATTGCTATTCAGACATTTCAAATGGGATATAGAGTAAACAGGTTAAACTCAACATGTGAATTAAAACTCAACAAATGAAGTATCTTTTTCCTTAAACTCTACCTCTTTGCCTCCTGCTCTATGTCACTTATTACATTATATATATATATATATATACACACACACACACATACATACATACACGCACATATATACATATATATACATATATACATACACACACACACGCACATATATATATATATATATATATGTATATATTTCGGCAATTGGGGTTAAGTGATTTGTCCAGGGTCACAGGGTCACACAACTAGTAAGTGTCAAGTGCCTGAGTCTGAATTTGAACTCAGGTACTCTTGACTCCAGGGCCAGTGCTCTATCCACTGCTGCCCCTATGTCACTTATTACTATAGATGACAACACCATCCTCTTAGCCCTCAGGCTCCCAATCTATGTGTCATCCTTGATGGCTCACTATCCCTTACTGCCATATATCCCATCCATTGAGAAGGCCTGCTAATTTCACTTCTGCAATATCTCTTGAATATGCCCCCCTGTCTTTTTGACACTGCCATCACTCTAGTACAGGCCATCATTACCTCACTTCTAGATGATTAAAATATATCAGTGGTGGGTCTGCCTGCTTCAAGTCTCTCCTTACACCAATATATCCTTCAAACAGCCAACAAAGTCCTTTCCCAAATGTATAGGTGCAAAAATATAACCCTACTCAACAAACTCTAGTGACTTGCTACTCTTTCCAGGATCAAATAAAAAATCCTCTGCTTGGTCTTCAAAATTCTTCATAACCTAGCCCCGTCCTACTTTTTCAGTCTAGTTAAACCTTACTCCCCACTTTGTCCATTGACATGGGCCTAATTCCTGTTCCATGAACAAGGCACTTCATCTATTGACTTTGGGAATTTTCTCTCACTGTCCTCTAAGCTTAGAATCCTCTCTTTTTTCATCTCTATCTCCTAGATTCCCTAGCTTCCTTCACCTCTGAAATAAAATCTCATGTTCTACAGGAAGTCAACTCTATTGCCTTCCCTTTATCATATATATAGCTTATTTGTACACAAGTATTTGCTTGTCATCTCCCCCATTACATTGTGAGATATTTGAGGGAAAGAACAGTCTTTTGCCTCTCCTTTTGTCCTCATTTTTTCCCCTGGGATATAGTAAGTTCTTTTTTTTTTTCTGATAAAAGAATTTTATTTTTTTTCCAGTTACATGTAAAGACAGTTCTCAACATTTGTTTATACAAGCTTTCCAAATTCAGATTTTTCTCCCTCCCTCCCTCCCCCCCTCCCTAGACAGCAGGCAATCTGATATAGGTTATATACATATAACATTAAACATATTTCTGCATTAGTAATGTTATAAAAGAAAAATCAGAGTAATGAGGAAAAACCTCAAAATAGAAAAACAACAGCAGCAAAAGCAAAAGAAATAGTATGGTTCAATCAGCATCTATACTCCACAGCTCTTTTTTTTTCCTGCATTCGGAGATCCTCTTCCATCATGAGTCCCCTGGAACTCTTCTGTACCAATGTATTGGTGAGAAGAATCTAGTCCATCACAGTATATCAACACACAATGTTGATGATATTGTGTACAATGTTCTTCTGGTTCTGCTCATCTCACTCATCATCAATTCATGCAAGACCCTCCAGGTTTCTCTGAACTCCTCCAGCTCAGCATTTCTTACAGCACAATAGTATTCCATTATATTCATATACCACAACTTGTTCAGCCATTCCCCAATTGATGGGCATCCCCTCAACTTCCAATTCCTTGCCACCACATAAAGAGCAGCTATAAATATTTTTGTACATGTGGGTCCTTTTGCCCTTTTTATTATCTCTTTGGGGAAAATACCCAAAAATAATATTGCTGGGTCAAAGGGTGTGTACAGCTTTATAGCCCTTTGGGCATAATTCCAGATTGCTCTCCAGAATGGTTGGATCAGTTCACAGCTCCATCAACAATGCATCAGTGTTCCAATTTTCCAACAGCTTCTCCAACATTCAATATTTTCCTTTTTTGTCATATTAGTCAATCTGATAGGTGTCAGGTGGTACCTCAGAGTTTTTTTAATTTGCATCTCTCTAATCATTAGTGATTTAGAACATTTTTTCATATGGGAATAGATAGCTTTGATTTCTTCATCAGAAAACTGCCTGTTCATATCCTTTGACCATTTCTCAATTGGGGAATGACTTGGAGTCTTATAAATTCGATTAAGTTTCCTATATATTTTAGAAATGAGGCCGTTATCAGAAGTACTGGCCATAAAAATTGTTTCCCAGCTTTCTGCCTCCCTTCTAATTTTGGATGCATTGCTTCTGTTTGTATGAAAACTTTTTTAATTTAATGTAATCAAAATCATCCATTTTGCATTTCATAATATTCTCTGTCTCTTGTTTGGTCATAAACTGTTTTCCTTTCCAAAGATCTGAAAGGTAGACTATTCCTTCCTCTCCTAATTTACCTATGGTATCACCTTATGTCTAAATCACACATAGTAAGTTCTTAATAAATGTTTATTGACTAAATGTCATACACACTTCTTTATGTTTGTTTTGTTTTGTTTTTGTTTTGTTTTATGGGGCAATGAGGGTTAAGTGACTTGCCCAGGGTCACACAGCTAGTGTCAAGTGTCTGAGGATGGATTTGAACTCAGGTCCTCCTGAATCCAAGGCCAGTGCTTTATCTGCTGTGCCACCTAGCTGCCCCTCACACTTCTTTATGTTTAAAAGCAAACAAACAAAAAGCCTTCAGTAGATCATACCGTCCCTGCTAACTTTTATTGGAGTGTAGCTTTCCATACTATCAGACAGTCCTTGGTGGGGGGTGGGGGGGAGTCTAGACTCAGGGCTTTCACTTTTTCTTTTCTTAATCCCCTTAATTGTGGCTTCTGACTTCATTGCTAAACTGAAATTGCTCTCTTCACAGCTACCAATGATTTCTCAATTACCTTATCTAATGACATTTAACACATGAGCTGAGTAAAAAAAAAAGTCCACTTTTGCTAACCATTGACTTTCTTCAATATATATAGAGATCTTTGAGTGGGAAAAAATTTGGTCACAGAATTCTTGGCTATATCCATGTAAACAAATAACCTGTGTCTGACATCTCTTTGTCTATATGGATATTTTTGTTTCTTTATATCAATTGTGTGACTTTGTTCAATCAACAATTAATAAAACAACAAATCATTATTTAGTGGGTATCATATGTCAGATCCTGTAGTAAGTTTTCAGCAAAGACAGAGGTGAAAAAGTCCTTGAGGAGCTAACATTCTAATGGAGTATGCAAAAGCAAAGATTCTCTGGGCTTACTTTCCCAGAGTAAGGTCTGTTATAGCTGCCCTGAGGCTATAATAGTATCCTGAGAGGCTGAGAGCATACTTTCTCTAACGGTATTGGCTCAGCTGCACTGGTTGTCTCCCCAGTAGTTGCATTAGCTACCATTGAGGGGTTATGCCTCACTTACATTTAACCACTTACTATAAATTAGCTTTCACAAAAGTATATTTATTTCAAAGATAGCAAGAACAAAACTACAAACACCATCAGACCTCCACAAACACCTTAGGATACACTCATCCCTTCTTGTTCTCTTCAGAAGTGGCCTCACAGTTCATTTCTTATATAGCAATAATCTCACAAACTTCATATCCAAATGTGCAATTACTGGTGAATTAATTCTTCTCTTGTATATGACTAGGTTGGGTCCCAAAGGTCATTCTTTGCTCCTCTGAGCATCAGTGCTAGGTTAGCTGCTTAACACAGATTGATACCTGAAATTTTATGTCCTGGCTTGTTGAAAATCCCAAGTTTTGAGTTTCTAATCCTTTCAACTAAAATACAAATGGAAAGGATCAGTTTCATAGGTCCACATGTTGACCTTAGTGTGGAGAACATCCAAGGTCTTTCCTCTTTATAGCTTTGTCTATTACCAGGCACTATCACTGGAAGAATCAAATAGACGAAACAGCTAGAATGTGGTTATGGCTTATTTTTTATTTTTATTTTTTGGTGAGGCAATTGGGATTAAATGACTTGCCCAGTGTCACACAGCTAGTAAGTAGCAAGTGTCTGAGTTTGGATTTGAACTCAGGTCCTCGTGACTCCAGGGCCAGTGCTCCATCCACTGTGCCACCTAGCTATACCCCCACTTTTTGCAAATGTGAAATCAAACAAGCTTTATTTCTTAAAGATGGAAATATAGCTTTAGTGGCTATGGCTGCTGAACGTTTTAATATGTAGCACCACAAGCCTGAGAAATAGGAGATAGGAATGTAGGGGGAAGGAGAGAGAGCAGAAAGGACTCAGGAGCTAGGTCCATCATAGAAAATCTAGGGCTATCATTTCCCCTAGTGCTTTTTGAAGGCACCCCAATTCTCAGCCATGCAGCTAATCAGAAAGGCTTTTCCTAATCAAATAGTTAGATTAGAATAAGTCAAATGTCTAAACATGTTCAATCTTTTCCAGGGCACTTCCATTATACATCAATATAGTTCCCAAGACACAGGTTCCCCAGATTCTTCATGTAGGTATATGTGATCAGAAGCACTCTGCACATGTATCAATGCCTTTACATAGGCATTATTATAAGACATATTAACAATCAAATGCAAATTAATCTAGGCATGGAAGGGTAAACTGAAAAAGCATGGAGAAAGAAGCATCATTCTTGAGGAGCAGCACGGATACCTATATGGCTGGTCCTGCAGTGTATTGAAGGAGATGGAGAGTTCAATTTGTGAAGAATTATATTTTACATGCAAGTTTCTAAATGAGACTACCCCAAAATTAATTGGGCAAAATTATTTAACAAATTCTATTTCTATGTAGTGTGGGGACCAATTTTTAATTGGGGAGTGGTAGCTAAGCGGCTCGCCACAATATTGGGGCAAGGAAGGAGACTGGAAGCCTCCCTCAAAACAGAACAAGATTTATTTGAACAAGAATGAACATAAAAAAAAAAAAAACACAAACAGGATCAGTAGGATCAAGGGAAAGGAAATAAAATGGGGAAAGGGTAATTATAATACCTGAAAAAATACCACCCCCCAGGAATCAGCTGAAAATACGCAGAAGAACGCCTGTCGCTTTCCAGCTTCCACCTAGAATGCCGAAATCTCCTCCCCCCAAAACTAGAAACACCCCACACAGTCCCAGCCAATGGGATGGCCGCTCTGACAGTCACATGACTGCCCTCACTAGGTTTCCAATCATTATAATTTTGCTAGGCCCATGTAGGCGTCGGCGAGTGGTGATGATGTGAGGTGCCAGAGCCCTGGCAACGCTACAACCAGTGGGTGGAGCACCATGCAGTTTGCAGAGCCCCAGGCCAGTGTGCACTGAGGCATAAAAACCTCAAATAACAATTAATTCTTTATATTCCCCCCTTTGTTTTGTCAAGAAACACCGGGTATTTCCTTGATGGAACAATAAACAATAAATAAATTTTTTAAAATAAAAGAATATCATAACCAATGCTAACAAACAATATTCTAATAACAATATAGGAAAGGGAAAATACATATTACAGATAATGTATATAGTAACAGAAGGAAAAACCAAAATGTCCATTTAAAGTCCTTAAAATCTTGTCTTCGAAGGAGGGTTGAGATGTCATCAGGGGAACTGGACTCTGGTCAGGATTCTGGCTGTCTCTGGATTCTGGTTGTCTCTGAAACTGCTGGATGTTCATTAATCTTTAGCATAGCATTGTCCAAAAACGTTCAAATTATACAAAACAAGTTTAAACTTGATATATATACAGCATATTGGAGTCCCCCCTTTGGAGGATACTCATATCCATACGCAATACAAAATTGAGACAGTTGTGACATTTCTAGCACTTTTTACCACTATATGTCTGGATCAAGGCCAAATTTAGTTATGTGTCCATGATGACACTGAAAATGTTATGGAAAGGTTACCATACCACATCTTGTGGTGCATAGACGTCTAATAATTGTGCTAGGCCTCAGGTGGATCGATTCTGACCATGCCACCAGATTGAGTGAAGCCAAGTTAAGTTAAACCAGGTGCATGCATTAGGGCTAACATGACACCATAATATTTTTGGAGTGAGAGAGGAAGAAACTAGACTATGTCCAACAATTGTGCTCTACATATCTGCTCTCATAAGCAAACTATGGATTTCCTGATGGTATTTGGCTGTTCTCTCAGCCTCTATCAAGGTATCTTACATGTACCTGTCTCTCCTCCTGTTGTACATATATTCTCTCCAGGGCCTGCAATGTGGAGTTGAACCATCTCCATTAAGCTCATTGTAAGAGCAATTAGTCTCTGAAATGGTAAGTTTCCATAAATCCTAAATCTCGTATTAATTTCACCAGAGGCAATTTGATGGTAAAAATGCATGCTACACTGCATAACTTAGGATATACTTGAAATATATATATAATCCCAAACCATACCCAGAGTATACATAGTCACAATGATGTACAAATGATAAATGAATGTAAATGGCTGATATTATTAAAGATTATTACAGAATCTTCATTAAGCAAGTAAACCACATCATCTTGTCCATGAATTCTCTATCTAGTACAATAACTATAACAGAAACTTGAAATGATAAACAATTTATCAAAAGGAAATAAAACATCAGCGAGACTCAATATGTTCTTTAATTGCCTTATAAATCAAGCAATAAGGTTCAATAACGCTTTCTAGAAGATAGAGCCATGTGCTCTTGGTGGAGAAGTTCTTCAACTGTAAGAGGAAAAGCTTGTTTAAGGTAAAAGCTTATAATGGTAGAATTTGGGGTCCACCACATTTTTTAAACTGGTTCCCCAATTCTCTGCATGCAAAGTGGCAGGGGTTTCTGAATCATCATTGATTCTTCTGACGCTGTCATAATGACCGTTATGGTAGAAAATATGGAGTTCTTTGGTGTCAACTTTGTATGTGCCACAAATTTGTCATATAGGTTCATTCAACTGGTGAATGATTACATTCAGTTAGTTATGTTTGGCAAAGGGTACAATGGCATCTTTTCCAGCGCAAATACCAGCTTTTTTGAAATCAGCAACATATTCTTCAAAGGGGATATCTGTTTCTATAAAAGACCTAAAGTCTTCTTTATGACTGAGAATATAATTAGCAGTTTCTTGTCTGTGTTTGAGATGGTTTTTGGAATGACCTTCTAACTGGTCTCCAAGGACTCTGAAAATACAATTTCCATCTCCTGATACCTTAAGGAGTTTGAATCCCAGGGTTCGCAATTGAATGATAATGCTTGCAAATTGGACCTGTCTATTACCCCGTTTTCCTCCTATTTTAATAGCAGTAGGAGTTGTCAATAATACCTGGAAAGGTCCTTCCCAAGTGGGCTGGGTCCCACTGGTCTGCTGAAAATTCTTAATATGTACATTGTCTCCAGGACTTAAATCATGCAAGGAAAAGTCTAAAGGACCAGCTTGTACAGCAACTCCTGCTTCATGGAGTTCATGTAGCCTAGTTTGTAGTTCCTGTATATAGGAAGCAACAGAAGTATCACCTCTCACCAGTGATGTATAGACTGGGGAAGAAGTTTTAGCTTGGATAGGAGGGTCACCAAAAAGCATCTCATAAGGAGATATGTGGAGTTCACCTCTTGGTCTACTGTGCAGATAGAATAATGCCAAGGGTAGAACATCAGGCCATTTTAAATGGGTTTCAGTATATAATTTGCCAGTCATGCTCTTAAGCTCTTTATTCATACGTTCAACTTGGCCTGAGCTTTGAGGGTGGTATGGAGTATGAAATCTAGAGTTACTCCCAAGAAAGAATAAATCTGGGAGAGAATTGAATCTGTAAAATGTGTACCTCTATCAGAGTCAATGTATGCTGGTGGCCCAAAGTGAGGAACAATTTCTTTAAGGAGAGTTTTGGCCACAAGGCCAGCAGTTGCTCGTGGGGCAGGAAAAGCCTCCATCCATCAAGTGATCTGGTCAACAATAACAAGGCAAAATTTATATTGTCCTGCTTTGGGCATAGAAATAAAGTCAATTTGTAGATGTTCAAAAGGTGTATATGCCAAAGGGCACCCTCCATATGCTTTAGCACCGAAAGCATGTTGATTGTAAGACTGACATGTGGAGCAGCCCGAGGAGATTTGAGATGCTATGTTAGTTATACCTGGTGCTAACCAGGTCCTTCTAACTGAGTCCACAATGCCTTGTGTGCCAAAATGGCCTTTCTTGTGAATAGAGAGGCATACCTGGTGATAGAATTTGCGGGGGAGAAGTGGTTTTCCCTCCGAAGACATCCAGACTCCATTGATCTGTTTAGTCTTGAATCTCTTTTTCCACCTTTCTACTTCACAATCATCATAAGTTAGGTGGAGAGAAACGTCCTCAGGAGGTGAGAGGTTAAATACATGCTCAGGGGCTTCTAAAACAGCGAGCTTAGCTGCTGAATCAGCTCGTGCATTACACATTGAAACAGGATCACTATTCCCTATGTGGGCAGGACAATGTACAATTGCTAGAGCAGAGGGAAGTTTCAGGGCAGATAGGAGGTCCTTGATAAGGTCTCCATTAGCAATAGCTTTGCCAGAGGATGTTAGAAAGCCCCCTCTGTAGCCAAAGCATGCCTACAGCATGGCATACACCAAAGGAATATCTGGAGTCGGTATAAATGGTAGCACTCTTCCCTTTGGCTATGTTACAGGCTTGTGTAAGAGCCACAAGTTCAGCAGCTTGCGCACTAAAATGTGAAGGCAGAGAAGCTGCCCAGATAATATCATAATCAGAAACTACAGCAGCCCCAGTGAAACGGGTGCCATCTTTCATAAACGAAGAACTGTCCACATAGAGGACAATATCAGGGTTCTCTAAAGGTGTACCCAAAAGGTCATCACAGGGTTTCTCAGCCATATTAACTAAAGAGGCACAGTCATGCAATGGCTCCCCCAAGAGTGGTAAGTTAGGGAGCAGTGTTGCTGGGTTAAGGACTGTAGAGCATTTTAAAGTGATATTTTCATGACCTAGCAGGGTTACTTCATACTTAGCCAGCCTTTGATCTGAAAAGGCTTGTGTTCTGTGGCATAGTAAGAGGGCCTCTACTTCGTGGGGACATTGTATTTTAAGAGGATTACCTAGGACCAAATCAGAGGCTTTTTCTACCAAAAGGGCTGTTGCTGCCACTGCCCTGAGGTAGGGTGGCACCCCAGAGGCCACAGAATCTAGTTGGCTGGAATAATAAGCTATTGGACGCTGAACAGGTCCTAATGATTGAGTCAGGACCCCAGAAGCCACTCCCTTCTGTTCATGCACAAAAAGAGTAAAAGGCTTACTGTAATCTGGGAGTCTTAGTGCAGGTACTGATAACAATGCCTGCTTTAATTCTGTTATAGCTGAGAGATGCTGGGAATCCAGTTGTAAAGGTTCTAGGACAGAATTTTTGGTTAGAGCTATAAGAGGCTTAGTAATTTCAACAAAAGAGGGTATCCATCATCTGCAATACCCAGCTGCTCCTAGAATGGCCCTTAACTGCTTCTTAGTAGAGGGAGCAGCAAGTTGTTGAATAGCCTGGACTCACTTAGGAGAGACAGAGCAAGTTCCAGCAGGCAGAATGAAGCCCAAATATTCTACCTGAGGTAAACACCATTGCACCTTTCACTTAGAGACCTTGTGGCCTCCCTTGTATAGTTCTAATAATAAATGGCGGCTGTCTTCCTGACAGGTGTCAGCATCAGGGGAGGCTAAAAGTAAATCTTCTACATAGTGCACTAAAGTGGAAGCTTTAAAAGTAATAGAGGCCAGGTGCTGTTGTAAAATTTGAGAAAATAATGTAGGACTGTCCACAAATCCCTGTGGGAGTCTAGTCCAGGTCCACTGTGTATTTTTCCAGGTAAAGGCAAATAAATACTGGAAGTCCTCATGCACTGGTATAGAGAAAAAGGCAGAGCAGAGGTCTACCACTGTGAAGCATGTAGCCTCACATGGAATTGAAGAAACTATGGTGGCAGGATTGGGGATTATAGCATGTCTAGGAATAACACAATTGTTAATAGCTCTAAGATCTTGTACAAAATGATAAAAAGGTTTGCCATCTGGGCCAGACTTGGGTTTTTTAACTGGCAAAATGGGAGTATTACATGGAGAATGATGGCATGGGACAATAATACCCTGACTTTTCAGAGCCTCAATTATAGGGGTGATCCCTTCTATAGCTTCTTTAGACAATGGATACTGTGGAATGGATGGAGGTGGTCCCCCTTTAACTTTAATAGTAACAGGCATAGCAGATTTAAGGAGCCCCACTTCAGTAGAGGATGAGGCCCATAGGGACTCTGGAATGTCAGAGGGGATTTTGGATGTATCCCATACTGCTCCTTGAGCATCTACAATCAAAATTGGCAATAAATGAATAGTATATAGATGGTGGAGAGGAAGCAGCAAGCTGCCTGAGCTCTCCTTCTGTTCCCTCAAAATGAACATTAAATCAAGCCTCTGGACGGATTCTGAAACTACAGAACCTGCAAAGAGACAGAGAGACACAGTCCTCCAACCAGAGATAATTTAGAAGACTTCAGGAAAAGGTCGGTGTGACTGGGGCAAAAGGGAGGCCCTGTGCAGGGCAGCAACCCAGCGCCGAGGGGGTCGGGGCAAGTCAAAAGGAGCTGTGGGCCACAGCCAAACAACTGAGGCTACCGGAACCTGGTTCAAAAATCTGGTGGCCAAGAAGGACAGTGGAAAAACCTACCTGCACCGGCCGAGAGGGCCATGAACAGCGGGATCAGACGCCACGGTCTGGCGCCTGGCTGGCCGAGCACAATCAGACAGGAAGTGCAGGGCGGGGGATCTCCACACACCATAAAGGCCTCAGAGTAAAAGCCCGGTCACACAGCACCTATACACCTGCACGAGAAGCCCAAAACAGGGACCCTGGGCCCCCAGAGCAGACCTCAACTTAAAGAATAAATAAATAGGCAGCAATAATGAGTAAGAAGCAAAAAAGAGCCCTCTCCATTGAGAGCTTCTACATCAATAGGGAAGAAGCCAACACAAACTCAGATGAGGACAATAGCCTCAAATTGTCTACATCTGAAGCCTCACAAGGGAAGGTGAATTGGTTGCAAGAACAAAAAGCCTTCCTGGAAGAGCTCAAAAAGGATTTTAAAAATCAATTGCAAGAGGTAGAAGAAAAAATGGGGAGAGAAATGAAAGCAAAACAAAAAACTATGAAAAAAGAATCAGCAGCTTGGAAAAGGAAGCTGAAGAAAACAAAGCCTTAAAAAATTCATTTGGCCAAATGGAAAAAAAGCTGCATAATCTCACTGAAGAAAACAATACCTTAAAAAATTCATTTAGCCAAATGGAAAAAAAGGTGCATAATCTCACTGAAGAAAACAATGCCTTAAAAATTAAAGTGGGACAGCTGGAAGATAAGGAATCCATGAGACACCAGGAATCAGTCAAGCAGAATCAAAAAAATGAAAAAATAGAAGAAAATGTGAAATACCTCATTGGAAAGACAACTGATCTGGAAAACAGATCCAGGAGAGACAATTTGAGAATCATTGGACTGCCTGAAAGCCATGACCAGAAAAAGAATCTAGACACCATATTCCAGGAAATTATTAAGGAGAACTGCCCTGATATCATAGAATCAGAGGATAAAATCATCATTGAAAGGATCCACTGATCAACTCCTGAAAGAGACCCCCAAAGGAAAACTCCAAGGAATAGTGTAGCCAAATTCCAGAATTATCAGGTGAAGGAGAAAATAGTCCAAGCAGCCAGAAAGAAGCAATTTAAATATCATGGAGCCACAGTCAGGATTGCTCAGGACCTGGCAGCTTCAACATTAAAGGACCGCAAGGCTTGGAATATGATATTCCGGAAGGCAAAGGAGCTTGGATTGCAGCCGAGAATCTATTACCCAGCAAAAATGTGCATTTTCTTTCAGGGGAAAAGATGGACATTTAATGACATTGGGGACTTTCAATCTTTCCTGGTGAAAAGACCAGAACTGAATAGAAAATTTGATCTCAACATACAAGACTCAAGAGAAGTTTAAAAAGGTAAACAGAGGGGAAAAAAAAGTTACCCTATTAGGTTAAACTGTTTATATCCCTACACAGGAAGATAATACTCATAACTCTTAAGAACTGTAAATGTATTTGGGCAGAGAGAAGGACTTTATATAGAGGGTATAAATATAAATTGTCTTTGATGTGATGATACAAAAGAATTAAGGGGATAAAAAGGGAGTCTATGGGGAGGAGAGGAAATGGGAGGTTGAATTGGATGAATTATATTATATGAAGAGGTGGAAAAAAACCTATTACAATAGAGGGAAAGAAAGGAGGGGGGAAGATGGTTTCAACCCTATTCTCATTAGATTTGACTCAAAGAGGGAATAACATATACGTTCATTGGGATAAAGAAACTTAACTCATTCTTTAGGGAAACAAAAGGAGAAGGGAAAGGGGGGGACTGATAGAAGGGAGGACAAAAGCAAGGGAGAAAAGGGTAAAGAAAAGCGAGAGGGGTGATAAAAAGGGAGGGCAGATCAGGGGAGGCAGGGGTAAGAAGTAAAACGTCGGTGAGGAGGAATAGGGTGAAAGAAGGGGGGAAAAGTACAAAGGGGGTAAATAGAATGGAGGGGAATAGACGGTCAGTAATAATAACTGTGAATGTGAATGGGATGAACTCTGCTATAATACGGAAGCGAATTGCAGACTGGATTAAAAACCAGAACCCTACAATATGCTGTTTACAAGAAACACATTTGAAGCAGAGAGATACACACAGAGTAAAGGTAAAAGGCTGGAGCAGAATATATTATGCCTCAGCTAAAGTAAAAAAGGCAGGGGTAGCAATCCTTATCTCAGACAAAGTGCAGGCAAAAATAGATCTCATTAAAAGAGATAAGGAAGGAAATTACATCTTACTTAAAGGTACTACAGATAATGAAGTAATATCAATATTAAATATGTATGCGCCAAGTGGTATAGCATCCAAGTTCTTAGAGGAGAAGTTAAATGAGTTACAAGAGGAATTAGATAGTAATACTATACTAGTGGGGGATCTGAATCTCCCCCTCTCAGAATTAGATAAATCTAGCCAAAAAATAAATAAGAAAGAAGTGAAAGAGGTGAATAGATTCCTAGAAAAGTTAGACATGATAGATGTCTGGAGAAAATTGAATGGGGATAGAAAGGAATATACCTTTTTCTCAGCAGTACATGGCACATTTTCAAAAATTGACCATGTATTAGGGCACAAAAACATCATAGTCAAATGTAGAAAGGCAGAAATAGTAAATGCATCCTTCTCAGATCATGATGCAATAAAAATT
This sequence comes from Dromiciops gliroides, assembly GCF_019393635.1. Taxonomy (NCBI): domain Eukaryota; kingdom Metazoa; phylum Chordata; class Mammalia; order Microbiotheria; family Microbiotheriidae; genus Dromiciops; species Dromiciops gliroides. The sequence goes on along the minus strand of NC_057864.1, from coordinate 282,433,307 downwards.
ACATGTAAGAAAGAGCCAGGGAAAAGTAGAATGAAAATCAATTGGAAACTAAATAATTTCATTCTAAAGAATGAATGGGCCAAACAAGAAATCATAGAAACAATCAATAACTTTATCCAAGAGAATGACAATAATGAGACAACATACCAAAATCTATGGGTTGCAGCCAAAGCAGTGCTTAGGGGAAAATTTATAGCTCTAAATGCTTACATGAATAAGAAAGGAAAGAGGAGATTAATGAATTGGGCATGCAACTTCAAAAGCTAGAAAAAGAACAAATTAGAAATCCCCAATTAGACACTAAATTAGAGAACCTGAAAATTAAAGGAGAAATTAATAAGATTGAAAGCAAAAAAACTATAGAATTAATCAATAAAACTAAGAGCTAGTTTTATGAAAAAACCAATAAAATGATAAAATATTGGTTAATTTGATTAAAAAAAAAGAAAGAAGAATAAATGAACAGTATCCTCTGGCAACCCCAGAGAGACAGCCCCATCTGGAGCACAAGATATGGTTGCTCTAAATTGACAAAGGAGATCACGACCTAATAAATTTATAGGGGCATCGGGCATGAGTAAAAATGAATGTTCTACAGTTAAAGACCCCATAGATACCATGCAAGGGGTTGATTTTTCCACTCTTTGGCCCTTACCTGAGACTCCTACCACATTTAAATATCCAATAGCATTGCATCCAGGGTCTGGTTTATACACTAAGACTGATTTAGAGGCTCCTTTATCTAACCAACAATCATAATACGTGTCCCCAACTTTGAGGGTCACATGGGGTTTGTTACTCTGGGGAGGTGAATGGATTGGTACAAGGGGGTTCAAAAATTCAGGATCTGGAAAAGTAAAGCTTTCTGTATTTATTTATCACTTCTCCCCTGGACACAGTCAGGCCTGTGTCTCCCTCTGAGGGATTCTTGAGTGACCCCGATTCTGATTCTGTCCTTCTGTACCTCCCTGATAGGGTCTACGAGTATACTGATTCTGGTTGTAATAAGGTCTGTAATTATCTTGGTTGTTTCCTTTCTGGTAAAAATTTCCATAATTATTCTTGTTTCTCCTGAAAAAATATTCCAGACCCTCAGTTACTGCCCACCTGAGTTCTTGCTTTCTAATTCTACATTCTCTCAATGAGTGACCTTGTTTTTCACAGTCCTGACACACCTTAGGGGTTTTGTCCTGACCTTTAAATGCCTGACCTGAAAGTGCTGGTGCCAGAATGCTTTGCTCAGGCGTATTGTCTTTATTCACCTCAAAGATATAGGTAGTATTTTCTTTAAGCCTTTCTACAGCCATATCTTTCCAGCCTGGACACTGTATCATAAAAAATTTATGTATTTCTGGCAATGATTGATATACAAATGTATTGTGAACAATATAGGAATCTTTTGAGTCTAGTGGGTCCAGTCTTGGAAATTGCCTAGCAGCTTCACAAAGTCTATCATAAAATCTATTAGGTTGTTCATTAGGCTCCTGAGGAAGTTTTAAAAATTTTTGCCAGTTGTCAGATTTCTTAGAACAGTATTGCATTCCTTTCAGTAGCATTTCCCTAGCATTTTTTAATTCTTGGAATTGCTGTGGATCATTATAATGCCAGTTTGGGTCCTGGAGAGGCTACTCTGTTAACGCTTCCCCAGAGGCCACCAAGGAAATTCCTGCTGTGACAATATCTGCAATTTCACTTGGGGATAGTATAATTTCTATAAGACAAGTGACATCGGGCCAAGTGGGTTGATATGTATTAAATATAGACCTTAACTGCGAAATTACTGACTTCAGATTCTGATCAAACCTAGGTATAAGTTTCTTCCATGCACACAGATCCTTTGGACTGAATGGGCTATATATTTTATGCTGTGCTCCTCTGCGGGCTGTAACATTCTGTAGGGGGAGCAGTTTCTGTTGATCTGGTTCTAAAGACTGGTCTAAATCTGTTTCTGAACTCAGGTCATCTCCAATAGAGGGACCTGTACTGGTATTCTTCTGAGCACGTGGTCTAATCACATACCTTCCTCTCTTTACAGCTTTATTGGAAAAATATCACATTGCAATAAGGACAATAACGAGAATAAAATTTATAGCCATTTGAGTTATAATGATAGTGGTATAGTAAAGTTATAATTTAGTTGTAATGCTTCCAGTAATATTGTATATATGCTCAGTGGGAAAGATAAACTCTCCCATACCATTGTTCCAAAGATTTTTTACTGTGTTCGTGAGGAGGAGACCAGCAATACCATGAATAAGTATTGAGCACGCCAACAGTTTAAATCGGGACAATATGCTGTCCCAAAATATGCCAATTAGAATATACAAGGGGAGAGCCAAATATTCAATCATGGTGTAGTTCAAAATGAACCAGCTTTTCTCTGACCAGCAAGATAAATGCTAAGGTTTTTTTAAGAGCAAAGGAGATTGCCTAAGGGGGCAGTGGGGGAGGGGCAAGAAGGTTCCCCAGGTTAGTTGGCTTGTGGCCAAATAAGGGGGAGGGGGGGTGGGTTAAAGAAATTCACTAGGTTAATCAACTCCTGGTTGACTCGCCAAAAACTGTGGGGACCAATTTTTAATTGGGGAGTGCTAGTTAAGTGGCTTGCCGCAATATTGAGGCAAGGAAGGAGACCAGCAGCCTCCCCCAAAACAGAACAAGAATTATTTTAACAAGAATGAACTTAAAAAAAATCACAAACAGGATCAGTAGGATCAAGGGAAAAGAAATAAAATGGGGAAAGGGAAATTATAATACCTGAAAAATACCACCCCCCAGGAATCAGCTGAAAATACGCAGCAGAACGCCTGTTGCTTTCCAGCTTCCACCTAGCATGCCCAAATCTCTTCCCCCCAAACCTAGAAACACCCCACATAGCCCCAGCCAATGGGATGGCCACTCTGACAGTCACATGATTGCCCTCACTAGGCTTCTAATCATTATAATTTTGCCAGGCCCATGTAGACGTCGGTGAGTGTTGATGAGGTGAGGTGCCAGAGCCCTGGCAACGCTACAACCAGTGGGTGGAGCACCATGCAGTTTGCGGAACCCCAGGCCAGTGTTTGCTGAGGCATAAAAACCTCTAATAACAATTAATTCTTTACAGTAGTTATAACCTGACACTAATTGATTTCCTCCTTAAGAAATAGATCTAGACTAATTCAAGTTGGATGATGCTCAAAGTAACATTTTAAATATACTTAGTTTAGCTTATTCATATACTTCTTTAGGTCAAAGATTTGGAAATATAAATAACTACAGTTGAATTAAGTTTGTTCACTGTCAGAATCTTGTGCCCACCCCACCCCTACTCTCTCAATTCTGCTTAAGGCAAAAGCTATAGTAAAATAAGAAAGAAAAATCAGATTAGGCTACAGCAGATTTCCAACACTATAGACACAATTTTCTCTTCAAAAATTACTGTCCAACAATTTTATGTTTTGCCTCCAAATCATATATATATTGCCCTCATAGTATGATTATTTTATTACTCTACAATACTACAATCATCATTCTAATAACTGGAGTCCTTGCATAACACCCTCCATCCCACCACCCACCACGCACCACACACACACACACACACACACACACACACACACACACACACACACATAATTCCATGGACTAAAACCATGCCTATAAGGACAATAATGAAATAATACACTATTGCCAGTGAGGCTACTGTTAAACAGGGTGAGAAGATGTGGTTAATCTCTTCCATCCCTACATTGGTTTCTTAAACTTTTTCCACTTGTGACCCCTTTTCCAAAGAGAAATTTTATGTCCTCCAAGCTATATAGGTACATAAAATAGGTATACATAACCTTTTACTATTTCCAAAATTTTCACAACCCCACACATTCAGTTATGTGACATTATATGGGGTCATAACCCACAGTTTTAGAAGCTAGGCCATATACCATGCCCTGTTCTAGTCTACAGAGTAGAAATTGGATTTGAAAATTTGTCAACATAGGGAAATCCTTGATGAGCAAACTGCCAACTTCTCTGCAATTTATAGTATTAGGAAATTACCTAGACCATTGTAAAGTTTAATGACTTCTCTAGGGTCAAATAGCCACCATGAGTCTGCCATAGGAGTTGACTTAGTGCCCTACTTGCTTTCAGGAGAGTTTTCTATTCATTATACTACACTGCCTCTCAATTGTAGTCTATAATCAATTTCAAAAATTATCTCTTAGTATTTTGATTTCTCTTGTCTCTGTTAGATCAGTGTTTTATTGCTTTCCTATTCAGCTCAAGCCAGAAACTGCTCAACCAAGTACTGAGGAAAGCACAAGAATCACTTGTTTGTTTTACCCTTTGGTACTTAGATTATTGTGTGGCCATCTAGGCTAATAGCCCCAAGTTAATTATTTTACAGACTTGTTATTTTGTTACTTTTTCTTGCAAAAGAGAGTATTAAATGATATGTCTATCCTAAGGAGGCCAGAAGAATATCCCCCTTCCTGCTGCTCTTATGTTAAAACCAAGCATCACTAAAAAGTTTGACACCAAGAATAGAAGCACAGTCTTCAAGTGTGCCATAGGTCAAAGGCTTGTTCCCTGGGAAATGGCCTCTCAGAGCTCTTCCATTAGAAATGAATGAAGGACAAATGAGAACAAAGCATTCCCAGAGTAACTGATGAGCCCTCTTAGCCCTAAGAAGGGAGGAGGGCAGAGAGGTGAGGATACTGACCAAAACTACAAGGATGTTATTACTAAATTGAAAAGGGGACTTAATTTAAGAATACCAAGTATAAGGATGAGGAGACAACAATGTAAACAAAGAGCCTACTTACCCATCATTTAATAATATTTGCCTTGGGCATTTTGGGTAATATTTTTCAAGTCATAATAATAAAGAAGGAAAATAATTTTTAAACTTTTGAATCAAGATTGTTCCTTCTTTCTTTCTTTCTTTTTTTTTTGGTGGGGCAAGGAGGATTAAGTGACTAGCCCAGGGTCACATAGCTAGCAAGTATCAAGTGTCTGAGGCTGGATTTGAACTCAGGTCCTCCTGAATCCAGAGCTGGTGCTTTATGCACTGTGCCACCTAGCTGCCCCTGAAACAAGATCTTTCACTTATATCACATGACCTTACTCTAATCATTTTGCCTCCTACAATGAAATCAGTTTACCTCCTACTCTTCATACATGACTTCCTTATGACTTGAAAAGGCCTGTGCTCCATTCTGGGAATGCTGTGCCTCCCCAATCTAATTTCTACCACCTTTTAGGGCTACCTCCATATTCTTGAGGATACCTTTCCTGATTTCTCTAGTTGTTAGTGAATCCTATTCTACACTCAGTCCCAGAGAATTATTTTTATTCTATATGGAGAAAAATGGCTTAGAAGGTCAGAAGGCAGGTGCTGCTGTGCCAGGGCAGGAATGGAGCCCAACCTCACAGTCACACTGACAGATCCAGTCCTAGGCAGGCCAAGTCAGGGAAAGAGACGCCCTGAGCCTCTGAATCAGCTGCAGTGCCTGTGTCATCTGGAACCAAGCTCACAGTCTTGTGAGAGGGCTGAGTGGTCGGCAGGGGTAGATTATTTAGGTTTTTCACCCCTGCTGAGAACCAGGAAGTAGGCTTGAGTAGCAGTGGCCCAGGTGGGGAAAGGGCACAGGCTCATTTGGAGCTAACAACCACAGCACAAAAAGTTTTGATGTCTGGTTAATAAGCAAATTGATGTGGGGTTATCTATGTACCAGGGAAGAGGCCAGGAGAGTGAAGAGCCTACCCCTTCTTAAATCACACCACCTTTGACCCCCTAAAGCTTGCAACAGTGCAGCCTGGAAACAGTGCCCCACTTTAAGGAGCTAAAAGTCAAGTATTCTATATAGAAACTATATTTACATAAAGGTGAACATGTTGTTTCCCTTTGGCTGAATCTCTAGGGCAGGGAATGTCTTGATTTTGAATCTTAACTCTAGCATTTCACAGTGTCACATGTTTTTATGTTTGTTTGTTTGGTTTTTGCGGGGCAGTGTGAGGATTAAGTAACTTACCCAGGGTCACACAGCTTGTAAGTGTCAAGTGTCTGAGGCCGGGTTTGAACTCAGTTCCTCCTGAATCCAGGGCCGGTGCTTTATCCACTGTGCCACCTAGCCACCTAGCGTAGTCTACTCAATCAGCATGATTATGGATTCTACCAGTTTTGTTCAGCAGCATTTGTATAAGCCTTCCCAGGTTTTCCTGAAATTATCTTTTTCATTTTATCTTATGACATGTCCTAGTATTTCATCAGTTTTGTGTAGCATAATTTGTTTAGCCATTTTCCTGCCAATGGGTACCCACATAGTTTCCACTTCTTCACTATTAAAAAAAAATTCTGGTAGAATATTTGAACACATACATCCATTTTTTTCTCTCTTTGAAATGCCTAGAGTTTTGGTGTAGGGGTGATATTACTGCATATGAACAGTTTAATAACTTTTTTGCACAGTTCTAAATTGGTTTCCAGATTGTCTGAAGCAATAAACAACTCTTTCCATGGTCCATTAAGGTACGTGTTTTCCCACAGTCCCTCTAACATTTGTTATTTTATTTTTTAATGCAACTTTGTCAATATGATGAGTGTGATGTGGAACAACATATTTGCTTTGATGTTCATGTCTGTGATTATTAAAATTTTTGGTATTTCCTCCCATGGCTATTGATAGTTAAGATTTCTACTAGAAGAATGTCTATTATTCAGTACATACTTCTATTCATCAATTCTTTCCCTTCATTCAGATAGTACCTTCCATCATAGATATTTTGAGGTTAATTTGAGTATTTATAATAGTCAAAATTACTTAGTCACTCATTGTTGTTATGAAAACAATATCACTGTACTGTATATATCATTCTTTTAATTTTACTCTTCATTATTTTGTGCAAGTCCATCATTGTTTTTCTAAGATCATCAAGTTCATCATTTGTACGTCATCATTTATTAGATCATCAAGTACAGTAGTATTGCCTCACAGTCGTATACTACAACTTATGTAGCCATTCCCCATTTGACCTATTTGTGTCTAATGGTAGCCATCTCTGGTAGGAGGGATGGGAAGAAGAAAAAGAGGGGAGAAAGGAAGTTATAATAATTTTATTATATAGTTAAGAGGCATAATGAGTTGTACATAACAGATTTTCAGTTTCATGTACAATCATCTTTTTTTATTCTACTAGGTTGTGGAATGCATATTTTATTTTTTCAGTTCAAAATAAAATAATTATGTTTTTTCAAAAGAATGCCTATACGTGTTTCAACTTTTCACCAATTGAAAATGGCTCTAATTCTTATAAATTTTAATTCATTCCTTGCATATATATTCAGAAAAACACTAGAAATATATTTTTTTATCCAAATAAAGTCCTTCCTTTCTGATTTTAGTCAAATTAGTTTTGTTTGAGGGGGAAAATGTTAACACTGCACATAAGAAAAAAATTGTCTATTTTATCTTCGGTGATCCTCTATATCCATTATTTAATCATGAAGTCTTATCCTAGCTATAGATATGAATGGCAATTCCTTCTTTGCTTGTCTAATCTAAGATGTTGTCATTTATGTCTAAGACATATCCATCTTGATGTTATATTGGAATATAGCATGAACTATTGATTTTGTGTTAATAAAATTGTTCATAGATATACATTTTTCCCTAAGCACTGCTTTTGTTTTTTTGCATCCCACAAATTTTGTTTTATTGCCTCATTGTAAGTATCTTAGAAAGTTTTCTATCATTTATCTAATTTTTTTCTTTGAACCATAAGTTTTTTAGGATTATGTGATATTGTCTCTAATTAAGTTTTTAATCATTTCTACAGTGACCCTATATTTAAAAGGTTTCCATCCATCCATCTAACCTACAAATACATACATACATGATATTCCTATTTTTCTGATATGAGGTTATTTTATGTCCTAAGACATGGTAAATTATTGTAAAGATGCCATGCATAGCTGAGCAATAAATACCTTTTCTTTGCCAATTCAGTTTTAGCAATTATTTATAACATGACTCTTCTAAAATTTGATTCAGGTCGCTAAGTTCTTCCTTCTTTGTTGTAACTTTTGTCTAGCTCTGAAAGTAGTACATTGAAGTCCCCCATAATTATAGTTTTTACTTTCTATTTCTCCAAATAGCTATCAGTCCCATATTGAAAACCTTACTACAAAGTGATAATCATTAAAACTTATTTGGTGCTGGAGAAAGAGAGACAGGGATACAGAGATTATAGAGGCAGAGAGAAAGTCAGAGAAAGATGGAGATAGAAGGACATAGAGACAGAGACAGAGAAACAGACATTTTAGTTATATAACATACAGACATAAAGAAACAGCAGCACAGTGTTTGAGAATTTCAAAGACCATCAGCTATTGTGTTCAGAATTCACTATTTACAAAAACTGCTGGAAAAACTGAACAGCAATTTGGCAGCAATTAGATTTAGGCCAATAACGCACATAATATGCCAAGCTATCCTCCAAATGTATAACCTTTTATAAAAGATGACATTATGAACAAAGCAGAAATTACTTTCAGATTTGGGGAACATTTCATTAGTAAACAAGGGACAAAATCATACAAGACAAATTGGACAGTTTTAATTATATGAAATTAGTCTTTGAACAAAATAATCTATTGTAGTTAAAGTAAAAGGAGAAACAGGTAACTTGGGAAAATATTTTCTCTGATAAAGGCTTCATATATGTAATGTACAAGGAATAGATACAAATTTATAAGACTAAGATCTGTTCTTAAATGAGCTAAATGGCCAAATGAGATAAACAGGTAGTTTTCAAAGGATGAAATCTAGACTACAAGTAGTCATTTAAACTTACCCTAAATCACTAAAAATTAGAAAATTGAAATTGAAAGCAATTCAGAAGATCCAATATTTGATGGCCAAAGATAACAAAGGAGAAAAATGATTAGTGTTTCATAGAAAAATAAGTATATTAAAGAACTGTTGCAAGATTTATGAATTTTTCCAGCCATCCTAGAAAAAAATAACCAAAAAAAAGTATTTAATGTTTACAGACTTTGCAAAAACTATACCATTACTATGCTTATGCCACACATAAATGGAAGAAAAAGGGGGATATTTGTTTATGTGTAATGGATATTTTCCGCTGAAAGTGGGAAAATGTCTGTGAACTGATACAGAAGCAAATGAGCAAAACTAGGAGAATAAATGATAAAATGATGACATTATAGAAAATATATATCTGAAAGACTTTAGAACCCTAATCAAATCAATGATAAACTAAAAGCACAAAAAAGGGAAGATAAAACATATTAGTCACCTCCTGCTGGTGAGGTGATGAACTTAAAATGTAGAAAGAGATGTGTGTCTTTTGACATAAACCATGTGAGAATTTGTTTTGCCAAACTATGCATATCTGCATTAAGGGATTTATTTCTTTGCTTTTAAAATTGCTTGATTAATACATGTTTAAATACAGAGAATAGAAGAAGGAAAATGTCAAAAGGAAACAGAGAAGCAGGACAGTTTAGAAATTTATAAGTTGACCTCTTTATATATTTAAAAGGAAATGCAGTTTTATGTAACAGATTTGTATTTTCATGAGCAATTTTCTCTTCTATTTTATACACACACACACACACACACACACACACATATATATATATATATACATTGTGTAATTTAAGATTCTAAATGTGGATTCTAATCTGTTCCCCCAGTTTGGGGGAAACTGACTAAAAATCACTGATAAAACGAGTTTAGGTTTTTAAGGGTTTATTGGAAAATAGAAAGAAAAAGATTGAGAACAGAATTCTAACAGCCTGGCATTCCTATCTTTCCTCAAATTTCCTGTGAAGTCCTCTGCCGCCACCACCATCAAGTCAGGAAGCCAAAAAAGCCAGCGCTCTCTGCGTAGGCTCCCTTTCCTCCTTCCTGTCTCCTCGCAGACCATAGGAGGCTCCTCAAGTTGATTGGCTGGTAGCCTTGATAGACAGCACCCATGAGCAAACGTCATTTCCTGACGCCAAGGAAAAGCCACAATGCCTCTGAGGCATTTTCCTCATGGTGGAGCTTTCCACAGCAAGTCTCCAGTAGGTGGCGTCATTCCAATCATTACAACATATATATATATATATATATATAAACTTATTTTGTTTGGTGTTAAGTTTAGAATAAAAATAGATTTAAAAATATTTCTTCATGTAACTTGCTTAGCTTTTCCTTTAAGTATTTAGATGCTTTGCAGGTCAGCGAATCAGGAAAACCTGGGTTCAAATGTGACATCAGATGCTTATTAGCTCTGTGACCCTAGAAAAATAGCATACCCTTTGTTTGCTTCATTTTCCTAATCTGTAAAATTGTGATAATAATAGTACCTACCTCGAAGAATTGTTGGAAGGTGAATAATTTTAAAGCACTGAGCACAGTACCTGGTGACTTGAGTATTATTAGCTATTTGAAAGTCATTTTCTATGGTGTCTTTCAGCAAGATACAATTTCCCTCACTATCTCTCTTTCTGTGGGGCAACGGGGGTTATGCCCAGAGTCACAGAGCTAGTAAGTATCAAGTGTCTGAGACCAGATTTGAACTCATGTCCTCCTGAATTCAGGACTAGTGCTTTATCCACTGCATCACCTAGTTGCCCAATCTCACTATCTCTTTTAAACTAGTCCATTTTTGCTGTCACTTTGTCTGAGATCATGATTGCTGAGTTTTTAGTTCAGCTAAAGCATAATAGAGTTTGCTCCACTTCTATTTTTAACTTTCACTGAATGTTTGTTTCAAGTGTATGTCTTGTAAACAACATATTATTGGATTCTGCTTTCCAACCCATTAGTCTTTCTTTTTTCCATTTCATGAGTAAATTCATTCAATTCACATCAGAGTTATGATCAATAATTATGCATTTGCTACCATCTTTTTCTCTTACATTTTCCTAGATTTACTTGTAAAGAAGAAGAAGGTCTTGGAACTGGTATGTGGTTCATTCCCATGTAGTGTGGTGGATGTAATCATCTTCCACTCCCTTGGTCCTCTTTTCTTTTTCTCATTCAGCCACTAATCAAAGTTGCTGAGCCTTTTATTCTTTACTTTTAAAACTACCCTTCACAATCTCTTCTCCAAGTTTAAGGTTTCTTTTGCTTACATAAGAAGTGACTGGGGAGTGGGCCCCACCTGTCTTGTGAGGCTTCATGTGTGGCTAGAACACTGTCCTTGTGTGTGGTTCAAAGGGAGGAAAAATAGATATCTTTAGCTCCTCCCTCCACCCTTCTTCACAGGAGGCTTTCATTCCTGTGAGAAAGAGAAGCAGGAAGTTGGGGCCAGAGGTCACCATTCTGCTCTCCTTTGAGGGGTGTAGCAGGTCAGAAGTATATCTGTCTGCTCCCTTAAATATTGTTAGTCTAGGGGATATGTTGAGTTCCTTCTCACTTGACCATTTCTTATTTGGAGGTCATGGGGACCCCAAATATTATATCCAAGTCAACCCCTTCCTCACCTAATACCAGTTCCACAATGAACATACATAGCAAATAGAAAAGAAATCCATTTATCAAAACTATAACAAATTCAGCTCAACAAAAAGAGAGCATCATAAATATAACCCAAGGGGAAACATCCTGAAGTCAAGCCAAGGATAGGAACATGATATAGATCCTAGCTAGCTAGCAGTGGCAGTAGCAGTGGCAGTGGCAGTTGTTGTTTTGGGAGGAGGTTGGGTTCCTCCTACTCAGTCATCTTGGCTGGTCTCCAAGCTATTTAAATTTAGATAGGCTGTTCCTTATCTGACAGATATTAAGTCCTTGTACTTGATGCCTTTTCATTTGGGTAGCACCTTGCAGAACTTAAACTTTACTGTTGGAGCCTCCAAGAACACCAGGTCACATCCAGAGCCTAGTAAGGTATCATAACACTTCAGTAGAATCCTTTCCCAAAAACATTGCAAATGTTTTCCTTTTTAGTGATTCACAAAAAAAGAATTCCTTCATTTTTTAAAATTGGAAATAAAAATTCAAGTCTTTTGTGTGCTTTTAATATGAATTCAGTTTATACATAAATTGAAGGAACACATCAATTGCATAAAACAGGGGCCACAGTCAATCAAATATTTCACATTGCCTGAAATTATTTAATTTTTGTATTTGCCACTTGGGAAGGATCTAAGTGACTAAGGCATCACACTTTTTATAGCAACAAAAATCAACAGATTTCCTTTTTCCTTCCTCTGTTTTATGCTTGATCACATGGAGATCATCTTAGAATGTAAGCTGCCTTGTCTAAGATGTTTGTAGCCATCATTTTAAAGCTGTTAACACAATTCTATTTTGAATGAATGTTTTATGTCACAAATAAAAGTGTAACATTTAGGCAAGCCTTTGCCTGTTCCATTATTGTAGCTAATCTCCAGTGGCCTAATGTGCCAATTGCCTTTCTCTGTATTTACATACCCACTACAAATAAACTAGATTGTCTGCACCTGTGGGACTATGACAACCTCAACACAGATGTTTCCATTGTCCCTTCAGGCAGGAAAATGCTAGATAGCATGTGACAACCAACCAACTTGGCAGGGCTAGCTCTGGGCAAATTTATGTAATGGAATGGGTAAAATTTGACTTTGGCATCTGCCTACCCTCATTTTTTAGGTTCTTTCCCCATTTTGATGGCATCCTCTGTTTTCCGAACAAATTCTTTCAAATGACCCTTCCTCTTACCAAAATTTTATCTCAGGAAAGAATGTGATTACCTCAATACTTAATATGTCACCATCCCCCAAATCATTTAGATCCATAGAATGTTAGCGTATTAGAGCTGGAAGTGACCTTGAAATTAATTACTTTAATTTCCTCATTTATAAATGAGGATGATAAAGGGCATCAAATCCATGCCATGTAAAGACTGGGGGATATTTATCCTCAAGAAGATAGTTATCTGCAACTATAAGAAGAATTTTCATGTACAGGGAATTTAGGTTTTTTCTGCTTAGCCCCAAAAGGCAGAACTAAGAACAATGAATAGAGGTCAAAAAATGAGAAATTTAGCACCAAGTGAAGGATAAACTTCTGAATAATTACAGCCAAACTAGAGCAGAATGGACTATTTCAAGCTGCTGTGAGCTCATCTTCAAAGATTTGCTTACTATTTGTGTAGTTTATTTTAGAGGGGATTCTTTGTGTTTTGACTTACTTAGAAAATGAGGTCTCTTCTGACTAGAATTTTGTGGTTAGACTAGCTTTTGCCTGCACCCATGTGTGTTCAAAATATTCTTTTCCTTCAGAATTACTTTTCCCCCTAGGTTATGGGTAGGAGAGAGAGGTATGAAAGTAAGGTTGCCTGAAGCATGACAAGCACAATATAAAATTTAGCAACAAGCTTATTTATATTTATTTGCCAGGATGTTTTATCTTTTTCTGATTTATATTAATATCTTTTATGTCAACTATATTTAGGAATGTAACCCTCCTCTTCCTCCTTGGCAAATTAGCCAAGACATTGAAAAAGTCAAATATTTGTATCATTCCATACTCATAGACTCCCTTCTCTGTACAAAAGTACAGGAAAATACTTTCTCTTGTCAATTCTTTGAAGCCAAAGTTATTCATTATAATTTCACAACATTCAGTTTCTGAAGTTCTATTGTTGTTATTTTCATTTAATTTTTTTGGTCATTATATAAATTGATTTTTCTCATTCTGTTTAGTCCATTTTTTAAAAAATTCACTTCATCCGTTGCTTTATTAAGAATTCACCCCCTAACCATAGCTAGGAAGTGTAACTAATCTGGTTCTTTCCCATTATTTATGATGTTCCCTTTCTTATTAACACACGTGTCCATTGTGAGTTTATTGTGATATATTTTGTAAGTTGTGCATCAATTTTAAACTTAATGTTTGCCAGATTCCTTTACAATAGAATACGTCTTCTATATATGTGTTTGTACATGTCACAAGATTTAAGGCATTTCAGCCACTGGTAAAAGCTAAACAGATGGGAATATGGTCTTCTCCATTACATTTTAGCTATTTGAAGGGGGGGTACTGCAAGAAGTGTATAGTATACAAGAAACATAATTTATAAATATGTTTGGAATACTGCTTAGTGAATTTCTGGTAAGAGATATTCCTTCTGGGCATCCCAACTACCACTTTTCTTTTCTTCTCTCTGAAATCATCTAAAAGCATGATATTTTATAAGGTGTATTTGACCTGCATGTCACACAATGAAGCAAAATTGAAGGAACACCCGGGCCTATAAAATATTATAAGGCACAAGAAGAGTAGTATCACTGGTCCCTTTATGGATTAAATTCTATAAAATTGCTAAAATTACTTCTTTAAACAAATTTGATCTTCAATTTTATAAACGTTGAGTTGGTGACCTAAAGGCTAGTCTGCTGGTGGTTTCACTGCAGTAGAATCACCCTTACTTCAAAATATTTTCATATGTAATTAATTGTGATAATCAGAAACCTGAAAAAGTAAGAACACCAAGTATATTATTGTGGTATTTGCTGCTTACTTCCTCAAGCAATACCTTAAAATAGAGGGAAGGCCTACATGTCATTGTAGCAGAGCAAAGATAATGTTTCCTGTTGTCTGCTTCACTGCTTATGTTTAAAAATATATATTTTATTTTGTTATTCCAGAAATATTTCAAGTATAAAATAGGGATTCAATTAGGTAAAAGCTTCATTCTTTATTGTACATATACATATATATATATATATGTATATATATACACACACACACTCATATACACAAACATATATAATGTGTGTATATATATATATACACATACATATATATATATCTTAAAGATATAATCCAAAGTTAAACATTCATTAATTTTGTGTATATATGCATATTATATATATATATACATGTATATGTATATATATATATATATAAATTTAATCAAGTAAATTTTTTATATTATACAGGAAAGCAGGATTTGTTTATTTTTTATTACAATTCTAAAAAGAAGTTAAGTATATAGAAAGGATTAGGGACTGGAACTGTTATATCACTGATATAAGGGATATCTATATGAAAAAACTCTCTACAATGTAGGTCAGAAACTTCTCTGCTACTTAAATCCTTTGAGAGTTGCCTAGAGCACTGAGTGGTTCTGTCATATGCGTGTTCACAAAGTTAGAATGCCTCAGAAGTAGGAACAGAACCCAGGGTTGTTTGTTTTTTTTTTTTTTTTTCCCTAGCTCTGAGGTCAGCTCCCTGCTTCACCATAAAAATTTCTTGTAGCCTTAAAGGAACATTCAGAAAGGCAGAGGATGTTCAGTATTATTTTTTATTCTATTTTTTAAAAATACCATATTCTTCAAATGCCTGATTATAAGACACTTGAAAGCATGGACTGTTATCTTTCTAGCAGTGTCAGTCAATATTTAATAAGTACTTATTATGTGCTAGCCACTGCTATTGTTGTTTGTCCTTTGTCCTCAAAGAACTAAAATGTCATCACTATGGAACAGTCAAGTTATAATGTGTCCAACTGTAGGTAATCATACCAATACAGACTTAGAAGGTTCTACCACAGGTAGGGCACAAATAGTTTGTATGACTGTTTGGGAAGGAAATGTCCCTAAATTTGCACATCTCACATTTCTTTGTGCTCATAGAGCACAGTTCCAACATCATGGCTACAACATGCTGAGCCATCATATGCCAATGTTTCCCATGTCTCATAATCAATATCAAAGTTCTTCAGAGAGACCTTGAGAGTGTTTTTGTATCAATCCTTCTGACTACCATGTGAGTCCTTGCCTTGTGTGATTTCTTCATGAAATAGTTGCTTATGGGTCAGCTAGATGGCGCAGTGGATACTTACTAGCTGTGTGACCCTGGGCAAGTCACTTAACTCCAACTGCCTCACTAAAAAAAAAAAAATAGTTGCTTAGGCAAATATACATTGGCATTCAAACAATGAGGCCAACTAAATGGAGTAGCACTCACTGCAGTAGAGTTTGAATGCTTGGAAGTTCAGCTTGAGAAAGGATCTCAGTGTCCATTACATTATCTTGCCAGGTGATCTTCATAATCTTACAAAGACAATTCAAATAGAAATGGTTCAATTTTCTGACATGGTGTTGGTACACTGTTCAGGATTCACAAGCATATTACCATGAGTTCAGCACAATAGATATGTAGACCTTCAGTTGGGAAGACAGTATAATACCTCTTATCTGCCATGTATTCTTTTGGAACCTCCCAAATGCTCTGCCAGTGTGCTAATCAACCTCATCATCTGTGTATCCACAGCCAATGTACTAAGCAATGGAGATACAAAGAAGAGGTAGAATACAGTCCCAGGAGCAATAATAGCACCATAACATTACTGAAGCCTTTAAATACATCATCTCACTTGAGGCTCATGATCACTTGTAACATAGGTATAACAGTTATGATTCCCACTTTACTAATGAGGAAACTGAGGTTCATTGGGTTAAATGATTTGTCCAGTTTCACACTTCTAAGATCTTTTTGATTTCAAATGTATTAAGGCTATTCACTATATATCAAGTTGTATTGTCAGTAGAGGCTTAGATATTTTTTAAATGAAATTATTAATATATAAATAATTATCATATAAACAATATACAAGTGATGAGTTGGAATTCTGTAGTTGGAATTGAGTTATTTTTTCATTGTGATTGCCCAGAGTTTCAAGTTTAACTAAAATGTGCCTTATTTTCAGGGAATGTGGAAAACTTTATTTTGATATTTATAATTTGCCACTTTTCATAAAACCTTCTCCAAAAACCACATGCTAAGGTAGTGTGGAGCTAGTTAGAACCAACCCCTTATTGTATAGCCATATAATTTAAATTGGAAGGAAGTTGTGTTCTTCTAAGGGAATAAATTGTAAGATGTATAAAAATTCTGACCATGACTTCCAGAATCATGAGACTTCTTCTGTCCACTCTTTAAATGACTGACAAGTTGTCATATTCAAGATTCTTTTTAGAGGAGAAATCCTCAGAGGTCAGACAATCAAAAAGCCCTTACAGATCTGAATTTCCTATGAAAATAATATATTATCCTAACTGAAAGGAAGTGAAGCTCAAAGAAAAGTTTACTAGAGAAGTTTTTTTCCCCTGTTTCCTTATGAATAAATATATGTCAAAGAAAAAAATTTCACACAATAACAGAAAGGCTTTGCTACCACATTTTATCCATTGATTTGTAAAATAATATCAAGCATATCTTTCCTAAGCAAACATACCTAAATGTCTTTGAAAAATAATAGACTTGTTAGGTTTTTACCAAGCCTTATAGATTCATGTAACTATTGTAAAATTAATTATGCTAATGACCCTAATAGGATTAACTTTGTTTCTAGTTTTAACTTGTTTGCTTTACTAGTTAAAAGAATTCTCATAAATACCCTTTAAGGCATATGATATGTAGAAGGTGGTATTCTACAATGTAAAAATTCATGTTAAAGCATAAAAGAAATTCATAGTATCCAGAATAATATTCAAACCCCTTATGAAATAATTCATGCCAACATTATAAGTAAATGATAAAGCCTTTATTACATGTTTACAGTTTGTGAAGTATTGTATTAAAATCTGTGATCTAAAAACAAAAGGCAGTCTGTCCTCGAGGAACTTAGATTTTAATGGGGAAGATAATATTTATGTGGAACTGGAGGCCAGGAAGTAATGTTTGCATATGGAAAGTTTCAGAAATTCTACTAATATAGAGCCATAAGGAATTAGATACACTTTTATAGTAACATGGGCCATACTGATCTGATTATGGTTCATGAACTCATAATTGGGTGATGGTGCATGTAGAAAACATATGTGTAGCAGGAAGGCAAGCTGGCTTAATGTAGTGGGCCATGGTGAGAAATTGGACCCCTTTATCTCTATCTCTCTCTGTAGTTAGAAACAAAAATAAAGATGATAGATCTCTAGAGACAGATAACGATATAGATATAAATATCTATCAGAGAGAAGTAGGCAGGAGCTATATAGATATGTAGAGTCTATATCTCAATAAATAAGAGTTTTTACCTTTTTGTGTGTTTGTAATGGGCCACTTTGGCAGTCAGGTAAAGCTTAATATAACAGTGGATTGTTGCCTACACTCAAAATTGAAGGAATAGCCATATTCCTGTTAGATGTTAGTGAAAATAAAACTGTATTTCCCCTCAAATTGGTCAAAGATTCCTTGTATCCCAGTTGAGAATTAAATCTATTGTCTCTCTCTCTCTCTGTCTCTCTCTCTGTCTCTCTCTGTCTCTCTCTCTTCCCCACCCCCTTACTTCCCTCCTTCTCTCTGTTTTAATATGTTCCTATTTATCTTTCTATATAGATAGATACATAGAAATTTGGATTCTGTACATCTCTCTAATCTCCCCCAGTGGAACTAATGACTCAAAGTCTATTTAGAAAGTTATATAGGATAAGGCAATGTATGTGTCTACTTCCCTCTATCTCTCTAATCTCCCCATTGTTTTTGGCAAACTCAGTGATTCAATGTCACTAGAGAAGAGGGTTAAAGAATTTCAAGGTACTCAGACAATGAAAAAATGAAACTAAATGTATAGCAAATGCCACCTATCCCAAAGGGATTGTGAATTTTGAAGCTATCAGAATATCCAGGTTGTTGTCTTTCATTAAGTTAAAAAGGTTTTTTTTGCCATCAGATTGAGCTCTCATCTGGAATGTCTTGGCTTCTAATCTAATAATATTTTCTAATGAATGGTTACTTTGAAATGATTGCACTTTCTTTTCAGTGTAAAGAATCAACATTAGTCTTGAACCCTACCTGCTACCCTCCATTAGGTTTATAAGAAAACAGTTGAGCTAACTTTTCTCATCCACGAGAGTGACTCTTACTGTGATTGTGAAGACAAAACATCCCAAAGCAAAATTATCTTCCTAATGTGAAAATCTTAGCTCTTTCCCACAGTACTGGCTATAGGAAGTCAGGATTGAAATGGCTTTTCCTGTTGTCATTCTCAGTAATACTTGACAGGTATTCAGAGAATAGCAGTAGTTCTCAAGGGCTTTCAGCAACCTATTAGCACTGATTTCCTAAACTAATAAAGTGCAAGTTTTCTCTCCTCTCTTCCTACATGGTCTAGAGTTTATCTATAGTTAGATATTCAAGGATTCTACTCTTTAAACCTCTAGATGATGGTTCCTCCATTTAAGTATGCACAATGAACTCTTAATTATGCTCTAAGCAACATAGATATTTTCAGTAGGATATAATGACCTGGAAAGCATAGAACATTTGATTTTTCATTTGAATCCCTAATCACTAATGCTTGTACATAGTAGACAATTAGTAAGCATTTAAATTCAATGTAATTAAACTCTAAATGTATTATCCACCGAGTACTGCTCATAATTATTTTAAAAGTTAATGGAAAATAATTTGGATTTACTTCAAATATTTAAAGGTTTTATCCAGAGTCAGGGAATTCCTCATCATGGAAGGTCTTCACTTGGAGGTTAGCTTAACACTTGTCTGAGATATAATAGTGGGGGTTACAGCTCAATTATGATTTGAACTCTATAATCTCTGAAATTCCTTCAGACTCTAACTCTCAGTTACTTTGTGAGCTTTCTTATTCTGAATTTCTTAAGGAAGGTGTTATAAAGAAATGATGTGATCTTTGTCTAGTTGGAGATACTTTGCCAGTAGTGTGGACAAGAGGTAGTATAAAAATATATTTACATTCCTAAAATGATATGTAGTACCAATCTAAAACCAAGAACAAGCATTATCTCTAAAGTGGATCAGGTAAAACAAGTATGTCCATTATCACCACTATTATTCAGTTTTTTACTAGAATTGCTAACTATAGCAATAAGACAAAAAATAAAAATAAGCAATAGTAAAATAAAACTATTACTCTTTGCAGATGACATAATGGAATACTTAGAAAACCCTAGAGAATCAAGTAAAAATAGTTGAAACAAATAACTTCAGCAATATTATAGGACATAAAATAAACTCATACAAACCATCAGCATTTCTATTTATTACCAGGAAAACACAGAAGGAAGAAATAAAAAGAGAAATTTCATTTAAAATAAGGGTAAAGAGACTTTCAGGAGCCAAGATGGCAGAATAAATTGTAAATCATCAGAACCTCTCCCATACTCACATCCAAACAACCATAAAATTGCATCCCAAAAACCAATCCCCGAACAGTACAACCATCTAAAAGACAGGGTTAAATAGGTTTTTATCCTAAGAGATTTGAAAGCTTGGCAGGAAAGGTTGGTCTCACTTGGATAATTGGGGAGCACAGTGCAGGACAGGAAACATTCCAAGAAGTCAGCAGCAAGCCCCACCTCACCAAACCAGTAGGAGATACTGAGCCCCAGTGAAGTGGAGCAGACAAATACCCAAACCAACCACAATGGTTCTCCACAGGTCTCAGCATTGTCAGGGAAGTAGGAGACTCCAGCTCAAAGAACCACAAAGTATTTCATCACAACCCCAGGCAATACTCTAAAATCAGTTATACCAGGCCCCTTCCGTGTGGTTCAGCAAGCCCAGGGAGAAAAACCAGCTTCCACAGCCAGACCACAATGTATTTCAATATAGCCCCCAGGGAAACACAGAAAGAGCCCAATAGCCTCAGCACATGACAGACACCATCACTAGGACCCTGGCTCAGAACTGGGTAAGCTTCCAGACTCCTACAGCCTCCAGCAGTGCCAGCCACTTTCCCTTACCCTGTCAGCACAGCACCAGATTCATGGGTCACCCATGGGCCTTAGAGCAACATTACTGCAGCACCAGGTAAACAGCCAGGACCTGCAGCCCCTAGCACAAGAAGCCTTACACAGCACCCATTACACAATAGCAGCAGAGCTCAAATTAAAAGAAAGAGAAAAGACCAAAAAAGATGAACAAATAACAACATCAAAATAATCTGACCATAGAAAATTATTATGGTGACAGAAGATCAAGACACAAACTCAGAAGAGGACAACAATGTCAAAAAAAACCTATGGGCAAAGCCCCAAAGAAAAATGAGAAGGGATGTCAAGCCCAGAAAGAACTCATAGAAGAACGCATAAAGGAGCTTAAAATCATATCAAAGAGGTAGAAGAAAATTGGGAAAAGAAATGAGAGTCATATAAGAAAATTATGGGAAAAGGAGTCAAAAACGTGGAAAAAGGAAACAACTGCTTAAAACATAGAATTGGCCAAGTGAAAAAAGGAAGTTACAAAAACTAACTGAGGAAAACAACACCATAAAAGTTAGAAATGGTCAAATCTATAAGACATCAAGAATCAATCAAACAGTGCAAATTAATGGAAAAATAGAAGAAAATGTAAAATACCTTATTGGAAAAATGACTGACATGTAAAATAGATCCAGGAGAGAAAAATGTCATAATCTTTGGATTGCCCGAAAGCCAGAATCAAAAAGAGGACCTGGACAGGTTCTTTCAAGAAATTATAAAGGAAAACTGCCCTGATATTCTAGAACCAAAGGACAAAATAGGCAGTGAAAGAAACCACTGATCACCTTAGGAAAGAGATCCCAAAATAAAAACTCCAGGGAACATTATAGGCAAATTTCAGAACTATCAAATCAAAGAAAAAATATTTTAAGTGGCCAGAAAGAAACAATTCAATTACTTGGGAAACATAATCAGGATTACACAGGACATAGCAACTACAACTTTAAGGGATCAGAGGTCATTGAGCATGATATTCCAAAAGGCAAAGGAGCTAGTACTACAACCAAAAATTGTCTACCCAGCAAAATTGAGCCTAATGTTTCAAGGAAAAGAAAGGTCATTCAGTGAAAAAGAAGAAATTCGAGATTTCATAAGAAGACAATTATTGAATAAAAAACAATGCCTCCAATATCAAGACTCAAGAGAAGCATAAAGAGGGGGAAAGGGAAAAGAAAACATGGGATTTATTGGAATGGAACTATTTACATCTCTACCATGGGAAAACAATAGTTGTAATTCTTAAAAATTGTACCACTAATATTAGAACCAGAAGGAATATAAATATACAGAGGGTATGGATAGAAGATGAATTTGAGGAAATGGCATAAACAAATAATTAAGGGATGAGAAAGAGGAATACTTTGAGTGCAGAAGGAAAGGAAGGATAGAATAGGGTAAATTATTTCACATGTAGAAGCATAAAAAACCTATTACCGTGGAGAGAAAGATGGGGGAGTGGACAATTGGTATCTCTTAAACCTTACTCTCATCAGTTTTAGCTAAAAGGGGAAAATTCGCATATTCGGTTGAATATAGAAATCTTTCTTAACATACAGGAAAGTTGGTGGGGAAGAAATTAAGTAAAGCAGGAGGGGAGAGTGGAGGGGGCTGACAGAACAGAAGACATACTAGGGGAGGTAGTAGACAGAAGCAAAACACTTTTATTAAAAAAGTATTTTATTTTTTTTCCGTTACATGTAAAGATAGTTCTCAACTTTTATTTATATAAGCTTTCCAATTTCATATTTTTCTCCCTCGCACCCCTCCCTCCAACCTTGCCTAGACAGCAGGTAATCTGATATAGATTATATGCATATAGATATAGATATAGATGTAGATATAGATATAGATATAGATATACACATAAAAACATTAAACATCTTTCTGCATTAGTCATGTTATAAGAGAAAAATCAGAGCAATGACAAAAAACCTCAAAATAGAAAAAAAAAGGACCAAAAAAAAAAAAGAAATAATATGGTTCATTCAGCATATATACTCCACAGTTCTTTTTTTTTTTTTTCCTGGATTTGGAGATCCTCTTCCATTATGAATTCCCTGGAATTTTTCTGTACCATTGCATTGGTGAGAAGAATATAGTTGATCACAGTAGATCTACACACAATGTTGATGATACTGTGTACAATGTTCTTCTGGTTCTGCTCATCTCACTCATCATCAGCCCATGCAAGACTCTCCAGGTTTCTCTGAAATCCTCCTGCTCATCGTTTCTTATAGCACAATAGTATTCCATTATATTCATATACCACAACTTGTCCAGCCATTCCCCAATTGATGGACAACCCCTCAACTTCCAATTCCTTGTCATCACATAAAGAGCAGCTATAAATATTCTTGAACACAAGGGTCCTATT
Organism: Dromiciops gliroides; assembly: GCF_019393635.1. NCBI lineage: Eukaryota > Metazoa > Chordata > Mammalia > Microbiotheria > Microbiotheriidae > Dromiciops > Dromiciops gliroides. The sequence goes on along the minus strand of NC_057864.1, from coordinate 282,410,214 downwards.
CCCCTTTCCATGATCTCTTTGGGAAAAAGACCCAAAAGGGGTATTGCTGGGTCAAAGGGTATGTGCAGCTTTATAGCCCTTTGGGCATAATTCCAAATTGCTCTCCAGAATAGTTGGATCAGTTCACAGCTCCACCAAAAATGCATTAGTGTTCCAATTTTTCAACAGCTTCTCCAACATTTATTATTTTCCTTTTTTGTGATTTTTGCCAATCTGACAGATGTCAGGTGGACCTCAGAGTTGTTTTAATTTGCATCTCTCTTATCATTAGAGATTTAGAGCATCTTTTCATATGGGAATAGATAGCTTTGGTTTCTTCATCAGAAAACTGCCTGTTCATATCCTTTGACCATTTCTCAATTGGGGAATGACTTGGATTCTTATAAATTTGATTTAGTTCCCTATATATTTTAGAGATGAGGCAATTTGGTAGAACTCCTTCTTCACCTATTTTTCCAAATAATTTGTATAATATTGGAATTAATTGTTCTTTAAATGATTGGTAGAATTCACCTGTAAACCCATCTGGCCCTGGGGATTTTTTCTTAGGGAGTTCATTAATAGCTAGTTCAATTTCTTTTTCCAATATGGGTTTATTTAAGGATTTTATTTCCTCTTCAGTTAACCTGGGCAGTTTGTATTTTTGTAAATATTCATCCATTTCATTTAGATTGTCAAATTTATTGGCATACAGTTGAGCAAAATATTTCCTAATTATTGATTTAATTTCCACTTCATTGGTGGTAACATCACCCGTTTCATTTTTGATACTGGCAGTTTGGTTTTCTTCTTTCTTTTTTTTTTAATCAAATTAACCAATATTTTATCTATGTTATTGTTTTTTATATACCAGCTCTTTGTTTTATAAATTCTATAGTTTTTTTTTCCTTTCAATCTTATTAATTTCTCCTTTAATTTTCAGGATCTCTAGTTTAGTATCTAATTGGGGATTTCTAATTTGTTCCTTTTCTAGCTTTTTAAGTTGCGTGCCCAATTCATTAATCTCCTCTTTCTCTTTTTTATTCATGTAAGCATTTAGAGATATATATTTTCCCCTAAGCACTGCTTTGGCTGAATCCCATAGATTTTGGTATGTTGTCTCATTATTGTTATTCTCTTGGATATAGTTATTGATTGTTTCTATGATTTGCTGTTTGGCCCATTCATTCTTTAGAATGAAATTATTTAGTTTCCAATTGATTTTCATTCTACTTTTCCATGGCTCTTTCTTACATGTAATTTTTATTGCATCATGATCTGAGAAGGTTGCATTTACTATTTCTGCCTTTCTATATTTGACTATGATATTTTTATGCCCTAATACATGGTCAATTTTTGAAAACGTGCCATGTACTGCTGAGAATAAGGTATATTCCTTTCTATCCCCATTCAATTTTCTCCAGACATCTATCATGTCTAACTTTTCTAGTAATCTATTCACCTCTTTCACTTCTTTCTTATTCATTTTTTGGCTAGATTTTTCTGATTCTGGGATGGGGAAATTCATATCCCCCACTAATATAATATTACTGTCTAATTCCTCTTGTAACTCATTTAACTTCTCCTCTAAGAATTTGGATGCTATACCACTTGGCGCATACATATTTAATATTGATATTACTTCATTATCTATAGTACCTTTTAGCATGATGTAGTTTTCTTACTTATCTCTTTTAATGACATCTATCTTTGCCTTCACTTTGTCTGAGATAAGGACTGCTACCCCTGCTTTTTTTACTTTAGCTGAAGCATAATATAATCTGCTCCATTGTTTTACCTTTACTCTGTGTGTATCTCTCTGCTTCAAATGTGTTTTTTGTAAACATTTTGTAAACATTTTTTGCATATTGTAGGATTCTTCTTTGTAATCCACTCTGCAATTCGCTTCCATTTTCGAACAGAGTTCATCCCATTCACATTCACAGTTATTATTACTATCTATTCCCCTCCATTCTATTTACCCACTTTGTAATTTCCCCCCTTCTTTCACCCTTTTCCTCCTCACCAACATTTTACTTCTTACCCCTGCCTCCCCCGATCTGCCCTCCCTTTTTATCACCCCCTCCCTTTTCTTTACCCTTTTCTTCCTTGCTTTTGTCCTCCCTTCTATCAGTCCCCCCCTTTCCCTTCCCCTTTTACTTCCTTAAAGAATGATCTAAGTTTCTTTATCCCAGTGAACGTATATGTTATTCCCTCTTTGAATCAAATCTGATGAGAGTAGGGTTGAAACAATGTTCACCCCTCCTTTGGTACCCTCCCTGTAATAGTTTTTATTTTTCACCTCTTCATATGGTGTAACTCACCCCATTCCCCCTCCCCTTTCCTCTCCTCCCCATAGACTCCCTTTTTAACCCCTTAATTTTCTTCCTATCATCACATAAACGACAATTTATATTTATACCCTCTATGTAAAGTCCTTCTCTCTACAGTTCTTAAGAGTTATGAGTAATATATTCCCGTGTAGGGATGTAAAGAGTTTGACCTAAATGAGTAACTTCTTCCTTCTGTTTACCTTTTTAAACTTCTCTTGAGTCTGGTATGTTAAAATCAAATTTTCTATTCAGTTCTGGTCTTTTCATCAGGAAACACGGAAAGTCCCCAATGTCATTGAATGTCCATCTTTTCCCCAAAAGAGAATGATCAGTTTTTCTGGGTAATAGATTCTCAGCTGCAATCCAAGCTCCTTTGCCTTCCGGAATATCATATTCCAAGCCCTGCGGTCCTTTAATGTTGAAGCTGCCATTTCCTGAACAATCCTGAGTATGGCTCTATGATATTTAAATTCCTTCTTTCTGGCTGCTTGGACTATTTTCTCCTTCACCTGATAATTCTGGAATTTGGCTACACTATTCCATTTTCCTTTGGGGGTCTCTTTCAGGAGTTGATCAGTGGATCCTTTCAATGATGATTTTGTCCTCTGATTCTTTAATATCAGGGCAGTCCTCCTTAATAATTTCCTGGAATATGTTGTCTAGATTCTTTTTCTGATCATGGCTTTCAGGCAGTCCAGTGATTCTCAAATTGTCTCTCCTGGACCTGTTTTCCAAATCAGTTGTCTTTCCAATGAGGTATTTCACATTTTCTTCTATTTTTTCATTCTTTTGATTCTGCTTGACTGATTCCTGGTGTCTCATGGATTCCTTATCTTCCAACTGTCCAATTTTAAATTTTTTTTTTGTTTTTTTTAGTGAGGCAATTGGGGTTAAGTGACTTGCCCAGGGTCACACAGCTAGTAAGTCTTAAGTGTCTGAGGCCGGATTCGAACTCAGGTACTCCTGACTCCAGGGCTGGTGCTCTATCCATTGTGCCACCTAGCTGCCCCCAATTTTAACTTTTAAGGCATTGTTTTCTTCAGTGAGATTATGTGTCTTTTTTTCCATTTGGCCAAATGAATTTTTCAAGGCATTGTTTTTTCTTCAGTGAGATTATGCACCTTTTTGTCCATTTGGACAGATGAATTTTTTAAGGAATTGTTTTCTTTAGTCAGTCTTTGTGCTTCCTTTTCCAAGCTGATGATTCTTTTTTCATAGTTTTCTTGTTTTTCTTTCATTTCTCTCCCTATTTTTTCTTCTACGTCTCTGAATTGTTTTTTTTTTTTTTTGTCATGAGACATCATATTATTGTGGTTTTAATTATTTACAGTATTCAAAGATGGTAGCCTATATGCTGCATCTTTTGAAAATTCTGTTCAGGTAATAAAATGGTAATAAATATGACTTCCCTGTACCCCACAGCTATTAAATCTTGGCCCTAGAATTGGTTGTGGGAATGATAAAGCAATACATTAGTGATGTTTAACCACAGTTTTCTTTGGCTTACCTAGGTATTACATTTTTCAAGTGGTTTGGACATACCATCTATTAACTAACTAGATGTCTGAATACTCCTAAGATGTATAAAATGGCCTAGGCATCGTGTAACATGGGCCCTTCTGTCCAGGAGCCTAGTACCCAGGGAGAGCCAATCTCATACTATAAAATCAGATCATGTAGAACGTGTTGCTTCCCAAGATAGACACATACAATATACCAATTTGTTAAACATCTATTGATTAAAATGACATGAGTCTGAAAGTGTCCTATGTGTCATTTTAAAAAAGTCTTTCCTCTACTTTTAATTCTGCTGTAAAGAACTTTTTCACTTCTGTACCCCAGCTGTGAATTCTCATTTATCTCTATGTATCAGTTACCAAACAGCCAACGTTGGACACTTGGTTCTGCTTTTGTAGAAAATAGATAAGTTCTGAATTGAGGCTAATTATTATCCACTATGCTTATGTTGCCTAAACTGTGTCCAGACATCTAGATTAGGTTCTTTTTTTTTTATTGTTTAAGGTATTTTATTTTTTCGGTTACATGTAAAGATAGTTCTCAACTTTTGTTTATACAAGCTTTACAAGTTCAGATTTTTCTCCCTCCCTCCCCTCCCTCCCCCCTCCCCTAGACAGCAGGTAATCTGATATAGGTTATATCTATATATCTCTATACATATACATATATATATATATACACACACATATATATACACATAATAACATTAATCCTATTTCTGCATTAAACCTTTTACAAGAGAAAAAATCAGAGCAGTGATGCAAAACCTCAAAATAGAAAAAAAAAAAAAACAAAAGCACCCAAAACAAAAGAAATTATATGGTTCAATCAGCATCTATACTCCACAGTTCTTTCTTTCTTTTTTTTTTCTTGGATTTGGAGATCCTCTTCTATCATGAGTTCCCTGGAACTCTTCTGTACCATTGCATTGGTGAGAAGAATATAGTCCATCACAGTAGGTAAACACTCAATGTTGATGATACTGTGTACAATGTTCTTCTGGTTCTGCTCATCTCACTCATCATCAGCTCACTTAAGACCCTCCAGGTTTCTCTGAACTCTTCCTGCTCATCATTTCTTACAGCACAATAGTATTCCATTGTATTCATATACCACAGCTTGTCCAGCCATTCCCCAATTGATGGGCACCCCCTCAACTTACAATTCCTTGCTACCACGTAAAGAACAGCTATAAATATTTTTGTACATGTGGGTCCCTTTCCCCCTTCCATGATTTCTTTGGGCAAAAGACCTAAAAGTGGAATTGCTGGGTCAAAGGGTATGCACAGCTTTATCGCCCTTTGGGCATAATTCCAAATTGCTCTCCAGAATGGTTGGATCAGCTCACAGCTCCACCAAAAATGCATTAATGTTCCAATTTTCCCACAGCCTCTCCAACATTTATTATCTTCCTTTTTTGTCATTTTAGCCAATCTGATAGGTGTCAGGTGGTACCTCAGAATTGTTTTAATTTGCATCTCTCTAATCATTAGAGATTTAGATCATTTTTTCACATAGGAATAGATAGCTTTGGTTTCTTCATCAGAAAACAGCCTGTTCATATCCTTTGACCATTTCTCAATTGGGGAATGACTTGGATTCTTATAAATTTGATTTAATTCTCTATATATTTTAGAGATGATGCCTTTATCAGAAGCACTGGCCTCAAAAATTGTTTCCCAGCTTTCTGCCTCCCTTCCAATTTTGGATACATTGCTTCTGTTTGTACAAAAATTTTTTAATTTCATATAATCAAAATCATCCATTTTGCATTTTATAATATACTCTATCTCTTGTTTGGTCAAAAACTGTTATCCTTTCCAAAGATCTGATAGGTACACTATTCCTTTCTCTCCTAATTTACCTATGGTATCACCTCTTATGTCTAAATCATGTATCCATTTTGACCTTATTTTAGTATAAGGTGTAAGATGTTGGTCTATGCCTAATTTCTGCCATACTATCTTACAGTTTTCCCAGCAGTTTTTGTCAAATACTGAGTTCCTATCCCAGATGCTGGAGTCTTTGGGTTTATCAAACACTACATTACTAGTGTCATTTACTATTGCATTTCCTGAGCCTAGCCTATTCCATTGATCTACCACTCTATTTTTTAGCCAGTACCAGATAGTTTTGATGACTGCCGCTTTATAGTAAAGCTCCAGGTTTGGTACCGCTAACCCACCTACCTGTGAATTTTTTTTCATTATTTCCCTGGATATTCTTGATTTTTTGTTTTTCCAGATGAATTTTGTGATTATTTTTTCTAGCTGTATAAAATAATTTTAGGTAGTTTGATTGGTATGGCACTGAATAAGTAAATTAATTTAGGCAGTATTGTCATTTTTACTATATTAGCTCTGCCTATCCATGAGCAATTGACATCTTTCCAATTATTTAGATCTGATTTGATTTGTGTGAAGAGTGTTTGGTAGTTGTGTTCATAGAGTTCCTGGGTTTGTCTTGGCAAGTAGACTCCCAAGTATTTTATATTATCTACCGTTACTTTAAATGGAATTTCTCTTTCTATCTCTTGCTGCTGGACTTGGTTGGTCATGTATAGAAATGCTGATGATTTATGTGGATTTATTTGATATCCTGCTACTTTGCTAAAGTTGTTAATTGTTTCAAGTAATTTTTGAGTTGATTCTCGAGGATTCCTTAAGTATACCATCATATCATCTGCAAAGAGTGATAGTTTTGTTTCCTCCTTGCCTATTCTAATTCCTTCAATTCCTTTCTCTTCTCTGATTGCTAAAGCTAACATTTCTAGAACAATATTAAATAATAGAGGTGATAATGGACATCCCTGTTTCACCCCTGATCTTATTGGGAAGGCCTCTAATTTATCTCCGTTGCATATAATACTTGCTGATGGCCTTAGGTAGATACTGTTTATTATTCTAAGGAAAGCTCCCCCTATTCCTAAACTCTCTAGTGTTTTTATTAGGAATGGGTGTTGTACTTTGTCAAAAGCTTTCTCTGCATCTATTGAGATAATCATATGATTTTGGTTGGTTTTCTTATTGATGTGGTTGATTATGTTAATAGTTTTCCTAATGTTGAACCAGCCCTGCATTCCTGGTATAAATCCCACCTGGTCATAGTGTATTATCCTGGTGATCACTTGCTGTAATCTCCTTGCTAATATCTTATTTAAGATTTTAGCATCAATATTCATTAGGGAAATTGGTCTATAATTTTCTTTCTCTGTTTTTGCTTTGCCTGGTTTTGGTATCACCACCATATTTGTGTCATAAAATGAATTTGGTAGAACTCCTTCTTCACCTATTTTTCCAAATAATTTGTATAATATTGGAATCAATTGTTCTTTAAATGTTTGGTAAAATTCACCCGTAAACCCATCTGGCCCTGGGGATTTTTTCTTAGGGAGTTCAGTAATAGCTTGTTCAATTTCTTTTTCTAATATGGGTTTATTTAAGGATTTTATTTCCTCTTCAGTTAACCTGGGCAGTTTGTATTTTTGTAAATATTCATCCATTTCATTTAGATTGTCAAATTTATTGGCATACAGTTGGGCAAAATATTTCCTAATTATTGCTTTAATTTCCACTTCTTTGGTGGTAACATCACCCTTTTCGTTTTTGATACTGGTAATTTGGTTTTCTTCTTTCTTTTTTTTAAATCAAATTAACTAATATTTTATCTATTTTATTGGTTTTTTCATAAAACCAGCTCTTAGTTTTATTGATTAATTCTATAGGTTTTTTTTGCTTTCAATCTTATTAATTTCTCCTTTAATTTTCAGGATCTCTAATTTAGTGTCTAATTGGGGATTTCTAATTTGTTCTATTTCTAGCTTTTTAAGTTGCATGCCCAATTCATTAATCTCCTCTTTCTCTTTCTTATTCATGCAAGCATTTAGAGCTATAAATTTTCCCCTAAGCACTGCTTTGGCTGCATCCCATAGATTTTGGTATGTTGTCTCATTATTGTCATTCTCTTGGATAAAGTTATTGATTGTTTCTATGATTTCTTGTTTGGCCCATTCATTCTTTAGAATGAAATTATTTAGTTTCCAATTGATTTTCATTCTACTTTTCCCTGGCTCTTTCTTACATGTAATTTTTATTGCATCATGATCTGAGAAGGATGCATTTACTATTTCTGCCTTTCTACATTTGACTATGATGTTTTTGTGCCCTAATACATGGTCAATTTTTGAAAATGTGCCATGTACTTCTGAGAAAAAAGGTATATTCCTTTCTATCCCCATTCAATTTTCTCCAGACATCTATCATGTCTAACTTTTCTAGTAATCTATTCACCTCTTTCACTTCTTTCTTATTCATTTTTTGGCTAGATTTATCTAATTCTGAGAGGGGGAGATTCAGATCCCCCACTAGTATAGTATTCCTGTCTAATTCCTCTTGTAACTCATTTAACTTCTCCTCTAAGAACTTGGATGCTATACCACTTGGCGCATACATATTTAATATTGATATTACTTCATTATCTATAGTACCTTTAAGTAAGATGTAATTTCCTTCCTTATCTCTTTTAATGAGATCTATTTTTGCCTGCACTTTGTCTGAGATAAGGATTGCTACCCCTGCCTTTTTTACTTTAGCTGAGGCATAATATATTCTGCTCCAGCCTTTTACCTTTACTCTGTGTGTATCTCTCTGCTTCAAATGTGTTTCTTGTAAACAGCATATTGTAGGGTTCTGGTTTTTAATCCACTCTGCAATTCGCTTCCGTTTTATAGCAGAGTTCATCCCATTCACATTCACAGTTATTATTACTGACCGTCTATTCCCCTCCATTCTATTTACCCCCTTTGTACTTTTACCCCCTTCTTTCACCCTATTCCTCCTCACCGACGTTTTACTTCTTACCCCTGCCTCCCCCAATCTGCCCTCCCTTTGAGATCAAATTTTCTATTCAGTTCTGGTCTTTTCACCAGGAAAGATTGAAAGTCCCCAATGTCATTAAATGTCCATCTTTTCCCCTGAAAGAAAATGCACATTTTTGCTGGGTAATAGATTCTCAGCTGCAATCCAAGCTCCTTTGCCTTCCGGAATATCATATTCCAAGCCTTGCGGTCCTTTAATGTTGAAGCTGCCAGGTCCTGAGCAATCCTGACTGTGGCTCCATGATATTTAAATTGCTTCTTTCTGGCTGCTTGGAGTATTTTCTCCTTCACCTGATAATTCTGGAATTTGGCTACAATATTCCTTGGAGTTTTCCTTTTCGGGTCTCTTTCAGGAGGTGATTGGTGGATTCTTTCAATGATGATTTTATCCTCTGATTCTATGATATCAGGGCAGTTCTCCTTAATAATTTCCTGGAATATGGTGTCTAGATTCTTTTTCTGGTCATGGCTTTCAGGCAGTCCAATGATTCTCACATTGTCTCTCCTCGATCTGTTTTCCAGATCAGTTGTCTTTCCAATGAGGTATTTCACATTTTCTTCTATTTTTTTCATTTTTTTTATTCTGCTTGACTGATTCCTGGTGTCTCATGGATTCCTTATCTTCCAACTGTCCCATTTTAATTTTTAAGGCATTGTTTTCTTCAGTGAGATTATGCACCTTTTTTTTCCATTTGGCTAAGTGAATTTTTTAAGGTATTGTTTTCTTCAGTGAGATTATGCACCTTTTTTTCCATTTGGCCAAATGAATTTTTTAAGGCTTTGTTTTCTTCAGCTTCCTTTTCCAAGCTGCTGATTCTTTTTTAATAGTTTTTTTGTTTTGCTTTCATTTCTTTCCCCATTTTTTCTTCTACCTCTTGCAATTGATTTTTAAAATCCTTTTTGAGCTCTTCCAGGAAGGCTTTTTGTTCTTGCAACCAATTCACCTTCCCTTGTGAGGCTTCAGATGTAGACAATTTGAGGCTATTGTCCTCATCTGAGTTTGTGTTGGTTTCTTCCCTATTGATACAGAAGTTCTCAGTGGAGAGGGCTCTTTTTTGCTTCTTACTCATTATTGCAGCTTATTTATTTATTCTTTAAGTTGAGGTGTGCTCTGGGGGCACCAGGGTCCCTGTTTTGGGCTTCTCGTGCAGGTGTATAGGTGCTGTGTGACTGGGCTTTTACTCTGAGGCCTTTATGGTGTGTGGAGATCCCCCGCCCTGCACTTCCTGTCTGATTGTGCTCGGCCAGCCAGGCGCCAGACCCGGGCTTCTGATCCTGACTGATCCATTCGTCTCCCTCCCGGCCGGTGCAGGTCGGTTTTTCCACTGTCCTTCTTGGCCACCAGATTTTTGAACCAGGTTCCGGTAGCCTCAGTTGTTTGGCTGTGGCCCACAGCTCCTTTTGACTTGCCCCGACCCCCTCGGCGCTGGGTTGCTGCCTTGCGCTGGGCCTCCCTTTTGCCCGAGTCAGACCGACCTTTTCCTGAAGTCTTCTAAATTATCTCTGGTTGGAGGACTGTGTCTCTCTGTCTCTTTGCAGGTTCTGTAGTTTCAGAATCCATCCAGAGGCTTGATTTAATGTTTGTTTTGAGGGAATAGAAGGAGAACTCAGGCAGCTTGCTGCTTCCTCTCCGCCATCTTGGCTCCGCCTCCTCAATTGGTTTTTAAAATCCTTTTTGAGCTCTTCCAGGAAGGCTTTTTGTTCTTGAGACCAATTCACCTTCCTTTGTGAGGCTTCACATGTAGGCAATTTGAGGGTATTGTCCTCATCTGAGTTTGTGCTTGATTCTTCCCTATTGATACAGAACCTCTCAGTGGAGAGGGCTCTATTTTGATTCTTACTCATTATTGCAGCTTATTTATTTATTTTTTAAGTTGAGGTCTTCTCTGGGGGCACCAGGATACCTGTTTTGTGCTTATTGTTCAGGGGTATAGGTGCTGTGTCACCAGCTTTTTACACTGAGGACTTTAAGTGTGTGCAGTCCCTACCCCCACCCCCACCCCGCACTTCCTGTCTGAATGACCTAGGATCAGTGGGCCTAGTTTCGCCTATCCTGTTCGTGGCCCTCCAGCTGGCAACTTGCCCTCTCGGCTGGTGCAGATATGTTTTTCCACTTTCCTGCTCGGCCACCAGATTTTTGAGCCAGAATCCAGGGGCCTCAATTGTTCGGCTGTGGCCAGCAGCTTCCTGATTACTTGCCCCGACCCCCTCAGTTTTGGGCTACTGCCCTGTGTTGTGCCTCTGGTTTGCCTGAGTCAGACAGACCTTTTCCTGAAGTCTTCTAAATTATCTCCGATTCGAAGACTGTGTCTCTCTATCTCTTTGCAGGTTCTGTAGTTTCAGAATCCATCCAGAGGCTTGATTTAATCTTCTTTTTGAGGGAACAGAAGGAGAGCTCAGGCAGCTTGCTGATTCTTCTCTGCCATCTTGGCTCTGCCAGTCACTTTTGAGGAGGGAAGGGATGAAAGGAGAGAGAGGACAAAGTCAGGGTAGCATAGGATGGAGGGAAATACACACTAATCATACCTGTGAATGTAAATGGGATGAACTATCTCATAAAACAGAAGCAGAGAGCAGATAGCAGAGAGGATCAAAGAAATTTAAAAAACAAACAGAATCTTATGTCATTTACAAAAAACACACTCAAAGCAGAAAGACACACACAGAGTAAAGGTAAGAGGCTGGAGCACAATCTATTCTGCATCGGCCGAAGTTTAAAAATTTAAAAAAAGCATGGGTAGTAATCCTGATCTCAGGAAAAGTAAAGATAGACAATTAAAGATAAGGAAAGAAACTACGTCTTGCTAAAAGATACCATTGACAATGAAGCAATATCAATACTAAAATAGTCTACCTGTCAGATCTATGGAAAAGGGTAGAATTCATGAAAAAATAAGAGATTGCATTAAAAATGCAAAATAGATAATTTTGATTATATTAAATTAAAAAAACTTTTGCACAAACAAAACCAATGAAACCAAGATTAGAAGGAAAGCAGAAAACTAGGAAACATTCTTTATATCACATATCTCTGATAAAGGCTTATTTCTCAAATAGAGAACTAAGTCAAATTTATAAGCCATTTCCCAATTGATAAATGGTCAAAGGAAATGAACAGGAAGTTTTCATTTGAAGAAACCAAAACTATATATAATACAAGAAAATTCCAAAGTACCCATGATGAAAGATGAGAACTGATGAACCACCTCCAGAGAGAATAAATGAACTCAATGCATAGCGAAGCATACGTTTTTCTTTATTTATATTATTTTATTTGTGTTTTCTTTTGCAATATGCCTAATATGGAAATATGTTTTGCATACTGAGAATTTGGAATTCAATTTTTTTTTTTTAAAATGAGTGTTAAAGGTTTTTATATGTGATTAGTACATTTTTAATGGAATAAATTTAAACATATTTAAAAGATATTTACAGAAAAAAATAAAGCCTCATAGGAAAAAAGACAAGGAGAAATATCTGGATACATATCTAAGATACAAAAATAGGGCAATCTTAGAGCAAAGCCAGAGAAGACAGAATAGCTAGAGACAAAATATGATTCCAAAAATATAAGGCAAAAAAAAGCAGTTGAGATGGTAGTGGTTGGTATGGTCATTTCATTCAGGAAGCCAGTAAATGGGTACCAAGGTTTAATATAATTGAAAGTTAAGGGGAGAGTCAACAAGTCCACATGAAAGGAATGTTGTCCAAATACTCTATTCCAGGAAAGAATCTACCAGTTATAAAGTCCAAAGGTCAAAGCCAGAAATAAAGTACTAAGTCCAGGGACTAAGCAAAAAATAGGGGTTTGTGAGAAATAGGTTTAAAACCTATTCTATCAGAAGATAATAGAAAATTAGTCATTCAGTCAAGATTAAGTGCCTATTATGTGCCAGATATTTTGTTAAGCACTGGGAAGAAAGTTTAAAAAAAAAAAAAAGACAGCCCCTGCTCTTAAACAGTTAGCTCAAAAGGACCTTAGAGACTTTCTAGTCCAGAGGTGTCAAACACACCACCCAAATTTGAATCGCCGCCCACACTTCCTAATATGGTTCAAACAAGATCAAGATATAATTGAGAAATATTTGATAAAAGCAATAAAATTATCACCAAAAGATAACGTTAATATATACTTTTCCAGGTCAATATGTGGCTCTTAAAGATCCTCTATGGTATTCATTTCTATTTGAGTTTGACACTAATGATCTAGTTTAATATTCTCATTTTATATATGAGGAACTTGGAACACAGAAAAATTGAAGAAGAATTGTCACATGTTCACATGGGCAAAACGTGATGCAGTTGGTATGTTCAAATCTAAGGCTGATGACTCCAAAACCATTGCCTTTTCTACCATACCAACCTGGAATTTCATTTGAAGATACACACACTCACTCACTCACTCACACACACACACACACACACACACACACACACAGATATCTATATGTGTGTGTGTATATGTATGTATATAAAAATATGACAGGAGTTAGTCAATTTGAATCTAAACATTCACTTCCTTCAAAAGCACTATCATTTTGAAGTAGTGACATGCCAGCCATTCCTTTTTTTCTCACCTCACCTCCCACTCAACTAAACTGAAATAAATGCATTTGTGAGCTTTAATAAATGTCTACTCTGATCAGAAACTAGGAAGTGAACATGCAGTCTAAATAGGTGACTATATGTTATAGTAAGAAAAGTATGTTATTGAGTAATGAGATCTGAGTTTGAATACTGATGCTGCAGCTTACTATTTACAGAATATATATTATGTCTGTAAATATTTGTTTCCATGTTATTGTTTCCATTGTTATTGAATGTAGCTGAAGCAGATATTAGAAAGGAAGATACTTCATTGTTCTCTTATAGATAAGTTGATGACCTTTTGACTTCTGAAGGACAAGTTGGATTTAATGGTAATTGAATCCACAGATTAAGAAATGCATGAGGTTTGTTTTGCTCTTTTTCTGAGTTGCAGCATTCATTTTAGTTAGATATTGTTAAGGGTTAAAATTCTAGCTAAACTGTCTAAAATATCTAATGAGTGGTCGCCAATAAATTATAAGCTTTAGCAAGAGTTAGACTTTTAAGCATTTATTAAGGAGAATAAGAATTTGGTAAAGAGAGAGAAAAAGGCCTAGATTCCTATCTATTAAAGGGAGAGCACATTTCTAGCTCCCTTCTCCGCCAGAGTCCAGAGGAAAAAGCGCGAGACTGAGCGCCAGTCTCTTCCTTCCTCCTCCCACTAGCCCGCGTCACTTCCTGACTTCTGGTCTTGCCCTCAAAGACCTTCCCTTCATGGGCAGAACTCCTCTACAGTAAGTATCCAGCAGGTGGCGTTATTCCAATCGTTACAGTCCCCCCTGTTGTTCCTCAAGAAACAAAATGTTTCCTTGACGGAACAGTAAAAACAATATGATAACTATTGCTAACTAATAATATGTGAACAACAATATAGAAAAGGAAGAGAGGAAAGTTTTGTCCAGAGGGGCGATTTTTTTTGTCCTCATGAACCGACGCTTTGACATTAGTCTTGCAAAGGGAGGGCCTCTGCAGAGAATACATGTTACAGATGGTGTATATTATAACAGAAAGAGAAAAAAACCAACAAAAAGAACAAATCAAAACTGTTCATTTAAAGTCTCTGAAAGTCTTTTCTCAGATGTCCTCTAGGTGTAGTCGTAGAATGGAAGTCTCTTCAGGGGTTGATGTGTGGATGCTGGTAATCAGCCAGGAAAATTTCCTACAAAATTGAGCTTAACACAACTTTAAAATAGCTTTGTCAATAATCAAATCAAACAATGAAAGTTCTCAAAAACATGTCTAAGGGAATTCAGAATCTTAGTTGTTACACATGAAACATATAATAAAACAAAAATTGAAACATTCTTTAAAATTATAATATTACTATAGTCCCCCCTTATGGAGGGTAATTGAGAAGACAATTGCTGTGATATTAATTTTTTAAAATAATTTTTATCTTTGTTTCATCATTTTTTGCATCATCTGCCTAATTATCCTCATGCCATTATGAGAAATTTAAAAATCTAATATAATTGGTAACAGGTGTCAAGGCCAAATTCAACACTGTATTTATCATGACACCTGAGATAATTATGGGGGTTACCATAAAAGAACAGAGAAATGATGGGATATGAGCATTCCCACACTGAGCAATATGTACTGCCCATACAGTATGCCAGGCTTAAAATAGGTGGATGGAATATATGTCCATGCCACCGAACATATTGGAAGAAACTGAGTCAGACTTAATCAGATGCATGGGATTGAGATGTCCATGGCATCAGGCATATAGGAGGGAGCATAGAAGCCAGGTGTAGAAGTGAGATGGGTGGGATGAATACTTCCAGCCATCTGTACAATATTGTGGGGAAAAAGAGAATAAAATATTAAACCAAGAGAATCCAACCTCAACATTAGTCAAAAGCCGTTCCCTCGGCCATACCTTGACTTCATGCATGTCTCCCCTCATGTGACAATTCAGTGTCTGCTCTTGCATGTATTCCTCTTGTGATTGGATGGCATCTTGGCCAACTGGCATCTGATAACTCAGAATAAAGGCAATTAATATCTTAAATGATAAGTTCCCATAATCCAAGTCTCATATGGATTTAAAAATTGAGGATAATAAATGATTGCAAAAAATGTGAATACATCTTGACTCAGAACACAATATATAATTATGCAACAATTTCAAATAATACCCCTTTTTTTTAAACTTAGTATACAATTACTTTTTGAAAAATCTGAACATATTTAAATACAAGTTAAAGCACAACACAATCCCAAAGAAAACTTTTACAAATGTTCCCCTCTTTTTTTTTTTTTTGGAATATGCTTATCAAAAATAATACTTCTAGAATCAATTTACACTTGCCATGGCAACCAATTTGCCAGGGAAATGCTTTAAAGAGTTTGATCAAATAATCAGTTGAGAAAAAAAAATAACAAAAACAAACAACTCAGAATATGGGAGCACAATACTCCTAGAATTAACATTGTATTATGAAATCAAAACCATGTTTCAAAATTAGATAGATGAATGAATAGAAGAAAATACACGTGGAATAATAAAAGACAATGAAATTCAAACTAGGGAAATCTAAATGAATATGAACTTAATATTAATAAGAGTATTACAAAATATAAACTTGATCGCATGACTATAAAAAGCTTTTACAAATATTCTCCTTGTTTTAGAAACTAAGTATAAGACACAATCTCAAAAGCATTAAATCTCTATGAAAATAAACCTATACCATTAATTCCAAAATGTATATGTAATAGCATAGAAATCCTATGTAACCTCTGAACTGACATTAATAATCTGAGTGAATTCAGAACACTCTTGATTCCGATATCTAAAATCCCCAATACTCATATCAGTACCTTGCTGCTTACTTCTACATTTCTGTACAATATATACCCTTCCATGGCAAAAGAAGCGGAGTCTTGAACTATGGTGATGATTGTCATTCTTATTCAGCTTAAGTTTTTCTTCTTTAACCCCTCTATATTGTCTGTCAGGCTTTTCACCATACAAATGCTTTATAAGATTACTAATTAAAGACAAAAGCAGGTTAGCAAAATTATGAACAAAACGAGCATATCTGGAATTTAAAGGGTTTTCTAAGGTTGTCTCAGAAGCATAGTCAGGCTGGGGAAGGGCTGAGCCTGAAGCTGCAAATGCAGGTAGAAAAAGTTGAGCATGCTCATCAGATCTCTGGACTTCCCAGGCAGGGGAAGCTATGGGCTTGGCCATAGGAGGAGTAGAGGGTGGGGTCTGGAGAGGAGGGGAGGGACCAGCACAATTTGAATCAGACTTGATTTTGAACTCAGGCCTGGATTCCTCTTCCCCCACTTTGCCTCCAGGTGCTAGGGAATTAAAAGCTTCTAGAGGGTGGGTCATTGCCTCCAGGCATGCAAAATTAGAGCAACAATTAGTGTTAGAATTGGGAAAAGCTGCAGGAATCTCTTCAGGTTTCTCTGAAAAAGCATGGTTGGGAGAGGGAGAGATATTTCCTTGTGTGAGTAAGTTGCTGGCTCTTTTAACAAAAAGAAAAAGAAAAATAGAAAATCCACAAAAACAAAGCATTAACATGATCTTATCTCCCATTTGTCTGGTTAAACAGACTAAAATCAAAAATAGGGTAATTAGGGAGTTTAAAAGGTCCATTCGAAAAAATTTAAAGGAAAACACAGCCAGTGCGCCAGTACTTAGCAGTTAAAGGGAGAGGGAGGGGAAATTTCTTACCCAACCGGAAGATCAGAAGACTGAGGGTTAGCTTTCCTCTTCGTGGTCAGCCATCTGTCAAGGGTTAAAATTCTAGCTAAACTGTCTAAAATATCTAATGAGTGGTCGCCAATAAATTATAAGCTTTAGCAAGAGTTAGACTTTTAAGCATTTATTAAGGAGAATAAGAATTTGGTAAAGAGAGAGAAAAAGGCCTAGATTCCTATCTATTAAAGGGAGAGCACATTTCTAGCTCCCTTCTCCGCCAGAGTCCAGAGGAAAAAGCGCGAGACTGAGCGCCAGTCTCTTCCTTCCTCCTCCCACTAGCCCGCGTCACTTCCTGACTTCTGGTCTTGCCCTCAAAGACCTTCCCTTCATGGGCAGAACTCCTCTACAGTAAGTATCCAGCAGGTGGCGTTATTCCAATCGTTACAATATCACTCCATTGACAATGTATCTCTAGACAAACATCAATACAGTGTGACCATCTAACTTGACTTAATGATACAGAACCAACAGCACCTCTGGGAATATTTCCTATCTACAGCTTTTTTCACAGCCCTCTCGTAACTATTCCTTTTTTCTATACTGTATTTTAGGAAAAATTTTCTTCCAGATTAGATACTTATGGCACTGCTCTGTTAAAAATGCATTTGTCAAAATATGCAGAGACTAAAAACTATGTTTAAAAAAAACTAAAAGGAAGGTCCCATTGAGGTACCTTGTTTACTTGGTACTATATTACTAGACGGCTGGGTGTTGACAACATAGGGGACATATCTAAAACAATAGTTAGATGCAATATTGGAAACAGCAGTCAGTTTTGTATATTAATATTCTAAACAAAGGTATAAAGAATATAGAGTAATAGATTGAGATTCAGGACAACCTGGGTTAGAATTATACCTTATATACTTATTCAGCTACATGACAATGGACAAGGCACTTAATCCCTCTGATTCTCAGTATTCCCATATATAAACTGAAGGGTTTGGATGTAAGGACCTTTAGGGTTGCTCAAAGCTTTGAGTCTAGGATCCTATTGAATTATTAGGTTTTAAAATAACATAGTCTGGATTTGAACTCTGAGCACCTTTGTGAATGAATTCCCACAACTTGGATATAGTTAAATGTCAAAATAAATAGAGATAATTGCAAATAAGCAATTAAAGCAATGAGTGAATATTACTTTTATAGAAACTCTTAAGCATTACCTTCTTCTAGAATGTTATTTCATGCTTAGGTTTTATGGCAATACTCTCTCCTCTGTTTTTCTTTCTGGCTAATTTTTTCCTCTCCTTTTTTCATAGATTTTTCATTTTTACTACTATTCTTTAACGATCAGTGTGCTCCATGTCAAAGCTTTCTGCTAGTCCACCTTACATTCAAAACAGTATTCACAATTCAAAGAACCAACATTAAATTTAGATATTTCAGTAACTAATCAGTCATGCTTGTTACTTTTTATGTTACTAAAACAGATGGTTTAGTGACAAATTTAGTCTCATTTTTAATCCAATTTTTGTCCTTGTTTACTTGGAATATTTTCCTTGGATATATTTATTCATATGTTAATATCATAGAAATATAAATTTAGAGAGGAAAGGGCCTTCAAGGTCATTTTGTCCAATTTCTTTATTTTACAGTTGAGTGAGGTGTCTGACCAAACTTCTGAAATGCAGCAAATCAAAAACCAAGCTCATATAGTTCTCCAATAAATGCTTCTCTTCCCAGTTTACTCATTTATATAAATTACTGATTTTTCAAGTCTAATGCTTTGTAATTCACCAACCACTTCTTAAGTGTTTGCTATGGTCAAGGTGTTTTACTAAGTACTGGGAACAACAGGACAAAATAGAAAGAACCCTCCAGGCAATTTACAGTCTTTTGGGGAAAAAACAGGATTAATCAATACAAAATGTATACACAGAAATTTGAAGGCAGAGAGAGCACTAACAATGTGTGTGGGGGGGGAGGGGGAAGGGGATCAAGAAGAGCCTACTCTAAAAGGTGGCATTTGAGCTAAGCCTTGAAAAAAATTAGAGATTCTAAGAGGCAAAGGTGAAAAGGTGATATGCCTGAGGCATGGAGGACAGTTTATACCAAGGCATCAAGGTGGAAGATATGCTATCACTCCTCTTTTCAGTCAACCTCAGTGGTTCTCTATTGTCTCCAAGATCAAATATATAATCATCTCTTTGGATTACAAAATCCTGTATAATCTCACTCCTGCCTATATTTCTGATATCCTTATGCTTTACACTTCTTGCCCCACCACTCAGTACTCTGTACTGCAGTGATAGTGGCCTTCTTGTTCTTCCTCCCTCTAGATATTCAAACTTTTGAGTGCAATTTTTTCTAGCTATCCTTCATGCCTGAAATTGTCTCTTTCCTTATTTCTGCCTCCTTAATTCCCTGGTGTCATTCATTTTAGCTAATGCCCCACCTTCTACAGGAAGCATTTTCTGATCCTGGCTATATCTTGTTTGTACAAAGTTGTTTCTGCATTGCCTCCCCCATTGGATTGTTAGCTCCTTTGGAAAAGAGGCTATGTTACTTTTCTTCATATACTAGCACTTTGTACAGTGCCTGGTGGATGAGAGGTGCTTAATAAATCCTAGTTCACTGACTAACATGGTGAACAGTGTAAAAAATTAAATATAATTTTTATTGTCTGTCTCCCACAAAAAAATAACAAACACATCAGAGAAATTAACTTTATAATATCTCCTACAATTTGTTTCCATACCTGTCCTCCTATGGAAAAACAGATCAGAGAACATATCTCCTACAGGAAAAACTAGACAAGAGACAGACAGGAAAAACATAATACCAATTTATTTTCTCCCAAGAAGAAATAAACATGATCATGTTGGAGACCCCTTCCAAAAAGGGGAGCTTGAGGACTCCATCTTTCTGAGGGTATATAAGGTTTTCTTTGCTCCCCGATTACAGGGTGATGTCAATTTCATTAGCACAATACAAATTGACCTAAAGCAAAGATTATAACAGGCAGCTTAAAGACACAGTAAGAGTTTACCAAGGACAAGGATGTCTAGATATTTTCTAAGGAGAACAAAAAGATCTATTTACTCTCTTGGGGGAAAGAAGATAGTAAATGGGGATTCATTGGTTGAACTTTAATCCAAAGAAGCATTTTGATTTGTTTACTCTCTTGGGGTAAAAAGTTAGTAAATAGGAACTTCTCTGCTAGTTATCTGGGTTTAGCCTTAAGTTTTAGTCAAAGGGCATTTTCCAGGGTCTCATAAAATCCATTTGGATAATAAGACAGGTCAATCAAATCTAGGTGATCCACACATTCATATTAACAACAGCAAATAGGGCAGTTTGGTTAGAACATTGACTGTATCAAGTATTGCTGGTAAACAATGAGCACTCAGTAAATATTCAGCAAAATGAGTTGCCCACTCTTCTCTCTCTTTGCTTTTACATGTACAAAGAGTTAGAGAACTTAGGCTCAAATCTCACCTCTAATGCTTACTACCTTTATGACCTGCAGTAAGTCACTTAGATCTTCTTGAATCTCATTCTCCTCATCCATAAAATGAAAAAGTCAGACTAAAAGGTCTCTGAGGTTCCATTTACCACTATTTCTATGATCATATAAGCATCCAATCCATCACAAAATTAAATTACTCTGTGTGTGTGTGTGTGTGTGTGTTCTTTATTGTGTCCCATCCCCCTTCCTCTGTATTGCCATAGCCACTATAGTTGACTAGGTCCTTGGCAATTCCTGTCTAAATTTTTCCAGCAGTCAACAACTGCTCACAACAGTGGAATCAAGGTTCTAATAAGTATTCTATTCTCATATAGGCCATTCCAGGCTTCCAAAAACATCCTCTTATTAATGGTTAAATAGATTGAATGATTAACTCCCTGATATCATCAACTATAATTCAAAGATTTTAGAATTAAGAATTACTATGTGCCCATGCATAAAAAACTCTAAAATGAATTTATACATGAATGAAATTAATGAAGTCCATATAACAATTAAAGTTAACGTTTTATAAACAACCCAACCCAATTTTGCAGTATATAAAAAAGCCAAATGCTTTAATTTTTCTATCAACTTGACTTATTTATAAACATATTTTGTGGAATATTATTTTATTCTGCACCTGTCAGTTTGACAGTTGATAGAATACTTCTTGAAAATGTTTTTTAGTACCACTGAGGCATGTACAGGTAAGGTAGCTAGATGCCTCAGTGGATAGATCAATGGGCCTAGAGTAAGACCTGAGTTCAAATCCAGCCTCAGACACTTGCTAGCCATGTGACCCTGGGCAAGTCATTTAACCTTGTTTGCCTTAGTTTCCTCATCTGTAAAGTGATCTGGAGAAAGAAATAGCAAACTACTCCAGTATCTTTGCCAAGAAGACCACATGGGCAATATGATTCATGGGAACATGAAGAGTTGGATATGAATGAATGACTGAACAAGGAGAATGGCAGAAACTCATTTTAATGTAATTTTTTTAAAATTTAGGAATATGAAATAGACAATGAAGTAAAATACATTCATAATATATCTTCAAAATTATACCAGGGTGTGAGAAAATAATGGGATTTGGCAGATACTCAAAGGCTGACCTGGAGATTAATCTAAACTGATTGAATTAAGTGAGAGTGATTGACTTTCCTGATTACTTCAAGTTAATTAGATTGTAAAAACACCTGGCTAGCCCTTAAGAAGGTATTGTTCAGGGGCAGCTAGATGGCACAGTGGATAAAGCACCGGCCCTGGAGTCAGGAGGACCTGAGTTCAAATCCGACCTCAGACACTTAACACTTACTAGCTGTGTGACCCTGGGCAAGTCACTTAACCCCAATTGCCCGGCAAAACAAGTATTGTTCTTAGAAGCTAAGGACTTTGAATTTAACTGGAGACCACCTTCAAGTTCATTGAACCAAAGGATTTGGATCACACCCACCAATCAGCTTGAAGCATGGTGTAAGGACTGCCTCTGCTCTGGACCTATAAAAAGCTTCCACACTCAGTTTGAGGGGAGTTCATGGTTGAAGCAGGCTTGTGGCAGAGGACTTGAGGAAGAACCAGACCAGGCTGGAACTCTAGGCTAGATAAGCCTTTTCTTAACTCCATGTGTTCTTTTTTCCTTATACCTAGTATGCTTTAATAAATGCTTAATGCCCAAAGACTGGTGCTAAAGCTTCTAATTTAAGGAGACAACATATTAGATTTTTTTAGACATCACTCATTAGATGTTAAACATCACAAGGGTCTTAGTTGTATCTGTTCATTTACAGTGTTAAAAATAAGCAAAAAAGGCAGTTTTCTAAGCAAGTTAATAATTTACTTTTCAGTGTGTAATGTAGATTGCAGGTTACTGTGGTGATCATTTGGCTCATACTAACATGAAATTATTAACAAGGCTGAGGTAGAAGCTCAAGTACATGGTCTTCCTATCCATATTGAGTTTTGATCTTTGATGATTTTACAGGGAGGTTTTGTTTTAACTTTTCTCTCTTAATTCATGTATGTGAATTTCCTTTGACAGGTTTTATTACTACTGTTTTGTTGGAGTGTTGGGAGTCAAAAGAGTCATTAAAGAAACCTTTTGTAATGTACTAAAATAATTTTTGCATAAGAATTTAGAAAATCTACATGACTCTGGCTTCCTTCCATTAATCTCCTTGTACTTTTGGTCCACTTAAGTGAGCTCTCTGTTGTCCTTTGTTCTCAAGTTGTTCCTGACGAATACACATGGCCCAACTGAGCCAGATGGGATCAAAAATACCCATACAGGAGATTGTCTAAAATAATTCCAGGCTTAGCTCTCCCTTTTCTTTGACCCCATCAGAGCAATTGTTTTCTGAGGTTTCTCTTAACTATAACTGAAAACATTTCCATATTAGGTTGTGAAAGAAAACAAACCAAAAAAAAATGAGAAAAATAAAGTAAAAACATTATGCTTCAATCTGTATTCAGATGCCATCAGTTCTTTCTCTGGGGATGGAGATCATTTTTCATCATAAGTCCTTTAGAGTTTACTTGGAACACTGTATTACTAAGAAGAGCTAGGTCATTCATACTTGATCTTATAATATTGCTGTTACTTTGTCCACAGTGCATTTAACTATGCATTAACTAGCTCATGTAAGTCTTGTCTAGGTTTTTTGGAGAGCATCCTGCTCATCATTTCTTACAGAACAACAGTATTCCATCATAATCACATACCACAATTTTTTCATCAATTCCCCAATTGATGGGCATCCCCTGCATTTCAAATTCTTTGCCACCAGAAAAGAAGAGGTATAATGATTTTTTTACATATATGTCTATTTCTCTTTTTGTTTTTCATCTCTTCTTGTGATACAGTATGGTAGTGCCAGTAAATTTTAGCCCTTTGACTATAGTTTCAAACTGTTCTACAGAATGGTTGAATCAGTTTACAACTCAACGAACAATGCATTAATTTCTCATTATTCCCATATCCCCTAAAAAATTTTCATTTTTCTTTGCTGTCCTATTATCTAGTGAAATTGGTATGAGGAAGTACCCCAGAATTATTTTGACTTCTCTCTTTCTAATCAATAGTGAGAGTTGTTTTTTTTTTTAAATATGGCTATAGATAGCTTTGATTCTTTCATCTGAAAACTGTGCATATCTTTTGATCATTTATCAACTGGTGAATGACTCTTATTTTAAAATTTTTAGTAATAAACATTTTTATTTATAGTTTTGATTTCCAATTTTTATCCCTCCTTCCCGCCCTCCCATCCCCAGTCCCTGAAGTAGTAAGCAATTAGATATGGGTTATACATGTGCAATTATGTAACATATTACCATTTAGTCATTTTGTAGAAGAAAGTGGATAAAAGAAAAAAAATGAAAGTGAAAAATGGCATGAATCAGTCTGTATTCCATCAATATCACTTCTTTCTTGGGGTGTGAATAGTATGTTTCACCAATGGCCATTTGGTATTAGTCTTAGATCTTTGTATTGTTGAGAATAATAAAATCATTCACAGTTCTTCATCAAACAATATTGCTGTCTCTGTGCACAGTGTTCTGTTGATTCTGCGCACTTCACTATATATCAGTTCATACAAGTCTTTCCAAGACTTTCTGAAACCACCCTACTTGTCATTTCTTATAACACAATAATATTCCATCACCATCATATACCACAGCTTGTTTAGCCATTCCCCAATTGATGGGCATTCCTTTGATTTCCAATTTCCAAAAAGAGCTGCTATAAATATTTTTGTACAAAATTTTAATAAATTAACTCAGTTCTCTATATGTTTGAGAAATGAGGCTTTCATCAAACTTGCTTCAAAAGGTTTTTTTTCACAATTTCTATTCCTAAGTGTATTTCCCTCCATTGTATTCCCTCTGCACACCATTTATTCTATTCTTTATCTCCTTTTACCGTGTCCCTCCTCTAAAGTGTTTTAATTCTGATTGCCCCCCCAATCTGCCCTCTATTATATCACAATTTTATTATACCGTACCCCTCCTACTTTCCTCTAGGATAAGAAAGATTTCTATACCCAAATGAATGTGTATATTATTCTCTCTTTGAGCCAATTCTGATGAGAGTAAAGTTCAGTCACTTCTCAACACCTCCCCCATCTTTTCTTCCACTAGATGAGCCTTTTCTTATTCTTGTACGTGATATAATTTACTACATTCCACCTCTCCCTTTCCCTTTCTCCCATTGCATTCCTTTCTCATCCCTTCATTTTATTTTTAAATATATCATCCCTTCATATTTGATGCAACAGAGGGTCTTTCTATACTCCATTCAACTACCCTAATAATGAGAAAACTCTTATGTGTTACAAGTATCATCTTCCCATGAAGGAATGTACAGTTTAACCTTTTATTAGTCCTTATGATTCCTTTTTCCTATTTACCATTTTTAGGCTTCTTCACAGTCTTTTATTTCAAAGTCAAATTTTCCCTTCACCTTAGGTCCTTTCATCAAGAATTCCTTAAAATCCTCTCTTTCATTGAATGCCCATCTTCCCCTGAAGGATTATAGTCAGTTTTCCTCAGTAGGTGATTCTTGGTTGTGATCCTAATTCCTTTGCCCTTTGAAATATCATATTCCAAGCCCTCTGTTTTTTTAATGTAGAAGCTACTACATCTTGTGTTATCCTGACTGTGGCTCCACCACACTTGAATTGTTTCTTTCTCTCTGCTTACAATATTTTGTCCTTGACCTGGGATCTCTGGAACTTTGTTATAATATTCCTGGGAATTTTCATTTGGGGGATCTCTTTCAGGAGGTGTTTGGTATATTCTTTCAATTTCTATTTTACCCTCTGGTTCTGGAATATCAGGGCAATTTTCCTTAACAATTTCTTGGAAGATGATGTCTAGGCTCTTTTTTCTTAATGACTTTCAGGTACTCCAATATGTTTCAAATTATTTCTCCTGGATCTATTTTCCAGGTCACTTGTTTTTCCAATTAGATATTTCACATTACCTGCTATTTCTTCATTCCTTTGGCTTTGTTTTATTGCTTTTTTATTTCTCATAAAGTCATTATCTTCCATCTGGCAATCCTAATTTTTAAGGAATTATTTTCTTCAGTGAGCCTTTATACCTTCTTTTCCATTTGGCCAATTTTACTTTTCAAGGCATTCTTTTCATCATTGCCTTTTTGCACCTCTTTTACCATTTGATCTAGTCTTTTTTTTTTTTTTTTAGTATTTTGGGATTTATTTTTTTCAGTATTTTTGTGTCTCTTTTACCACATTGTTGAATTTTTTTTCATGGTTTTGCGCACGTGCGCGTGTGTGTGTGTGTGTGTGTGTGTGTGTGTGTGTGTGTTTGTGTGCATCACTCATTTCTTTTCCCATTTTTCTTCTTCCTCTCTTAGTTTATTTTTTATTTATTTATTTATTTTGGTGAGGCAATTGGGGTTAAGTGACTTGCCCAGGGTCACAGAGCTAGTAAGTGTCAAGTGTCTGAGGCCGGACTTGAACTCAGGTTCTCCTGACTCCAGGGCTGGTGCTCTATCCACTGCGCCACCTAGCTGCTCCCCTTTTTTTTTTTTGGTGAGGCAATTTGGGTTAAGTGACTTGCTCAAGGTCACACAACTAGTAAGTGTTAAGAGTCTGAGGCCGGATTTGAACTCAGGTCCTCCTGACTTCAGGGCCGGTGCTCTATCCACTGTGCCACCTAGCTGCACCATTTTTGTTTTTGTTTTTGTTTTTTTTTAGGGCAATGAGGGTTAAGTGAATTGCCCAGGGTCACTCAGCTAGTAAGTGTTAAGTGTCTGAGGCCAGATTTGAACTCAGGTACTCCTGAATCCAGGGCCGGTGCTTTATGCACTACATCACCTAGCTGCCCCTTCTCTTAGTTTATTTATTTATTTTTTCCCCCTCTGGCCACAAGACTGTTTATTGGATAGCCATGTAACAGAACTAAGAAACTATCTCTGTCAAATACTTCTTTTTTTTAATTAATAAAGTATTTTATTTTTTTCCATTACATGTAAAGATAGTTCTCAACCTTTGTTTATACAAGCTTTACAATTTCAGATTTTTCTCCCTCCCTCCCCTCCCTCCCCCCTCCCCTAGACAGCAGGTAATTTGATATAGATTACATATATATACACACATAATAACATTAATCCTATTTCTGCATTAGTCGTGTTATAAGAGAAAAAAATCAGAGCAATGATGGAAAACCTCAAAATAGAAAAAAAAAACAGCATCAAAAACAAAAGAAATAGTATGGTTCATTTAGCATCTATACTCTGCAGTTCTTTTTTTTTTCCTGGTTTTGGAGATCCTCTTCCATCACCAGTTCCCTGGAACTCTTCTGTGCCATTGCATTGGTGAGAAGAATATAGTCCATCACAGTAGATCAACACTCAATGTTGATGTTACTGTGTACAATGTTCTTCTAGTTCTGCTCATCTCACTCATCATCAGCCCACGCAAGACCCTCCAGGTTTCTCTGAACTCCTCCTGCTCATCGTTTCTTATAGCACAATAGTATTCCATTGTATTCATATACCACAACTTGTCCAGCCATTCCCCAATTGATGGGCACCCCCTCAACTTACAATTCCTTGCTACCACGTAAAGAGCAGCTATAAATATTTTTGTACATGTGGGACCCTTTCCCCCTTCCATGATCTCTTTGGGAAAAAGACCCAAAAGTGGTATTGCTGGGTCAAAGGGTATGCACAGCTTTATCGCCCTTTGGGCATAATTCCAAATTGCTCTCCAGAATGGTTGGATCAGCTCACAGCTCCACCAACAATGCATTAGTGTTCCAATTTTCCCACAGCCTCTCCAACATTTATTATCTTCCTTTTTTGTCATTTTAGCCAATCTGATAGGTGTCAGGTGGTACCTCAGAGTTGTTTTTATTTGCATCTCTCTAATCATTAGAGATTTAGAGCATTTTTTCATATGGGAATAGATAGCTTTGGTTTCTTCATCAGAAAACTGCCTGTTCATATCCTTTGACCATTTCTCAATTGGGGAATGACTTGGGTTCTTATCTTTAGTTTTTTTAAGGTACTTTTTGAGCCCTTTGATATCCTGGGTCCATTTAATATTTTTGGAAACTTTGGATGTAGAAGCTTTGACTTTATTATCTTCTTCTGAGGTTGTATTTTGATTTTCCTTGTTACCATAATAACCTTATAAGGTTAGACTTTTTTCTCTTGTTTGCTTATTTTCCCAGCCTATATCTTGCCATTTAACTCTTTGTTAAAGTAGGGCTCTACGGGAGGCAGCTAGGTGGCACAGTGGATAAACTACCAGCCCTGGATTCAGGAGGGCATCAGACACTTGACACTTACTAGCTATGTGACCTTGGGCAAGTCACTTAACACTCATTGCTCTACAAAAAAACAAACAAACAAACACCTAAAGTAGGGTGCCACTTCCGTAATGGAGGGCACACTGTACCAAGCATGAGCGGATTTGGCCAACTGTTTTCAGAGATACTTCTAGGGATTTGTAAGTTTTCAGTGTTTCCAAGGTAGTATGATTTAAGGATAGATATGTTTACTCCTCTCTTGGTCTGTACTCTGGTATGCAAGGGACCACAAGCCTGTTTTCCTTCCCTGAAGGAGCTTCCTGTTCCACTGTGGCCTCAATCTCTGGTGGGCTAGTGCTCCTTGCTTCTCTGGGATTACCACCCAAGAATATAACCTGAGTCTGAGTATGGGTGAAACAGCAGAGTCCTCCCTCATTGCTAGCAAAAAGATCCCTGTATTCTCCTTATGATCAATTGTTCAACCCCTGTATACTCTGTGGATTAAATTCCAAAAGCAGTTGCTGCTGCTGCTGATTCAGTGGTTCCCAAGACCTGCTCCTGGTTTGCTGGGACTGGGTCTGTGCTGGTGCAGCCTGCACTAGACTGCATTCCACTCTCACTCAGGTGGAATAGACGTTTCCTGCAGACCTTCTAAGTTGTCTATGGCTGGAAAATTATTTCACCCTGGTTTTGTGTGTGTGTGTGTGTTTTGCTCCTCCAATAATTGTCTTATGACATTATCAAAAGGTTTTAGGAGGGTGTTGCGGGAGACCTCAGTGAAGTCATTATCTTTTCTTTGCCATCTTGGCTCTGCCCTCCAAATCAACTATTATTTTGAAATCATGGTGTTATCTCAGGGCCATTGTACTCATAGATGAGCAAAATAAGTAATTTGATTATTAATTGGTATTTGCCAAATTCAAGTAGCTCTTGAATTACTAAAGTGGTATTTTTTCTTCTGTTTTTGATAATGGCATTAATGAAGTGAGTGGAATTACTATACAAGCAATATGATAAAGTAATCTACTCTCCCCCAACCCTTTTTAACCATAAGAATGTAAATGCAAGGAATCAATACATTGTATACATATACATACATACATACATATATATTTTTTCTTTCTCTTTTAGATTCCTGGACCTGCCTACAATTTTACTGGCTGTATGAAAGTTATAGAAATGAATAACCAGAAATATTTCACCCCATCTAATGCAGTGGACAAAAACCATATTGAGGAATGCAGGTAAGACAACCTTACTGCTTCTTTAAATCAAAAGAAGCTGATCTTGATTCTTTTTTTCCTTGTCTTAAATGAATTATATCCATTTGAGTTAATCTTTGCAATATGAAACTATTTTCCCATGGAAATTCCCAAAATTATTTTTCAAATCTGACAGTGCTTTTGTAAACATACTACAGTAGCTGTATATAAAAATTTAATTATGAGACAGCTTATAGATAATAGGCTCCTTCCCAGTAGCACCTAAGATTCATTGTATTAAAAAAGTCAATATGTAACTAGATATTAGAGTCCTAGAAGGGAAAAAACATTGGTCAGAGTTAGCTTCATAGTATCCCAGGGCCTCTGTCTCCCACAAAGGACAAGGTCCTTCTCTTCCTCCAAGGGCCCTTTTTTCTGAGATGTCCCTTCCAATTAAATTTCTCTTTAATTTTAGAACACTTTTATGCAATTAGTTTTCAGTACATTTTGTGATGCTTACTCCACATCCAAGAATCATTCATAATAGCTCTGCTCAGCTTCAGTCTTGGCTCTGATACTAAGTCACTGCTGTGACCTTGGAAAAGTCTCAAGTTCAATGGGACCTCATTTTCCTCTTTTATAAAAGGAGTGAGTTAGTCTGCATGATTTCTAAAGTCCTCCTTATATATAAAATTCTAGAAGAACAATATAAAATTAAAATCACAGCATTTTATTACCCTGACATTGGGGAGAGTTATGGGCAAAACATTAAACATACTATAAAGATGTTGAAAAGACTAGTAGTTTCAGTAAAAACAATTTAACATTTATCAAGAGCAACATTATTCAAAGCACTTTGTATCCTTAAGGCTTTTTCATGACAACCCTGTCAGGAAGATATTGCAAATATTCATCATCTCCATTTTCCATTCTAAGAGACTGAGGCATAGAGAGGTTAGATGCCCAAAGTCTCATATAACTAGTAAGTGACAGAAGTGAGGCTTGAAGCAAAGTTTCTTCCTTTATCAATCCATTACACATGCTAGGTGGTAAAGCTGTTCTATTATATTAGGGAACGTGGCCCTAGACTGCATTCCACTCTCACTCAGGTGGAATAGACGTTTCCTTCAGACCTTCTAAGTTCTCTATGGCTGGAAAATTATTTCACCCTGGTTTTTGTGTGTGTGTGTTTTGCTCCTCCAGTAATTGTCTTATGACATTATCCAAAAGGTTTTAGGAGGAAGTTGCAGGAGACCTCAGCAAAGTCATTGTCTTTTCTTTGCCATCTTGGCCCTGCCCTCCAAATCAACTATTGTTTTGAAATCATGGTGTTATGTCAGGGCCATTGTACTCATAGATGAGCAAAATAAGTAATAAAGTCTCTGGGCTTTGGTTGCTGCATTTCAAAAGATAAGTCTGGAATAGGTGGTCTCTAATATTACTTCCTACTCTAGGATTATATGATTAATTTAAACTATTCATGACTGGTAATACTTTTATGGTTTTTCCTTCCTTCTTCAAAGTATTTAAATAGTTCCAAAGTGGGGCAGCTAGGTGGTGCAGTGGATAGAGCACCGTCCCTGGATTCAGGAGGACCTGAGTTCAAATCCAGTCTCAGACACTTAACACTTACTAGCTGTGTGACCCTTGACAAGCCACTTAACCCCAATTTGCCTTACCCCCCCAAAAAAAAAAGTAGTTCCAAAGGGACAACTGGACAAGCAGTGGTGCCTAATGCATTGCCTTTCACATAGTAACTAAGTGAATATTTATTGAATTGAATTAAAAAAACAAAGCAATGTATCTTTTTCAATGTGTTTTATAACAGAAAATTTTAGGTATCTTTATATTTTATGAATGTTACCCTGTGAATCTTTTCCTCCTCCTTTGTAGAAAACCATCCACAGAACAAAGAAGGAAAGACTTTTTTAGTGAAATCTTATTACAGGCATGAGGAGGAATTATTTAGAGGCAAAAAGTGACTTTCCCTCAAATCCCAGTGAGTAGGTGACCATCTATTCTTCCTATGCATAAGACCAGACTTGTAGAGCCATAATTGGTTGCTATGACAACATAGATTCCTTAAATGAGGCTGCTTTTATGCTCCCCAGTACATCCAATGTAATTTCAAAATAACAGAGCTTCTCTGTCATCAGCCAGATGCTATTGCCACAGGCTTGGGAACTATTCTTCCCTTCAAAATGTATGTATCCTTATGTAAACCTTATTGAAGATGAGACTATGGAATAAATGGAGGGGCATTTATCCCTAAAGCTTTTATATAGGCGTGTTTGTAATATCACTTTGGATACAACGGGGGAAATCAAATTTGAAAAGAAGTTGGAAAAAGAAGAATGGAATTGTTATGGTTTTGTGCCCGGTAAACCATTGCCAACCCAAGGTCAAGTACTTTAGTTTCTATGTAAAATCAATGAAGTAATAAATAATCAAAGCAAGTATAAAGTTGTGATTTTTGCCCTGATATTATTACTTTGTCAATTAAACCTTAAACAGAATGGGAATTATAGAAGTGGTATAACCCTTATTTATAATCTATCTTCAAATATCTATATATGTTTCTAAATATCTATTGATCTGTCTATCATTTATCTATTATTGCCACTGGAGCTATTTCCAGATATCTTAGAGAGGTCTAATCAGAGTGTTGCTCTTGTTATTCAAACATCACATTCCATCACACATCTCCAAGTCTTTGCTTTGTTTACCTCATATGCCTATAAAGTTTTCCATCTTCATCTTCACATCTTGGAATATTGTTTCCTTTAGAATTCAATTAAAATAGTGCCTTCTACATGATACCTTATATATATCCCACTATTGCTGCTAGTTCCTTCCCTTGGACTACCAAAGTTACATTAAATCCCTCTTGTACATGTTTTGTGTATGTATATGTGTGTATACATATGTGTGCAAAATGCCTGCCTTTCCTGTTAGACTATAACTCCTTGAAAATGTAAATTAAAACAACTCTGAAGGACCACCTCATACCTAACAGATTGGTTAATATTCTTTTTAAAAAAGGAAAATGACAAATGTTTGAGGGTATTTGGAAAAAATGGGATACTAATGTACTGTTGTTCTAATTCTGAACTGATCCAACTGGTCTGGATAATAATTTGTAACTACGCCTAAAGGGCTATCAATTAGATAGAAGGAAGATTTAGAGAGGTGGAGGAAAGAATGGAAAGAGGAATGACAGAAATGCAGGAGAACTATGAGAAAAAAGTCAACAGCTTGCAAAGGAGACAAAAAAGCTGTCTGATGAAAACTATTGCCTAAGAACTAGGATTGCACAAATGGAAGCTAGTGACTTTAAGAGAAACTAAGAAACAGTAAAGCAAATCCAAATGAATAAAAAAATTGAGCACAATATGAAATATCTCCTTTGAAAAATAACTGACTTAGAAAATAGATCCAGGAGAGATTATTTGAAAATCATTGCATTACCTGAAAACCATGACCAAAATAATAATTTAGAAAGCATCTTCCATGAGATTGTCAGGGAAAATTACTCTGATATTCTAGAAGCAGAAAGAAAAATAGAAATTGAAGGAATACACTGATCACCTCCTGCAAAGATCCCAAAAGTAAAACCTCCAGGAATATTATAGCCATATTCCAGAGTTCCCAGGTCAAGGAGAAAATATGGCAAGCACCTAGAAAAAATGAATTCAAATACTGTGGATCTATAATAAGGATAAAACAAGTTCTAGTAGCATCTACAATAAAGGATAAGAGGGCATGGTATATGATATTCCAGAGGGCAAAGGAACTAAGACTATAGCCAAGAATCATATACCCATCAAAATTGTGTATAATCATTGAGGAAAAAAATGGGATTTCAAGAAAAAAGAAGACCTTCAGGCTTTTCTGATGAAAAGACCTTAACTGAGTAGAAGATTTGATTTTCAAATACAAGACTCTAGGGAAGCATAAAAAGGTAAACAGATAAACAAAATAATGAAGGATATTAAAATATTAAATTTTTACATTCCTACATAGGAAGACAATACTTTGGACTCATAAGAACTTTCTCAGTAAGGAATTCACAGAGGACTGAATATGAAAGGATATCTGTATAACATTTATATTTTGTTCTTTGTGGGGCATACAGGGTGTGATGTCTTATGCCTGGAGCCAGATTTGGGCTCGGGACCTCCTGGGTCCAGGGCTGGTACTTTGTCCACTTTGCCACCTAGCTAACCCATGATGACATCTTTAAAATAGGGATGAGGGGTAGGAGGAATAGACTGAGGGAGGGGGAAGGGGAGAAGGGGACTGGGGAGAGGTAGTTCACATAAAGGAAACAAGAGAAAAAGCTTATGGAGTATAGGGGAAGAGGGGGAAGGAGTGGGGGAGGGAGGGAACCTTACTATCATCAGAAGTGGCTCAAAGGCAGGCAGCTAGGTAGCACAGTGGATAAAGCACTGGCCCTGGATTCAGGAGTACCTGAGTTCAAATCCAGCCTCAGACACTTGACACTAGCTGTGTGACCCTGGGCAAGTCACTTAACCCCCTTTGCCCCGCAAAAAGAAAAAAAAAGTTGCTCAAAGAAGGAATATATATATATTCTCCAGTGGGTATAGTAATATATTTTTGCCCTGAGGGAAAGTGGGAGGGGAGGGAGATGGGGGGAGAAGAGGGGAAGGAGGGAAGGGCAGATTGGAAGAGTGAGAAGTAAAAAGCAAAACACTTTTGAGGAAGGTGAAGATGTTCTGCATAAATGCACAACTATGACATTTTGAATTGCTTAATTTCATAGGGATAGTAGAGGAGGGAGATAGGAAGAAAAATTTAGAACACAGAATTAGCTTTAATGCCATCAGAGGGGGCTCAAGGAGGGAATAACATTCACACCCAATTGGGAGGAGTAATCTATTTAACACTATGGGAAAGTAGGAAGGGAAGAAGATAAGGAGGGAAGAGTGAAAGAAGGGAGAGCAGAGCAGGGGATGGGGCATTCAGAAGTAAAATACTTTTAAGGAGAAATAGGGAAAAAGGAAGATAGAAAATAGAGTAAATATCATGGGAAGGGAATAGGATGGAGGGTAATAGTTATGATGATTGACTAAAATGGCAAAATGTATAGTACATTCTTTGCTGGGATACTGTGGAGAAAATTCTTTGTCAAGTTTAAGGTAGTATATAAAAGTTATGATGAACAGGATGGTATCAGAAAAGCCTGGAAAGACCTACATGAACTGAAGCAGAGTGAAATATACTGTATACAAAAGAACATCAATAGTGTAGTGCTGGGAAGCAAGTGGTTATTTTCAGCAAGGCAATGATCCAATATAACCCTGAAGGACTTATCAAAATTGCAACCCATCTACAGAGAAAGAACTGATGGTATGTGAAAACAGATTGAAACACATTTTTAAAAAACTTTTTCTTTGACAATTCCTTAATCTAAAGCTTTGTTTTTTTAACTGTTCTCTCTCACAACCTAACTAATGTGGGTTTTTTTTTCAATGACTACTTATGTATAACTTAAATTGAATTGCTTGAGTTCTTAGGGGTGGGAGGGTGGGAAGGGAAGGAGGAAGAGAAGTTGTAACACAAAATTAAAAAAAATTGATGTCAAAATTTGTTTTTACATATATATTGGAAAATAAAATTCTAAACAAAAAATTTAAATAATGAAGCAGAAAAATATTATGCATACCCTTTGACCCAGAAGTACCACTACTAGATTTGTATTTGATAGAAGTCAACGAAAAAGGAAAAGACCCTATTAAAAACCCAAAAATATTTATAGAAGCTTATTTTTGTGGTAGGGAAAAAATGGAAATTGAAGGGATGACTATCAATTGGGGGAGAGTTGAACAAGTTATGGCATTTGATTGTGATTGAATACTATTTGAGCAGTATGGCTTCAGAAAAAACATGGGAATACATATTTTTACAGACATAAAGTGAACTGAGAAGATCCAAGAGATCATTGTACACAGTAGCAGCAATATTGTATGATGATCAGCTGTGAATGACTTAGCTATTCTCAGCAATACATTGATGCAAGATAATTCTCAAGGATTTATGATGAAAATGCTATCTATATCCAAAGAAAGAACTAATATTCTAAATGTGAATCACAGCAACCTGTTTACATTTTGTTTTTCTTGGTGTGTGTGTGTGCGCGCATTCTATTTTGCAGTATGGCTAATATGGAAATATGTTTTATATGACTGTACATTTATAATATTTATCAAAGTTTTTGCTCTCTCAAGGAGGAGGGAAGGGAGCAAGGAGATTTGGAGATAAAATTATGAAAAAGAATGTTGAAATTTGCTTTTACAACTTACTAAGAAAAAATAAAACAAAAAATTATTTTAAACAGAATATGGGGCAGCTAGGTGGCACAGTGCATAAAGCACTGGCCCTGGATTCAGGAATACATGAGTTCAAATCCAGCCTCAGACACTTGACATTTACTAGCTGTATGACCCTGGGTAAGTCACTTAACCCTCATTGCCCTGTAAAAAAAAAAAGAATATAAACCCTTGAAGGCATGAACTGATTTATTTTTGTCTATTAATCTCCATAACATAGTAGTGCTGATACTTAGTAGATTGCTAGATTTATAGGAATTTGTAAAACATAACTTAGTAGACCATTAAATATCGATATCTGCACAAGATCATAAAATTACTAATATGTAAACCAGAAATTAAACTCACAAGTTTCTCCTAGCTCTAGGTTCATTATTATTTCCATAACGCCATACATCCTTCTATAACAAAAACCACAGAATGAGAGACTTGAAAGAAACACTGGAGATCATTATACATAGTATGTGCCCAATAAATATAGAAGAAAGGGAGGGAGGGTAGGAGGGAGGAAGGAAGGAAGGAAAGAAAGAAAGGAAGAAAGAAAGGAAGAAAGAAAGAAAGGAAGGAAGGAAGGAAGGAAGGAAGGAAGGAAGGAAGGAAGGAAGGAAGGAAGGAAGGAAGGAAGGAAGGAAGGAAGGAAGGAAAGAAGGAAGGAAGGAAGGAAGGAAGAAAGGAAGAAAGAAAGAAAGAAAGAAAGAAAGAAAGAAAGAAAGAAAGAAAGAAAGAAAGAAAGAAAGAAAGAAAGAAAGAAAGAAAGAAAGAAAGAAAGAAAGAAAGAAAGAAAGAGAAGGAAGGAGGGAGGAAAGGAGGGAGGTAGTGACAGAAGTAGCAGTTGCTTCAGGAACTCTCTAGCCTGAGAAACGAAGGAAACCTGACAACTGTTAAGAAAAAAAAAAAAAAGATTACAGGAGATACCCATGTTATAGCATTGGACTCAGGACCTGACTGTCTGGCAACTCCATTTCCTACTGACATTTCTGGGTCTTAGTTCAAGGGGGAAACTGTTTATATTACTATATGAGAAGATGAAACATGTTTATTCCTGATTATGGAATTAATCAAAATGTCCTTTATATATTTTAGTATAATAGTTAAGAGGGTTAAAGGAGAGTTAATATGATCGCAGTTTTAAAATATTTATTTTCAGTCAAATTTTAGGTAAGAAAAATACATTCAGTTCAATTGCAGTCTTGCTTTCACTGACATTGCTCATGCAATCACATATTTGAATTTTAAACACTGTGGTTCCTTATGCTTATTAAAATCTTTGGCATACAACTTTAGGGAGCTGTTGCTAATTTCAAAGTCTTGTTCTCCTTGTTGAGATGAATCTCTGCGAGATGGGTTCTTTAGCAGTGGTTTTAATGTTTGGTCATGATAATAAGGCTTAAATCCTACAGTGTAAATTTGGAATTCATAGGAAAAAATAGTATTGACAATATTCATTCAAAAATTTTAGTGAGATATTGTGTCTCAACATAGAATTTGAGGGAATCCTGCATGTAAGGAAATGGTTGTTTATACTAATACTTTTTAATACCTTTGACTTTCTGCTAATACAATTAATTGACTGACAGGTCTTACAAATCTTAAAGTGCTATTAAATATGAATATTATGATTATTGGACATAGATAAATTATACTTTATAATAAGTATTAGACATTATATAAAATGTTATGCTCTTTCTCACTATATATATGTGTATATATATATATATATATATATATATATAAAATTGTAAATTACTTTACACAAAATATATGTTTCTGAAAAACTGTGTAAATAATCCTTTAAGGCCAAAGACTAATTCACTGTTGTATCTCTGTCTTCACCTTCTAGAATAGAACCTGTCACATTTTAGATGCTTATCAGATAATCTTATAGGTTTGGGTATTTTCTCCACCAACAAGGATTGAAATTTCTCTGGAAAATTAGACTATCATACAATCGAAGAATCAGAGCTTGAAAGTTTGCAAGGACCTCAGATGGCATTTAATCCAACTCCCTTATTTTACAGATGAGGAAATTTACACTCAATGGATGTTAAATGACTATTGTAAAATAACACAACAAATATCACAGGCAGGATTTAAACCTAGAATCTGTAATTCCAGAGCCAGTGCTCATTTTTGAGAGCTACTAAGGCCAAAACACATGTAGCCTGATGATGAGAGTCTCTGTATTTAGCTGGACTTGTCCTCAGAGAAGACAAAAGTATTACATCACTGGGTCCATTTTAAAAACAACTTTATATTTGGATGGAATATGCTAGAATTTAGGTTATGCTGGCTTAGCCTTGGAAAACCCAGAATCACCTAATTTACTAACATCACAATCTGAGTGTAAAGCCATCTGACCCAGGGGCATGCATGTATGTGTGTGTGTGTGCGTGTGTGTGTGTGTGTGTGTTTATATGAGAATTAGTAGATTCCTCATAAATGTAAAGGATCTCAGTATAAAATTAGTAAATAATTCTTAGATACCATTATAATAAAATGCATTTTGAAAAACCAAGTGAGATTACTCATTGATAAAAAATGGGAAACACACATTTGGTGGCTCATATGTGTCAGTAATAGAAATCTTACCCTCAGAATTACCACTATGAGGAGAAATAGTCAGTTAACCTCTGGACACCTGACCTGCCAGTGAGAAGATGAGTTGTGGTAAGTAGCCCTGAAACGAATGCTACAAAATCAAATAAAACTAGATGCATTAGCCTATAAATTATATATATGTGTGTGTGTGTGTGTATGTATACACACATATATGTGTATATATGTACATGTATATATACACACATATATACATATATACATGTCTACAAATATGTTCTTTTTATTTCTGATTATCAATTTTAGTGGATATTTTAACTTCCAGTGATTTTATTTCTTAATCTCATCATCAAGTAGTTAATGCCATGAAACTGAATATTTAAATACACTATGAAAGGTCACTATGTGGTGAAACAATATTTTAATCATCCTTATGCAGTTTGAATAACCATCCCATATTTTCCCCTAAGCAAAAATAAGTTTTGTAAAAATCAGTGTAATGTGCATATTATTACCAATGTACATTAGTATTCCTTAAGAAAACAATATATAGCCTATAATTTTTCCATGATTATGTTTTCATAGACTTAAAGTAGGCAGAAATACCCATGGCCAGACAGTATATCTCCTTAATTTTTAGGTTATATGAAATACAAAAGAATATTCAGATTTCATTCCACTTAAATTAACTGTAGACAATATAAAATATTCATGCGTCTACCTGCCAAGACAAACCCAGGAACTAAATAAACAAAATTATAAAACACTTTCCCCACAAAAAAAGTCATATCTAAACCATTGGAAAAGTATCAATAGCTCAAGGTTTGGCTGAGATAGTATAATAAAAATGACAATTCTACCTAAATTACTTTATTTATTGAGTGAAATACCAATCGAACTACTAAAAATTATTTTATAGAGTTAGAGGAAAATATAACAAATTTCATTTGGAAGAAAAAGGATGTCAAGGATATCAAGGAAATTAATGAAAAAATTCAAAGGACAGTGGACTAGCCATATCATATATAAAACTATATTATAGAGCATCAATCACCAAAACTATTTGGTAATGGCTAAGAAATAGAGTGGTAGATTAATGGAATACATTAGATATATAAAACACAGTGGTAAATGACTGTAGTAATTTACTGTTTGATAAACCCAAAGACTCTAGCCTCTGGGATAAGAACCCACAATTAGAACAAAAAAAAATCTGTTGGGAAAACTGGAAAATACTATGGCAGAAAATAGGCACAGACAAATATTTCACATAATATAGCATGATAAGATCAAAAGGGGTACATTATTTAAACATAATGGGATATCATAAGCAAATTAGGAGATCAAGGATTAGTTTACCTGTCAGATCTATGGAGAAGGGAAGAATCTAGAACCAAAGAAGAGATAGAGAACTGCATGAAATGCAAGATGAATAATTTTGATTACGTTAAATTAAGAGGTTTTTTGAACAAACAAAAACAATGATACCAAGATCACAGGGAAAACAGAAAGTTGGGAAACAATTTTTACAGTCAGAGTTTCTGATAAATGCCTCATTTCTCAAATATATAGAGAACTGAGTCAAATTTATAAGAATGTATCATTCCCCAATTGAGAAATGGTCAAATGATATGAACAGATATTTTTCACATGAAGAAATTAAAGCTATCTATAGTCATAAGAAAAATTTTCTTAGTCACTATTGATTAGAGAAATGCACATTAAAACAACTCTGGGATACAACCTCACACCTATCTGATTGGTTAACATGACAAAAAAAATAATAAATGCTGGAGAAGATGTGGGAAAATTGGAACACTAATGCATTGTTGGTGAAAGTGTGAATTGATCCAACCGTTCTGGAGAACAATTTGGAACTATTCCCAAAGGGCTATAAAACTATAGATACCCTTTGATTCAGCAATAGCAATATTAGGTATGTATCTAAAAGAGATCTTAAAAATGTGAAAATGATACAGATGTACAAAATATTTATATTAACTGTTTTTGTGGTGGAAAAGATTTGGAAGTTGAGGGGATGACCATCAATTGGAGAATGCCAGAACAACCTGTGGTATATTAATGTAATGGAAGACTACTGTGCATTAAGAAATGATGAGTGGGGGCAAAGCCAAGATGGTAGAGGAAATTCTGTGGCTCCTTCAATCTTCCAATAATGCCATAAAACCACTCCCAGAGCAGCATAATTCACATAAGAACAAAGTGAGACTATTTTCCAACCAACGATGGCAACTGGGATGACTTGCTGATTGGGCAGAGAGAGGAGCTCAACACCTGGTCTAGACCCAGCCAGGAACAGACCATGCCTCCAGTACCTCAGAGTCTTCTGTGCCAGCAGCTTCTTTCAAGGCTCAGTTCATAGACGAGTGAGGGAGTTCAGCAGTTGGAGAGTGAAGTGGCTGCTATCTCTGCTGGAGTTGGGGCGAAGCACCCTCATTCTGAACCAGTGGGCTGAATCAAGTGGTGGTGGCCCAGTTGGGGATGGGAACAGGCACATCAAGCTTCCAACCATGGAGAATAATATTTCAATCAGACATCTACTTCCAGGTTGAGATGAGTAACCAGAGAAAGCAACGGCTAATAGAAAGCTTCTTTGGGGGTGAGGTAGACCATAATTCACCCTTAGAAGATGATAATAACAAAGTCAAAGCTCCAACATCAAAAGCTTCCAAGAAAAATATGAAATGGTCTCAGGCCATGGAGCACTCAAAAGGGATTTTGAAGCATAAAAAGCTAAACAAGCAAAAGAAATCATGAGGGCTATTACATGGAAAGATAATACTTCTAACTCATAAGATCTTTCTCATTATTAGGGCAACTGAAAGGAATATATTTAGAGGGCACAGATGTCAATTGAATATGAAGGGATGATAACTGTAAAGCATTTATTTTTTGTTTATCCTTGTTTTTTGTGGGGCAGGTAGGTTGGGGTAGCTTATGTCTGGGGCCAGATATGGGCTTGAGGCCTCCTGGATCCAGGGATGGTGCTTTGTCCACTGTGTCACCTAGCTGACCCATGATGACATCTTCAAAAAAAATTAAAGAGTAAGAGGAATGCACTGGAAAAAAGGAAAAGGGAGAGGTGGACTGGGGAAAAGTACCTCACATAAAAGAAACAAGAAACAGCTTATGGAGTGGAGGAGAAGATGGGGAAGGAGTGGGTGAAATAAGTAAACCTTATTCTCCTCAGAATTGGCTCAAAGAGGGAATAACATAAAAACTTGAGTGGGTATAGTAACATATTGTGCCATGAGGGAAAGTAGGAGGGGAAGGAGATTGGGGGGGGCTAAGAAAGGAAGGGCAGATTTGGGGATGGGGCAGTAGAAAAAAAACACTTTCAATGAGGGATAGGGTGAAGGGAAATAGAAAATAGAGTAATATCAAGGGGAGGGAATAAGATGGAGGTTAATACAATTAGCAATAGTAACTGTGAAAGAAATGATGATCACGATGATATCAGAAGGATGTATGAAAAATGCAAACCATCAACAGAGGAAGAACTGATGGTATCTGAATACAGATTGAAGTATAATTGTATTTGTTAGCTGCTCTTTCTAAAGGTATTTTGTTTGTTTGTTTTTTCTGCAACCTGACTAATGAGAAGATGTTTTGCATAACTTCACATATATGACTTATATTGAATTTCTAGATTACATAGGGAGGGTCAGGGAGGGAGGAAGGAAGAAAATTTAGAACACAAAGTTTTTAAAAATCAATGTGGGGGCAGCTAGGTGGCACAGTGGATAGAGCACCAGCCCTGGAGTCAGGAGTACCTGAGTTCAAATCCGGCCTCAGACACTTAACACTTACTAGCTGTGTGACCCTGGGCAAGTCACTTAACCCCAATTGCCTCCCTAAAAAAAAATAAAAAATCAATGTGAAAAGTAATGATGTGCAGGAGGAGTTAAGAGAAACCTGGAAGGAATTACATGAACTGATGCTGACTGAGAGCAGCAGAACCAGGAGAACATTGTACACAGTAACATCAAAATTGTGGGATGAATAATGCTGATAAGATTTGGCTCTTTTTAGCAATACAATGGTTCAAAATAATTTCAAAGAACTTCATGAAAGAAAATGTTTTTAACATCCAGAAAAAAAAAAAAAAACAACTGTGGTTTATGAATGCAGATTGAACCATTCTGTTTCTATTTTTGGACTGTTTTTTCCTTTCTTTTTTCAGGTTTTTACCTTGTGCTCTGATTCTTCTTTCACAATATGACTAATGTAGAAATATGTTTAATGTGGTTGTACATATATAACCTATATTAGATTGCTTTCTGTCTTGGGGAGGAAGGAGTGAAGGAAGGGTGAGGGAAAAATTTGGAACTAAAAATCCTATGAAAACAAATGTTGAAAATTATCCTTACATGTAACTGGAAAAATAATAATACTGAAGTATTAAACAAAAGAAAGGATGAGCAGGTAAAATAAGAGAAAAACCTGGAAAGAGTTACATGAACTGATGCTGAATGAAGTGAGAAGAACCAGGAGAAAATTGTACACAGTAACAGTAACTATGACTGACAATTCTTCTCAGCAATATGGTGATCCAAGACAATTCCAAAAGACTCATGATGGAAAATGCTATCCACATCCAGAGAAAGAACTGATAGAATCTGAATGTAGATTGAAGCATACTATTTTCACTTTTTTTGCTTTCTCTTTTTCCGTTTTGTCCTGATTCTCGTTTCACAACATGACTAATGTGGTAATATGCTTAACATGATTGTATGTGTATAACCTATATGAGATTTCTTGCTGTCTTGGGGACGGAAAGAGAAAAATTTGTAACTCAAAATCTTACAAAAATGAATGTTGAAAATTATCTTCACATGTAATTGGAAATAATA
Source organism: Dromiciops gliroides (assembly GCF_019393635.1). NCBI lineage: Eukaryota > Metazoa > Chordata > Mammalia > Microbiotheria > Microbiotheriidae > Dromiciops > Dromiciops gliroides. Next base: position 282,367,492 of record NC_057864.1, on the reverse strand, counting down.
GAATACAATTAAGTACAAAAACAAACAAAAAAACTATAAAGCCCTGTAAGTGATGAGCTTTGATTTTATGATTTTATAGTCTGGTTAGTTTTAAACTTTGGGTGGCCAAGTTGTTGGTCACACCTGAGAGAATTATGCATTATTATTAAAAATAATTCTGAAAATGTCAACAATAAATAAGAATCAATGAGGTTGCAAATATATGTGTGTATGTATTTATGTACATGAATACACACACAGAGATTTCAAAGATGAGTTTTGAAACTAGGTCCTCTCACTCCAGAGATATTGCTCATTCTACTGTCTCATTTTTCCTTCCAGATGATTCTAAATATACCATACCCCTTTACTGAATCTACACTCTTTTATTTTCTATATGCCTTACTTTTCTCTGGGCCACTTCCTTACTGTTCCATCCCAGAACCCATATTTAATATTTGTTTCAGTTGACCTTCTCTACTAATGATCATTTCCACTAATACAGTGTTCACTGGACCTGTGAACTTTTTCTCGATGATGAAGAGGGTTTTTTTAGATATTCTAACAATCATTTAGTCAGTCAACAAGTATTTACAAAGTGTTTACCATGTGTCATTCACAATGCTAAAACCTGGGGATTCAAAGACAAAATAAAGAGTCTTTAACATCAAAAAAATTATATTCTACTTGGGGAAAACTACATGTTCTCAGAAAAGCAAACACACAGTGATATTTAGGGTTGATGAAGGTAGTGATAACAAATAGGAAAATCAGGAAAGGTTCCTTATCAGGAGAAAGGATTTTACCTGAATCTAGAATGGAGCAGGGGATACCATGAGCAAGAACATTCCAGGCATGATGATGTATGAATATATGGAACAAGTTAATAGAATGTTATGTTACAGCAAAAGCAAGTTGACCAATAAAGCTATAGAAATAGGGATTCCTTATTTGTATCATGGACTCCTTTGGCAGTCTCAAGATGCCAACTGGACCTTTTTCAGAATAATATTTTTAAGTGCATAAAACCAAATATATAAGATTACAATGGAAACTATATTGATATAGAATTTATGTATATAACACACAGAGGGATTTTTGTTGCATGTGTGTGTGTGTGTGTGTGTGTGTGTGTGTGTGTGTGTCTGTTTGGTTGGTTTTGGTTTTGGTTTTATTGAGGAAATCCATGAACCCTAGGTCAAAAACTAGAACAAAATAGAAAGATAATAAAACTGATAATCCTAGAAATATACATTGGATTCAGATTGCAGAATTCTTTAAAGGCCATAAAGAGAAGTTTATATTTTTTCCTACAGGAAATAATGAGCAACAGAAACTTCTTAAGCTGGGTTAGATCTACAGTTTAGTCACATCAAGGATATCATAACTATTTCCCAGATAAAAGTTATGTTGTGGTATTTATTCCCTGTATACTTTTTTACTTGTGAATTCTTTCCTATAATTTGCCCTATAATGAAATGAGACTTGCATTGTCTCGTTTCCCAGCTCAATTCAGGAAAGCTGATTTATCCTGAGCATGACTTGTATCTGCCAACTGGCTACTTTCTACAATGTCATTATAGGAAACATAGTCATACAGTCTGATATTAAATATAATGTATAGCATGGCTCCTGAGAAGCCAGATAAGAAATCCACATTAGAGTCAGTCTTATAGCTAAAATGTTTATTGCTCAGCTTCATGGCTTTTTAGATCTCTGGTCTTATGCCTTCTTATATCACATTCTCTTTACTCACTTAAAAACAATATTTTATTTTTAAAACAGCATTTTCTATCTCTTTTTATATAATGCACAGATATAATGGTAGGAAAATGCAGCATCATCTTACAGTTCTGTATCACCAAGGAAGATTGAGGTCAATATTCTGCTTGCCTATACTTGTCTGAAATGAGATACCAGATTTCTGTACTTTTTTACCCTAGTCTACTCAAGAATTACAAAGTTATTGATATTTGCATTTTTATTAGGATTAGATATTTTGGAATTTTATCTTTTGGCTGTTCCAAAATAGTCACTCCTATTGAGTTTATAGGCCACTAAAAGGCCAGGTTTCGCTTTTGTTTTAGTTTGGTTTGGTTTTACATTAAATGCCACATAGCTACATCTTTCTTATCCTACATTTATTCTGTTTATTTTTTGGTCCCCAATGTGAGACTTTATGTTTATCCCAATAAAATGTCACTGTTAGGCTTTATATTGTCATAAAAGGAACCTTAGTTCCTTACAGGTCTTTTAAGGGAAAGTAAAGGAAAAAACCTCAGGAGCTCTACAAATGATAGAAATCCAGTGTAGATATTTTGAGTATATCTTCTTCCATGTCCCCAAAGTAAAAAAATAGATTCCTAAATGGAGTTTGGTTGAGATAAATCATGCTTTTCCTTCCTGCTTTGTAGCATATCAGGCACTGAGACAATATGAACATGTGCTAAAGGTGATATAGGATTTCAGAAAATATTGCTCTAATAAATTTGCTGTAGAAATGATTATCACTTAGAGATGTAGTTTCACTGATAAACGAGAAGTGAAGTTCTGAGCACAAGTACTAAAAGGTAATATTTATCCTTACATTCTTATGCCAAATTTTCATGTTACCAAGCTTGGAGACCTGAGAGTTTTCAATTCTAAGTTGAATTTATCACTGACAATTGATGTTCACTTATTTAAAATACATCAGAAGGAAGCCTTATGTAATAGATCTTGAAGTCTTTTTTCCTCAAATAGTATTTTTACAATAAAAGAATTAGTAGCAGTTTTTGGGATAGCTCAAAATCTAATCAGTAATTTCTGAAATCTGGTTTTCTCCATTCTGTTTGTGTTACAACCTCCAAAAAGAATCTTCATAATTATTTTATTTATTTTTAGTAAACAAAATCCAACAACAATTCTTCAGATATAATAATAGGATTTTTTTACCCCCAAGTCACTAATTAACAGAAGGCATACCTCTAGCATGGATGTAACTCATGAATTGTGTTATTCCCACTTTGTCACTGCTAGTTAATGTAGTGCTTTTTAATTATTCATATATTGGCATATCATATGCTGGTAGGTCCTAAAATTTTACTTATGAAATATTTCTTATTATTTAGTAGGAATCCCAGCAATCTACTATACAGCATCAACCTGGTCAAAGAAAGTATTTGGGCAGAGTTGAGCATTTTTTCATCAACAACCATTCGGAATTCTTAGCAATGTACTCTTCACAGAACACTATGCTAAGTACTGGAAGAGAGAGCTGAAATGAAATAGTCCATGCCCTCAAAAACTAGTAGAGCTATAAGCCACAAATGAAAATCATTATAATTCATGTTATTAATCAAATTATTTAAAATTAAATGAGAGAAGTGAGAGACAAAATTCCACAAGAAATCAAAAGAAAAAAGATACTACCATCCAACAGTAGAAGATCAGAGAATGCTTCAAAGAAGTGACATTTGAGATGTATTTTATTTTATTTTTATTTTTTTTTAAGTAAGGCAATTGGGGTTAAGTGACTTGCCCAGGGTCACACAGCTAGTAAGTGTTAAGTGTCTGAGGCCAGATTTTAACTCAGGTACTCCTGACTCCAGGGCTGGTGCTCTATCCACTGCGCCACCTAGCTGTCCCTTGAGATGTATTTTAAAGGGTAAGTAGGAAATTAACAGATAAAGAGGGAGAAGGATAGCATTCTAAGCATAAAGAATATCAACAAACACGTGAAATTTGTCTTTGAGGAAAAACTAAATTCATTTTGAGTGGAGCATGGAGTGTATAGAGAGGAGTAAAAAGATACAAAACTGGGCAAAAAAATTGGCCCCATATTGTAAAGGGCCACAAATTCCTTGGAGTCGAATTGTCAGCTTCACTAGGTAGGGGTGAGAGAATCACTGCAAACTTGAGCAGAGAACAGACAATAATGTTGAATTTATTTCAACAGATTTATAGATTTGTGCATAATAAGGCATGTTCTGGCAGCAGTAGATTGGATAGATTGAAGGGAGGAAAGAATAGAGATGGTCAAAACAGTTAAGCAGCCACTGTAAAATTCCAAGGAGGGGAGAATGTGATACCATGGTATCCATGGGAACAAAGATGAAAAGACAGAAGTATTCAGTATAGAATCCATGAGAATTTGGCAACTGATTGGTTAAAGAATATGGGGGAGAGAGAAGAGTCAGTGATAATCCTAAAGAAGATACCTATATTTTCATCATTTATCAAACCTAGCACAGCTTAACTGATAGATTAGTGTATTGTCTTCCACATATTATATATTTCTGAATCACAGATATACGGATATTTTATATTTAACAAACATACTGGTATTTTACATAGATCTCACTCAGGAAGAATATGAAAAATGGTAGGAAAATAATATCATGGATTTAGAGCTAGTAGCATCCAGTCTAAACCCCCCCCCCCCGCCTGCTCATTTTACAGATTAGGAAATTGAGGACTAGAGACCTCAAGAGACTTGTCTAAGGCCATTCAAATATTAAATAGCAGTAGAGAGGGACTTGAACCCAAATACTATGCCTTCAAACCCAATACCCTTTCTATTTCTCCATGGTCATAGTCACCCATAATTCCTACACATAACAACCAATTGTCACAATACTCCTGAGGTAGGGGCTATTATTATCCCCCTCTAATAGATGGAAATTCTGAGGCTGAGAGGTTAAGTGACCTGCCCAGAATAATACAACTAGTAAGTGTCTACACCTCAGTCCACACTCTATCTACTATACCACCTAGTTGCCCCCAAATATGCTCTATCTTCCTTCAATAATCATTTCACTAATAGTCTAAAAGGTGCTTCTTGCCTACTTGTCAAGCCATGACAGTTAATAGGAGATAGACTGGGGCACTGAGCTAGTGTTAAAGATCATATGCCAGGTATATAGTTGATTTCCAGTTAGAGTTGAACTGGGGAAGGTACTTGTTCTGGAAAAGTCAAGGTCAGGGGCAAAAGCTCAGATTAAGATGATTGTTCTTTAAGGAAAAACAGTCCTTGCCCTTTGGAAGCTTCCATTCTAATTGGGGAGGTAATGCAAATAAAGGTGAGGGGAGAGTACTCTCAAGGGACAATTGTGAGATGCTAAGAAAGGAGTTGTGAGGTCTAATCCCCAGTAAGATAAGGAGAATGCAAAGATGGAACTCAAGGTTCTTGCCACTCTGTTATGTGGTCTTCCATTGCTTAAAAAACAAAATAAAATATTAATAATAACCTGGATCTAACCTGCTTCTCCAATAGATTCTCGCATTCCTCTGACTTAAAAATATTTTACTCTACTCCAGTTAAAATATTCACTATTGGGGTAGCTAGCTGGCACAGTGGATAGAGAGCACTGGCCCTGGATTCAGGAAGTCCTGAGTTCATATTTTGCCTCAGACACTTAACACTTACTAGCTGTGTGACCCTGGGCAAGTCAGTTAACCCCAATTGCCTCACCAAAAAAAAAAAATTCACTATCTTCTCAGACTTTTGTATTCAAAACTGTACCTTTACTTGAGTCATTCTCCCAACCATGAATCTTTCTCCCTTTCTTTTTACATGGTCTAATCTTAGTCATCTTTCAAGGCCCATCTGAAGTGCTATCATTATTGTGAAGCCTTCCTAAACTATAATAAGCTCTCTTTTCTATGATTTGTTTTTTGTTATTATTTTTCTTGGAACTCATTTATCACAATGTAAATTTTCTTGTGAGAGGCAGTACAGGGTAGAGGATAAAAGGTCAGCTTAAGAATCAGGAATAATTGGATTTAAATCCTGTTCCAGATACATACTAGCTATATGACTATGAATAAGTCACTTAATTTCTCAGTAGAACCCTAGACAACATTCGAATAATATAATTTAGAACTGACTCGCCAATCTAATTAATGGAGTTTCTATATTAGGATTTCCCCAGAAAAGAAGAAAGGATGTCTAGACTATATGTATATATAAGTACATGTGCTTATATGTACATATATAGACATATATATTATATTTATAAAATACTATATATATTGTATTCACAAAAACATAATAGATATAAACTATATATAAACATATGATATATATGTATATACATACATAGTTATGCACTTAAATATACTCTATTTCAGCTATCAGAAGTCTTTAAGACAAAATAAGGGCATATTAATAGAAAATATATGCATTATGAGACATCTCCCACTTCTGAGTCTCACAATTCTGAATAGAGCTCTCTTTCCTTTAAGCACCATACATGTAACAAACATAAATGTTTTCTTTCTAATAAAGTTTACATGAAATATTATCCATAGGAATGGTATTTGAACTTTTTGAGATAATTATACACTGAGTTGTATGCCTCTATTTTTTTCTTTACTTCCTGTTCTTTGTATGACCCTTAAATGGTAATTGTTAACTGGATGATTTTGACATTAATGGTCAACAAGGTTTTTGTTTTTTTTTTATAAAGCTGTTAACTCATCAATATCTGGATACCCCTTTCATGAAGTTATCCCTGTAAATTAAAGCTATATAGGTCATAATTTCTATTCCAGATTTGGTTGTCAGAATCAGTAGAACCTAAGTAGTATGGGGATTAACAGAAATAGACTTTTTTTTCTTTTAACAATGTAGGTGTATGGAATATATAAAGAAAACTATAAACTGAATAACCCAATTACTCCTATGGATCTTTGAGCTCATTGATTTAGGTATCATTTTGGAAAGAAATTGCAAGTCATCCATTCCTGAACATACTAGGACTGTTGTCCATGTCCTCTATAAATCCTCCATTGATGGTCCATGCAATATGGTTGGTGGTACCTTCTTAACTTTCTCTTGGCATCACAGAGCTACCAATGAAAATTGTATAGCAAAGTGGAAGAATAGAAGTCACAAGATGTTAAGCAAAAGTTTGGTACAATAATCTCTTTGAGGGGCAGCTAGGTGGTGCAGTGGATAGAGCACTGGCCCTGGATTCAGGAGTACCTGAGTTCAAATCCAGCCTCAGACACTTGACCCTTACTAGCTGTGTGACCCTGGGCAAGTCACTTAACCCTCATTGGCCCACAAAACAAAACAAAAACAAACAAAAAACCCAATAATCTCTTTGAATGATCATTGATATCTGTTATTTTCTGTATATTTTCTTACCAGTCTTAACTCTTTCATCCTTTGCTCCCTGATGTTGCTCTCTTGAATAACCTTACCTTTTTTTTGGCATACTTAATTTTTATTCTTTCCTTCCTTCTTCTTTCCTTCATTTTTTCTTGACCACTAAGATTCTCATCTCTTTTATGCTTGGAGGTTTTTGTTCACCTTTTGATTTATTTTCCCTTTAATGCTATGTTTTTATTTCTATCTTTCATTTTTTATAAACTTCTCAGTTACAGTATATAATTTTCTATCTAACTCTGAAACATATTCTATTTCAGTTATTGCCCATTATCCTTTTTCTATTTTGTGATTCATGGATATACATTGAAGTACTTTTAATTTTGAAAAAAATGGCAAAGCTAATCTTTTCAAGTACTCTAAGCATTGACAATATGAGGTTTAGGCCAGAGTGGAAACTTTGTATTATGGAGCCATGCGGCAGAAAATATTTCCTTGTACATTTTAGTCAAATCCTTGAATCCTGAAAAAGAGAAAAATAGAGAGATGACAAATTTAATGTTTACAATACATTTTTCTATGAGGCTGCTCAGCTATGTCTCATATTTCTTATTCATCTGAACTTCAACTTCAGGATAAAATAATATGTGAATTTGATTCTGTGTTATTTGCAATTCAGTTTAGATATTCCTAAGTCAAAATAACCAATATAGTTTAGAAAAAACATGATTTTTAAAAATGGAATGACTTTTGAAAATATTGATGTTAATTTTAGTGGTATTTAAATATGTGTTTGGATTTTATGTGTTTTACATTTAAAGTTGGAAGGAGCTTTAAAGATTACTTTGCTCATTCCTTTCACTTAACAAACAAGGAAATTGAGAGTTTTAATTATTTGATCAAAACAGATACAAGATAGCAAGTAATAAGGCCAAAATTTGAAATCCAGTATTCTAAAACCAAATCTAGTGCTCTTTTTTTTAAACAAAATTATTTTGTACAGAATTAGTGGATGGATACACACGCTAATTGGGGTGGGTTTTTACTTTCATCTTCTTAACATATAACACTTTTTCATAATAATTAGTTCATTTTAAGCCTAGGGGGCAATATAATGGCTTAAAAAATTGAAGTTGTTTCCTTTATTGCCTTTCAGGGATTTTTTTTTTTGGTGAGGCAATTGGGGTTAAGTGACTTGCCAAGGGTCACAGAGCTAGTAAGTGTCAAGTGTCTAAGACCTGATTTGAACTCAGGTCCTCCTGACTCCAGGGCTGGTGCTCTATCCACTGCACCACATAGCTGCCCCTGTCAGGGATTTATTTTTGATGAAAAGCTATGAGTTCAGTCACAAATACTCTGAGTCTCCAGTTAGAAAGATCCCCAAGATATAGGAAGAGCTTGGGTTCTCTGCCAGATATTATATTTGTATCTATCTCTAATTAACTCCTAACCTCTATAGTTTCTATTAAATTCAGGTTCCTGGAAATAGTGAGGTAAAAAAAATGGCAGATTATAGTATCTGTGGATTGACAGGCACCAGGAAGGGAAAATTAGTAAGAAACTGACTTCTTTCTTAACAATTCTCTCAGCAGTTTGTTTTTATTTTCCTGCCCCAAGATACTTTGTAAAGCCATTTATGCTCTTTAATATGCCCCTTATCTTACACAGCTCAGCCCTACCTCTGTTCATCAGGAATGAGCTTTAATGTCACACTTCCTCCAAGATCTCAAATAAATATAGTTCTAACAACTTTAGTAATTTACAGATAATCCCTGGCCAATGGCCAAGTTTCCTCAGCCTTTCCAAATATGATTGCTTTGCAATGTTACTATACTTTGTAGGACTTTTTGACAATTAATAGGCCAAGGAATGAGAATGATTGATTTGGGTTATTTTCACTTACTTTTAAAGGGGATTCAGTCGAGTCAATTAATTGCTCCATTCTTAAACAGGTCTTTCTCTTATCAGTTTGTTGAAACCATAAAGTCAATGACCATTGTGGGTAAAATTGTCTGTATGGGAACTAGAACGAGAACCAGGAACAAAACCAAAAGCAAGCTAAAGATTTAGGCACCAAGAAGGGTTTATTGAATTTACCAGCAATGAAACCCTACCCACACTGGCAGAGTCTCCAAGATAGAACAAAAGGACAAAGCTTATATAGATTTTAATTAATTCAGGAAGTGAATTACCTATTTGGGTACCTCAGGAGAGAACAGAATTCATTGTAGGAGTAAGGGGGAGGTTTACAAGATCAGAATAGTAAATGTGGTATCCCATGATTAGACAGAACCTGTTGCTGGGGCTAGTAACAAGAAAGGCTTTTCTCCAGGTTTAGCTATCTCTTTTAACCCTGTCAGGATAAAACCATCCTTGCTGCTTCTGCAGTAAGGAAAGTCAAAGACAGGATTGGGACTACAATACAAACAAGGACAAGGTCAAGATAGAGGAACTGCAGACAAAATGGTGTTTTAGTTTTCTCCACTACCCACAGCATCTGTAGAGTCATTAACCCCACCCCCTCCCCATCCCATAATGGTTCAGGAATTTGCTCTCATGTTATTGAGGAGGATGCTATAACACGATGTTCTTCAAAGATGTTTTCACTCCATGTATCCATTCAATTGCCACATCTTATAATATGTTTCCACAATACTTTTTATAGATGTGCCATTCTTTCTATTCAAATAGCTACCACCTTACTTCAAAGTTTACCACCCTTCAACAGGAGGTCTTTTCTGCTCTCCTGGATGCTACTTCCTTCCCTTCTGACATTGTATCTATTTGTATCTATCTTATATCAACATATATATATATATATATATATATATATATATATGTGGGTGTGTGTGTATTTATGTAAATATATGTATATATACATGTACATATTCATATGTGTCTTACATCAACATATGTGTGTATATAGAATGGAAGGTCTTTGTGAGCAGGGGCTACCTTCCATTTTGTCTTTTTATCCCCATCTTTTAGCATGATGCCTGTCACATAATGGTAAAATGTTTAATAAACACTTTTTAAATAACTTTATTAGTATATTTTGTTTTTTAGATCACTTACTAAAAATACTTGATAATTCATTAGGGGATTCACTGAAGCCTTGCTCTTCTCTCTTCTTTTCAGTCAGAAGATATAAACTATTCCTTTGTTCCCTATTCCCAATATTGTTCATCACAGGGAATGGGAGGAAAAGGGATGATGTTAATCCTACTAGGATGGCATCGTTCTTTAGGAGTAGCCATGCAACCAATGTTAAATATTTGGACGCTTTCAGTAAAGTAACCATCTGCTTACAGATCTAACATTTGTCATTGTTCAAAATGAAAAGGAGAAGTCTGCAATAGAAATAAAAACAGCTAGTACCTGTAAAGTGGCCTTCATCAGGAAGACTTGTTTCACATCATGCAGTGATATGCAGGCCATATCCTGCTACTCCTATAAAACAAGAACAATTGTTCTTTCTGGGTGACTGATAATCGAGCTGTATCCCTTCTCTCCTTTGTGTAAGGCAGCACACAGGCTCTGCATTAGCCTTTTTAATTTTACTTCCTGCACCTGTCACTTTTACCTTTTAATTAGCTTCATTACATTTCCCCAGGCTCACCCATTTGTCTGAATGTTTTAGATAATGAAGTGCCAGGTATTTAATTCCTGGTAGTATATTGGTTTGTTTGGGGCAGGGAGGTAAATGAGTAAAAATAAATGTTGGGGGGGGGCAGCTAGGTGGCACAGTGGATAGAGCACTGACCCTGGATTCAGGAGGACCTGACTTCAAAACCAGCCTCAGACACTTGACACTTACTAGCTGTGTGACCCTGGGCAAGTCACTTAACCCCCATTGCCCTGCAAAACAAAACAAAACAAAACAAAAGTATATTAAAAAATATATGTTGGGAAAGTCATATGGAAAAAATACCATTGTTACCTAAAAAAAGAATAAGTTCTATGATGTTCTACCATGTTCACTTTTATCTTTATATGCCTGGCGCTTACCATAATGCTGGCACAGTGTTGTCAATCATTTTCGACTCTCTGTGACCCCATTTGGGCTTTTCTTGGCAAAGATACTAGAGTGGTTTGCCATTTCCAGTTCATTTAAAAGATGAGGAACCTGAGGCAAATAGCTAAGTGACTTGCCCAACTAGTAATGGTCTGAGTCTGGATTTGAACTCAGGTCTTCCTGACTTTAGGCCTGGCACTCTATCCACTGTGCCACCTATCTGCCCCTAAAATTATTATGTTTGGGTGTTTTTGGTTGTTGTTTAGTTGTTTTCAGCTGTGTCTAACTCCTCAGCTGGTGCAGTTGGTGCTTCCCAATTGATTGTCCCCTTCTGAAGGATGGACTGGAACTTTCATGAATGATCCACGGAATCTTAAAGAACAGTTCAATTGAGCAACTTTTACACTATGAACTAAGGACAGTGATAAAATTCAGCAAAATACCAGTATGGATAGCAAAGAATCATGGCTTCAAATAATTGACTTTACTTCAGTTGTTGGACTATATTATACCTGTGAGAGTTGATGCTACTTTTAACAGTATCTTATCATTTTCAAGATTGGATTCAGGGAATATTTTTTTAATTATGTAGAAAAGGGGACAGCTAGGTGGTCCAGTGGATAAAACACTGGTTCTGGATATAGATGGACCTTGAGACTTACTAGCTGTATGACCCTGGGCAAGTCACTCAACCCTCATTGCCCTGTAAAAATAAATAATCAAACAAACAAATTAGTAAATAAATATATAAATGAATTGATTAATTAATAAATAATATAAAAAGATTAACATCTCCAGATGATTCTCAAGTTTTCAGACTTTCTGCTTTAAAAGCATAACATTCTAGGGCAATGGGGGTCCAAGGTCACACAGCCAGTAAGTGTCAAGTATCTGAGGTCAGATTTGAATTCAGGGTACTCCTGAATCCAGGGCCAGTGCTCTATCCACTGCACCACCTAGCTGCCCCCGAAGGATCTAATTTTTATTGGAAATTTTGTGCTATCCATGCTATTGTTATGTTGCATAATTCAACCTTTTTAAGTGGCCCATAATAATGTTCATTAATTTTAATTAAGCAAATAAAATCAATGATAGTTTTAAAATTATTCAAATCTTATCATTAGATTCCTATATTTAGGTACATTAATAGACAACATGATTTGAAATCTATTTCCCATATCACATTTTCTAAAACATTTATGCAAAAGAGTGTGGGAACACCAAGTCATATGGTGTTAATGATAATTACCATTATTGCTTCTGTGGTTTTTAACTAGAGGTTTCTAAATACCCATTTTTTAACTTGAGATCTCAAAGAACATGTTCACTACAACTGCAAATAATACCTTTCATGGACCTAATATTTCATATAAAAACAGATAAGATCTTGATTATTCAGAATAATTGAGAGATGATTCTATTCCAGTATACAGAAACAGAGATAATTGACAATTGTTATTTACCCATTAGGCACTGCCACATTTAAAATAAATATTATATTGAAAAATATGTAAGAATGTATGTACATATGTACATGCATATTAGCATATACACCTATGTCAAAATAGCAACTAAAATTATCAGTGGGGCTGAGATTAGTAAAATGATCACTGCTATTTGGGAACCATCAATCAATAAGCATCTATTAAACACCTACTATTCTCTGAGCTAGGCACTGTTTTGGGAACTAGTGTTGAACAAAATAAAAAATACAATAATCACTGCTCTCAAGCAGCTTTGGGTCCATTTGGAGACATAATATAGATAAAAATATAAATGAATACAGAGTAAATATAAAATACAAACAAGGTAGTTAGAAGGGTAGTATACTAGCAACTGGGAAAACCAGGAAAGTCTTCATATAGAAGTTGTGCTTAAGCTGAATGTTGAAAGACTAAAAGGAATATAAATTTCTAATGTGAAAGATGAAAGCTATGAGTAGAAATGACAAACCACAAAATCATAAATAGCATAGATAAAGTAATCAGCATCTCTTCCTCTACTACATACCAGATTACTGATATAGGAG